>NC_136852.1:14426690-15048877 GCF_951799975.1 Gobius niger | reverse complement strand
ACTTTCAATTGATCATAAAATCGACATTACAACCTACAAAATAAAAAATGAAAGTGTAAATAATATACAAAGTAAAAAAGGACAAAATGAAATCAAAATGTTATAGTGACCTAACTACGTAGACCTTACACAACAACAGCTGACCCATTCCATTGCTCTCAGTCATTGTTTTGCTGTTCTTCAATATTCATAAAAGTTGAGGTCTGTGGTAACTTCAATTTAGTGCCCGCAATACATAAAGTTACAGCCCTCATCTATCCATCCATCCATTTTCTTCTGCTTTATCCAGGCCGGGTAAAGCAGAGGCAGCAGTCTGAGCAGAGAAGGGTCCGAGGCGACATCAGGCAAGCACAGAGACATGGTCCCAGCGTGTCCCCCGGGCTCTCCTCCCAATGTGACATAGCCTTTATTTTTAGGATAGTATGATGGGCATCAAACTCATAATAACATGATAGAACAGTATACTTCCACAACCATTTTATCCATCCATCCATTTGTCCAGCTGTCTGAGCTGCCCAAATCACATTGCACTCCTATTGCTCCTCCTGCAGGTGGTGGGCCCACAGAAGGGCGGCCTCATTCCAACCGGGCCTGTTGGTCTCTCATAAGGGGCTTCTGAACCACTCTTTGTCTGACCCGTCACCTAGGATCTGTTTGCCATAGGAGACCCTCCTAGGGGCACGAAGCCCCCGACAACAGAGCTCCGAGGATCATTTGGGATGCTCAAACCCCTCCACTGCATTAAAGGGATATTTCAGGATTTTTGACATAGGGCTTCATTTCCTAGTTATCCAGAGTGTTGTTGATTTCTGGAGTTTTTTTTCTTTTTTTTTCTTCATTCATGCAGTACTTATATTTGAGGAGTTTAGTAGGGCTAATGCTAGGCTAGTGCTAGGCTAGCGCATGTCTATGGTAACTAGTAGCCTGCATTAAAAACAGTCTGACCCAAGCACAGTGCACCTGAGGCAAATCACTTATAGCACCAGGTTAACGATATAAATGTCTGTGTTGACTGAATCATTTTTGAAATATAACCATTTTGCATTTAAAAGAACTTATATTTGAGCAGCATCAGCTTCCTGGTTGTAAGCTACGCAGCGGCGGAGTGATCTGCGAGGTTACAGGAGCTACAGTAGTTTGTTTACCTGCGGCTGCCATTACTACACGTGGAATTCACAAAGGAGCTTTCTACAAATCAGATATGGCAACGTATGGAGGACTACCCCATGATTTTGAAGAGGTTTTTAATGCAGGTTATTAGTTATCATAGACATGCGCTAGCCTAGCACCACTAAACTATTCAAATATAAGGACTGCATGAAATAAAAATAAAAAATCTCCAGAAATCAACAACACTGGATAACTGGGAAATGAGGCCCTATGTCAAAAATCCTGAAATAACCCTTTAAGGTGGCGGTTTGAGGAGGGGAAAGAAACATTTTACTCCACTGATAAAAAATACTGCCCAAATATCTGAAATTCACCAGTTGCAATGACAGCCATTTTATCTCCCTGATGAGAGACAGTGATGATAATAGTATTTTGCATTCCATGATAGCTGTGCAAACGAAACTCATTTTATCAGTTTGAGGGGAATGGTGTATAGAATATAGTCTATGCAATGGGGGGGTCTTCAAATGCGCAGGCACGCCCTATGATAAATTTCTAAAAAAACAAAGTGAGAGTAGAGAGTTCAGTGCATTTTTTAAAGCACTTTCTGCTGATGAAGATGTATTGTTTCTTTCAGAAAGAGAACACCTGAGTAAATAAGGTGATGGATGTGGTCATAATTTATTGCGGTTGTATTTAACATAGTATATAAAAGGCTCAAGTTCAGGTGCAGGAGTGTGGTTTTTCTCAATACACCCAATGTGTTCATACCAGTCTTGTGTAAATAAGGTGAAATTAGGTTGACTACAGTGGCATTAGTGGCACAAATTCAGGTGACTGCATCGTGACATCACACTGAGCCATAAACCTCTGTTTTTACAGCTGAAACTGACCCGTTACACCTCTTATAATAAACAAGGGGTTACATAGTTGTTGTTTTTTCATTACGTTAAATATAAACAGATTTCACAAGCAATCAGTCACTCAGTCACTGACCCACTACGACTATTAACAATACCATTAGATAGATAGATAGATAGATAGATAGATAGATAGATAGATAGATAGATAGATAGATAGATAGATAGATAGATAGATAGATAGATAGATAGATAGATAGATAGATAGATAGATAGATAGATAGATAGATAGATAGATAGATAGATAGATAGATAGATAGATAGATAGATAGATAGATAGATAGATAGATAGATAGATTAGTATTTATGTATTCACTTGCATTCTCTTTATGATGAGAGAAATCTAGTTATGACCTAGATTTGCACCCTTCTTAGTTCATAGTTAATGCTTTAGTTATAGCTTGTAAGAGTAGAAGTTGGTAGGTTTTGGCCAATCTAGTAAAGAAAGAAAATAGTGAAAGAACTAGACATTATCCAATAAGGCGCCATTGGCTGAAGCACCTAAAAACACAGACAGGAGCTAACCCCGGGAGGACACTTTCATATCTCACGCTGCCGTCAGATCAAAGCACATAGTGACAGATGATCGCGCTCGGGTCAAATCCAGCCCAGACTCTTCCCAAACCTGGATCTTTTCGGAATGGCTGAGAGCGGCTGGGCTTCAGACACGCAACCGGATCTACAGCAGCACACAGGCCCGAACCAGTGCACTGTGTCTAACTCATACCAGGAGAGCCTGCCCTGAACTTGAGACCTGACTCCTGCCTTAAACAGATTATCGCATGCTTTGCAAATGTCCAGAAACACAAGTAGCATGTGACAGAGACACACATCCTCCCGCGCCATCATCCATTCGCTCGGGAATGTTTTTCAAAGGACTTTAACAACTGCATTAATTGCACAGCGCAGTCTAAATACAGAACTTCTTTACATAATGTGTTCATTTCTTAGCAGTGTGAATCTTAAGGCTCTGCATTAATATTTACATACCATAGGACTCTCCGGCTTATGCTTGAACACTTGTTTGATTTACTCCTGCCTTGTCGTCTCAAGACCACCTTGGACTGAATGTGTGCGTATAGTATATCAATCAAGAGCTAGAATCAAGTAGCCTCCTTGTAAGGCTTTGGTCAGAGATGTACTTTTAATTGCTACCACTCATAAGTCAATGAGCAAAGCCAATAACCTCATTTTAAAAGGTATTGAAAGGTGAGTGCGTCCCTGGGTCCAACAAATGAGGGCAGGTGCTTTACAAGCTTTTATGGGACTAACATCATTGAAGCCAATATTGCAATAACACTGGATATTGAAAGTATTGATTTTCTTTCTCTATATACCAGTTTTAACCTCTTAATCCCCACATTAACCAACCATATTTTCTCCAGTGTGGCTTTACCCAAATCTAAAAGCCAAAAAGAGTCAAAAGAGCGACAAAAATGTGCTGGAAAAGCAACAATAACAAATATCAAAAAGTGACAAAAACACAACTAAAGAGTGATGAAAAACAACAAAATAAAGAAAGCCACGAAAGAGCAACAAAAAAGTGACAAAAAATGCGATGAAAAAGTATCTTAAACACAAGATACAAGCCACCATTGTTAGCCAACGGCAAGCTAACAAGTCAATGGCGTTACGATAAATGCAGTGACACTTTCAGATTCTAACAATTACACAATAAGGAAATACAGATCTGTGATTCAGCAGCAGAGGAAGAAACAACAAAATCAAGATTACTCAAATCTTGAAAGAAATGAAAGAAAACACCAGGTATGTTTTTGATGGGGGAAAAAAGTCATAACAAGGCTCAAAATGTCCCTTTTTATTAAACATGTCTTTAAAAAACCTTTCTACTTATAGATTCTTATCTAAACATTCCCTTTACTTTTTAATCTAGCCAATTACTGAACAAATTGAACCCATAATCTAAAGATGTAATCTGCGAGCTAAAGGTCAGTTGAGGTCACATGTTTCCAGCCCCGTCACATCTAACAATAACAACAGTCTGTCACGCTTGTTTGCTTACATGATGCAGCACGATTACAATGCACGGACCCGAATGTCATCAGAAACGGCGGCCATACTTGACGAGAAGTGCGCCTGAGGGCAGAGACGAGGCTCATGGGAAACCAGAGTATCGGGTGCTAAGCGGAGTCAAAAAGCGTGATGAGGAAAATGTAGGGTGGGAGGAAAGAAGGAGAGATATGGAGTAAGAAGTACTTAACTCCGTGTGAACTCTAACCTTTATCGCACTAATCCCTCAATGGCACACTTCGGCGGTCGGTGAAGAGGGAGGTTCTCGAGCTCAAGATAACAAGTGTCACTCAGAGACAACAATTACAACTTCCATTTCCACTACAAACAGCTTCTGGTTGATTTACGATGAGCTACTGGGCGAAATAACCTGGATTTAATCGCCTGAAACATTTACACGGACATATTTTATAACGCAAAGGGGATACTATTCCTCATTTTAGAGATTCTTAATTACTGAATGGCAGAAATTAAAATGTCTCTTACAACTTGAATCTTGATTTGAATCCCAATTGCAACTTTTTTTAAATGCAGTTACATATTTTCCCAAAATAATGTTAATTTTAAAAACATTTTTACAATTTTAGGTAATTAAAAAAAAAGATAAAGTACCGGTAAGTTCTTGAAAATCATGTGGGCATGAAAAGCAGGGATGAATAAATAACCTAATTGTTCAAAAAGAACAATAAATAAATGTTTTCAATCAATTATGCTCAAAATTGATGCCCAGAAGCAGCAGTGGAAAGTAACGAAGTAAAATGTACAAGTACTAGTAAAAAGTACAAATTATAGGTACTTTGACTTTACTTAGGTACATTTTATGATTTTGATTTATGATTTTATGATGACTTTTTACCTTTGCTTCGCTACATTTTAGAGCCTGTATCTGTACTTTGTACTAGTTAGTGGTTTACTCATTTAGACCTGGTTTGATTCAAATGACTTAAAAAATCCTGCACATTAAACTCTGAAATATTTTAACTTTTTACTTATAAAGTACATTTTACAATGCATACCTTCGTACTTCAACTTAAGTAAACATTTTATTAGATACTTTTACTTTTACTTAAGTACATTTGTGGTCCTGTATCTGCACTTTTACTTAAGTGAGAATATTGAGTGCTTCTTCCACCACTGGCCAAAAGACAGGTCATAGATCGAATACGGCATTTATTGCAACAACAGTCTTCTATAAACATTTTGTTGCCTCAAAGCAAAGACGTTCTGTGCAGAAGAGACTGGAAATACCCTGGTGTTCAAATGTCAAAATACTGCATATTTTGTCAATACTGTGCATTTACAACAGAGGAGCTAAAAGTAAGACTTCTGCATCTCAGGACACAGAGACTGCTACAGGCCTCTTCATCTTAAACTGAAAATGGATAATTGGGTCTGCGTCATTTCTTATACAGTTTAACCTTATTATAGTTCAAACGTTGCTGCTGTATCTCTTTGCTAAACCTTGGATGGGATCAGTGGCTTGGTTCCCAGTGTGTTGAGAAAACTGGCTCAGCAAAGCCCCATTCAGAAATCATGTCTAGAAAGGGCGGTCCTGGTGGAATTTCATAGTTTATAGTGTGAACAGAGCAGCTCAAGGGAAGTCGAGCCTCGTAAACCGAAATTCATTTTGTGCAAGTCAAGTTTTATGTGCATGCTAGGATTTCTAAATAAATACAGCTCAAAGAAGCTTCACTTTCAGCAGAGGGGGCCTTGGTGATGCTTTAATCGCTCTGTGGAGACAATGAGACAGACGGCGGCAGCTGCAGCCACTCCACTCGACTGTGCATTCCCACGATGCCTGAGAAAAAACACAGGTCAACTTGTCACATGGCGCTGTCGCAAAAGGCACAGAAGGCGGTGTCCTGCGTTACCCGCTCATGCCGCGACAATGTGCGATTTACAAAAGGCAGAAGAGGCAGCACGAGTCAACAAGAATGTAAATACAGTAATGGAGAATGGACCACACAGCAGGAACGGGACAGAGGAGAGAGGTGACTCTCATTCCGACCCGTGATACGAATCTAGATTCTCTTTCAGCGGACCACCTGTTGGACAGATCAGGCTGGGATGGAGTTGGCGCGGTTCTCGGCACGCCACACTCCACTCCCGGCTTTATTGGGGCTGCTGACTCACTACAGGGAGGACAGGACAGTAAAAAACTTTGGTTGGCACATTGTCAGGGCCTAATGGTGGAGGAAAGGGCAGCACTTAATGTCAGATGGTTGTAACTGAAAGACAGAGATTAAGCAAAAATGTTTCATTGTTGATTGCTTTCCAAGTCGCCACAAATAATTAGTGTCTGCTGAAGTTTGACTGTCACAGGAAAGAGCATTGCTGACCTCAAGGTGAAATATCGTATAATAAATTTGTGCAAGCTCTCAGTCGTATGGGAGTTTTCCTTTGTAGACAAAAAATCTTGAGTTGTCATCTGTACTGGGTTGTTTTAGTGTCACAATTACTTTATGAGCTGACCAGTGCAGGACACCACGCTCGGAAGACGAACCCAGGAGAAGTAGCACGGTTTCAGAGGATCAGAGGACACTGAAGACAGTGCCCCAGTTTCCCCTACCTCCAAAAACATGCTGGTCAGGTTGGCCCACAGTGGTGGCGTGACTCAGTCACAGCGGGTCAGGGCTCACACCTGAACACTAGTTAGTTGTACGGTTGTACAATGACAAATAAAGCACTTACTTATTATATAGTGAATAGCCATTGCATGTAAATGGTAAATGGTCAACCCAAAGTACATCAAGGAACCACTCACCCATTCATACTCTAATTCATACCTCAATGTATGCAGACACTGGAGGAAAGGTGGGTAAAGTGTCTTGCCCAATGACACAATGATAGTGTATATGCAGGAGGAGCTGGGATTCAAAACCCCGATCTTCCAATCTACCATCTGAGTGACTGTCGCCCATGTGACACTATCAGGGCCAAGTGATCTTCTGTTCTGAGGTCATTAGCCAGATATTAACAAATCTAATGCAAATGGTCGACTCCACAATTTATGCCACACATGTGCAAAATGTGTGGCATAAAAATGGCCTATATACTGTAAGCTTGTTAAGTAGCTTTTTTACTGCTAATAAAGGATCCTTATCATGCTTTATTCTACAACCTATCTTAGTGACCTTAGCCTTGGTGTTTTTGTGGTATGACTTAAAAGTAGAAAATAACCCTCAGTTTTAAGGTTTTACAAAAGGCAGTTATACAACAGCAGCGAATTATGCAGGATTACAGCAACATGTGTTAAAAGGGGCACAGATTTGTTTTTGAGCATAGTTAAAAGGTCAAAAAGGTTGATTTTGCATGATATAGACCCTTTAGTTAAAGTGGGAGGAGGTAACTGAATGATCGAATGCTTCACATGACACTGGTCCCTGACAATCGCAGATGGTGCCACTGTAGGAGTGTGACATATAAAGGTTAATTTGAACAGTTGTCATCTGGTAACGCAAGCGTGCAATAAGATGTATTTGTAAACTGCGATACTGCTCTATTTATTTGTTATTGTTCATCTCTGTTGCAGCTAATGGAGTGTATCAAATATCTGTTTAGTTTCCTTTGTCACCATGGTCACTACATGCTGCTCGCTTCATACGAGATCAAAAGCTTAAAATCTGAGTTTTCTTTCGAACAGAGAAACAAGAAACAACTCAGGCATAAATAGGCCTGTCACAGTGATTCATATATCGACTTAGCGTTCAATAAGTGAAAGGTAAACAACATATTATAGGGCTCTATATTTATCATCCGTTTGAGTTTTGACTTGTGTGATTTAAAATGTGGTTTGGCACATTTAGAAAAAAAAATTGTCTGCATGAAGTTCATCGAGATATTTTCTTGCCTCAATATATTGAACTTCACATTTTGTTACCGTGACAGGCCTAGGTATAAACCGTACGGTCAAAAGAGCGTGTGGTGCAGGACAGCAGCTGGTGAAGTCCTAACAGGTCCATAGGCCTAAATTTAATCCCTGTCTGATAAGCTGCTCTTTGGTCTTCATACAGCACATAGTCCTTGATAACAACTTGGCAGCAAGTCGTCATAGCTCAAACTTTCCACTCAGCTATTTTGTTCAATCCCACGTATCTGCAAGTGCATGAAATTGTATATGTGACTTTTGACCTCTTCCCATGTCCATCTACAATAACATACACACAAAAAAATCACATTTGACTGGACATTGCGACTTGTACAAATGTGTGCCTACAGTGAAACCCTGTGTGAACCACTGCGGGCCACTTCCTCATGCCTGCTCCCATGATGGTACCGCCGCCCCCACTCCATCCCCGTTCCCACGTCCCAGGACAGCGCCCCGACCCCCCTCTACATGAGCCGCTCCAAAGGAACAAGCAATAAAATAACACAGGCCAATTACAAGTATGGGAAAGGCCAGCAGGGACCGTATTTTTATACAGCACTGACTCGGACACGAGAGAGGTCCCATGACGTGGCTTGGTTGCAATGAGATGAGTGGCATATCAGGACTAAATATAGATGAGATACAGACATTCAGCAGCACACAGTGAGCTACAAGCCAAGGCACCAGGCAAATGCATTTTGTAAGTTCTTCGAAATAAAAAGCTCAAAGTGTTCTCAAACTTGACGTTATCTTAGGTTGCATCACATGGTTGTCTTGCCAAAAAGCTCTGCCTGTGTACCAGAGCGCAAACAGACGTTGGTAAATATCTCACATGCTGTGTTGTGAGGAAGCAACAGATACAAGAAACAATGGGCGCCTTTGACTTCAGCAGCTATTTCTGTTCGGGAGGGGCTCAATAGAAATACGATCAATAGAACTTGAATTATAGCATATTTTAGGGAATGTGACTGGAAATGGGAAAAGATCTGGAGGCATTACAGGTACATGATAGAGGAGACGTGCCCAAAGTGAGGTCCATGGGGCAAACTCGGCCCTTTGTGGGGTTCGATTTTGCGCAAATTTATACTGATTATAAATTGTAATTCAGTGGTTGTACAGTCAATATTAAGACCACTAAAACAGTTCCTGGCACAGTTAAAGGGAAAAAATCATTATGGATCTAAATGCATCTCTATTTGTGTTCAGTTCTTTGCCCGCTAATACCAATCTGTTTTGGTTTATGATAAATCAATGAAATCCAGGGTAATTTGCACTCAAATTTGAAACAATGATAAATACAGCCCATCATACATTAAGTGAAAGGTCATCCTCAGGTCAATTAACTGAGGCCAGACCGATATATGATCTGGCCGATATATTGGGCCGATATTTGGGTATTTCCGAAAATGATAAACACCTCCCATTGGTACTAGAAAGGGCTTGGTCTGGGCTTTAAAATGAGCCCTCCCACAACTTCCTAGGCCTCAGGGGAGCGGAGAAATTCCGTGGTGAAAATCGGTCACCTGTTTGTTCACCTATTTTATGCTGTAGACTTTTGTGTATAGTTTCTGAACCGTAAGAGATAGAGACTTGCTGTTTTTTGATTTGGAATCTACTGATTTTTGACTTCCAAACAAGCTCCCTCTGAAGTACCTACTAAACATAAATATACAGCGCCCCCTGCTGTCACAGTTCAACACTAACACATGTAGAAGCATCATGATTATAGGCGAGATTTTTTTTTTTTTATATTGGCCGAAAATATCAGTGGTGCATATCAGCATCGGCCAATCAAAAAAAAAAAAAAAAATCAGCAGCAGCCTCAGAAAAACCCACATCGGTCAACCTAAGATAGGCCTATATTTTTATGATTTAATTCTTTAATATAATACAAAATGTTTAACTATAGACTACTTACTTAGAATATCGGCCTATATATCAGCTATCGGCCATGCTTATATCGGTATCGGACCCCAAAAATCCATATCGGTCGGGCCCCCAAACCTTGTCATGACAGAAAAATTAATGAGGAACATAACACATCATCCCATGACAGAGTTTTTGCGAGATTCAGGGCTGTTTGATCATTCCAAAGCGCAAAAGAGGAGAAACCAAGTAATGTTAACTACAGAGAGAGATGATATGTAACTAAATGGCGCACGGCCACAAAACAGCAGTCGGCTAAGTAGAGTCAGGGGCTCGTTGTCAATCGGCCACAGCCTGCATTAGGTTAAAAGGCCTGTGCATTAGATCAGCACACAGCTTCATTTGAGGAAAACAACATCTATTATTAAGCAGCATGAAGTACGGCCGAAACAGACGGACGAGTGCCTGCTCTGCGCTCCATCAGGCACACCAGACCTACTGTCATCGGCACCAGGAGGAAACGGCAAACCTGATCAACTACATGCTAATATCTATAGAGCTGAAAAATAAGAAAACATAATGACAGTTATTATTGCAGCTGGATTTTTGTGTGTGAACAATACTATAAGTTGTATAATAAGTTGTAAATGTAATTTCCCAAAGTGTCCAGCCCAAGTTTAAAGGCTACCTCGATAGATGGAGATGTCACCGAAAGTAGTTAAGCCTAATTTGTACTGTCACCCGAAGGCAACGGATGGGCCATTAGTGACTTTCACCCGCTGCAATAATCACCCTGGGTTATTGGGGTGCCCAGCGGGTCATCTCTCTGGCACCAAGCACCAGACCGAAGAGGCCCTCCACAAAACAGAGAGTGTGTTTCCCACACCGCTAACATGAGGCGGAAGGACAGAGACAGCACTGTGCATCGGGCCTCCCAACTCTGACGCGAGGTGAAGGAGCACATAATTCACAGATTCAGAGAAAGATGTCTCCTCTCTGCAGTCACTCACAGACAGTCAATGGATGACCTCATTGTTACATTCCTGCACAGCCACTGTCCCCGATCAATTATCTTTACGCCCGGCTCCAGGCAGCATTACAGCTACACCGTGATAAAACAATACACCACTGGAGATGTACATATAGAGAACCAGTAGTGAAAGCCGAGACCATAAAGCTGCTCTGGACCATCACTTTCATGTCACGAATTTAAAACACGTTTTTGACCTCAACCAATAAAACATTCTCATGTACACGCTAAGCTCTACATCATATAGGATATAATCAGTTACGCACTGAGGTTTGCACTGCCCTATCATTGCCTTACCACTGCACAACAAGAGATTAAAACTGGCATGAGAAGTAAATACACACACAGTATATGCTTTTAGTATATTAGTATCTATAGTATTAACCTCTAAACTCCCACCTGAGCCAAGCACATCCAGTTCAGTTTCACTCACATCTAAAAGCTTCTCGACTGGAGTTTACAGCCTTTAGGCCAGTGTGGCGCCTCAAACACCAACAAAACAGAAGATTTTTCCTTGCGTTGACGTCACTTTTTAGTCATATTTTTTGTGCTTTATTGGTCACGTTTTTGCTGTTTTCATCCTCCTTTACGACTTGTTTTTGTCACTACTTTGATGTTATTTTGAAGGAGCTTTCAGATTTGGGTAAGGTCAAACTGGAGAAAATGTGTTTGGTTAAAGTAGGGGTTAAGAGATTAAGGGAATGCCTCTTGCAGCTTCTCATTCTCTTTATTGTCAGCACTATTTACATTGTGTAATTTTTATTAAAGACATTAAACTGGGATAATATGGGAAACAAAAAAGGGTGAAATTCTTCAAAATTGCCACCCTTTGTTCTTGGCATTTTCTCAATGAGCTTCATAAGATCGCCCCTGAAGTGAAGTCAAAATCTTTTCTGGCGACTACATCGCAAAGCCCATTGAGAAAATGTCAAAAGTGTGTCACATCAAAAGGCGCCTATTTTTTGAAGAATTTATGTATTCGTAAATGAATGCCTTTGGAGAGAATCTACAATGGTCTTGAAATGGAAGAAAAAACAATGCATTAAAAAAAGTGTTTTGAAACCTTTGACGGGTCCTGCACATACAATTTTATATACTGTATATACTATGCTGTATTTAATTTTTTGAGGAAAGAAAATGTCACAGTGGGCTGAGTGTTTGCCCCTCAACCCACAATACTTAACCCAACTTCAAACCAAGAGCACAATAGCAGATTCATAGCCCACTGTGTGGCTATTTGTTTAGCAACAAATCCTTAAAATTATAAATAAAAATGACTGAATGAAAAGAGATTTGGCATACATTCTAAAAATATCCAATACAAATGCATTTTACTCAGCGGAAAGACATGCTGTATGGAAACGTATATTGAACAACGTTATGGAGTAATGTCTGCATATGTATAAGAGATCAGAGGTTTGATTTCTGTCAGCTGCTGCACAGCTGTTCAACCCACACCCATCTGAAAAACATACTTCCTCGACTATATCTTAAAGATAAATGCATTTTTGCCAAAAAGGAACAGTTTCTTTTCAGGTGATCTTTGAACCTGTGCTCATAAATCCTGTGCTTTGGCCACGGTAGCAACAAAATAAATCAGAATTTCACAAGCACTTGAGGAATGGAGGCAAAGAGTAAACGGTAAAGATTACAAAGGATCACTGACTTGTCTGTGTGAGCCTTAATGGAATTACTGATTTGATTACGTTGTCTATTATACTTTATATGTGAGCCGTGGAACAGGCTGAGGTGAGCATCGGCGGAAAATAAGATAATTTAATTTAGATCAAATCACATTCCACATGTAAGTCTTCAGATAAAGTAACAGACACACCATGTGGTAGATTAAGCCTACAATCACTGTGATGTAGTAATGAATATAAAAGGCCTGGATTTCCTAAGCAAAGTGTGATTTCCAAATTGTTGCCCAAGTAAAGACTTCTACCCCAGACTTTCGTATATCATCCGCCCCATGCAACAGTGTGAGCGGTGTCTATTTCAACATTTTGGTAAAACTCCACACCCAGGCAATGCCGAAGAATGATCACTATTTCAACAGCCATGTATGTCATTACGAAAGTCTGGTGACAAGACGGAGCAGCTGGTGGTGAGTCTGGAATTTAGGAGGGAAAAGCGTGGTTTGAGAAAGGTAATATAGTACTGTCAATAAAGTCATAAATCTGTTTAATCTTTCAGCATTTGAATTGAGTGTGGGCTTAAAACAATAATATCGCACTTTTGCCTGGACATACAGTGTGGGAAAAAAGTATTTGGTCAGTTCCCCATAGACTGTCTATTGGATGTATATGACATAATGAGTAAAAGGCAATGTAAAGAAATAGCCATCTGGAAATCTTGAATTAAACTCTGGGGGTTACTTTGGGACACTCGATGCACCTCAATTAAATTTGGCAATGTCCCATTAACTTACACATGTGTCGTAAAGCTTCCTCCGTCTTGCGGCGCCGCTCATTAGCAGCAGTAACAAACCGCAGCCAAAACCTCATGACTTTACTCAAGGAAAAACAAAACCCTTTCACTTTTGGTTTGGGAAGATTTTAAACAAGAAAACCTCAGTGGCTCTTTGTAAAGTAAACATCGCTGAGTCACCTCACATCTTTCTAATGTAGGAGTGTGATTGAGCTGCTAAGTCACGCTGATCCTTCTGGCTTACAGCAGTTTGTCTAAGACATACATGGTCCAGTTAGTTTGTTGTTTTAACCAAGGCGTAAGAGTGACCGCCATCTCGCTAAGTAGAATGACACTGCAATCAGACGGTACACAGAATGCGATATTCTCATGGTTTGGAGAAGTTTGAGTGCAGTTATGACTCACTGGGGGGAAACGGCATAAACAGCCCCTGAGTAGGAGATTGGGGCGCACATCCTGCCCTCTTCCATCTAGAGACAGGCTTCAGTAGCTTTAAACAAACTCCGACACAGCCCAAATGGGAGTGCACAGCGGTAACAAAGGCATTCATCCTGTTTGTTCATTGAGCTACCCGAGTGGCCTTAAGAACACTGACCTCACTGAGACAGATATGGAAATACACTTTTACCCAGAATCCAACAGATATGTGTCCTCTTGACATTTGCAAAAACAGATCTAAGTATAGTCGTTTTTGCTAAGGCTTTCTTAGTGTTAAAAAGGGAAGGAACATTTTGGTGGATGACGTGATTAAAAATAAAAAGGTTTTTAAAGATTGTGCCATTGGAAAGAAGAAGCTTTTTTACCCTGTATGAACAAACACTAAGAAGTAACATCGCAGAGAAGCACACTACAATGCCCAGCAATCAATCAAATCAGTCAAACACAATAAAGCATTAAAAGAAAGTTTGCCACCAACTACTAGACCAGTGGTTCTCAAACCTTCCACACCAAGTACCATCTTACAAAATAATCAGTGCTCCGTCTGGATGTAAAAACAGTTTATAGCAGGTCCAGGATGAGACTAAACAAAGTCTAAACAGGGCTGCACCACACCTAAAGAAATGTATGCATACTGTACAAGACATTAACGTAGGCCAGGGGTAGGCAATGTCAGGCCCAGGCTAAATCTGGCCCTCCAGTGCAAAACCTCTGGCCCCCCAAGAAGAATATGATAAATATTATTACACAAATAAGAGGTCAAATACTTAAGTCAGGGAGAGTCGAGGAAGATAAGCCACTTTTTGCTTTTGTGTAAAAATAGTAGAATATAAAAACAAAATTTCAATATTTACATACATTTTAGGATTCATGTTTTTTAAAGCAGTACCAAGTAACTTGTTTACATTAAAAAATCCTTTTCGTAGTGTTAATGTGTTAATGGGATGATTGGAGGCTCTCTCATCTACCCGGCCATGGCCAGAAAACCACAATTGCAACTTCGTCGCCTACGGGTCGGAGCCACCAATACACACTAATAAAATCACAAAGAAGAAGCTAACAGGCTAACAGGCAAAGCTAACTGCGGGCTAGCGCCACTGTACAGCCAAGTTTGAGTGAAAAAAAATATTTTCATTGTGTAATTGGATGTACAATATCACTCTCTCCCTTTGCCTTTTCTTTCAGCATAGTATTTACTCTCATAGACAATTAATAAGTTAAAAAAATCGCAACTTGCTACGACACCTGCAGTGGCGCTTATGGCCTCTAGGGGCAAGAGTTACTTAGTACTGCTTTAAGATGTTGATTTGTTTTCCTTTTTTTTTTCTTTTAGGTGTAATTTACCCCAGTAGCGGGGTAAACTAAACCAGGTCTTTGGGTAAATTGGACCACCGGATTTAAAGGTGATATCGACACTAAAAATCAAATTGAAATCATGCAAAGCTCAAATCTATAATCTTACATAGCAATTTAAATATTTTATTTTCAACATCTAACGGGTGGATCGACTTACCCACTGGCTCAACTGACCCCATCTCCTTAAAAAATCCTTGCAGATCTTCACGCACAACATTCACATTTGCAGAAAATGGTTGTTTACTTTGGGCCTCAGTGGTGAGGTTCGACCCTTGGTGATTTGGTGGTGAAGAAATTCTTGCCTACCCCTGATGTAGGCCCATTAAACATGTCAAAAATTATGTATTATTGAGGAGAAAATCTCTGTTTTAGTTATGTGCGCTCCAAGCCAATCGTGATGGAAGATAACGGTAGCTGTTGATAGAAAGACTGAAAGCTGTCAATTAGTTCACCCTATTAAAATAATGAGGGGGAACTAAACAAATTATAAAAATGCTGATTCTTAAACAAAATACATAAAAAACACCCACACGATGTCACCAAGTGAGAGAAGTTGTTATAGATTCAGCAGTGACACCTCATTGTCACAGATAGCACATGATGACAACAGGTCATTAAACTGGCTGACCTCTCACCTCTGTGGACATGTCTGGGGCTTACTGGACATTTGTTTTGCCCCATGGCTCCGGTTATGGGGCAGCATTTGGCACCAGGTGTAAGCAGCTGTCCGCATTTTTACAGCTTCAAAGCCGAGTGAAATCCGCAGAGAGAACCGCTCTTTACTCGCTATAGGTGAAAGTATCTGCTTAAGTGGAACAGCCTCACAGACAAATTGACCCAATAGATCAGAGTGCCTGTGACTTACGCTGATGTGTGGCAAAGCTCTTCGGAAGTTTACGAATTTAAAAGCCTCTTGATGAGAATGAAACGACCAACATTAGGAGAAGTAGTCAAAAATAGTCAAATGATACCACTACAAAATCTAAATGGAGTTACTTTTGTGGCAGATACTTAGGGGCTATTACCGTTAACTGCACTTGCCTATAATTGCACTCTGTCGTTTTTCATTTTAAATCATTTACTCATTGTATATATTTCCTCTAGGAGCACAAAATCAGAAAATGATTTTACTTAAATTACAGATTCCTATCACTTTTTCTCTAATTTCACCCACAAATTTTCTAACTGACTGATTAATAAGATGAGCTGGGTGCTTTTATTTTGGTGTGCTGGATCGAAACAGGAAGTCACTTCTTGGGCGGCATTGTTATGATTTGAAGTTATGCACAGAGTCAATTGAATTCAATCTTTGCTTGTTTCTGGTTCAGATCTAGGCTTTTTTAAGTCTTATTTTGCCCAATTTGATGGAAGAAAAAAAACAACTCTTCCTGATATTTGTAATAATAAATACGTGCAGCTCTAGTATGAGTGACCTTGTGTGAAATGTAAACAGTTACCATGCACATACCGTACATTTGTTGACACTGTGCTGCAACTTTACTGCAGTATTAGGCCAGTGTGAAATTGGGAGGACCGGATAAATGATTCTGGAGGGGAAAAAAAGCACACACATAGCGATTCCTGGCTGCAGCAAATGAAGACACAAAAGCCCCGATGACAACAGCGCAGCCGCCTCCTCCATCACTGCTGTAGTGTATTGACCCTGGTAATGGTGATAATGGACATAACACACATCAATGGGAAGATCAAACAGTAAAAGAAAACAACCTGCCTGTGCTCCTCGGCCCGAGTGCACAGCTCAGGCCATTATAAAGCCCAGCGGGGAATACCCACCACAGCCAAACATCGTCTCACTGAAAACAACAGAAACAGAGACATATCAGCCCTATTTCAATTAGACTATTTCTATTTTATCATGAAGCAGCGTGATGCAGAAAAACTATTCTACACTGATAATTCTATACTTAATTAAAAGAACAAATGTAAGTTTAGGAAAAAATGACAATAGTGTGCACCAGCACTATAATTGCAAACCCATTTCCTTCCTCCTTCTTTGAGGTAAATTCCATTCACTGACCATACACTGACATACAGTAAGGCAGTGTTTCCGAAACCAGGGATACAAAGACGCCACGAAAGGACTGATCAGGAGATACCTGATGTCAAATCTAAATCTGAAACTGAACAGTATTTCAATATTATTTTAAAGTAAAATAAAGAGTTAATTTGCAGTAAAAGGTTTGAATTTGAGTGTTTCTGCTTCATTTTTTTAACACAATACACAACTAAATACCAAGAAATCTGATTTTAACTAATTTTCTAAAGACTCAAGGGTTACGCGAGACCAAAAAGATTGGAAATTAGTGCAGTAAGGTACAGCTTTTATAGGTAGTGGCCGTGTGCAGATTTTTGAACATTTCCTGTATCATAAGTAAGCATGTAATAGCACCTAATCTGCGGATACTAATTAATGAAACCAGACGTCTATAAACACCTTTGATAAAATCATACAGGGGTCAACAAGGGCCTGGCTGCCCGTCCCAACACAATCAGATAAGAACAAAAGACGGAAGCCATTATATTTACATCTGGTTATATGACGCCAAAAATCCATCACAGCAAGAATAATATCTGTCTATGGGCGACCGGAGTGCAGCGCCTGCGGGGAACCATCTCCAGATCTTCAACAAGGATTTTGATCAGGATACCTATTATATGTCGTACTATCAGGACATGCAAACTTCACTCAGAAAATTGATCTGGGAAACAAATCCAGGACGTTCCAGGAGTCAAGCCCTAAAAACATCAAGTTCTTTTGGGGACTTGTTGGGAAAAGGCTTTACTGGATCCACTATTTATATCTAGCAGATTATCAATGTGTAACATTTACACAAGCGGCGTGGGGCGAACAACGCTCTTTTCCCTTTTTAGTACATCACGTTTGAAGAATGGCATTTTTGTCCCTACAACAATACAGCGCACAGGAAACGGTAATGTAAACATACCTTCAGTTGTAACCCTTTCATGAACTTGTCTTTTGAGAATTTCACCAAAGTTTCTCTATCATTTGGCGTGTCTGGATTATGTTTCACTAATAATAAATAAAGCCAAAACAGTTTTGGTCATGTGCAGATTGATGTTGCTGACCCAGATCAGAAGTAGGAGTAGCCCGTGGTCTCCAGCGAGCGGTGTGTTGCATGGGAACGCCACAACATCTCCAGGCTTTATTCCTGGACACTGATAAAGCAGCCTTAGCCGGTGACCAACGTAACTCTCACAAGCACAAACTAAATATCAAATGATTACTATTTAGGAAGAGGTTCAGATAATGGTTCTCAAGTCAGCCTTCCCACCCCCTTTCCACCCCCCCACCCCACATTTATTTCACAATATTATTTGGCCTATTGTTTTTTATCTAGGAAAGTCTCCTCTTTTTAAAGGGAATCTCTAAATCCTAGACTAATGCTGCTTACCTTTTTCTGTACTGGTTCAGTTCTAGTTTAGTTAGTTGGTTTAGTTTAATCCAGGTTACATCCTAAATTTTCATTGTTAATGGGATTATAGTTGTTATTACATTTTGTCATTGTTAAAGAAAGTTGTATGGAAAGGTTTGAGAGTCCCTTGAACAGGCTGCGTATATACAACAGGACAGTGGAATAACTAAACTGTGATTTAATCTATGGTTAGTCTCAGTGATTGTCATGGTACATTTTAATGCACAGAGCCTCCTCCCAACAGCTTGTGTTGAGCGGAGTTTGGAAACCTGTATCTCTCGTAACCGTAAAAGTCATATTTACCACATTTTCAATAATGCAAACTAAAGAATTGAGAAGAACTAAAATTGATCATTCAGGTTCACCAAGATTGAGGAAGGAACTCATGTTATATTTTTCATCAAGACTGTTGTTTATGAAAGATCAAAAACATCCTATGGCGTCCACCTGCTACTGAACAATGCCCCAACAGCTGTGTGCACAACTGCCCATACACTAATCTACAACAGTCGAGAAGGAACCGGAAAACATGTCTGACTCTGAACTATGGGACTTTTTTTCAAACCAGCCCCGCTCTGATGCTGATCTTTCGCCAGATTGCCGGGCTTCAATTTTCTATGCTGTGGTCAGACTCACAACGACATTTATTGTTTGCCACCGGTTCAGTTCTTCTGAGGAGCAGCAGTTGTTAGAGCACATGGGACTGTGGCACAATGCCTCAGCCACAAAGTGATGACCTTTAAAGGGAGTCAGGCCCCTAAGTCACTGCACTTTGGCCCGCTGTGATTGGCTGATGTCGACAGGAAATGAATACTATCCTTACTGGCTAATCAGTGTCTGTGTTATCAATCTATGGCCTCCTATAGCATGACATTATTTGCACATTGACAACTAACCTTTTACACAAAACGCTCCAACTCAAAGGGTGTCTAAACTTCTCTCTTCATGAGCCGCATATTGATGTCGATACAGTCTGGAGTGCCACACACCAGTGGTCAATGCAGGGAAACCTAAAGTCTTATTCAGATATGTGCCAACTCAGAAAGAAGTCTCAGGGCCAACAAAAATTGGCACTTCAGACACCTCTATTTACATTTATTCAATCAATTCATCTGATGCAATTTGCACACTGATTTGGCAGAACGTTTTATGCAGGAGGGAAGCCATTTTTAGCGTACCTCTCAAAAACCTAATCTTGCCTTCAAATTGAGAACAGTTTTGCTAACATTTACCACTGGATTCTTCCCACTGGATTTTACCTTTCGCAGTTGCCAAAACAAATCCTGCTTTGTAAAAATACCTATTTGGTGCCATAAATCTGATGCCAGATGCCCTTTAAAACACACCCAACTCTCTTTATTCAGACTAGGGACACACCAAAAGACTACTGTGACTCTGTAGTTGACTGTAGCTGATACTTCATAAACAGTTTTCTATTTTTAGTACATCAGCTCCACATGATAGTTAATGGCACATATCCTGGTAATGCACAAGGTGACATAAGGTGACGACGATTATGAGAAAACGTGAGGCCTTATGAAGTTTAGGGATATTGTTTGAGACTCCAAAGTGTCACTGGAAGTTTAGGGCGTAGACAACAGGACACTAGCACAATGCAGGAGTTGGGGTAGACAAAAGTTCACATGGTCGTCAAACTGATAAGAAAGTGTGGAGAATGTGGAGGGCATGTGCAGAAGGAAGTTGAAAGGAAGGACTGTTAGGGAAATCAACACTTGAATTTGTCGCAAACATATACAAGCAACGCAGACGGAAAAAAAACCTGTGTGCATCCAATTCAAAGCACCACAACTTGGAATCACAGAGGGCTATATCTCTTACTGTGTGGACATAGTCGAGCTGTTTGCCGCCACCAGAGCTGCACTGTGCCACTTGATCACTGCTGGACACAGACAGGAGCTGACAGAAAGCAGACAGAGAGCTCCCTGACTATAACTCCCAAATGCACACTGGCTTAAAATACACACAGCCAAACGTCTAAATGGGACGTGAAGTTATACAGTGCAAGGCATAGCACAGGATGTTGAGATGTCTTTACTATCAGCAAGTTATAACACTGTAGCCTCCTTAAAGTGCACTTTAAAGACTTTGTATGTGTCCTTTGTATTCATAACATGCACTTAATTCATTTTCATGGCCAGCAATTCTCAAACTTTTTACGCCGAATAAAGGGTCTATATATTGGATTCAGTGATTTAAACTGAGTGTAAACCATGTCAAAACCAGACTTCAAAGCATTAATAAAGCCTGAATGAAATACCTCCACTTGATATGAAAAAAGTTTAGCTTTGCAAGTGAGATCCAAACAAGCCACCAATGATACAAGAACAACAGTTTGAGAACTTTTACAGAGCAAACTAAACAACTTGTGCCTTGTAGTATTGTATCAAAAGTTTACACAGAAAGATCCCACAAACGTCTGGCTAACATAAAGCAGTAGGTTTTGACTTAAGTTGGAAATCCCCCTTTTAGCCACTGTAGCCTATTTCCAAATCATTTTCTGACACACGTATCTGACAGCAAAAGAGCGGCCCCTGTATTTGCACTGACCTCCCCAGGTGTGAATGAAGAGTAGAAGTCCAACGACGAGCAGAGAGCCGGTGTCCCGTGCAGCCATAGCGGTGTGTTGGTGGTCGTCGTTGCTGGGGTCTGTGAGTCCGTGCGCCTGCCTTGCCTGCCTTGCCTGCCTGCCTGTCCTGGGTGTGTGAGGAGGGACTGTGACAGCGGCTGGTCCTCCTGGAAAACTCAGCCAGAGGAAGCGAGAGGCAGCAGGGGGCGGCGGGAGGCAGCGCGCACGAGAGCGCATCATGGGGCAGAGCCGAGAGGGCGTGCACTGCAAAATATCAACAAGATCAAGTCACAGCAACAGGCTTTTATCGTTCTCACGCTACTTTAACAACTTTTCATAGAACTACGTTGCTGGAAGCAATTAGGCCGATAGAAGATGTCTGAAAGTATACGTTTGGAGAGGACCGGGTTTAAGGTTAATTATTTTTGTAGTGTGCACGAGAGAGATAACCGGGAGGGCGGAGGTCTGCCAAGGGATCCAGTTCACTGATCACTTGTGTCGAGCTGTGATGTAATTTGTTGGCATATTTGCAATAGCATATGTGTCAAAAGTGCGCGTAAATGTTGTAAACTATGGCTCGTTTTGTGGTTCAGCTTGCTGTCTGCGTGTAATGCACAGCAGGGGCGTGTCCAGATTTGTGATAATAATTGGATAACAGTCAATTGAGGCTGCGTGCGCGAATAATTGAGGCTTTTGCAAACTTTGATTATTCGACTTTGGTGACTTGTAAGTAAAACTAAACTTATTATTGACCCCCTATTTATGGCCTCAGCCTCTCTGAGTGTGCACTTAGGGTGGTCAATCAGATTCCTGGAGAAGAGGGCACAGGGAGTTGTGCACAAGCTAACTTCACCAAAAGATGATGAGCAGGAATGAGCCAACTGTTTTCTGCAGATTAGACAGAAAACAGTCTAATCTGCAGAAAACAGTTGGCTCATTCCATGGAGTGCTGTGTCCTCTACATTGAGGTTAAAGTCAAAACATGTCCTACGAGTTCTAAAGACTGGATGGGCATCTGGCTTAATATCTGCAGACAAAATGGCAGTGGAGACCCAGAGAATGAAACACAGAAAGGGAATGTGTCTGGTTGTAGCTTGCACCCATAGGCTGTTAAAATGTGCTGCATTTAATCTTTATCAGACCCTCATAAAACTGTGGATCTGACTCCCACTCAGTGTTTGAAGCCAAATTTAACATGAACATCATGGGAGTAGGGACTCTGAACAGCTCATGTAAAAACAAGATTACTGCCAGAAGTCATATCAAGATATTATAGTATATTAATGTGCTTGCATGTTTTCAGAGGGAGGATTTAAACCCATCTGTCTGCACAAATGTCTGAAGAAGAAGACTTCCCTTTTTGCTAAATCTGCACCAAGTGTACAATAGCACAGCATGCAGGAGATACACAAAGTAAACAAACAAGTTTGCCTCCAGGAGAGTCTTGGCACAGCTATTTTTAGCCACATCCCTCATTTTCACTGATTGAGTGTTTTGTTGACATGTTGAAGGGAGAGCATCTATGTTAAATCATGTATCTGTATGAAAACCATGTAATTAAGCTCAAATGTATGTGTATCCAAAACACATCCAACAGTACACAGAGGCGTGACACAGTTTAAATAAGGCTAAAGGCTGTCAGCTGTGAAGGCAATTTGAGTCCAGTGAAATTGTATGGGCTTTAGCAACACAGAGAAGCACCACCTCCTGGCATCAGCAGCAATTTTGACTTCTTGAGAAGAAGAAAAACAGAATATGCTGGTTGACACAAGTCATGTTGATAAGTTATAAGTCACTTCAGTAAAATGCATCCATCCATCCATCCATTTTCTTCCGCTTTATCCGGGGCCGGGTCGCGGGGGCAGCAGTCTCAGCAGAGATGCCCAAACTTCCCGATCCACACACACCTCCTCCAGCTGTTCTGGGGGGACCCCGAAGCGACACCAGGCCAGCTCGGAGACATAGTCCCACCAGCGTGTCCTGGGTCTTCCACGAGGCCTTGTCCCACTGACTGGGCGTGGGCGGCACGGTAGCACAGCGGTTAGTGCTTGTGCTTCACAGCTAGAAGGTCCGGGTTCGATTCCCACCTGGACAGGCCTTTCTGTGTGGAGTTTGCATGTTCTCCCCGTGTCTGCGTAGGTTTCCTCCGGGTACTCCGGTTTCCCCTACCACTAAAAAACATGTACAATAGGCCAGTATGTTTGAGAGTGTGTTTGAGAGTGCGCATGGGGGACGACGGATGAAAATTAGCCTAAGGCTACAATCCGGTGTGGCTTGTTCATTAACTTGCACTGTCCCTACCAAATAAAAAAAAAAAACATAAAAAAAAAAAAAACTCCCACTCCCAAAATGCAGGGCTTGTCTAAATTTCTTATAATATGGGTTTTAATTAACTTACATGTATATTTATTATTGTCACTGTATTATCATTTGTAAATGTATTTATGTATTCAATATTTGATCTCCTTGATATAATTTTATCCCATGTGAACTATTGCAGTATCCAGCTCTTGGAGACAGATCAGAGGATAGTGAGACACGGTCAGCCACTCTGATCCATGTAACCTTTGCTGTCTGCCGCAGAGCTCTGCCAAAGCACTGACTCTGGGCCACTGCCACAAAGGAAGGATCAAGCCATGACTGATACTACCGGCAACACTGAAAAGAGTAGTGCACGGAGTAAAAGTGGATTGTTCACTGGGTGGAGCAGAGATGTTACTTTGACTATTAATGTGCCTGGGAAACTAGGAGTCTAAAAATACTATAAGATCTTAGTTTTTTCCTAATCAGTTTTTGTTTTGTTTTTTACTTTTATTTCCAATCTTTTCTTTTTCTTTTAATATGGACCAGGATTCTATGTACTCAATAAAGCCAGAATGAATGAATGAACAGTTGTGGATGTTCTTCAGCATTGAACGAATGTAGTTATAATGTTATACTACATGATGCTCATCAGAAAAATACAATATTTCCATGTTTTGTTTTGTTTTTAGGGTTATGGCAAAACTACACACACTCTGAGGTAATGCTTTGAGGTAATGCCAGTATTTTCCATACATGAGACTGTTGATCATCCTGATTGAAGTAGGATTTAGAGCAAAAGATTTTGCAAAAATTGCAGTATTTTTAACAGAATAAAGTAATGCACATATTTCAGTATTCTTGATTGTGGCGTACTTTCAGCTTGGGGGCGTCTGGACTTGAGAAGTGGACAGCTGATGATGGTGTTCAGCTCATTTTACTCAGATGCAGTGTTATTCTTTCCCTCCAGTAGCCTTTACACCAGATCTGCAGCTGGAGATATGAGCTATGTGTGTGTGTTTTGATGGAAATAAGAGGAGAAAGCTGATAACATATCCTAACATCCCTCTCTTTTGGCCCCTCTGTGCTGCTGCTCTGCTCTGGTCGCTACTGTAATTGTCCCGTATTGTTCTTAACTCAACACAACTTCCTCTCTGGATGGCTATATCGCTATACCACAAGCACAGCTACAATTACAATTGTTTGACCCAGACAAAAAGCTTTACTCAAGAAGGTCAGTGATGCTTGCTGCAGTGTGAATGCATGCTTCTGTGTACATTCAGTCGGTATGTAAATCTCATTTGGGGCGTAAACCACTGTGTTGAGGGATTTCATTTCCTATAGGATGAAGCCCATCCATCTGGTTTGAAGTGATAGGAGGAAAGTCACTGTTCTCAAAACAACAACATTGTTCTGCCACTCAAGGCCAGTGAGTTATAGTCAAGTCTCAGGCGCGGTTTGAGAAAACAATGCAAGCATAACAAAGCTAACACAGTACACTTGATGGGACTATTAAAACTAATAAGTATAGTAAAATAAAGCAGAAATTATATGCTTGCCATTTCTGATTTCCAAGGGTCTAAAATAGATTGAGATGTTTTAATATTGTAATAATGTAAACACTACTGATTAAAATTGTTTATGACTACAGGACTCCGATGTGCCACAAGATTACATATGATCTCTACAATCTGACCAGGAAGAAGGATGCAAATATTGGAAAAGAGTCATTTTTTCCATGAGGCCAGCCTGAGAGCAAGTTGTTTTGGGGGTAAGTCGGACGGACATGAGAGACCACCATTGTCTCATCCGCTTCAGGAGCAGGGGGCTTTGAGTGTGCACTGGTATGGTGAGGGGGCTAAATGAGGAGTGGGAGAGAAATTTGAATTTCTGCTAAACTCCGTCACAATACTCACTAATGCAACAAAGAGCTACTTTGATAAGAACATCAGCCAAGATCTAAACATCCCCTCTCCATGGTGATTATATGTAATAAGGACATTACTCAAGTTAAATGTACTCACTGGAGTGTTTTCCTGTTTTGGCATGGGAAAATCTTGGTCCAAAAAAAATAAAAACATTTTGAGTACATTGTTTTGTACTATATACAAAACTGACATACAGTAACTGTTGCAGCTACTGTATCTAGAGCATAAGCATTCATATGCTTGAGCCATGGCAAATATACCATTGTTATTGTACTTTCTTATGTGTGACTTCTTATATTAGAGTTCTCTTCTCTGCCAGTCTGAATAAGGTGTTGTGTTAGGCGAGAAGAGAACTATGGTATTAGCCTACTTTGCTACTGAAAAAATTCACATTGCGATTATAGTGACTCAGGATTACATCCTTTAGTGATTTGACAATGGACAGATGTTGAAAATGAGTCATAAAGCAGGAAGCTGCAAACTAATGGACATCCTGCAGATGCATAGACGTCATGAAGGTCCTGAGAAGAAAGCAGGAATGTCACTGGGGGGAAATTCCACTGACACTTGTGCTATTTCAATATATCACAGCCACACCCGCAATACTATATTTTTAACAACGTCACCTTTGAGGACGTTGTTGCCTGCTGTGGTCCCAGTGTGTTGCAGAGAGTCTCGGAGTGGAATTCCAGGACCTGCTTCAGGTTCCTGACCAGTCTGCACTCCAGTGATTTCCATAGAGAGTTTGTCTTTTCTGGTCTGCTGCCTCAGCCCATAGTCACTTACTGCAACACACACAAAACACACAAATACTTTCTGACAAATGTACAATCGGGTTTGGAAGGACACCAAAGTATTCAGTGCAGCATGAAATTTGATCTCTCAAAGCCAAAATAACCGATAATAATGACAGAACATGACAAAATCATTTTCTTTATGTTGTGTTTGCAAAAATACTTTTTTTTTATTTTCCCTATAAAGAAAAGAATTCTAAATATATTTGTAAGATAAAAGCAGAGCAACCTGTTAACACCCAAAAAGGAAGGATTGGGTCATCTAAAAGACAAACAGAGGAAACTGAGCCATGGCGCACAAAGACACAGACGGAAAAGAGCTTTCCATAAAAGGAATAGATCTTCAATTGGTTTGCAGAAAACAAAGCCATGTATCAGACTTTTTACAGCTCCTTGTAGTGCTCCCATGGATCCCAGGTGTATCATTAAATGCCTACAAGCATTCAAAGTTTCTGAGCAGGATATCCCATGATCGTATCATTCCTCATGAAACAAATGGACAGTATGAGACACAAGTCAAGGAAGGAACTCCAGCAGTAGACTACTGGATAGCAAAGCTGTTTTGTTAAGTTACTGTAATGGAAGTTGTAGCACAAATAAAAAATAATGTCAGCGCCATTTGCTCAACCACAAAAACAACAACAATGATATCCAAAAACCTTTGAAAACACACGAGGCAAATAAATAAAATAAATAATTGACTTATTAAATTGATAATGCGTGGCCAGCAACAAAGATTTGTATAATTGCATTTTTTTTTTTATGAAAGTAATTCATATATTTTAGTTACTATTTTAAGTAGAATCTGGATCATTCAAAAAAAAACAAAATCTGACAGATCCCGCCCCTCTACCGGAAGGAAGTGTTGGTGGTCAGCTGACCTCACTCAAAACAAATATGGCGTCTACAAAAAACACATCGGGGGCTTGTTTGTGTATTATCGTATTTTCTATATCCTAGCTTGGTATCTGCGTCTAAAGTATGTTTTTTTTTCCATTGTGACGACTACTCAAATACATCGATGTAGAAACCCGCAACAAATATAGTGGTGGACCGGAAGCGTGTAAGTTTATTTGAACACAAACATCCGCTTGGCTTGGCTAACGTGTGTTGACGATAGCCTCAGCGTTTGTTTTAAATGGCAGATTCATTGTACAGAAATGCTTTTTTTTTGTCTCTCAACAGAGAGTTTGAGCTGCCGTTCTGCGGAGAGACAATAGCAGATGAAATGTAGGATTTTGCTTCAACGTACAAGCAGACATGGACTTTGCCTGGGAGGCGACCTGAACTCGTTGAGCACTGATAAGTGAACGCTGTGATACGTTACTATGGGTTTGGTGAATTTTATATTCTCTATTGCTGCAAAATGCCTCGACGCCTTTTTTTTGCTGCTGGACTTGAATTTTGTGATTGTCCACAACGTGGTGCGGACACTCGTGGCTATCGTTTCCTTCATCAACAGTATTCCTTCCCTCCTCCTCTTCGTCTTACTGGAAATGTGTAATTTTACCTCGTTTTGCCTGCTGTCTGTAGCAGAAACCACCTCAGACATTGCCTACGGAACAGCGGCCGCTCTGGGGACCTTACCGCTTGCTGTGGAGAGTCTCCTGGAGAGTTTAAAGATGGTGGGTTACCTGTCCATGCACTTACTGCTCCGAGGGAAAGAGCACCTATGCCGAGGTCTGCTATCTCTGCAAGAAGGATGTGCCATTGTCATCAGTCTGGTGGTCTACTTTACCAACACTGTGGTCAATTTAGTGCTCATTGCCATTCAAAACTTGTACCTGGGGGTTGTCAGCGTGCTACAGACAGTGTCCAGTCCACTGCACAAAGTCCTGGAGCTCACCCTTACATCGCTCACGTTTCTCTACAGCTGTGTAGCTGGGACCACAGCTGCCTTATGGGAGCCAATGAAACTAGTTTCAGATTTTTTTGTGTCATTGGTCTATGTGTTCATCAAAATCTTTGTGCTGAACATTTATGGCTTCATGCTGACTGTTACTATCGCTGTAACTACCACTGCCTATCTGAACCCAGAGCTGACACGACAGGCGGTTTCACGTTTTGTGGATTATATTAATTCTTTTCCTATGTTTCATAGACTGTGTACATTTGTACAAACTCTGGGTACAGCTTTTCAAACAGCCCAGTGGTATCTATATGAACAAGTACAGCAACTACAAAGGCTCCTGCATCATCTGCATGTTCTGGAGAGACGACTGTGGCGGCAGCTGTCCCGACACAGCAGTCAGCTCCTGGCTCAGCGAACACGCCGCAGGGACAGGGACAACAGAGCAGGGGGTGATGGCGAAGCTGAAGAGGAGGAGAGGAGGGACCAACCGGACGGACAGGCCAATGAAACCACTCAAGACCAGGATTTAGCATTGCCTTCTTCCAGCACACAGCGGCCTCTGACCAACCAGGGCAAAGACACAGACTGTAAAGCAAATCTGGATGAGGATCTTCTTAACCTACTGAAGGAGCAGGAGGAGAGGAAGAAGTGTGTGATCTGTCAGGATTGCACCAAGACAGTGGTGCTGCTGCCATGTCGCCACCTGTGTCTGTGTAGAGACTGTACTAACATTTTACTTAGGCAGCCTATCTACCAACAGAACTGCCCGTTGTGCCGTCATATGATCCTCAACACTATGGATGTGTTTCTGTAACTGGGACTATTCCTCATTAAAAAGACAACCTATCTTATGCACAAAGCCCTTTGGGAATGTTCCTTGAACAATCATTGGTAATGGTCTGTTCAGTATTAAAAATGCCTTAAGGAACCTTCTTTGATGCTGTAATTATCACCAATTTTGTCTTACGTTTCAGGCTTGTGCTTTTTGTGGATCCAAGCTGTGATGACCGGGGAAAAGAACAATGTTGTACATGCACAATTACTTTTGTACAGCAACATTCTGTTTTAGAGGCTTTTAGACTACTTCAAAATTTTCACTGTGCTTTAAACCAATATAAACGAAGAAAAACAAGATTTTACTGGCTGTCACCTCTGGAAAAAATAGCTATTTTTGTGTACATAATTCACTTTTCCATCAGAGGTGTATTACGGTCACAGAATCTATAAAAGGCTCTCCATTTCCCTGTGAGAGGGCTATTTCAGTAAAGGGACCATAACCAAACATTTGTTTTGTGTTGAAAGTTTGCACCACTTCACTATTACTGCTTTTGAATTGTTGATCTATATAGAGTGCCATTTATTCTGTTTTCTCGACTACCATATCTTTTTATTTTTTTATCATTCCGAATACCTGTTTATGTGACTATGTGCCAAATGGCAAATTAATGAAACCAAATCTTCCAATTAGAATGTCCAACAAAACGTTCCCTTTAAGAGACCAGACTGTGCTGTTACTTTAATATTTAGGTATTCCTAAAATGCTGAAAAAAAAGAAAAAGCCTGACAAATCGTTTGAAGTATTTGTGAATCTATCTTAAAACATGAATGTAAAGGTGAATGGTTTGACTTTATAATAAACAACGAAAGATAATTAAAAAAAATGACATGTTTTGAACTCCGTAAATCAGCAGCATGTCTACAGTGACCTATGTTTTATTGAGACCACAGTAGAATAATTAAACCTATAAGGGCATCCTCATATTGGTGAAGTACCTAATTACTTTTTTTCCTAAATACATTGTGAGTGAGATTACATTAGCCATTATTGTTTTAAGATCAAGTTAGATTCGGGAGCATTTGATAGAAGACTGAATTATGAACTGCTAAACTAAGAGGAGAATCACAAGCAACTACAGACATTATACATCTCAGTGAAGACATACAGTATGACCTGAATTCAAACTTTATTGCGATTGCACAAAGGAACAGATAATTGAGCAAAGAATTTACTTGAGTATCAGATTAAAATCCTACCAAAATGTAAAAGTACTTTTAGAGCAAACGTAAACGTACTTGACGCAGTTGCTATACAGGAGAAGAGACATTGACACTTTTAGATTTGCCTACTGTTTACAAAAAGGTCAGTGCCAAAATGTATGTGTTTAAATCAAATGTCAAAATGCTTTTACTTTTAATTCTGTCAAAACAGTATGGAATAAAGTTTAGAAAAGGATCTAAAATGCAGAGAAGTAAAAACTGACCATCTTTGCACACAAACGTAATGATTCTGTAGAGTTTAGAGGAAGTTTTTATAAAGGCTACACAAAATGGCCACAGCTTGTTTCATAGCCTTTCAGAAAGTGACTGTATTGACAGGCAGCAGGGTAAGTAGCAAAATTCAGTGAGAGACGCTTGTGTTGTGCTGACCTGCGAGCCTTACACCACAAATGTTTATGCTTTAAGAGAGGAGAGGAAGTTTAACGTCAGCAGAGCCGTATACTCTGGGGGTCCTCTTCCTTTTAACCCCAGTGCTCCGGGCCGAGAGTTGTGTGGGAAAATGTCTGCTCGGTTCGAACTTGTCGAACTCACTCCGGTTCCATTGTCACTGCGGTTGTTTCTTTGAGCATCTGTGGCTCTCAATCATTCTTCACTGTTTGCTTTCATCCTGCCCTAATGAGTGGGAGCCAGGGTAAACATGGTTAGTCAACTGAAATGTTGCTATAAACAGTAGTAAACCTACAGCTCACCCCTGACCTCCCATTGGGGTTCTGGTGAAAGAGGAGAATTCCCCATATAGATTCATGTTATGCGATATAGAACGGCTGTGAGGTCATGTTTCTATTACTGGCAACTATTTTTTCTTCTTTTTTTTCATGACATAGGGTTATTTTCGTCTAAATTGTCATTGTTGTGTCCTTGGCCTTGGACTAGGTCATAGTGCACATTTTAAACATGTCCAGGAGCATTAACATTTGAGAAAAGACTAAAATTGCTGCTAAACTAATACAACCATGTTTATAGAGGGATGAACTACAGGGCTAGCGGGTTGTACATACACAATAGGTTTCGTGGTTTTGAGTAATTTGCTCTAAAACTCCAATATTTACCCATTTCATTCACCGTCACACAAAGTAGGCCAATCTGCTCTTCCTTCAACTAAGAATCTGATAAATTGACCACTGGCCTTGATGAGGAAACTCCTGTTGTTTGTGTTTCTGGAAGCATAAGCAACAAAATGCACTACTGCTCAAAGCATAGCCCAGATTAAGAATAATAAGCATGTGCAAGTAACTTGTAAGCAAACCATTTGAAAATAAACCCAACTACTAACTCCATGCTTGGAGAAGGGCTGGGCGATATGGACCAAAAGTCATATTCCAATGTATTTTGGTTGAATATCGATATATATCCCGATATTTTTTCCACAAAGTGAGAGCTGTGAAATTAAATGTTAAGTCAAAGTCAAAGCCAAATACAAGTAGTTTTATTGAAAACTCTCAATAAAATGTAAACATAAACACTCCGTTAGGTGCACATTTAAATAATAATAAAAAATAGCCTAGAAAATAAAATAGGGCAGCATTTATATATTAAGAGATAACAAAATAAAGTGCTCAGTTTGAGAATAAGATCAAATAAAAAATCGTCTTGAGATATGTGTTTCTTTTTGTTAGCTTAATAACTTATCTGAATTTGAAATATTCCGATAAACGCGATATGATCTAATTCCATATCTCGTTTAAAAATATATCGCTATATCTTAAATATCGATATATCGCGGCCCAGCCCTAACTTGGAGCGGGGGTGCCCCAAACCTTTCAGGCCAAGACCCTCTAAAATAACCACACAAACAACCTGGGATCTTCACTGTCACGTGCATTTTATATATATTTTATAATTACAAGCTGCAAAACATTAAAAAATGTGTTTAGTTCTATATATTTTGAATTCGTTTATTTTTGTATTTGGCGTCAATTCCTAAACATTATGCAGTGTTCAATTCAAAATCATAATAATTACAGAGTCAGAAAGATTATTTACTGTCTTAAAATTATTTTGGGACCACTGCGTTACTGCAAATGTGTCACAAAATATTTTTTACAAACATGCTCAGGCTTAGACCAACAGTCCCTATACTACAACATGACGTAATGAGCTATGAGATTTGACCAGGCATAGAAACAAGGCCTTGTAGTGTTTTTATTTTTCAATCTTTTAAAGCAAGGCAGCAGATCATATGCATATAAGCTGCATAATAGCCGAGGCGGGGAACAGGGAAGCGGACCTCCTGCAAAGATCTCTGTTAGAATTACTACTTTGCTGACGTGTTTGAATCGCATTACATTACATGAGCTGTCATACATTTATTATGAGCAGAGCAGGCAGAGGAGGGGCTTATTGATCTGTGGGTGCCTGAGTAATTTTACAAACAGATGAGGTTTCAATCAGGGGTGTGTCTAGAGCAGTGGTTCCCAAAGTGTCGCGAGGCCTTGAGTGGGGGTCCCCAGATTATTTCAAGAAGAAATAAAAAGAAAAATGCTACTGTTTTTGGTATTATCAAACATATAATTTGTGAAATCCATTCAAATACTTCAAACAAACGGTTTAAATACATATAAACGTCAAATGTTTTTCTTCCCTAAAGTAGCATAAGAAGCAATAACTTTATACAATGGGGTCCCGAGTTGTTTACATGTACATTTCTGTGGTCCCAGCCAAAAAGGTTGGGAACCCCTGGTCTAGTAGGATGGTTAAGGGTAGCACAGGCCACCCCTGGATTCTGATGCAGGATTTCGGGGCTTAGTATCAAGTTAAATTATACAATACTGCCAAACAAAATTGAGGATATTGTCATGAATAAGCACACACAAACCTATCACTCAGATTTATGCACACAAGGTTACTCTATCATATTAAGTGTTAAATTATCACTGCGCTGCTTAAATGGCACCCCTGGGCCACCCTAGTGAAAAAGTCTGGACACGTCACTGGTATTATTATGGATCATGGCATTTCTGTCTACTCTCTGAGCAAAATGTGGGAGTTGCATCATTGATCCCGAGGGCTATTGGTTATTGGATCAGATTCCAAAGCACTATAGTTACCTCATTCATTCTCAGACGCTGTGGACATCATGCAGCAGGTGTTTATTCTCTCATTCCCGAGGAGTACTTACATCCAAGCCCCATCGGGAAAGCAGGAACTTTTCTTGTTGATAAAGTGTGTGCTGTGTTAGCCGATGCATCGCTGCCATCTGCTGGAGAAAAAGTGTAACTTGCTCATTGCTCAAACCTTTCCATTGTCATGAAATGTTAAAAAACGAAGAAAACATCAGATAAATTATCTATTTTTAGGGTGATGGGTGACAAACCTACCCAATCTATTACTTATTTCCTGGTGATGTCACTGTCTGACCATCCATGAACTAGTGGAAATATCAATGACGCGGCGCACAAGGAACGTCGATTATCTGTATTCTTCAAGTTATTCAATCGAGGAAAATAAAAATTCCATCAAATCAATCAAAGAGACAAGCATGGACACCTAAGCATGGATGCATCACCTCGGCTATTTATACAGGAGCGAAACTAAAGGTACACACATGTATTTGTCCTTTTTTTTATTGCAGTCAAATGAAAAATGTAAATATTTTGAAAACGTGAGGGGAAGATGATGAGCGAACACGTGCGCACTTGGTGCGAGGCTCTTGCCATCTGTTCATAAAATTAACTGTTGCTGGAAAAACAGACATAGAAAATAGCACTGCTCAGTCTATCATCATTTAGGTATAACTGTCTGGAGCAGAAATATGCAAATTAAAACAATATTAGGCTTAACTTTTAAAACCATCGTGCAAAGGTCAAGCCAGACAGAAATGAAGCAAAACCTTCCCTGAGAAGCAATAACAAGTTTCTTGGTGGGAAATAATTGCTTAGTAAAAAAAAAAAATACAAATCTGTATTTTATTATTATTATTTTATTGAAGAATGTGTGTGCTATTTTACCAAAGTGCTATTTATTTGTCCTTAATTTTAATCATTTGATTTATTTGTTTTGGTCCGTTTGTTTTTTAAGAATTTTGGCTAATGTCCCCATTTGTCCCCATTAGTATCACTGTATAATTCCACCCCTGTTTTGTCCACTTCTGTTCAAAGGGCGAAAACTGCGGAGTGTTTCCAGTCAGAGTAGACCAGGAAGCCGCTAAAGGTGCTGTCAGTCTTGGAGCTGGAGTAGAGGCCGTTGTACTCGCTCAGAGCCATCTGCACCCAGACCTGATCTCCTGGGACCATGTGCAACAGCGACCCCCCGGACAGAGACACCGGTTTGGGCCAGTTCCCATAAAACTGGAAGTAAGAGGCCACCGCATGCCCATTCTTCATCAGGTCAAACTGCAGGCTGGAGCGGTACACTGTAGCGTGGACTGCAAAGTAGTAGACCCCTGGAACTTTGCACGTGAAGCGTCCCGTCTCTGCGTTGTAGTCGTCCTGCTCGTTGATGATGATCTTGTCAAAGCGAACGGCTTCTCCCACACTGAGGGGCAGCGTGAGGCCTTCTGACAGTTTGGCGCTGAACGCAGATTTGGGGGCAATAGCACATTCTCCGGGCTGGCCCCTCTCTCCCTTCTGTCCTGGGTCGCCCCTATCACCCGTCAGGCCTCTCTGTCCCGACTCACCTGGGAGCATGTGATTAGAGACTGCGCATTAGTGTTTGTCTTGTTTATAGCAAGGTTTATAAAGCTATTTCAATTCAACCGCCAATGTTTTCCATGCACAGCTTTCTTCTTAACATTACAGTGTTTGTACAGGTCGCAGCAAGTGCTTTTGAATAACCAAATACTACATTTTGGATACCACAAACACAAAGAAATCTGCTTATTTCATTTCTGACATTTGATCAACTTTTTAGCAAGACACAAGAAAGTGTCTACAATTTCCGTCAAAACTGCATTTTATTTAGTATTTTCAATGTATGTAGTAGACAACAATGTCATTATTTTTCAAGACATTTTAATTTAATGCTAGTTAAAATCAAATTGAATGTTTTTAAATGACATTAATGTGAGGGTGTTATGGTACAATTTCAAACACATCTTTATCACTATCTTCGTTGGTTAGAAAATGCAAAATACCCTGTTTCACTTCCTGAACCTCCACGCAAACTACCTTAAGCTCTTTGTGCTTGTGGCAGTAGTGAAGCTTTGGCAAGTGTTTTTACTTTGCAATGAGAGGGTTAAGCTTAGCAAGAGATCACACATTTCCTGGATACATAGGTGTATACAGGAAGAGCTTTATGGGAGCTGCAAAGAATAGCCTCTAGGAAGTTCCAAAGATTACTCAAAGTTGCGCGAGTGGCTCGAAAGGCAACTCCAGGTATGTTTTTGGATAAGAAAACAACAGTGCAACATGGTAAAAAAGCTCTAGAAAGTATAATTTGCCCTCATTTTGACAAGTTACACAATGAGTTTTAATGCCCCGTGAAAACCCTGCGTTACATCGTCAAATAATCTACCTGTATCTCCCCTGTCACCTTTCTCCCCCTTCTCTCCATGTGCTGCGTCTCTCCCGTCCCGCCCATCTCGTCCGGGCTGACCAGGGCTGCCATGAACCCCCGGGGATCCTGGGATACCTGGCTGACCCACACACTGAGTGGACAGGATCTTATTGTCCTCCAACTGGGCCGAAAGACGCACTTGCACCGTCAGCAGTAAGTAGATTGAAGACAGACATAGAGATGGCATTTCAGTGTCACTACCTAAAGGCGGCAAACACAAAAATAACTTCATGATCATCCACATTTATTGTTTATTTATTTGCTTATTCTGTTTTTTTTTGTGAAGCCTTTTGACTGACAGTGGCAACACACAATTCTGATCCTGAATCTGTTGCGGTAGTTGCAATCTTAGCAGTAAATAGCACCTTAAAATGTACTTGTTTCTAATTAGAGTTCATTTCATCAACAAAAAAAAACAATAAGAGAATGCCTAGGAAAGTGAAAAAAACAAATGTGAATGAGTTTTTTAAAGACATTTTTCTTTTTTACTTGCATTGTCACAACTCAAATTGATACTTTGGCTCTAACCGAAGTGTTTATCCCAAATGTACTGTGCAAAGTGCTCATCCATTATGTAACTGCAGTGGAATTCTTTGTAAAGTGGGAAAAACATAGCAAATTTTCAATCTTCCCTCATTACAAGGATTTAGTGTTTTGGAAACACAGCCCGTAATAACCATAACAACTGTAGCTGCAGGTTTAGGCAGGGTTTGGGATTGAACAGAGATTGAAATATGTCTCTGTAAAGTACTACGTGTGTTCCCGTTTGGTTGGGAGTCTCAAAGGTTTGTCACAGAGTCATAAAACATAATGAAATCAGAACCCTTTTCTGTTCCAGCCATAAAACACTGCATGGGAAAAAAATGTAGTTGAATAAAGAAGCAAGAAGAGGCTTAGGTTTTCAAACATGCAGCAAAAGCGTCAAATGATGTAGAATTTTAAAAACGACTTACTCCTTGAGGATGTAGAAGGAATTTGAAATGAAAGTGAGTAAAATAGTCCAGTGAACACTTCTTTTCCAAACCTCTGACTGAAGAAAACTGAGGAAAGGGTAATGAAAACCCAATTAGAGCCTGAGGTGGGTGGGGGACTGAGAGACCAGAGGGAAAAAACTGGGAGGAGCATAAATAAACATAATTTTGTACAAAGGGACAAAACTGGGGAAAAAGAGATTAGTTATAAAGGCATGCATTAGTTAATACAGATGTTTTTTGATGAGCATGAATCAAAACTTTGCTTAAACAGGATATAGTCAGAGTTTAAAGTTTTAAGTGATGCAAGTGACAGTGTTAATACAGTCTTAGAACATTTTAGTGATTTGACTGATGAGCCATTGCCATCTTCCGACTGCAGTGACCATCAGGATCACACACCATCTGTGCAGGACGAGAATAGCACTATGCAAAGTGATATTGCTTTCTTTGATTCATGAAAAGAATCCTTTCATTTTAAAGGTTGGCAATGAATGAGTAACATGAGGATGCAGACAGTACATGCTGTTGTCTTACACCTCACAAATCATCTCAAATTGAAATACGCTATATCAAAGTTTTGTGAATCTTGGTGCATTTATTTTAGGTTTTCATGACCAAAAACATTCTATCCATTTCCATTTTGTTCTGAACGCTTGAAATGTTTACCTAAATGTCTCAGAACTACTCAGATAGAACCTTATCATTCTAAGGAAACTAAATCACTTTTGACACTGATCTCTCAAGGGTTTACAAAGTATTAGAAAACATCTTCATTTGAATTAATAAATATACCTACTAAATAAACTGTAGTGATAAGGCAGTGGTTTGATGCAAGAAAAGAACATATTTAATGCTTAAATTGTGTGGAAGCTCGTTGTTCAGAGCTTTGTCGTTGAAATGTGCTGCGTCACACATGTCTGGTCCGTTTGTGCTGTAAAACACCTTCTTTATGAGCCTCATGAGAGGCGTACAGCTCTTTGAAACAGTAGACTCTAAACCCTGACTCGCTAGGCTTTAGTGGGGAGGGGGAGTCCAAAAGCCCCCCCCCCCCCCCCCCTCCCCCCCCTCAGAGGAACTAAGTCACCACACACTTTGTTTTCAATTATCTTCAGCCAGAATCAGCACATTTGGGATTTACTTGGAACATGGAAAACATTTCCAGGCAAGGTCATCAACATTTCTGGGAAGGTCATCTTAAAATAAAGCAATCAAAAGACAAGAATGTGTAAAGGAGACATGTTTATTATTTAAACTATCACTTAAATAAAAAAGTGCATAGAAAATAAACATGATTAGAAACTTTCTTTTTACATCTATGTACAACTTTGTTTCCTAATTATACATTCAACCAAGTAGTTTGTGGTTTATTTTCACCATGGTGGTTTTCCTTCATTTTGTAGATGCGTATATTGAGAAAAATACTGTTAAAAGAAGAAATTATGACTGTTCTATAAGCATTATTATTATTATTATTATTATTACAGAGAGGAATATTGATAAGACAAAGGTATACTCAAGGCATAAGAAAGGAGCCTTTTCTGAACATGACCACTCCCCTCCATGAAACCCAGTCCTAGGCTGAAAACATCTATGCACAACAAACTAGTCCAACATTACAGGTACATGTAAAATTCAACATCTCGGGGAAGATGTTTGCAAAAATAAATAATTAAATCTTTCATTATTAACTCGCATTATATCTTTCTAAAAAACGGTACATAATAATATGGAGTACAACCAAAGCAGAGAGACACTAGAGGCTCCAAATGAAGAAAATAAAAGGAAGTTGTTGCTGGATGTTTCACAGCTACTAGTAAGTCTCCACAAAAAAACAAACCGATACCACATCAATAAGCCGTCTAGATTTTCCCTGTTAAAACGTATCATGGAAATAACAAAGAACATTTTACTATGACAATTATAACCAGTGGGGAGAAACCAAAATGGCGGACCTTGAGAATTTCACAACCACGTTAATACTAAACATTCTCATCACAAACAAAAGCAAAACCGAAAAGAGAGAAACCGATGCCCCTCGCTGATGCGGGAAGGGGGCATCTACCAGCACGGCAAAAACTAGATATCTGTGCACAAAAGTATGATTAGTTGTATCTGAAACACAAAACCAGTAAAAAATATTACAGAGACATTGCTATTACCATTATTATAGTCTGTTGTTTTGCTACTGTAACTAAGTTTTGTCTGTCCATTCCATATAGTATTGTATAAAGTACAAGAAGTTACTATGCATGTTTCCATAGAATATTGTTGTATGTATTTATACTATAATTACAGAGAACTGATGCGGCGGGAAAAGAAAAAAACCTCAACAAGAAAACCTTATCGCGTGTATATGTGAAAAACTGAAATGGATCCGTCTGACTAAAAATGTAAGTCCGAGTTGGAGCCCTTAATGTCACGGAGGCTGTGTAGCATCATTGAAAGAAAGCATTGCCGCAGTTCATCGCTCTACTCTCTGCCGGCGTAGTGTAGGGCTGCACAATATAGTTTTTTTGCAATATTAGGTGATTAATAATCCATAATGCAAGAAGCCATAATACACTGGTCTTCGAACACAGCTTAAACAAGAATGCACATTGACTTAAAAATGTGCTTGAGTTGAGTTGCAGTCATAATTTTCCCAATTTTGTTTTGCCCAGTTTTAGTCCTGGTCTTGTTTTGACATAATTTGGTGAAAAAACAGGCAGTTGTTGAATATCGCAATTGCGTCTCATATCGTGCAGCCCCAGTGCAGCGAAAGCAAATGTATCACAGGTCAAAAGATGCCCAAGTAAAATACATTCATAGTCAGCACTAGCAGAAGAACCCAGCCAACCAGTGGCAGTGCAGCCCTGATGTTACACTCTGTAGGCTACAGGTGGGACACTAAAATAGCTGGAGCGGTCCCTGCTCTCACTACTTGGCAGAGGCACTTTTACTGGAGCCCCAAGTATGCCCTCTGCTGGCGACCAAACGGCCACAAGCAGTTACAAAACTATTCCAGACAACACTTCTCATGTCAAGTCTCAAAGGTTCTGCCAGCTGGGTGTCGGAGCAACAGCTAATAACCTTTTTGTGACCTTGGCGTGAACAGCAGAGAACAGTCTGTCGCGATTTGTTGCACGACATAAAGACAGTTATGGCAAATCGAAAGGATCATTCGGGGAGTTGTGTCGCAAAGGATGAGCACTCTGTAGTGGTCACCGTTGAAGAGTGGTTTCATAAAAGGAGTTCAAAGTAAAGGATAGGTTCAAGGATATGACGTATTAAATGTTGGTAGCTTTCTTATTAAAGGCACCTTGTATATTAATAACCAAGTCAGATCAAAATGCAGTGTTTTTTCTTGTATTATCGAACAGCTATTGCCAATTCAAGTCTTGTGGCTTTGGATTAATGGCAAGTTTTATGCATCTGCCTGGTTTGGGGATTGTGGGTGTAATGTGGCATGAGAACAATAAGGCTGGAGAGAGGAGATATCTGCAATGGATCGATCTGAGCTCTCTCAAGTGCATAAAGATTCACACAACTGACACTGACAGACCTATGCCCTGACCATGCACTGGAATACAGAGCTCCTGGTGGACTGAATTCAGGACCAAGCCACAGACCAGCGTCAGTCTTTGGAATCAAAGTAAACATTCAGCTACAAATTAACTGTAAAACCACAAAGAAACAAAATGAAACATCACGACTCAAAAGGCAGCAGAATACAAAACACAGACCAAGCATTAGTGTCCGTAAACCTCTATTTCCTAGAAAAATGGCAATAAAATAAATATGATTTCTTAAAAAATATAAATACAATTAAGTGCTATTCACTAGTGAGTGCTTTTAAGTCTTTTGTAGAAAAATATACATTATGTACATTTTAAAAAGCAAGCATATTTCCCTGCTTATAATAAAAAAGACAGACAACAGGCAAAAATTGTAACGACTTACTACTATACAAAGAAAACATTATGTGTAGCATTATTTCAATACAACAGGCGCACAAGGAAACCGTTCGATTCATTTTAAGGTCACAATGTTTGGTTCTCTTTGCGGCTGTTTTTGGAACGTGAATTACTGAGCTTATATTTTGTAACAAAACATTTTATAAAAACATGCAACCTGCATCAGTTCAATCTCTCCTGTACGTCACACCGTTCCTGCCTTATTCACTGCATTTCTCAATAATCATAAATATGTGTCTGAAACACATCAGTAGGGTACTCCAGTCCATTGGCTGTCAGTCCACCAGAATCTCTAGCTGCCTTGCTTTTGAGGCCAGACTCCCTTCACCCCCACAAAATCTAAACATAGCAACCCTCTTCTCACAATAAAAGCCAATCACATTAGCTTTTGTTTTGAACACCCTTAGTCTATCATACGGCCTTTCCATACTGCATCCCCTGTTCCTCTGTAAGCAGCTAGAACGCACACATCTCTATTTACAGTGTTCAATGTACACTAATAAGCGCTTAATTAACACTTGCAGGGGAAACCTCCAGATGATCTCAAAAACTCTGAAGGATTTAGGGCACATTCAGATCAGGAAATGTGCATCAGTAACAGTTACAAAAAAAAGTCAAATTACTGTTCCAAGTCCCTCAAACAAATTGCACTTTGGTGTGAAATCAGACAAAGTTCTTTGATATCTTTTTCTTACATATAGCATTGATGGACCACTTTTTTGTACATAGAAAAATAAGGAGGATGGGCCTATGCAGAATATATAAATTACACCAAATGGGAATTTGAAGTTTGATATTGTTGTATTATGAAGGCTTAACCATTTCCTTTCTGCAATTAAAATCCGCTTTCCAGACCGTACCAAAACAAATGAGGCACAAAATGTTGAGATCTCTACAGAAGGCCCCTCCTCCAAATGGCCCTTGAAGTTTTACCAATCCCAGCGTCTCAGCAGGAGCGACTCACAAAGGTCCACTTCAGTTGAGAAATTTCCGGCACTTCTTAGTGCCACAGTTGCAGGGCAGCTTGTTGCTGGCGTCCTCAAGAGGGAACTTGTAGTCGTAGGTGAGCTCCTCCCCGCAGTAGATACGTCGAAGAGCAAAGATGACTATGTGCTTCTGGCTGTCCACAGTGATGACCCGCGAATAGCAGTTGGGCTCACATGAGTGGTTAATGAACCGCGCAGCATTGCCATGGACTGTGGCGTCTACAACTTCATAGTCATCGATGCGAAACATGTAACAGCCAATCCCCTAAAACATAGATTTATATTCAATAAAATTCTTAAGATTTTAGTAACACCAAGTTCAATACAAGATCAGATTCTTACCTTCCCATCATAATATCTCTCCCTTTTGTCTGTGAGAACAGAGCGAATGACATTTCCGGAGTATTCGATAACCATCTCCCCAGCATCAATAGTTTTCTTGCAAAACAGACCTCTGCCATGAATGGGAGACCTGTGGGAAAAAAAAAATCGAGATAGGGTTTTGAACATACATAACATAAATAAAAGTGTAAAGTTTAATTTGGTTCATATTTCCTTCGCCATATCAAATGAACAGATGACTGGCTTACCTGTAGACTCCCACAGTTTCCTTACAAGTGGCCTTGAGCTGTTTGAACCTCACAGTCAGTGGTAACTCCATGTATGCACGCCTACATAACACAGTACACGAAGCAGCAATATGAGGGCTAACCAAATGCAAAAGTGCTGCTCTTTAATAGTGATAGACTTGGAACTAACCTGGCAACTCTATGCTGTCCCTCCTCTTCATCTTCTTCATGCGGCCTGTACTCAGGAGGTTGACGGTGTTTTGAGGCCAAAAAGTTAAAGATATCAAATATACACCTCCTGGAAATAACATCAAATTTCATTAATGTCATTATGGTCCATTTCATTCACATGTGTAATGCAACCCAAAGTGCTTTGCTACAAAGTACGTAGACATACAGAAAACAAGAGAATTACATTACATACATTTGAAAAATGTTTATGTGTATGTGAATAAAGCTAAATCAACTTGATGATAATTATAACTTACAAATAATATTTGCTAAATTCAAATCCCCAAATTGTTGTCACTCTCTGCATTTAGCTTCAGCTTATCATCAACAACTTGAATAATTGTCAAACACTCTATGTTACAAAGCTTCATGAATTTCACAGGGACTGACCTGTTATGGATCTCTGCCCTGGCCGAGCCGTGGGGGTTGATTGGAGGTTCATCTGACTCTTCAGGCTTGTGGAAACGAAAGCGGTAGCTACGGCAGTGTCTGGAGCCAGACAACTGCTCTAGCAAGAAAACCACTGCCTCATGAACAACTCCAAGCATTCGTAGAGCATTCACGCCTGTGGGACAGATGGTTTGAACTTATGATATACCACTGCATATGTATTTCCATAAAATGAAATATTAAGAAAGTCGCAATAGGACTTTCTGCTGCAATAAGTTTGAGAAAACGCACCATCAAAGGAAAGTTCTTTTAAACGAGCATGGGATCTCGCCTCCTGCACCTTATCAGTCAGGGACTTCCAGGCCTCTGCAAAGGGACAGATCTGTCAGCTTTTCATATTTACCACTTATCATGAAAATGTTTTAAAGACGCAGGTACAAAATGAGCATATTATTTAACCGATGCCTCTTTTTACCTTCAATACTCTCACTGCGGATGTGGAAGCCATCTTCACTGGAGATTTCAAAGATGATGCCCTTCTTAGGCCTGCTGTCGAGTATAGTGTCCTTGCTGTTGTCCTCCTGATCAGGTGGTGACGACACTTTAATAGTCCTCGCTCTTTCGGCATGTGGAACTTTGTTTCGGCCCAGTATCTTTCCATGACCTTCAGATGTCTTCTTTTTACTGTAGGCGCTAATAATAACTTAGTTAGTAAACAGACTGGTTATATCGTGTAAAACTGGATGACAAATTGTGGCTTACCTCTGATGGCTTGACTTGTCTGCAGATTTGCCAGTGTCCATTGGTTCCGAGTTACTTGGTTCTTTAGAGCTGGAGGATGAAGAAAATAAAAAAGAGAATAAAACGTTATTTACAATGTTACTATCTATATCTATATAAATACATGAAACGGGGCACTTGTTCAAAAGTACACAATGGCCATTCATCTTGTTTAGCCCCTATACTGTGAGAGCTCAATTCTTTTTTAAGTATGACAGATTTGTTGTTTCGTGAAGAGAAGTAAAACAAACAAGCAAAGGCCCAAACTTGAATATTCTTGTTACTTTCAACTAAAGAAACTATTGGCCAGGAGAGTTTTGTTGACTAAAATCTACAGTTCTATAATGGGTTGTTACTCTGTGTAATTTACCTTGAATTAGTGGAGGCTTTTGCTGGATGGATGTTGCATTGCTCCAGAGAGGTCTTGTGTTTCTTTCCACTGATGAATTCTGGGTTTTGCATACTCCTTTTGCTTTTCACTTTGCCTTTCTCTCCTCCGGTCATTGTTGCCAGTTTGCTGGGGTTAATTTGCCTCTGTTCATAGGATCTGGAGATAGGGGTAGTTCTGCTGCTCTGCGACGGCGATGGAGTAAACACTCCCACCACGTGTCCTTTGGTGGGGTTTAAATGGCCGGCTGGATTGATACTAAGTGTATTCTGATTGGACTCCAGTGTTTGGGTTCTGTGGATTGACTGGGCTGTGAGTGAGTGAACTTGGATGTTACTACCCTCCGTTTCACCTTGGTTCATGGGCATGCTGAGGCTCTGCTGAGAGGGCAAGACACAGATCCCACTTGCTATAGAGGTTTGAACCGTTGAACCAAGTTGGGACATTAGGGGGGCTCCGGCTGATTGAAGGACGACAGGCTGCTCTGACAAGCCCAAACCATGTGGACCCGCCTTAAACAAGAGATTACTTATCGGCCCCGTGATGTCGGTGGAGCTGAGGACAGAAGAGGACAACGAGACTGATCCTGGTGTAAGAACTCCGCTCGGAGCCACTGACACAACGTTCAACACAGACTGGCTCGAGTTGAGGCTGGATACTGTGCATGGTAGAAGGTGGGCAGAAGAATCATGCCCCAAAATCCCAGATTGAGTTGAGCCAGTAATTCTCTGCTGTAGAAGACTTGTGGGATCCAGGTACATCACCCCTCCAGATTTAGGTCTTTTAATTATGTTTGGAACTTTGCGCTGTGATGCTGATAGTGTATTCAGTTCAACGAGGCCTGCAGGTTGGCCCGGGATGCTGGCAATCTGTGAGGGGGAGAAGTTGATGAGGGTCATGTTGGGAGGGCCGGCATCAGAACGCGCCAGAGTAGGCTGATTGCGGGATCGAGCCAGTTTTTTGCTTTTTCTTGGTTGGAGGCGAGAAATTGGTCTTTTCTTACCATGGGCAGAGGGGAGAATAGATGAAGAGGTCAGCGTAGATGGACTGGAAACTATAGCAAGGTTTTGTCGGCTTGCCTCTGAGACCAGAATCTGTGATTGTTCTTGGTGCTGCGACAAACCGATAAGCAATCCTGAGGTGGTACTGGGGATTCCTGTTTGGAAGGTAGTCTGCGCAGGTCCTGTGAAAGTGTGAATCTGAGAGGGATGAGCCATTGTACTAAGAACTTTCCCTGAAGCAGGAAATATTGACTGGGCTGGGTTCAGACCAGTTGTCAATGTCATGGAGCTGAGCACTGCTGAGGAGCTAGAATCCATAACTCCCGTTGCACTAATTTTTTGAGTAACTCCATTTGGCACAGTTTGGAGGACATACAGTGGTTGGAACTGTTGATTGACCACAATAAGCTTGTCTGGGCCCGGCTTGATGACTGCAGTGCTGGAAACCTGGCCTTGAGGTGGTCCTGCCACAGTAACTGGGCTGGGGCTGCTAGTTGCTGGGAGGTATTTCTGACCCTGAAGTGGAATAGAAGGGGAACTGGGCAGGGTAGGAGTGCCAGCAGTCCTTGGAACATCAGGATTCACAGTAGGCTCTACGGCCTGGCCGATAGCCGGACTAGGGATAAACTGCTCAGGTGTCATGTGACCTTCAGTGACCTGGGTATCTCGATTCCCCAAAGCAGTATTGTCGCGTTTATTGTCTGCTCTTTTTTTGTTTCCAGTTTTACCTCCACTGATTGAGCCTGATTCGGTCGTTAAGCCAAGCATGCTGCGGTCTGAGGAGTCAGGCATGAGACTGCCGGCTGTGTGGTTCTGACTGGTACTTACACTTGGACTACGAGTGGTGAGGACAGAGAGGTCTGAGGGAAGCTCGAGAGGCAGGTATGGTTCCTCAACAGGCATGGAGTTGTTTACACTGCTCTCCACCCCACCTCCACTCTCGGAGCTGGGCAAAGGTTGTGAAAAATCATCAAAGAGAATGTCTTTGCGCTGGTTGACATCGACTCCATAGCCCTCATCGAGCAGAAGTTCTGATGAGGAAGACTCAGCTTGCTGACCTAAAGTCTGCATAGACAAAGATGGAGTATTGAGAACAAACTCCATGATGTCTGAAGGCAAAATGTTGCCACAATCATCGCTGTTGTTGTTGTCTGAATCAGACTTCAGCAGGTCAGTGCTGAGGGACAGCTGGTTATCGAGAGGATCCTGACCCTGGCTTTGTGCCTGGGACTTGACCCCTCCTCCAAGAGGAAGGCAGTTTTCCTTCTGGTGTTTCCTGCCTTCCCGAGTGTTGCCACTGCCTGTACTTGCACTATTGTCAGGATCCTTGTTTGACTCATGAGAGTCCGTCTTCTCAGAGTGCCTTTCCCTTGTCCTTCTCTTTGGGGTGTTCTTATGGGGAGTGGAGGTGGCTGTGGTGCTTGTAGTGCTAGTGGTACAGATGCTTGTGTCACTCTCCGAGCCATCGTCAACACCATCGAGCTGACCAATATGCTGCTGCCCCAAGGACCTGGAAAACAAAATAGAATGCAATTTGTATGAAAAAGAAAATAGTTACAACAGAAAAATTAGTCTGATATTTATTATTATTATTTATGTACTTACAAGTCACTTAACATGTCCTCATCTGTATTTGCTTGGCCCTTCTGCTGCTCCTCATCTTTAAGAAAGCGCTGGAGTTGAGAGCCCTGTCCAAGACACTGGTCTAACCCCTCAATAGATGGGAGACCTTCCCCAGTATTAATTATTGTCTGCCTGAAGTTGTAGTAGTAAGGGTTATTGCTACTGTCATCATCTCCGCTATCCCCTGATGAAGAGGACGTACTCATATCATCTGCTCCATCCACCTGCCCTTCTGCAGACTTCTTATGACCTCCAGACCTTTTCTTCATAATTGGTCCAGCTCCCTCCTCACTGCCATAGAAGGGCAGGTCTTCCTCACCATAAGAGCGAACTCCATAAAAAGGTGTGAGGCCAAAGAACATGTTTGAGCGAGCACGAGCACTGCGTCGGGGGTAACGTCTCTTAGACCCTGAGCCATCACTGTCATCCTCATGGTGCTTGTCATCTAAACTCCTGTGATCATCATCTTGTCCGTCAGGGTCATCCACTGGGCCTTGAGTGAGCAGACCTTGAGAATAGTCTTTATGTATGTCATCCTCAGCTGGATGCGGATGGGTGTCTGACTCAGAACTGTCGCTGTTAGTGGAGGGTGAGGAAAAGAGAGCGGAGCTGGCAGACCTACAGCCTCCCTGACCAGCAGGTGAGACAGAGGAAGTGGTGACCGTGCCAAGACAAGAGGAAGAAATTCCATCAATGGGATTTGTACCATTAGGCTTGGCAGGAATAGAAGTAGATGTAGGGGACTTCGAAGACTTGGTTTCCTTTGCAGAGAGCAGATTAGTTGTGTGTTTGGTTTGAGACTTTACGGATCGCTCAGTTGCTAAGCTTGTTTTCTGCATCTGTTGCAAATGATCTGGACTCTTCTTTTTATCTGAATCAGAGTGCCTGTGTCTGCTTTTTGAGGATGATCTATCTCCTTTCAAGTTTTCAACTCTCTCTCCTTTAGATTTACTATGACCTTTGGTGTGGTTTCTAATGATTTGCGATTTGCTGTTGTTGTAAGTGCTGGAGTTCTGAGAATGTGCTTTCGAGCTGCCGGTAGATTTATTTATATTATTGGAATTTACTGTGGGGTAACAGTCACTGCTGTTTGTGAGACTTTTGTCTCTTTCGTGATCTTTGGACCGTTCTCTGCTGCCTGACTTTTTAACTTTGGGGTGTTTGTCTTTGGCAGCGGGGGTGTCCAAGCCTTGTTTTGAAATGTCTTCACCTGCTGGCGACCGTGATGGCAACAGGGGCTTTTGTGCTGCTGCTGTGATTGGGCTTAGAACATAATTATGTGATTTTCGTGAATTAGTTTTATGAAATGATGGCTGTGAAGAGCCAGATTTTTCAATGTGTGAATTCTTTTGCAAAGCAGTGGGCAGGCCATTTCCAGAGCCTCTGCTGCTCACCTTCCCTGAGTTGGACTTGTCTTTCAGTTGGATTACGTCTGATGAGGAGAGGGGCTTGTGACGAGAAAATGGAGCTGAAGAAAGTTCCTGGTCATTCCCATGTTTTTCATGCTTTTCAGTGTGATGTCCTGTGACAACAGCAGTTCCCGCAGGAGGGGAGGCCTGGCCCTGACCTGCAGGGGTCAGTCTAGAGCTCTTAATCTCACCTCCAGATTTTGACTGATGTCCCCTATGACTGTCTTTCCCTGAGTCATTATGCCTTTCTGTGCTTCTGTGGCTCGATTCTCTGGAATGAAGTTTAATCTTGTCGGAGTCTCTATTTGATCGGTCTTTTCCTGTTTCCCGACTGTGCTGCCGATGCTTATTTGAGTCTCTTAAACCTGTATCTCTATTGAACAATTTACTTTTTTCCACAAACTGGGATCTGGAAGATGTTTTGTTCTTGTCCGTTTCTCTGTTGCTTGAGAATATGCTGTGTTGAGTTGTCTCCTCAGAACTTCTACTTATTTGTCTCCCTTTTTCTGGATCTCTGTTGTACTCTCTATTTACTGCTCTTCCTCTCTCCGTGTCCTTTACACTTGACTCTTTGGTCAGTGATTTGTGTTGTTCAGGCTCTTTGGCTGATAATGGACCCTGGTCCTTTTGCCGGATTTCCTTAGACTTGTTCCTATCTGTGTCCTTAGACACTTGATCTCGACTTGACGCTCTCACTTTGTTGGCATCTTTATGTGACTGGTCTCTGGTCTGTTGCCATCTGCTTTTGTCTGGCGAGAACAATCTACTTTTTTCATCATCTTTGTAAGCTGATTCTTTGCTGAGATGTTTTGACCTTTCAGGGTCTCTAGCAGGAGATGGGATAAGGGGTGGTGGGGACTTTAGGGGTCTTGATACAATCTGTGAAGAAGAGACAACCCCTCTTTGTCTGATAAGCTGGTGAGAAGGGGAGAGAGAAGGCGAGCTGTGGCGCCGTGTGTCAACACTTTTAACAGTGGGATTTGGCTGTAGATGTCCTGCTGTCACAACTTCATGGCTTTGGGCTCGTGAGGTGCCTCCTGTTAATACAATGAACAACATGAACCATTACTTTATTTTGTAGAAAATGTTAACTCAATTTGTTTTGTTGATAAAATGTATCATTTTAAATACCTGGAGTCAGCATCGGCCTTGGTCCAGCTGGAGGGTAGCTGGGATGCCGATTTCTAGTGTAAACCCTGAGTTTAGGGGCGTTGGAAGGCGAAAGTGTATCAGAGCGTCTTGGGGACTCAAATGGATCTGGAAAATCTTAGAAAAACAAACAAAAATAAAAACCTTTTTTTTTAACTAAGCTTGAATGAAAAAAAACTTTTTACCATTGTATTTACCTGCTATTGGAGGTGGGCTGTGTGCTATTGTGCGATTTTCTTCAGGAGCCATTGTGCTCTTCAGCTCACACTCTGAGACTGGAGGATGACAAACTAGGATTCTGCAGGTGTACACACAGCGCTTCCGGGCATCTATAGTACTCCAGTACATCCTAGAGCACCTGAATAAGAGAAATTATTCAAGTTTTAAAAATTACAATACCTTAATTTGTTTAATGTATTATAATAAAACAAAAACAAAACATCAATCTTACTGGTATCCCACTGGAAAGAGCTTGCGTTTGCAGTCTGAGAAGTCAGTCAACTTTCCCAAACAATCAATGGTCATGGAGCCTGTGGTAGGTGTACACATAAAAAATATAATTTAGTATTTAGGTTTAAATACTGTGCTTGTATTTCTTTTGTTTGCTTAAGTATGGAAAAAAACACAAAAAACATTTTTTTTTACCAATTATCATGTGGATATTATCAGGTTCAAGTCCTGTCAGCCACTTCTTCTTTAGGCTCATGCCCTCAATGTCCACCAGCACTCTGCGGGTCACTTCAAACCCTGACACAACCTAACAGAAATTTATAACAAATAAGACACATAAAGTATCACTTTATAAAACACATGTTTATTTTGCTAATGAAATGAGTTCATACCTCGCCTTTAATTAGGTCTCTGTGCTTTGAACAATACACTTTCTTATCCTCTAGGAAGATGCAATGACATTGACGGGCACACATAAAGTGGTAGTTATTGGTGCACGAGGTAAGGCAGCAGCTAACTGTGGCACCGGGCATTTGACATTTTTCACAACACTAAATCAGAAAAACAAAAGGTTCAACACAGATGGTCATTGAAAGTAAAGTAATGTAAACAATCTAGTAATATGTAATGCGTAGTTATTTACCATTTCTTTCCCTCTTTGAACGGCCAAATTAACATTTTTCAGAGAGCCATCATCATCCTCAAACACTTCAGCAGACCATAGTGCACAATTAACGTGGGCCCACTCATTCTGGCCAATGTAAAGCAACCGACCACCTTCCTGGATAGTAGACATATTGCAAATGCTTAAAAAGCATACCTTACGTGTTTAATTCCACTATCTAATTTTAAAGCAAGTTTTCACTTACGTTATGGTTGTCATCACCATACTTGAGGCATAAAGCACATCGCCTGTTGTCATTAGTGCCAGGTGGACATGGGAAATATGGGTAGTCTTCCGAATCTGTAAAAACACAAAGAATTAACACCCATTTAAGGTAATTATTGTTGTTGTTCATTGTACATTTAATAAACAAAAACAAAAAACAGAGGAAAAAACGTTTTACCTGAAGATAGTGTAGGAGGTGGGAGCAGAGATGGATGGAGTGAAGGAGGCGAAGCTGGGGAATCTGGTTCACTGGGGGTCTTCGGGCAAGGAGCTGGAATTATCTTCTTTGTGAAGAAGGGGTGCACAGCTCGGGAAAGTTCCTGCCTCTCCTGCCACTGGGCATAATTATGGTCCAATGATGGAGGCAGCACTGCATTTGGGAGGAGACCACTGCTGAGAGACAGACCAAAAATAAATAAACAAGAAGTACTACAAACATTATATCAAATGTCAAATAAGTATGTGAAAACAATAGATATCACAACAAGTCAAAACTACAAGTCAAAACTTTAGATGTACATCATATTATTTATATATATGTTAATATATATTTACTCACTTGGCTGTGACTTTCTGTCTTTCCCAGATCCTAGAATCTTTTACTTTTAACCACGGAAAAACACGATCCATTTGCTAAAAAATGTAATTCAATAGAATTATTATTGTTGCTAATAATTAATATAAGGTTGTTAAAAAGTGCAACCGATAATGTTCTTACCCGAATAAAAAATGATTTGACAATGCTGTTAGCTTTGCGGCTCTCGGGCTGGCCGCCATCACAGTTCAGGGCTGTCTGAATGATCCTGGCAATATCATCGCTGAACTCCAGCTAAGGAATACACAAATGCTTTTAACTCAGAGCGGTACTGCAGAACAAACAGGGCTGTTCATTAAAAGCAATGTGTTAATGATAGCCAAGTGCACAATTTTAAAATAAGTTAATCGCAAAAAAACACCTACCACTGACTTGTAACATCCCAAATTGATTTTTTTCTCTACAGACTCTAGATCTTGTGGAGAGTCACCGGGACTGGAAGAAGAAGCCTCTGTTAGAACTGGAGGGTCTGGCCCCTCCGGGGAGCGCCGGGACGGTTGACTCTCCTCCGTTTCTGGGTTCAGCTCTGGAGGTTTAACTGGCTGCTGTCAGTGTTTAATTTGTAAGTTTGTTAAAGATTACCAAGTCATCACGTATGGTATTATTTAAATTTTAACACAATAAAATTCATTTCCCACCAACCTGTCTGAAGCGCAAAAGGTGCACGGATGTGTGTGAGTTCAGCAAGGCATTAAGGACATGGCGAATGCAACCCTGAAGCTCCTTTTCCAATTCTATTCGCCACTGGGTCGGATAGCGGTCTGAACATTTAGTACAACTGTAGGCAACGCTCCCAGGAAGCTTGGACAGCAGCTCATACATTTCATCTGATTGACAAAGACAAAAGAAACGTTATTAGAAGCAATTTGATTATTATGTATCTTTTAAGAATAAAAAACAATCTTTAAAATCCTGGTGGAAACGTGGAAAACAACATTGGTGCAACAGTTAAGAACAGTTCAAGTAGCTCTAGTCACAGTCACAACATTAACCACTACACGGCTACACACATTGACAGATGTGAAAGAAAAATAAGGACAACAAAAGCTTATTGTTATTTCAGGGAAGGGAATGTTATTTGTCTATCGGTTTTCACATGACACAAGTCACCCAAAGAGCTTCACGAAGGGGACAGGGATTTTCATTCACAGTTTCCCCTGGAGTAGACTGACAGACCCTCTAACCACCACCAACCACTCACTCACACCGGCTTCTTGTTATTCCCCCGGCAGTCTCCCTTCCAGGTACTAACTAGGCCTTACCCTGCTTAGCTTCCAAGATCTGACCGGACCGGGATTCACAAGACGATATGGCCATTTATTGTAGTAAATGTGTAAAATAAAAAGAGTATTTGAATATAACAAAGATGTAATGGCTTATTTGAATTAGTTTGGACTGGCTTTATGAGGAAAAATGTGGTGTCTGGCTACTGTCAATAATTACTCATGAAAGTGAATGTTACAGCACAGAGCTTTCTTATTTATGTCATTTACTGTCAATACAGTGCAGGGTGTTCAGCATTGGTAAATATCAATACAAAAAGTCAGTCATTTGAAAAAAATAATATAATTCATATTCATTTGCTCAAGAGTTTACTGCTGGGTCTAAATGAATTCATGAGTTTAAATACGCAATGATTGTTACAGTTTTAAAGTGTAAACAAATATTTTTGATCAAGTTAGAAAAGGCCTACAAACCTGTCACTTTCTCACACTTGGCATGAACCCAGCGACTGCACTGGCCACACTGCATCATCTTGCAGTCACTGTCATCATCTTCATTATAGCACTTATCACACAGCAGGCAAAGTTTTCCTGAAATAAAACATGTTAATAAAGGATTTGGCTTTAAAAACGTATTAAAGAAAGTAAATCAACTCTTAGTATACATTGGGCATTGCGCTCACCTTTAATACTGAGTTTGGCACAGTCATGACACAGAGAAAAGTCATGAGACCACTGGGCATCCCATGATTTTCCAGGCTTAGTGGTCCCACAACTTTTGCAACGAACACATTTGCTGCACACCTAAAAAGGAGACATGGGTGTTTACATATGCAATCAATCAGACAGATAGTCAGTCAGTCAGTCAATCACATAAATCTTAGAAAGACCTACCCAGATTTTTTTCTTCTTGGTGAGTCTTTTAGGGTGGTTAGTACCCAGGCACTCTGGGTGATAGCTGTTACGGCACTTATCACACTGAAGTAGTGGCTGCTGCAAGGTCAATCACACATACCAAAATCTTAAATTAACAAAATCTAAAGCACTAAAATTACATGTAGAATTTAGATGCAAATTCATCTGTTGTATAAAAATCCTGGTTACTTTAGTTTTCTGGTGCTGGCGTCCGCAGGTCTGACAAAATCGACATCTTCGACAACACCAATTTTCAAGCTGCTCTTGTAGAGGGCGCTCAGACTCCCCCAAACAAAAAAGATGGAATGGCTCACAGCACACCTGGCAGTAGACAAACTAAGGGCACAAAGATTGTCATTGGTAAGAGTGTTAGGAATAAATATGTATATTCATAGAAGAGCTACTTACCTCCACATTCCCACTGCTTGCACATAAGAAGCAGAGCGTCCTGGGTGTGACAGGTGCAGAGGTGAGCAGGCTGAGGCCCCCTGCCTCCCACACCTTTTCTACATCATGGTCCCTCTTGAAATCAACTCTGATGCGATGCACTCCGTCGCAGGGTGCGCTGGACTTTGCTGGGCCCCTAGTCGAGGGAGTGCTCAGCCAGTTTAAATTACTGCTGCTGGGTGGCTTAATGGTTAGTGCCTTTTCACAAAACAAAATGTAAAAAACAGATTAATTACAATTACTTGAACAAAAGTAATAACTCTACACATTCATAGAGATACTGACCAGTACAATATTGTACATTACCTTATCCTTTGGTCTCTGTTTTGGAGATGGAGGGACAGACCGAGAAGTAGACCTTTTTGGCAGTTTCAAGTCAGCTGCTAAGTCATATACAGTTGTAAGTACATTGCAAAAATTCAAACAGCACAGGGGATAAACTGCAGTTATGTTACGCACCCGTATCTGATGCACTTAAACTGTGATGTTGAATGGAGGATTGAGGCTTTCTCCTGGGCTCACTGGAAGGACTTTTAAGAGATTCTTTTTTTGACTGTGTCTGATTAAAAGTTGGGCAATATTGCTGTTGGGTCTGTTGCTGAGCAGGTGTTGTTTTAGCGGGAGAGTTCTGGGCTGAGGATGATGATGAAGATGAAGAGGAGGAGGAGGAAGAGGAGGACGAAGATGAAGATGAAGTAGAAGAAGATGAGGAAGTTTCCACTGACTGTTGTGTTTTATGTCCTTTCTTGCTCAATAGGCTGGACACAGACACTTGTTTATAGTCTGTGGCTGGGGACGCGTCTTGAGTTTGTACAGGTGGTTCTGAGGAGTCTACGTGTGGAGGGGATATCGTCAGTGGAGATGACTGTTTTGATGGCTGTTGTCTAAGTTTATCCTCTGTTAGCTTTAAAGGAGGCGTAGAACTCTTTTTACCCAAAGGCTCCTCTTTTCCTGTTGCAGGACTAGGTTTCGAACTAGATTCTACATTGGGGCCTTTAACTATATTAACGGAATCTTTCTTCTCTGACAGTTTGTTCTTTCTTTTATCCTTTTTGCCTTTCCCCTGCTTCTGAAGGAACATCTTTGAGGGCATCCACTGTAGGTTCTGACATTTTCTCATCCTGCCCACAATAAAATTAGTATTATTACAGTGTCAATCAAACATTTATTATCAAAGCAATATAAATGCTTCACTCACTTGCAGCACTGCTTTTTGATGTTCCTTCCTCCAAATTTTGGCTTGTCAAGACAGTTGGTACACACACCACAGTCTTCTGGTACCTGGCAGCCTGAGCACTGGCCGCAGCGCCTTGAGCGCCGACCTTTTTTCGGAGGAGCTTCCTGAACAGGCTTGTGCCGTGTCTCCCGGGGCTTCATTGGAGGAGATTGTGGCTCTGCCTCCTCAGAGCCTGCTACGGAGGACTTGTCTATGTAGTCACACAAAGTTTTAGATTAATTTTTACATAGTACCTTAGTGACTTTACAATTACATGACCTAGCATCTTACCATCATTTCCCATGGAAGATAAAATCTTTTCTCTCTCCTCCCAGGGCAAGGCACTAAGTGTGGGCATGTCATCAGGAAACACTGCCCGATTGCGGCCCAGGGCCACAGCTGCACGACGACACACATGCTTGATGCGAGGACCACGGACTGAGGTTTCTGATGAATCACTTTCTTGCCCCTGTGCAACAATAAATGTAAACACAAATTTGACAGTTTACTTCAGGTATTTAGGTTGCCAAACGTTTAAATATTATAAACAATTATTATATTAATTTAAACATTACTTACAGTCAATTTTACAATAAATGATGAGAAGAACAGAACATTACTTACCAGTACCTTCACTGGCTCAGCAGGTTTCAGCTTACTCTTTTCTATCTTGAAAAGCTGAGCTTTGGCCTTCTTTAGCAGTCCAACTACACGCTTGTCAGTAACAGGTTGTTTCTCCGCGTGTGCCAAAACTGAAGAGACTGGGAGTTGTCTGTTGGGCTGTCCAGAGAGACTTGCTGCCTGCTGGCTAGAATTATTTTGTTTCTCTTTCTCCTCAATATCAACCTCTACCCCTCTTTCAGAAGGTCGTCCTTTCTTGGAAAAGCGCCCTTTACCAATAGCTAACTGAACATTCGATTGGGCCATGCGGCTTTCTGAAGAAACAGCATCAGAACATGTATCGGTGGTTGCTGACTTTTTGCGTCCAAGACTCTTTTTTGAAGAAAGAGCCATATCTTCAGAGTCTTTTCCTTCAAGGCTTAAGTGACTGGAGGGTGGACTTGGGGAACCATCATTTGATGAAACCTTGCTTCTTTTTTCTAAATCCTTCCTGCTCTCTCGCTTATTCTCTTTCTCTTTGATTTTCTCAAAATCTCTGTCTTTGTGACTAGAATCTTGTGGTGAGGACAAGCCTTTTTCTTTTCCACCTTTGCCCACTCCTCTGCCTTGGTCAAGTGGAGTGGTTGGAAAAATGGGAAGCAGTGGGGAAGAAGCTGGTGCTGTTGTGGAGTGGGGTTGGCTTCTCCTGCTGTCAGGTGTGGCCTGTGCTCCCAGACCCAGGGTCATTGTGGGGAAGGTGCTGAAGGGGGTTAAGGCACTTGTGGTGAGCGAACTGGCAGAGACCCCTGGTATAGAGCTGGGGTTAGGACTAGAGACAGGGCCTGATAACACAAGCTTCTCAGAGTTTTTACCCCTTGATATTTGTTCTCCCATTTGGCTGCTCCGTCTGGTCATCGAGTGGGAAGGAGAGCGCAGATGGACTCGAAGAGTTCTTGGTACCAGTCGTCTCTTGCGCTTAAAAGTTCTGCTTGAACTTGAGGATGATTGCTGAGGGGAAAGCGAGCCAGGGCTGCTTCCAGAAGACGACTGCAAAGTTACAGACTCAAAAATGCGAGAGTGGGCCTCACTAGGAGTAAAGCGAGGGGCACGTAGTAATGGGCTACGTTTCTGAATCGGTGCATCAAAGCGGGAAGAGGAGACTTGTTGGTGATGTAAATGAGGATGGACAGGGCTAAACATGGTTTTTGTTCCTCCACCACTGCCTGGTACTGGGAATGTGACTGGTGTCACTCCACTTTGTGGCATTAACCCTACGTCTTCAGGGGTTAGAGGTGGAGGGCGGAAGTTGTCAAAGATAGGCTTCCGTATGAGACCCTCCTTGGCATACTTTGCTGATGAAAAGTACTGCTGCTCAGGGTGTGGCTGGGATGTCCAGCGGAAAGTTGGCTCTCTTAAGATTGATCGACTTCGCTTATCTGCTAAACTCGAGAGCATGGATGGCCCCCCGCAGAATGGAGGGATGGAGTGAGAAATCCAGGGTGACTGTCCATGGTGTTCACTTATAGCAGCTGTGTTAGAGGCTGATGGAGGAGGCTGTGGAGGGCTGAGAAGAGGTGGAGGTGGTGGTGAAGAGGAGGACGATGCTGTGGATGAAGCTTGTTGGGTATTCACATGGGCTGTGGAGGAGAGAAGCACTCCTGTAGGAGGGCTAATGATGGGTTTTTTGGACACTGTTGTAAGAATCTCTCTGCCCCTCTGACTTCCCCGCCCCACCTCCTGACCTCTGCGCCCCCTTCGATTCTTATCAACCAGAACATGCTCTGGTTCAGGATCAGAAGGAGGAGAGACAGGCCTGGAGCTGTGCAACTCATTGGTTTCTGCCTCTTCTTGCAAAGAAAGGGAATGGTCCTCTGGCTCTGATAAGGTTTGTGTGCCCTCTGATGCTTGAGAGTCACAGGTAGAGTCCTCCAGACTGGGGCTGCTGGACCGGGAGGACTCTGCAGAAGAAAGCTGTGTAGAATGCTGGGACACTGCACTGGACCCACAAGATGCTGTACTGCTAAATCTTCCATTGGTGGCATCATTTGTGTCATTGTGAACGCTAGCAGATTCTGATGAGACTGTGGTAACTGGAGCAGGGGCCGGAGGTGGAGGAAGGGAATCAGTGGGAGCAGTGGTTCCAGTGCTGCTGACCACTGTTGTGGACGAGACTGGGGCAGGTGAAGCAGAGGACGACACTACTGTAGTCGGTTGAGAGGATGTGGACACAGTAGTGGATGTTGTTTCTAAACGTGGAATCTTCATCTGAGGTGTTCCAAAGCTTCCCTCATCTTCAATGAAGCGTTTGGGAGTTTTTATAATTCGCAGAGAAACTGTGCTGACCACAGGCATAATAAATTGCCTGATGTTCTTCAACTGTGTCTTCCTGATTCCAGCCTCTGTGGCATTTACCCCACTTCCACTATTAGCCTCTTTCTCTAAACGCTTTTGAGCTCCCTTTCTAGCCCGTTGGAGAAGTTGTTTAGCAATAGTTGCATCCGTGCGTTTTGAAGAGGGAACAATTCTCACAGGCTTTCTGTGTCGAGGGCTTTTTCTCAAACCAACGATTCTGCCAGGTGTAGAAGGTGATGGCGAAGCAGGAGCATCGGAAGAGTCCTGGTCAGCAGCACCATCTTCATTCCTCAGGAGTGGAGTATCTCTAGCACGCGCTGCTTCAGCTTTAAGCCGCTCAGCTGAAGGCGGTCGACCGCGCCTGCGTCGGGGTACACCAGGCAATGTCTTAAGCCGTGATTTAAGAGGTGAGAGTTTTGTGGACCGCAGTCTCTTTAGGCTAGTAGCTTTGGAAACAGCTTTCCCACCTTTGGACAGCTTTGCATCAGTGTCATGAGACCTATCCTTGGTGTTCTTTCCATCTTCCTCTTCCGTGTCCAGCTCAGTCCCAGAATGTCTGTCTTCTACAGAACTTGTACCCCAGGATTTCTTACTTGAAGGAGGACGACCTCTTCTCTTCTCCCCAGAACCAGGTGGCCTGCCGGGCAGCCTTTTTACCTTTTCCGCTGGCTTTTCGCGACCCTCAGGTTGAGCTTGAGAACATAACGGTAGTGAGGATGAGGAGGGTGATGGTTTCTGGGCAGGTGGGATTCGTGGGGGGCGACCTCGGGGCTTCTTTTCTTGTGTGGGAGTGTCTGTTTGAATTTGAAAAGAAAACTGTTAGAAAGACAACACTAAAAGAAGATGGTTTACAAATATATTGTATTTTAAACATTTACTTCTATTTAAAAGCATTCTATTTTTAATAGTTTATTCAAATCAAACTGAATTGGCCACCTGTAGAAGCTGTTGAAGGACTCTGTATTCTTTTTTGTTCTGTAAGGGATCCAAATCCTCCAAACACCTCCTCCTAAAAGAAAGAAAAGTTAAAAATAAGTTCCATTTAAAGCCCAAAATAAAATAACACTCATATGGCCCAAAGTGCTATGTGTGACACGTCTTAAAAATAGTTTAAAACCAGCACATGCAAATATGTAGAAAGTGTCTTTCTGAAGTATTCAGATGTCATGTTGGCCAACTTTGATAATAAACATTTAAAACCTACGACAATAACTCCCTGTTTGCCCACAACATAACATAGTTTAATACAATTCTTTTAATAATTAGAAATTGTTCAAACACTTTTTTTTGTTTTGTTATTCTAAATTAAGTGAGCGTCTCATGTGTGTGATAGGCGCTCACAAAACTTGCCAAATTGCAAATCTCGCCAAAAAGCATATCTACCTAAAGTGTGTTTAAGAGAAGAGGTGAGTATGCCATTTTGTCAAGTTTATTAATAGCAGAGTGTGGGGATGCAGTTAAGTTCCCATTGGCCCACTTTGTAGAGGAGCTGCTATCCTGGTCTTCACCGGTATTTAAAGGCACACCACTCTTTTAGATTATACTGTTGCCAACAATACAAATCATGCTCCTAATGACCAGCCAAGATGTTTCTGCTTCATTTACGCATTGTGGACATGCTGTTTATTTATTGGTTTATTTGGTAGGGACAGTGTATGTTAATGAACACACCACACTGGATTGTAGCCATGGGCTAATTTGAGTCCCACACTCGCACACTCTCACACTCTCACACTCAAACACTCTCATTCATCCTAGTCTATTGCACATGTTTTTACTGGTTGGGGAAACCGGTGGAAACCTACACAGACAAGGGAGAACATGCAACCTCCAGACAGATAGGCCCCGTCCGGGTGGGAATCGAACCCAGGGTCTAGTAGCTGTGAAGCATTAGCGCTAACCGCTGCGCCGCTGTGCCGTGTAGACCCTGGTTTTGGAAGTGTAGAGCTTTGACCTCTGCTCTGCTTACAACGGATTAGCAGAAAAAGATCGATGGATGGATGAATTTTAAACTTGCTGTAAATACAAGTTCCTTCCCTTCACACTAAACCAGAACAAATAGGGCAGATCTGCCAGTTTAGTACATCTTTGTGCTTTTTTGGTTTAGAAAAGCACAAGTCTCACTAAACAACATTTATTTCACCATTAGTGTATTGCAACTGAAAATGTAAACAATCATAAGTATAATTGTGGGGGAGGGCAGTAAAAACATAAGGAGGGTTGAGTGGTGGAAACAGCATCATGACCACATGCCAAAAAGACAAGGTGGACATCTTCCTTAAACATAAATTGCCCATACCTTAACACAAACACAAAAGGATTGTTTTTCTCCTTTATGCCATGTCGCCAAATACATTCTGTCACTGACTTGACTCAGCTGCCTCCCACCTACTGACTGCTAAGTACTGAGAAATGTGTGAAGCCGCAGCAAAAGGAAAGAGCCAATAGGATGCAACTTCAGTGCCCCATAAGTACTGTAAGTACTGTAAATAATTGTAAACTCATGTCAAAATCACTTCCATTACATTAGACTATAAACTACAAGAACAAATACTTAATTATCTTTACTTCTTGCCTCAGGAGAGACATTCATTATGAAAGCTTTTACACCACATGAGGGACAGTCCCAGGAAGCTCTGAGCGGATGAGAAACAAGAGTATGCTGGTTAGAAATGAAAAGGGACTTTTAACAACTTTATGAATACAAGACTGATCAATTTATATTTGCCACCACAACACATTATCAGCTCTGAAGAAAACGTTAACAAGAAATAATAATAATACAATAAAACAATGATGTATAACCAGTAACATATAACAATCATTCCTATTATCAACCTCTCAATTCTACAGTTATGTTTCAGCTCACTTTCTTTTGTTGATCATTTTTGACTCATCTACTGGCATGACCTCACAGTGCTATTGACCCTGAAATGGAACATCTCATATGAAACTTACCCTGGGGAATTTTTCAATGTATGAAGGAGAGTCAATCTGACAACTCTAACAGGGAGTGTGCACTGCACGGTGCAGCATAAAATCATTGATCTAGACTAGAACACTATCACTAACACCGGCAGACCTGGGTCGAGATCCAGACCAAAGCCTTTTCATCCTCTCAATATACTTAATTTCTAAGGCTCAATTAAAAATTGAAAATCTAAATAATTTGAATAACATTGAAATAAGATGGCAACATTTTTGATTCATTAATCAGTTCTGCTTTGTAAATAGACAACCTGTGTTCATGTTTTAGAATTTTCAAGAGCAATGACTGCATATGTCCTGGACATATGTCAAAAGCTACAAAGGAAAAGTTTGCGGAACTCAAGCTGATTTAGTTGGGGACCCCTGCTGTAGATGATAAAGTCTGACTATTATATTCAAACCATGGCCACTTCCCGTGTTGGTCGGCCTCTGTCCTCGTGGTCTGAGTGAGTAACAACCACAGTAAAGAACTCTCAAAAAACAATCAAGCACAATAAGATACTATGTGTGTGCGTGCGTGTGCGTGTGTGTGTGGCTATGTGGAGGGGGGTGGGGTGAGCAGTGTTGTTGTCTGTTTGGAAGAGTGGGCGGTTGGGTGGGCGGGAACTGCTTTTAATCTGTAAAGCACTTTGTGTTACAACCTTGCAAATAAAGTTTATTTATTTATTTTTTCATACCTAAAATATTTGTTACAGAACCATAAAACGGAACAATAATGTCAATTTTCATTCAATTCCATAAAAGACTATTTATTTTTAATACAAAGCATTTATTTGAGGTGAAACAATCAAGTAACTTTCTTTAGTGCTTTCCCTGGACCCAACCATTATTTCCCCCAATAACTTAGCTTTTTTTTTCCTAAATCATAGCGGTATTGTTTAATGGTACCCAGCCCTAGTAGAGATGTTCCAATACTTCCAAAACATCAAAACGCCTCCAAAATTCTGGATAATTTCATGCCCTACTACTACCCATATGGAAATGGAGACAAAAGCTTAACAACTGTTTTTTCAAGTGTTCAAACACAATTTGGACAAATGGACAGAGACTAACACATCAATCGCATGTGCTGTCCATACATCAACATTGTACATAGACACATGAGAGATTCTCCAAGTAAGGAAACTCCTCAAGCAGAGGTGAAAGCTCTTAGCCTGCCTCGTGTGGCAGAATAAAGCCATGGGCGGGAGGTTCTGTGACTAATTCTCCTCTCAGTCCCATAGGGAGGAGGGGAGTCGCCCTGCACCCTTTGATATCCCTGCCTGCACTCTTTCTGTCACCCCCACTTTGTGAGTGGCTAGAATAAAAGCAGACACAAAGCTTCCTGCTTCAGTCCACAGGCTGTCTCTGGAATGGTTGAACGGGTGGGAGGGCGTGCACGGCCCAGCATAGGGGGCGATTTAAATAGTCCAAACACCTGCTGGATTGAAGCCATTCTGCTCAAACATCATGTGAGCCAAACATTTGAGTTGATGACACAAAAGCTAAAGTTGGTGATAGCTGAGTCAGCATTGGGTAAATAATAACAACAACAATTTGTTTGTTAATAGTTTTGTATAGCTTGAGGAAACTGAACAGTAAAACATTCAGAGTGAACTTTACAAGGATGAAATGAATGAAGAATCACATTTTTTGCCCTCTAATTGAATTTTCAAATGGATTTCAAATTCAGCATTCCCTCCCTGCTTATATTAAGTATATCCAATTATTTAGCTCAAATTAAATTGAAATTGAAATTTGCTCCAAGGAATAAAATGTAGTAATATTAATTGGCAGGTATTAATTGCAAATGAATCGTCAGACAATTGATCAGTCACATCTAAACAAAAAAAATCAAGGTGTAAATTAGCACCTATGCCAAATCATCTAAATCAGGAAAATTAATTAACAACTCGCACACAAAAGCTAACAAATGGCTTTATTTGGACAGCAACAACTGGCATGCCCCCCATTGAGTCACACCAATAGGTTCAGTAATCCATTCCAAAGTGGCAGCTGTCAGAAGAAAAGTTGGTCTGCCTCTCAGACGGTTTGTGTGTGTCTGAAGTCGGGCCTCTTTGCCCTAGACCGAGGGAGGGGTGGCAAGTGTTCGGCTGGCGCTCTGTTTGAGTGCACCCTGTGAGCTCAGCAGGCTACACTGAGCCTGAACAATTCTGCCCCATTCTGGCCAAGGAGACACAGTACTATTTCTCAATGAAATCACCACACTGTGTCCAAAATCTCAGAAGGCTCTACTAGGGTCCTCTGCATTCTGAGATTCAGTGGTGTAACCTTCAACAGCAGAACTACTGTTGCTGCTATTTAAACACTAAAAGCTCACATGCTTTGCACAAAAAAATAACAACAACAAAAGAAACAAGTTATAAATGTCTTCAAAACAAAACCTCATATGTTGGTTGGTCTAAATATTTAGTACGCTATTGGATGAAACGAGGTAAGTATACAACTTTCTTTAATGATACAAAATATATATATATATATATATATATATATATATATATATATATATATATATATATATATATATATATATATATATAATGCACATGCTATAAACATAGTGGTTCAGATGTGGAACGTAAACATCCCTGCACACGGCGTGCTCCCACTGCAATGAGCGCATGGTGCTCATCATGAGGGAGGAAGATGGTCGTTTGCTGAGGCGAACACACCCCCACATCACACGGTCCTCGAAAAGGGGCTCCTTGTTATTGTAGCCAACCCTGCATGCGCACTGTCACCACAGCATGTAGTTCCGTTCAAAATACGCCATCTATACAGAACCAGTACTCAAACAATTCGCTTTTTGCAGTTTCCCTGATCACTTCCCAAGCGCAATATCAATTTTGGAGTCAAATCTGTGGATTAATAACCCCCCGTGTTTGGTACTTTCTACGCTAGGTCTTGGTAGAGAAGGAGAAAACATGTCCACCTCCCATTTTCCTATGCATCAGCAGTAGCCCCAATGGCTAGCGTGGCGTAGTAGTGCATAGCTTAGTAACTGTTAGCTAAACACCAATAGAGATAATGTACTCCTAAGCGTGAGCAGACTGGTTGTATAGTGATGCTTAACGGCGGTGCTGCAATCTGTGCGCCAAGGATAAACAAGCAAAACCTCCAGACCAAACTAAACCAGCCAGCTGAGCACAATTTACAGCAGTAAAATATTGTAGTTAGTTTTAGCTGAGATGTGTGTACAGCTAGCCAGGAAGCTAACGGGTCAGTTATGCTAGCGCACCGTATTCTACCCTCTCCATAAAGTAGACTACAAATAATAAGCAACTAAGTCCACGTTTAGATTGCTACGACTAACGAACATTAAATAAATAAATATAAGCGAGTAAATTCATATATCTGACTATGGGCTACAAGGAGAGACGCTAAGTTCACGCTAGCTCAGTACTAAACACAACTACACAGCCCCCTTCAAGTTGACAAGCCCTGTTTCTAAACACCTCACAAGCTCCTGCGTTATTTCACAAAGCATTACTTGCAACATGATTGACCCTTCTCAGATCACTAGTTAGTATATTGAACACAAGAATGGGGGATAAAAGAAATAACTAAGGCTAACTTCAAGTGTTTATAAACCCACTGGTAACTTCCTCCGATATCAGCCTGGTGTCAAGTGGCTTAATAAAATAGTTGTAACGGCTTAATTTCACATTCAGATTAAAATCAAATAAGGGGACAACGTGTTTGCAGTAGTATGCTGTATTTTAAGATCTATTTATTGGTTTCACCAGGCTAACATTGTAGTGTTAGCTTGGACCATTCATCCAGATTGTGAAAGTACTATTAGCCTGTCATTACGCTACAGTGGTGCAAGCAAACTTTCTACCATACATCTGGCAGACTAAATGCATGGCCTACACTGTGATGATGATTATCTTTCAATAAAACATGCAACTAATGTCATACACAGAAGGCAAAGTAAACTGTGCATCCAACAGGACTAGTAAGGTCCCATCTTGAGCTCACCTCTCCACTGCTAGAGTCACTGGATTCTCCCAAAACATCCCGAAATTTCTGCAGGTTTCTTCTGATAACCGAGGAGACTTGTAGTGCAGCGTCAAAACCAGGTCCGAGCCCCGCTGCGTTCTGGTGGGCTCCCGAAATATTCTGCAGAGAGGCAGTAACTCTGATCCGGCCCGCTCTCCTCCCGGTACCGGAGTTGCTGCTCCCCCCGGGCCGAGCGGGGAACCGCCACCGACAGCTGTGCGCCATTTTACACTCTGCCTGTCTGCCCTGCGATCGGAGATACCTCGGTGGGCGGAACCCTAAACCCAGCACTCCACATAAACAACCCCGACCGCAGCGCTGCCTCTCACTGGTCGTACTGCGTAATGCATGTTGCGGGGCGGAACATCGGATACACCGACAGCACATTTGCTCCGTGGTTCGGCTCGCTCACTGGTCCAGGGGGTTTGCCCGGGAAACAATCTACAACTTGAATTGAGTTACAAGGACCAAAAATCTCTGTCTGGGAAAAAGTCAATATTTATTCGACCTCAAGCAAATAAGAATATCAAGGACAGGCAGTGGGATCGCGAAGCTTTAGGTTCTGTAATCAAAGCTAAATTCTTTGTTTTCAAGCAGCACTCACACACGTCTGCCAAAATATTTGATAAGCCAATTTTTATACTTTTATACATTTTAGAAATCGTACACATGCAAACACCTGATGTAGTAGCTATGCCATATTTATTTCTTAAATCATAGTAGCGTTTATACATTATTCCAGTTTGCATATTTTACATTCAACATATTACAGATGCATAAACAAATCATAGATAGCTACACATTTGTTACAAGAATTGTAACAACTTCATTTTCATAAAAATTCACAATTTAAAGATAACATCACTATTTTCCATGCCACAAAGTTGTATACCAACTTATTTCAGACTAGAGGCAGTAGCCCACTGTAGGCACTGTTTTTAGTTTGAGCTCAACGTACTTTGCAAATGTGACACAAAGTGGGTAAATGATACAACTTTGGATGAGCCCATTTTCTGTGGTTAATAATATAAAACATGGAGCAGGTGTATGATTCAGGTGAAATGATTTACCCCACTTACACTGCTTTTGTAATCCAAATTGTGGCAGTAACAGCATTGCCAGGAAAAATCAAGACTCACCACTGTACCAGCGATTGATATCCCAGTGTATACAAAATACAGAGAGGTATCATTCTGGACTTGCCAGGCTAGGAACAGCACACCTCTACTTCCTTATAATCAGTAAGAATTTAAAAATATTTCTGAAAATTTGGTTTTCACAGTGATCTGTTAACAAACACCTGTTCTCTATGTCAGGCCAAACTATTGTAGTAGACTAGTCACAATGCCTCTTGTTCGTTTTCACAATTTCTTCATTGCGTTGTAGAAGATATTAAAAATGGCTGACTGGGTTCAGCAAAATTACCATTGGGCTTTTTTTTTTTTTCCATAAAATGCTTTTTATGATCTTTCTGTACATTTTAGTCACTCAGCAATATACAATTAATTGAGAAAAGAGAAAGAAACATTTGTTGTGTTCTTAAATAGTTAAAATATTGTACGACAGAAGCAGTGCTCTTAAGATCAGGTAAGAAGGTGGTCTATTGTTCTGCTGTCAGACACGAGTTCACCCAAGTGACATCATGATACTGAAGACTAGTCTCCATGTGAGGCCAAAAGTACAAGTAAGTAAAATGACTAAATCATAACTTTTTTCAAATTTATCAGACATGGAAACTGGGGCTAGCGGCTCGGCCCAAACTGTGAACTCTTCTTATGATTATCCAGCCATTGAGAGATCTGTTGTTTAAGTTCTTCATTTGGCCTGATCTGGTCCATGGTGAGAGGACTTCTATTAAAGGGATCTGTCTGGTCACTGCAGGTAATAAAACACAGTCGACATATAATATTACAAATTTGACTACACACTTATTTGAAAGGTATAAAAAATTTGCAAGATGCAGCAGATCATCAACTAACAAACCTAAGAAGATGTCGTGCTATAGTTGAGCGATCCACCGTGACGTTCGATGAAGGAAGAATAACCGGGTCCAGCATTAGAGTGGACATGATTGGATCTAGAAACTCATCAGGGGCATCAGCGTACGTCTCCTCTTCCTGTTGTTGACGGTCTGCATGTGACTGAAACAGAATTTTAGTTGAGCTTTAGGTCATTCAGGAATTTTCTATTGTAGAAGAGGTTCAATCCACTATTGTGGATTGGACTGGGTTGTTTGAGCTGAGGATGTTTCAGCTCGGGGCCTCTACTCCCTTAGAAGAGCGAGATGAAGCCTGAGCTCTAAGAAGAGGTGAAACGTCCTGAACTCAACCCAGTCGATTCTGCGATATTGGAAAACCTCTTCCATGATGTTCGTCCCTATGATCAATGCTAGAATCGACAGAACTGTAAGAAAATATTTTTTTTAAATTGTATAGCGAACTGTGTCAGGGATTGTTTAAAGTAGTATTTTATTTGTCATGATCTGTTGAAAGTGCATCCCGAAGTTACACCAACAACTATTGCTCTACACAACTATCCCTTCTTCTGTTTTGTACCTTAATTTTATCTGCCAAGAGTCCAAAAGCCACTATCATATTCCCAGGCTTGTTAATTTTCTTAAGTACTCTAACAGTCTGGGAGAAAAGAGTAGGGGAGTAGGACCGTCCATCTTTGGGCACTGACGCACAGAAGTTCTCTTCATCACTGTAAACAAAAAAAATGATAGCAAGATAAGATATTAACAAGACAAAATTGAATTCTGTTAATCAGGTTTATGTTGACGCACCCCAGGTTTAAGTAGATTGTGCAAATGTCTGAGACGAGTTGCTGTGGCTTAAAGTCAAACTCACTAAAGTCTTTTACTTTAAGTGCACCCATTTTTGGACCCACCAGGTGCTGTAGGAAGTAGTTAAGCATGGAGATGATTCTCTCAGCCAAGAAGGGGTGCACAAAGATGCCCTTAATTTCTGGTGATGAAGAAAACCATGCAGCATAAGTATTATACAACCTGCAGACGCGACCACCACATAAAGTCAACACATAGAGCCATCAAAATGGAGGCAAGACCTGAGGTAAGGAAGGCCAATGTTCCAATTGTTTCATTAGACATTATGTTGTGGAAACGTCCAAGTTGTCCAAACATCTGCAGGCTTGATTCCTTCTCCTTTCGGGCATCAGGGGACAAATTTTCCCATTCACCTCGATCCCGCTCAAGCTGCAGAATCTTGATTTTACTAAGATACTAAATGAGCAAATAAAATTTTATCATTTATTGACCGAAAAAATGAGAGAAAAGTAATGTGTGATCTTACCTGAATTGCCTCATCAAGAAGAAAGATGGCATCATTCATAAGTAAGTTAAGAAACCTGAGAAATAGAGGAGCGTTCATGGCCTCCAGATTTTTAGATGCATAGTCTGCCAAATGCTGAAACACACATATTTGATTTAATACTAATATTATTAAATTAATAGAACTGTGGCAAAATGTGTTGAAAAGTAATGCCACCTTTATGCTTTCTCTATAGCTCTCTTTGCTCCACATGTACTTGAGGATGGGGTACATGGGCCTTCGATAATTGAATTTCTGTTCGAACTGGTGAGGATCCCCTGCAAAGTAACAAGTTAGTAAGAGCCTTAAAGGACTATAGCAGTTCATTAAAAGTATGTTTTCTTCTTCAGAGGGATTACCTGTAAATTCAATGTCCACAAACACAGTGATGAGAGCCTCTGCCAGTGGAGCAGCATGTCTGTAGGAGCAGAAGAGTCTCTCTCGCAGAAACATGATCGGTTGTGCTGCTCCAGGAGCCACAGGCTCCATATGAGGCATGACAGCCTCTAATACCTCAGCAAGTTTTGCTCTTAAGTGTGGATTTTTCATCCTGTAACAGAGTAATACAATAGAATAAAATAGATAGAAGATAACTGGTGATGTTAGTATTAGGAAGTTCCATACCTCTCTACATTTCCCATAAAAACAGTAATGAAACTGAGAACCTGTTCCAGATTTTCAGCAGATGTCTCTAAAACCTCATCTGCAAATCTACGCAAAAAGATGAAAAAATCTCCCAAGTTGTCTGCAAAAAATTCTAACAAACAGAATGAATATTTAACAAAGTGTGATTTGTTGGATTCTGTTCAATTCCAAAGTTATTACATTGTAGTAACCTACCAGGAATATAGCACAGTGTATTTGTGTGGAGCGAGGGAAGCGGAAAATTGAGATCTGCATGTTCAGGACCTTGGTTTCCGATTCCGAGCTGAACCAGTAGAGAAGCTGTGGAGGCTTGCAGGTTAAGGCAGCATTGGAGCATGGCAGGTTGTGTCATGGCAGCTTTGGTTGACAAATAAACAATCATAAGACGCTCAAACTGCTCTAAGAGCTGTTCAGACATAGGATTGCCTGTGCGTTGGGCTTCTTGCCATGTGACCTGGAGCCGGTGGAGAGACTGGTTCATTTTTACCATCTGTTCATGGAGTCTGTACAAACAATCCAAACAAGCACAAAGAACAAGATGGCACCATTAATGCCGACATACGATCGCCTAATATAGATGGATCGTCACATATTTCACAAACCTGTGAAAGCCAAGGTGCAGTGTGAGCTGTGTAAGAATTAGGTTTTCTGTTAGTAGACTGTAAGACTGAGCTGGCTCCACCAAATGCTGTGGAGGTGCAGGGATCAGACAGGTTTCCTTGTCAAGACCTAATGCAAAAGGCAGCTTTACATTTACATATAAAGACCAACTAAAAACATAAAGTTTAGAAACTGTTATATTTTATTGACTAACCCTTTGCATGGACATTTCGGACACAACGCTCTTCCTCACTCAGGTCTTTGAGTGCACAGTAAGTTGGGTTGAAAGTCAGCAGTTTAGGTGATTGTGGCTTACAGAATGGTTGGCAAAGTTTCATCATTACAGCGCCCAAGTTTAAAAAGAATGCATCCGAGGCATACATTTGGAAAAAGATCTCTGGCATTTGATTGGCCCAAATCTTTGCTCTGCCAGCATTGGCATGAAGACAGTTCCCCAACCAGGAGAGCAGCAAGTGCCGTGTCTCACCTGTTCTTTGGAGCAGATTTTTAAAAACTTGATGCAGTTTGTCATGAAACTGACCCATAAACTGCAAAACAAAAAAGAGACTCAGAAGACAATGTAAAAAGCAACAACAAACACACATCTTGCTGCATCACAATACCTGGTGAATATTTGCCTCTTGAACCTTGGTTTCCTGGGCACTGGAGCGGGATGGGTTGAGAAAAAAAACATGTCCTTCTACAACACCGGGGGTTTTTAGCAAGCAAGAAATGTTGAGCATCGCTCCCAGTAAGCTTTTCTGATACTGCAAACCATTTGCTGGATCTTTGGGTTGTATGTGCTCCACTAATACCTGTTCATGAAAAAAAAAAAACAGTGATGAGAGCGAGAAATTGAACATACAGTGCTTCATGCTGTATATAAAAGTATAAACTTAAAAACCTTAGCAATGTCTTTATGATGGCTAAAATAAAGAAGAACATCTAGGTAAAAATACAACTGAGGCTGGCACAAATTCAAGTCTTTGACTCGACCCTGGAAGATATCCAACACTGGTACAAAGACCTCTTCAAAGGTTCGGACTTCCTGGTCAGAGAGCAGACCTGCAAACACTTCCTCCACAAACTCAACCACGTCTTCAGGATCTGAAACATCAGAAAACCAGTTACCAATGAGAATTAGAAAGAAAGAAAATGAGATAGTAAAGGCAAACCTACCGGTTCCCCTGACACCATCCAGGAGCAGGTCTAATAGCTGTTCGTAGATATTTTGGCTTACGTAAATCTCTGGAGTGAGGAGAACTGTCTTCATGTTGGAAACTGTGAGGTTCTTGCAGCGAACAGCGAATGACAGTAACTTTTCTGGTACTTTTTTAACCTGTTACAAAAGCAGTAAATTGAATGTGAGAAGAAAATTGTTCAGAAGCTGTAATAGTTAATCTTATACCTCTTCCTTGGCTCTCAAATAACAGGCAAAAAGGTAAGGAATAGCGCTCTTCTCCCCTGCATCACGGTCTGCAGATAGGTTGATGGCGCTGCATGAGGTCATATAGATGAGGTGATTCCCAGGCTCTGGCAACAACAGACGGCTAAACAAAGCCTGGGGGAGAGAATAAGCACCACAGGTTCAACACACGTTCCCAAAGCATAATTAATACTTAAGAATGTTGAATGCAATGATCCCCCACTTGTTCTATGTTGTCCATATCCAGCCAGTCTTGTCCATCAAGATCAGCAGCCATCTCCTCCAGGAAGACACAACGTGGGGGTATACCATTTCCTCCCCTCAGACTAGGATCACCTATGACAAAAAATTATATTGACAATAAAATGTTAAATTAGCAGGACAAAATGTTAGTCGTAAACTGACAAAAGGAAATGCCTGTGTTTCTTAGACTATGACTCATACGTCTACTGTTCTGGAACAAAAAACCAAGTCCACTCTCAGTTTAGATGGGGTCTTACTGGAGGATGACTCATTTCATACTTACTGGAATACAACACAGTCATCGCTAACAGATACCATAGTATGATCATCACCACCACTAAGGCCTTAAATGCATTGATGAATGACACTCTGCAGAAACAACAGTCCATTTATTTACAAGTTCCAATGCTATAAAAATGGACTATAAAAAAATGGACTGCACAATTTGAGAAACCAATAGTGATATTTGATGGCTGTATTGAAATTGATATTTAGCTACAACATTTCAACACTCCATACTATATTCATTTAAACAAAGCATTTTGTTTATGTAATCAAATTGTGTAACTGTTTACGGTCACTCAGTGCTGAGGAAGGCCACCCAGATCACTGAAGACCCCTCACATCTCACATCCACTCTACAGCGCTTTCACGCAGCTCCCATCGGGCAGTCCCCCTGGCCCACAAAGACATATGTAAGAAGTCATTTTGTTCCAAAGGCAATCTCCACTTTGAACGGTCACAAACAATAGTCCTGTTGTTCATTATTGTTATGTTGATTTTTTGAAATGTGACTTGTGCTTTTATGGGAGTGTGTGTGCATCTTTTGAGCCTGTCAAAGACAAATTTCTGTCATGTTTGGGGACAGACAATACAGTTGATCTTATTTTAAACTAGACTTATATTGAAACAAAAATACGGTAGTGTATTGACCAAAATAAGGCATAAATTGATCTATATTTGGAAAATCATGACTAAAAGACAAACTTCTTCTTTTTTTTATGTATTCTAAAAAATTATAAAGTATAAGGATATTGCATCACATGATATATAACGATAACCATAATTTGCTGTTATATTGTGCAGCTCTAAAATACAAATGTGTTTCTGTTTACTATCACCAAAAATGAAATAAAAAGTGAAACTGTGATGGTAGGAGAGTGTACTCAAGTCCACCCAGAGCAAATGAACTCTTCGTGAAATGTAAAATGTTACAGTACTATTATTTTTTATGCTTATTTGGTCAAGACTGTGCATACATACAATACTTGAGACTCATCTAGGCATATAAACATGCCATGCCGAATTGTTACCAGTATTATCCCTCATTTATAAACAACTATACACAGACACCAAAGGTGTTTTGCCCATAGACACAACAACATTATGCACTAGGTAGAGCTGTGATGGAATGGCCAACCTAATGGACCAATAGCCAAATGCACAGCCACTCCAAGCAAATCACATTCGGTTTACTTACTGTTATCCAATGTAATTAGATATATCCTTTGGATCATGTGATTGACATTGAGCTGTTCACAAAGTTCTTGACGGGACCTAAAAGAGCGGCTGATTTCTGCCAACGAGTCGTCATTTTCATCAACGCTGTCTGACACAGAGTTGTCAGACTCAGACTGGCTGTCTCCCGAGTCCTCCACTGCAACAGAAAACAGCAAGTGTTGGGTTTAACGTTGAATCTAGTGTCCATTGAGCACAGGGAGACGCTTTATTACACAATAGCAGATTCCAATACGCACCAGGTGGTTCTGAAGATTGTTGTGGTTTCTGGCCTGATGCAAATTGTTTGGCATCAGCCAGTGAACTAAAGAGGGCAGCAAAGGGGTTACAGGAGATATTCTGGTTGTTGTTACCCTGGTCAGTCATTGGAACTTTACACTCATTCCATTCAGGCTCCTGTTAGTAAATATCAAAAGTATCGATCAGCTTATCCGTTTTAATGTTAATGATCAAACAGGACCAATAGCAATAGCTGGTGAATTTTCTTCTTGACTTGATAATACATATATAAGACACGTATATAACTGAATAGTGTTGCTACGTACAGACTCGCAGTTCCTAAAACCTTGGTAACATGTCTTTCCTGTTAGCCAGCGTTAGCCCTAGCTACAACACATCTTTACTACTACTACAATCGCGATTATAGACGGATAAAAGTAGGGAATCTCCATAATACATGCAATAGACTATTACATGAAAGAAACAGTTTTACCAGTATGAACAGAGTAAAATGTTAACTTGAAAAATACTTGAACAAAACGAGTGACAGCGTTTCCTCTGTAAATAAACTTGCCAACGTCATCCATACGCGCCACACGGCTTACTTTCCTCTTTCCTCTTCAATATCAAAACCAAAAAAAGTGCTTTATCTTTGTGATTTCACATCTAAGATTTAAATATGTTTAAAACAATCCTTGTAAGACAAAGTGTGTCTTCTCCGACATATTTGTACTGCTGCGTGCAAGTGAGTATTTTATGCAGTAACATAAAGCAACCAGCAGAGGGTAGCAGCGTTGTAGGTGTTGCACACCCGGAGCCGAGACAGAAATACCGTGAAGCGAATCCACCGTGATAGTGCGCCCTCTCCTGGTAAAGACGGATATACGACAGATTGATTTGATCAACTCAACGAACGTGATCTTTGACCGAGTTATTTCATGTTTTGATTTCTTATGAACCAATTTTGAAATCGTAGATGCTTCTATTGTTTGATAAAGATAACATGACACATTAATGTTGTTTGATAAAGATAAGATGACACATTAATTTTCTGCTTAAGATAGCGTTTATGCTAGTTGTAAATGAGTAAAAACAATAAATAATCTCAATTACATGCTACCCAAAAAATGCAATTGCAGGCTGTAAAAATTATTGCATATTTTAATTTGAAAGAATCTTGGCCAGGACACTCTTGAGATTTTTAATCTCAACGAGTTTATCCTGGATAAATAAAGGAAAAATAAAAGGAAAAAAAAGTTATGGCACCATTATTAATGGCACATTGTTTCATGTATGTCATTCCAGACTAGTTTTGACCGTATTATTATTATTATTTTTTATCATTATTGGCCCAGAATTACAACATTTGATTTTTACACATTATTGACATCAGTGTTGATCTTTTGTTTTAGTGAAGTTGACAGAAAGATGCTGCTGAATTTAGGAAACAGGGAAGACCCTGACGGTATGTTGTTTTTTACTTTGTTTTTGCATCTGCAAGCTAACATTATTAACTCGATTTCTCTCCTTTCTTTACTGATTACAGCAATGGCCTGTAACCACTATAAAAATTTGATTTTGTTCCAAAATATTGTCTCTGTCCCTTGTTGAACAAATGAACAAATGAAGGCACTGCCCGACAAAATACAATGAAAGCAGTAAAACATACAGTTTTAATTTCATAAAATAACCCAAATAATAGCAGGCTACATGTAGCTTAAACTAAGTTACATGTCAACACATTCTAAATTACACAAAATAATCCCAACGATACAACTGTAAAACATGAGCTAAATACCGTCGTATGCCAGCAGAGGGCGCACTATCACGGTGGATTCACTTTTCACGGTAGATTTGTCTCGGCTCCGGGTCTGCAGCTTTCCATTATTGGAGTATTCTGAATGGCTCACAAACTCACTTAGCTTGTAAAATGTGTGTTCTTTGCCATTATCAACAATGTGTATTTACTCGTTCGATTCTAACCCCACAGAAAGATTGAAAAGAGTCATAATCAACAAATGCATTCTTGAGACAAATTATTTATTAGGTTTTATACAGCATTAAATAACACATGTTATCAAAATAAGTGTCTTGGTTCTTAACATAACAACTAACGTTCTGTTAAATAGTGACTACCTTTCTTTGAGCTAATTATACAAACTAGCCTACAATAGATAAACACAAAGACATTTTACAACATTTACATCATCAAATAAGGCACAGTATTTACAATATCAGACCTATTCCCATGTCATGTGGAAATCGAGGCTTTCCGGTAGTCACAGTGTTTAGAAGAAGGCTTTGCCCTCAAATGAAATGTGTTTTTATATACTTGTATAACAAGTTGTATTGTTCATCTTGGCCTTTGAAACATCCATTTGTCAGTTCTTCAAACTTTCACTTTTCCTGAGAGTTACAACTCTGTCCATTATTTCCCATATTGGGCCCCTTTGCCTCGTCTTAACCAGTCTCTCCACGGAGATTGGGCCTTATCCCCATTGGAGTCTGAACTCCAAGTGGAGGAGGTAGACGACTGATGCGTCCAGTTCGAGTTGTTCCAGTTGGGTCGGCGGAAAAACGATAACCCGTTGGAAGTTGTCTTTTTCTGAACTTGTTCTGTTTGCTGCTGAGTCCTGAGCTGCTGGTTCAGAATGATCTGAATATCATCCTGGTGATGATGAGAAATGAGAATTTCAGTATTATACTACGGCATATAATACACACAGCCTAGAGTCCATTGTTTTTCAGATGCAACAAACATAATGAAAACAAGTCAGTTAACTCTATAAGTATACAAGCAAACCCAAAACACTGTAGGCCGACTATATAGTCTGTGAACATACCTGCCAGGCCTCCAGCTCTTGTGACAGCTCAAGTTTGCGTTGGATTGCTTCTAGTAATTGGTTGTTGAGACACATCATATCACTTTTACTTCTCACCAACTCGGCCTCCATCATGTTTTTCCTAAATTAATAAATAGACCATCTATTTTAATAGACATTCACAAACAGCCCTGATGTTTTGTTAAAATGTACTTACTTGGCAATGGCGTCATCTCGATCTCTGATGGACTGTTGGACCACATCAGCCTGAGACTGTATACATTGCAATTTCTGCATCAAATCAGCATTTTCACTCTTCAGCTGAATGTTCTAGAGGTAAAACAAATAAACTTGTTTTTTTTGCTTTTTTAATCCAAATCTAAATCAAATATACCATCAAATATGGCATGAACACAAGTATCACCAGTGCATTGTAATATAGTAATTGCGCACATTGGTCTAGATGGGCACCACCCTGCCTGAGAGTGTCCGTTCATCGTCTAGTTACCTGATCTTTCAGCTCCTGTGCTGCACTCCAATTCCCACACTGATCAGCCGTCCGCCCAACAAAAGCCTGATTTAGCCCCTGGGACATTAACAGAGAGATCGGATGTCAGTACAGGTTTGAGACCAGACGAACAGTCTGTTGTTTGACTATTTGTTCAATGGGGAGGAAGGGGACAGTAATGTGCTGTTAAGAAACACACAGGCTGTTGGTGACGATGCACAGCAGGTGCTATGAGCTGCAAGTGTACTGTATATCTCGGGTGGGAGCTACTCAGGCATGAAAGGTTCATTACTGGAGGTATTTTCTGGTCTTACTTGTAATCACCATTTAGGAGACAGACATAAAAGTAAGCAATCAGCTAAATGTGCTTTCTATAGAGGTTGGGAGAAGAAGTACAGTATGTTCTCAGCTACAGAAGTAGTAGAATAGCCAAAATATTTAAGAGCAACTTACGAATTTACTAAATACATTTCACTTAAGTAGTGTGAGTACTGAGGAACTGTCTGATTCATGTTTAAGTATCCCATAAAAACACATAAAAAAGAAATCATTATGAAGAACTCAGTAAAACAAAACACAAAATGCATTTCATGTTGTTCATAATTATTCTTCTGTTGTATTGCCAGTACGAGTGAATGTAGAGCTTACCTGAGTGCCACATGCGTTCGCTAAGATTTGGGCGACTGCTTTTAATTGATGTACAGCCTTTTCCAGTCCATCAGGTTGATTTGAAATCTCGAGAGTCAAGGTGCTGCTAAGGTTGTGGGTAAGTGGCTGTAGCAACCCAAGGATGGATTCCATTTCTTCTGTTATCTGAGAAAAAAACAATACACATTTGGCTCAAACCCATGTCGACAAAATGTCAAAACTGTTTATAAATATTTGGTACGGGTGTGAACTTTCAAAACTGCGACAAACAGGATATGCAGTGAATGACTCATGAGAGCACTTTCCTGCTGGAGTAGAACAATAACGGAGACACAATGAAAAGAGGTAAGCTTAAGGTTGACTAGTTTATACAGTAATAACTCTTAACAAGCTCATCCATTCAGCAGTACATGTTATCTCATGTCTTTATCAGGTTCATTTATGTGGACTTTTGACTTTCAAGCAGTCGTACGACAAGTGTTAAGTGTTATACAACAGAGCAGGGCCATAGTAACAACAAACGTAGAATGAGAGATCACTAGTTTGGCTCATTTCGTACAAGAAAGTCCTCACAGCTGCACATAGTACAATAGACTGTTATACGAGAAGCAAGAATAACAACAAACAGCTGATCTTGGCACATTAAGTGTGTATTGTCATCACAAAATGCTTTCTCATTCAGATATTTCAGAAAACTGATTTAGGACTTGGATTGAGCCTTTCCAAAGACTTTCTGCATTTCTACATAAGCTTGATAAGTCAGTTGTGATTACTGTTTTGGCAACAACTCATATGGGTCAAGTCAATCATACAATTCTCTGTTCGTGCACCACATGAATGAGTTATAAACACATCAATCACAATCTCCAAACACGTAGATACATTTAATTAAGAAGTAATTCGAGGATTATTTGTGTTGAATCATCATCTTGGCTACAAAGTGTCCGCACTACTTATTCAAGAATCCTCAAAAACAAGTACCTCTCTGACTTTTTCATTTTTGAATAAGTAGCTTACAGACAAAAAAAAATGTTGGAGATGTAGCAGTTATTGAATTGTGCATGTACCTCTTTTCTGTCAACCCCCAGGTTCGCTGTGGTCAGGCTGCTCTCCAGCTCCGACAGTAGAGAGGCGTCTCCATGGCTCCTGGCCTCTTGCAGAGACACCTCCTCCTGAAGCTCCTCCACCTGAGTCTGCAGCTCGTGTGAATGAGCTCGGACGACCTCGACCTCCTGCAAGGCCTCAGCCAACTGAAAACACATTCAGTAATGACGCACAGATCTATCAATCAACTTTTCAGTCAACGTAGACATATAAACAGAATAATTGAATCATTTACTTATGATCATTAATGTGTGAAAAGAAGCATAATTAAGACAAATCACTAGGGTTTAGATTAGTTTAGAAATACTCTATTGAACCCAAGGAAATTTTGTTTAGTTTTTTTTTAATTACACAAATTTTGTATTATCTTGATGTTTGTTTTTTCACATGAGTCTGTGACACGTGGTAAAACAGTGGACGGGAAATCCTGACATTCCGGATTCCAGCCAAACGTGAAACTAAACGAACGACGAGTGGAATCCAGAAATGCGAGTGGAAAGTCACACTGATGGGGATGAGGTGATTGTTTAGCAAGGCTTTTAAACACTCCAACCGAAACCCTGTGCGTCTGCCATTCATGCTTCAGCTGTACTATTCTGTGCAGCAGCGTTTCTAGTCAACATAGCTGGAAGACATACTCCCAATCTGTACACCATCTTACATACTTACTGTAAAATATATCACAGTAGTCGTAGTAGTAAAAAAAAAAGTGGCTGTATGAGTGGCTGGCATGGATCCTGGGTCACTAAAAGGTCAAATAAGTTGTTTGTTTTTACTCACATAACAAGATCCATAATGTACCTTTAAGTTCAGCTTGTTTTTCATTTACTGCCACTATAGGCCAACCTCTGTTTGCATCACTGCTTATAGTATTATCAATGCTTCTTCAGCTACTTCTAAATTTCTTTGATGACATGTCTTTGTACCTGCTGGCTCTGCTGCTGGTTCAGTTGATCTTGAAGAGCTAAGCGTGCATTTAAGGAGGCCAGAGTGCCTCTTAGCTCTGCATTTTCTTGAACCACATTCTCCAAACGTTCTTCGAGACTTTGCTCCTTCTGTGTGAGCCTTAACACCTGCAAAGTCAGAGTAAATATATATTATACACGCACATAGTCATGGTTTATCTCAAAAACAGACACCACATATATATAATTCGGAGGTCACAAAGGAGGAGGAGGAAGGCTACAAGCTCAAAGCAGTGAGCCAGTCTGTGCAAGGAAAATGGACGACATGGGAGGGTGTTTTGGAAAAGACCATCACTTGGGCAGAACTGTGGAAGCTGCCCCAAGCAAGGCTAAGCTTCCAGATTAGGGCTACATACGACACTCTTCCAAGCCCACAAAATCTGCATCTGTGGTATGGCACAGAAGAGCTTTGTCAACTCTGTAGCCACCAAAACCCAGGCCTCCATCACATCCTATCTGGCTGCAAAACAGCCTTGACACAGGGTCGGTATGGATGGCGTCAAGACAGAGTCCTGCGAAAGTTGGCTGAAGTGATTGAGGTGCGCAGGCTCCAAGTGAACAAGGCCAAACCAACATCCTCATCATGTCAGCCCATCCAGTTCATCAGGCAAGGGGGAGAAGCGCTCAGCAGCTCGGTTCGTGACAGGTCTCTCTTGTCACCAGGAGGGGAATGGGAGCTGAGAGCAGACCTCGGTCGACAACTGAAGTTTCCTGAGCACATTGCCATGACAACGCTTCGTCCAGACATCGTACTTTGGTCGAACTCCTCCAAGTGTGTCATTATGGGAGAACTGACCATACCATGGGAAGACGGGATGGAGGCAGCGTTTGAGAGGAAAAAGGAAAAGTATGCCGAGCTTGCCTCAGAGTGGAGAGGATGGAAGGACATTTTTCCAGCAGAGGTCGGCTGCAGAGGCTTTACTGGATGTTCCACTCAGCGGTTCCTGAAGACGTTAGGGATCAGAGGACCCATCTTGCGAAAGGCATTAAAAGACCTGGCAGGAGAGGCGGAGCAAGGGAGTTTTTGGCTCTGGCTACGCAGGAAAGACAAGTTGTGGGGGAAAAACGGGTCCTAGGGCAGCTGCAGGGGGCAGTGGGGAGACGTCCCTACTGCTGCTCCACCACCCAGAGATGTTCCGGGATTAAAGGAGTGAAACATCTATGAAGGGTGGCTCCCGGCTGATGGCCCTGCAGCTGTCCAAAAGGCACTGGCGGAAGTGCATCAAGCAGAAATGCTATGCAGGTGGTGACACTTGTGCTCAAACCTAATTCCATGACAAGATATTGTTTTGATCCCCAATAAAGTTGCCACCTGGAAATGGGTGCTGCTGTTGGTCAAATCTGGATTCAACAACAACCTGAATATACTGACTGACCCGGTTATTCCACCATTTCCCCCCCAGGATTCATTGGGTTCAAATTGTAAAACAGTGTTTTATGGTTCAGCATGAGACATCGTTTCGCACATCTATTGGTCACCACAGTGTCCAGACCTCTTTATCTTTGGGTTGCACTGGAGAAGTATTTGAACAGCGGTCCAACCTTCATCATCAATACAATCTTGGTGAAGAATGAAACATCAATCTTGTGACATTGTAGGAGCTTATCAAAGTGTGTGACCTTATTTGGGTGGCAACTTTCATTGGGTCAGACAATGTATAAAAAACAATATTAGGACCCTGTATTATCACAAACCATACCTGTTCCCTCATGGCACTGATCAGCTCCTCGTCCTGCTGCCGGTTTAGGCTGGTTTTCTGTTGGAGCTCTCGTTTCAACGCCTGCAGCTCACTGGACATGGTTCTCTCGACCTCCATTGCCTGTGATGGAATATAAACATGGTACGTTAGATATTATCAGGGGAAAAGTGCATTCACTCTGGCTTTACAGATAAGACATGAGTACTCAGTCTTCCCAGTGGAGTATAAAGAATACAGCATATGATTAGTTACAAAGCTGTTAAACAAGAGCCAGATGGGGCAAAGCATGCCCCAAAGGTGAGATTTGGTGTTGAGATCTATATGTTGGGCAGAGAGGGATCACGACGTTTGAGCAAGGATCAAAGAGGGCTGTGCAATATGAGAAAAAGAAAATATATTCTATAACTGTCTTCAATATGCCTTTATTGCGGGTATGTTCTGTTATTTTGTATTTATCAAATTGCATTAAAATAACTTGTGCACCATATATTTGTGTTTTAGGGTATGTTAGAAAGTACATTTCAGATGCAGGACCTTAGTAATTTTGCGCTAATTGTTGCTTCTTGTGATATGGATATTGTATCACCTATTACTTGGATAACAGTGTTAGACTGTATATCAATATATCGTGCAGCAAAGGGATGTGGGGAAAACATGCTTACGCTACTGTTCTTGGTCTCAGAACTATTCGTCTTGCCGATCGATCTGAAGCTCAACTCAGCAGTTTCGCGGGCCCCTGTCACATCTCATCACTGCCTCATAATGCTGGATCAAAACCCGTTCCCCCCAGGGGGGCAGATGGGGAGGGGAGCACATGGCATCTCGCTTAGTGACATCATCATGCCACATTAGACAACAATGTGACGCAGTGCAAACTTGAGCCGGCAGTGCGTGTGTTTTGGAAATGACGAGATAGAAGAGAGCGTGAGTGGTCAAATACAAAGCGTGCAGGCATAACGTGGTCATTAATTCACAATCTGTTTTTTTTTTCTTTGCACTAACAGTTGGGCTGCGCAATTTTGGGAAGGTGCCTCGTTGCAAGTGTTGCTATTTGGTGTGTGGTTTATGTTAAAAATGCATGTTTACAAATCAAAATATGCTTCATGCGTGGATTTTACACATGTCCAGGTGCATTAACGTTTGGCTTGTTCTATGGCAAAACACATAACAGAAATGCTGTGTGATCCCTATGTGTGAATGCATTTGTTAATTTGACATAGATGACCCATTTTAGAGAATTGCTTAACTATTACAAGAATCATAAGCATTTATAGGCTTAAACTACAGGAAAAGCAGTTTTAATATTTTGTTGTTAGCCATGGATATTGTACTGCTTACATCAGTGGTTTCCAGCCTTTTTTGTCCGGCCTGTTGAGTCTTTTATTAAACCGATTATTTAGAAAGTGATCAACTAAATTCCCTGTACCACTGGCTGGGAAACACTGGCCTAAATAATAGCGGCCAATCTGTAACTAAACTGTGATTTTCGATTTGATTTGACTGCGATTAATGTAGCCTTACAATATGCACAAAGCTTAGATACATTATACCCACACCTGCCCCCCTTCACAGACTCATAAGGGAACAGCTGACACCCACAGCCGCTGCCTTAGCCCTCAGGGAGCAGGCAAAAAGGACGCCAGCTCCCCCAAGGGATTATGGGATGTTTGGGTATGGGGTACAACAGCATCAAAGAAAAGAACTGAAGATTTATATCTCCGATGCCTAATGTATATTGTGTTCTTTTTGTAAGGAAGTGGCGTGATGCAGTCACAGGGAGCAGAGGTCAGCGAGGCTTGGCTCCATTTTATTGGCCCGTTTGAAGAATAACAGAAAACACAGACCTTTGGAAATGTATTCACCAGTAGCGTTATTGCCCATTTGAATCTGAATTGCCAAAACGAGCACCAGAAAAAAACGGCCACGTCCTATCTACATATCCAGTTAGCTATTATTTTTGTTCAAATGTTTCCTTTAATTTTCTTTTTCCAGTGACAGAATAAAACATTCAGTTCCTCTTGGCAACACTATCTAATTAAATGTCTGGCACAAACTACAAAATGTCCCGGCATGTACCTAGATAATTAAAACCAGCACACCATTGCCACTTCAGTCTTTTAGCCTTGTAGTCAGTAAATAGTCAGTAAACCTTATTCTATTTCCTCATGTTTTATTTTAAACAGAAGTCACATGTAACACTACATACTTTGGTGATCTATTTTTAGAACAATAGGTTTTTATTTTTGTGAATAGTAGTTTGAGTTGGTAAATAGGTATAAAGTTAATAAATAAACAAAGCTTACCAAATGAAGAGGTTTTTTTTTTCCGTTAGTCAAGGTAGGATTTATCCAGCATTTACTTCTGAGCTACACCCATAGGTAAGTACAAAAAACTCCCTATTTCCTCTCTTGCAGTTTATCTAAATTGTCCCTTTCCTGAGTGTTCGGGAATCTCTCTTCCACTGTGCTCCTGTCGCCTGCCCACTGACGTTACATTAGTTAAAAACTGCTTATTCTGTGGACCTTGAACTCTTGGAAGGCGGTTGTTATTGGTCTGATTTATATTAACTTTGCACATTCAAGATTTTTTAGGACGTAACAACATCACAAAAACTTGTCCTGCACTAAAAGGCGTCAATGTAGCTCTGGCTGGAAACCCAAGGCTGAGTGCGTCAACAGCTGCTGGTGTGATAAGGCAAGCGATTGTAAAAATGTGTCCGTTCTCAGCGCAGGACAGTAAAACATTATAAATTTATCTATCACTTACGTATTAACTGATAGGCCCTACTGACTTTGAAGTTATTCAGTCCATTAGGTCATCCAGGCTGTCAGACGTAAGCGCTTTGTTAAAATGTAATTAAGTAATGAACAATTTCTTTAATGATTCATCATACTCATCATACTGTGGAAAATGCCGACCATGTAGTGTAGCCGACTGGAAAATGCCAATCAACCATAAAACCTTTTCCAAAACATTGTTAGACACAAATAAAAAGGCTTCCTGATTTTGTTTTGTGGCTAGATATCCCTTAATACTGGCATGAGTTATTCACTATTGCAGGAGAAATGGGTTGTAATTGTCCACATTTGCTTGGGCTAGACAAAAGCTTACTTCTAGCATTTACTTTCTCAGTTTGTTATAGCCAATCTGTGACGCACGATAGTCGAGCTAGGGCATTAAGATTTCGTGTGCGGATTAAGTGACAGTCTCTCAGTGAGTCCTCCAGCTTTGGTGTCTGTTACCCAGCATCTCAGTTACCCTCTTCACAAACCAGAGCAGTGTGTCCCATGTGGTTCAATTTACAGCAACAGAACAGACACTCACAGCACTGAGTTGCTCCTTTAGGCGCTGTGTGCTCTCTCCATGCTCCATTTCGGCTCGGGTCTGACTGCGCTCGGCCTCGCCAAGGGCCAAGGTGAGGTGCTCCACCTGAGCATTCAGCTCCCGCACATCCCGCTCCAGGTCGCTCACTTGGCTCTCCCACTGGGACCTGCACCCCTCGAACTTCAGCCGCAGCTCATGCCTCTTCTGCTCCAGAATCTGCACAAGATGGGACATTTAAGTTATCATTTGAGAAGTGAAAATGAAATGATATGTTAAAATAGTCTTTGATCATTATATGTAGACCAAAGCATAAAAACAGACAAACCCTAAAACCTCCTTTCCCTTTCTAGTTGGCACCACAGCACTTGCACTAAACTCGCTGACATAACTTGAGCTTGCATACTGAACATTACCAGTGAGCTCACATTCTCTAGACAATGGAGACATTTGTTTGCGCTGGACACTGGGATCTTTGGGCCAATATCATATGGCTTCTACCATTGTTATTATAGGCCTGCTATACAGGCACAACGGGGACATGTCCCATCATTGGATATCAAATGGAAATTCCTGCCTCCTCCCTATTGTCACTGTACACTCACTGTTTGCTTGTGCAACCCTGTACTGTCACCCATTAACAAAGTGAGTGGAAAAATAGGGGTGCAGTAATATTAAGTTATTGTGTCTATTTAGTTACTTTCACAATTAAAGTAAAAATAGGTCACTGAAGCCTACAGACACAGAGTAAATAATATGTGCCAAGTTGAATAATTTATGGAAAAAAATGCAATGATTTACCTCGAGTTTGTCTGCGTATTGCTCATGGAGCTGTTCGCTTTGCTCTTTCAGCTGCCGATTTTCCAGAAGTAGTGCGTTTCCAAGCTCGGCTGCCAAAATAACCTCTTCCTCCTTTTGTTTGAGAGCAGCCACAAGTTCACTGGGGTCCTGGTAATCTGTAATTTCCTCCGCCCCGTAGTCGTAGAAAAAGTGATCCTCCTCCAAATCCATGCTCTTGGATTTGAAATTCAGTCTATTCAGCATTTCCATTTCAAAATATATGAAAACACGTTTTGCAGAGGAAATCCACGGAAGTCCTAAGTAAATCAGATAAGAATTCTCAAGCGCAAAGACGAACGGGCACTGTTATGAGCGCGCATTTATGGCACCTGCCGCCTCGCTCTGTTTGGCTGAGTGGGGCAGAAGGTTGGTGTTGCTGTCCCAGAAAGTGGCTGCTGCCTCTTCTGTCAGCTGCATTTGTCACGCTGCTGTCTGCAGGGGGCGTTACCTCCAGTCACCTGAGCAACAGTAATCACCCCTCTGGCAATAGGCACCTGTCACAAGTTTATACGAGTACACATCATCACAATGACCAGAAACATATCAGTAAAAATATCAAACATGTGACTCATAAGATCCATGTCAAAATAATTACACAAATAATGTAGGCTACAAAAAGAAGTGTGACAAAATGAGCAAAGGAATTGTATTTTTCAACTATTTTTGAACAAATATGTAGACCCAATTCAATAATAATAAAAAACAGACAAATTGTATGGCCCATGTAAAAAGTTATAAAATAATTAATATAAGCACATAGGCCTACATAGTTTCTATTGTTGCCACTTTACAGGCCTATCTCCATCATTTGCATATTGAGATCTATCTGCACATGGGCGGCTTCTGTTTGTTTGATATCAAGGCATGCATAAGTGCAAATCGGGTCGATCGATAGATCGATAGATCGATAGATCGATAGATCGATAGATAGATAGATAGATAGATAGATAGATAGATAGATAGATAGATAGATAGATAGATAGATAGATCGATCGATCGATCGATCGATCGATCGATCGATAGATAGATAGATAGATAGATAGATAGATAGATAGATAGATAGATAGATAGACCTTTATTGTCCCACGGGGGAAATTTGTTTTCACAGCCGTCACAGTTACAGTAGCCTTTAATAGAAAATGAGTCTGGTCGCCTCCCGCGGGAGGTGTTCCAGGCATGTCCTAGTGGGACAAGGCCTCGTGGAAGGCCCAGGACACGGTGGTGGGACTATGTCTCCGAGCTGGCCTGGTGTCGCCTCGGGGTCCCCCCAGAACAGCTGGAGGAGGTGTGTGTGGATCGGGAAGTTTGGGCATCTCTGCTGAGACTGCTGCCCCCGCGACCCGGCCCCGGATAAAGCGGAAGAAAATGGATGGATGGATGGATGGAGTCTACTGCAAGAAGAAAGAAAAAAAGAGAGAAACCTCCAGGTTATTTTATGAAATCAATTAGAACAAGCTATTTATTACATTCTTGACATCATTTTACCTTCACTTTCCACATCGCACATCGTCGTCTGGCAGCCACAGTGAGCGCATGGACAGTGCCATCTCGTGGACAATAAAGCTGCATCTGCGTGTGACTGTAGCCGCCACTAGCCAGCAGGGGGCGATAACGACGAGGAAGCGCGCAAGAAGAAGGAAGAGGTTGGCCGCTTACAAATATCAAAGTTAAAAGTAATCATAACTTTGCAATAATGAACAGGACGCTGGGAGCAGTTTTTGCAATAAAATCTGTGGGGTACGTTCTGCTAACATATTTTATTACAGATGCGCAATAAAGTTATATCGACTTATGTTCTTAGCTAAGTCGCCAAAGCTAACAGGTATAATAATAATAGGTGTAGTTGACGTGCCTTTGAAATGCAGAGGCACCTGACGTGGTTTAAAATGCGCTATTACAGGGAACTGGCAATGGCAATAATTCACTACAGGCTCCTATGTTTTCTGTCACAGGTACCTGGGCAGGGAATGCGTGAGTCGGTGCGATTGTGATGAACTTCCTTGTCCACTGCTGTCCTGGCTCTGTAGACAACTAAAACTGCATTGCCCCGAGCTAAAGGGTACACTATACAAGATTATTAAAAACACATTTTAAATAGTTCTAAGCCACTCTTTGTGTATTTTTATTGTGCGAGTTCTTTTTATTATTCTATTTTCTACATTTCATCCATGGTTCAGGTGGAGGGGGTGAGCTGATGTTGGCCGGAGAGCTGAAAAATATGTTGCTGGACATGTCATCTCCTCTGGCTGATCTCCCTTTTGATGACTCTTCTACGCTTGATAAAATTACAGGTGAGATTTACAATTAGGATCAGTAATTCATCAATGTGGTTTACTATTAAGTTTGTGTGTTTTTGTTTTTTAGACTATTTTCTTTCAGAACTGCAAGCAGCTATCATCAACAAGCAGAAAGTCAGTCAGTCAGAAGAAAGGACAGCAGAAGTGCAACCTCCTAAAGAGCAAAGATGTGTCGCCTTAAATCCTGAGGAGCATTGTCAAGAATATGAAGATTGCATGGCTAGTGCCAATAAGCAGGCAGAGTGGGAGTTGGTGCTCAAATCTCTAAACATGGATGCAAATTCACATATTACAGATGTTTTGAAAGAGGTAAGGTGTCACAGCTGTAAGTTGAAAATATACAGTGTGTAAAGATACAAACATATTGATTTGTGAATGAAGGTGCAGTTGAGAATAACTAATCTACCATCTGATACCACCAGCCCTCTTCTTAACACCAGTCTTACTCCAGAGCAGTGGGTGAGTTACATAGAAGCTGGCAGATATTTTTGAATCATTTTATGCTACATCCTGAACCTTTGTTTTCTTTGTCTTGTATCTTTTTTTCAAGGTCAAACTAGAAAAAATAAATGACATCTTGTCAAGTGATTATAAGTGTCGGAGACAAATGATGGTCAAACGGTTTCAAGTTACACTTGAATCTTTTGCATGGGGAGACAAAGTCGAGGTAAGCTTGAACTGTACTGCATCCACAGTAATTATAACAATGAGGGAAAGATGTAGTATATGTTATTGTTATAGCCAGATGTACTGTACTGGGTAGTGCTGACTCCACTGAAAGTAAAGTTTTGTTTTTTTTAGGAGCGACGTAAAGCTCTGGACATGATTCCTCCGATTGCATCACTTGACAGCGCTTCAAACGTGTCTCTGCCTCTTGTCCTGGCTGCCCGAGTCAATCAGTCTTGTATTGAACCAATACGTCCTGGGAAGACCACCTCAGTGTACAAAGTATGGATTTCATGTTACACTCACAAAATAAGTCTTTATTTTATCATTACTGTGTGTAACAGTATTCTGTAATGCTATTAGGTGAAGATGGGAGAAGTACCGGACCGTGGAGGAAGACCAGGAGAAATTGAGCCACCAATGCCGTCATGGGAAGATCGGAAATCAGGACACAGATCAGGACGAGGAGGTGGTGGCCACAAAGGGCGAAGATTTGGAGATAAAAAGAAGAAAAAGCATTAAATTTACATCAAGACAAAAAAAGAAGTCTAGTATCCCTACCTCTTAAATATATAGTTAATAATGAGAATAATTAAAACCATTATTTAAATGTTTTATATAGTGGACATTGGCCAACAGCTACAGCTGATGTTGTTATATCAAAAAGGGGTATTTCATAAATATTTTTATTTGACACAAACTATATATTTGTCTTGAACATTATATGTTGATTAAATATTAATTAAGGCCTCACATTTTTTTTCATAGATCCTACATGCATCCGATCCATGATCCCCGGTCCAAGCCAGATAAAACGGGCTTGTTACATACAAACCGGAAGTTAATCGGGAATTAAATGATGTAACACACAGAACATTCCGGAGTTTAAGGTCGGACAGCAGCTTCTTAAACCCGTGTAGTGTTTTCGTTCTTAAACCGACGTGAGTTAACTTTAGCTAAAATGCCAAGAGGGAGCAGAAGCCGGACATCCCGGATGGCCCCCCCAGCCAGGTAAGACTCAGAATGTGAAACTAAAGTGGATTCACGGTCACAAAGTGCGACACAGTGACGGCAGCGATTAGTTTCTACTAGCGTTGCTTGTGCGATTGCAGACATGAGTGTCAACAGAGATATGAAAGTCATTAATAACGATGTTTGTTTACTCATAATCTGATGAGATCCCTTTAAAAAAAATGTACATTTATAAACCTTAATGGACACTATCACACCAACGTGCGTTTGTTACCAGCGCGAGCTAACAGCTTCAGATTGACGTAGTTTCCGTGAAGGTCATGGATTATTGTCGATGTCTGCCCTTTTATTACTGCCGTTGTTTTCTTGTTATAGCTTTAAATAAATCGTTTTAATAGTTGTAAGCCTGTCTGGATACCTAGCGGATCTAGTCTCCTGGATGTCCGCCAGTCATGGCTAGTTCAGTTGTAACAGCTACACAGGATGACGTCAGTATCATGACGAGATTTGGAAGTTATATTGTCAATCAGCACAGTTGCAGCCTATTGCTTATTTTACTATAAAAATGAATGAATTTCATTCAACATATATAGATTTCATATATTTAAATGTGTTGAAATTGAAATTAAAATCAAAAGACTTTGCTTTTGTGTATTTCATTGCACACAGATATCCTTATCTTAAAAGAATGATCCTGAAATTTAAAGTGTGTATTTTCTCTCCAGTCGTTCTTTCGCTCCACCACCACCACCCATGGCTCGAGCTGCACCACCTCCGGCCCATGCCCCAGTTCCTATGCAGCCGCCTCCATCAGCGGTCGGAGCTCCAGCAGCCCCCAGGCAGCCAGGCATGTTTGCCCAGATGGCAACTACAGCGGCTGGAGTGGCAGTGGGCTCTGCTGTGGGCCACACCATTGGTCACGCCATGACAGGAGGCTTCGGTGGAGGACATTCAGAGCCTGCAAGGCCTGATGTCACTTACCAGGTAAAATAATCGCCATAGTGCTGTTAAAGTACACATTGCTGCAGATGGGCCTGTGGTACCTGTAGAGCTTTCACGAAGTTGTGAAAAATAAGGTTTACGCTCAAATTTACCATGGACCTTTCAGAAAAAATCAAATACAAAAGTAGAGATCTACAGTAGTTGATGTGTACATGTGTGCTTAAAGGTGTAGTGCGTGGGGTTCTAGTTTTAATACAGTTCTCCTATGAGTGGGGCGAACAGATGGATTACACCGGCTACACAAACTACGCACATGGCTGTAACAAGTTGATACGAAAGCACTGGATTAAGTACTTAATCCGACATCTCCTAAATGTGGAAAGTGTTCTGCTGATCATCGTAAATAGAATTGACCGCAGAATGGAACAACTTTCAGCCATGAAATGATGACGTCTTTAATGCTGTCATTTGAGATGCATCGGTGCAAATCAACGCACCTGAGTGGGATCCATTTGTTTTACATAACAGCTGTTACGTGGGTTAAACTGGATAATAATAATAATTATTATGTATTTGTATAGCAGTTTTCTAAGCAGTTACAAAAAAAAAAAACATTAAAAATACATAATGAATAAAATTTCACAAAGCAGAATTAATAACAATTACCTGAATGCCTTACAATACAGCAATGTCTTCCGAAAATGATTAGCTTGTCGTATATATAACGGGAGTGAGGTCCATAAGGAGGGAGCTTAAAGTAAACCTGGGGCTATAATGCCAGGTTAACTTTGTTGAACTGTACTTTCATTTTTCTGGTTTTAATATTTATTTTTTTGTGGTGTTTTTGTATGTATTTAGGCTGCATTTTCAAAATAAAAATTTTAATGGTTGCCAATCAAAAGCTAATGTTGTAGTTTAGTTTAGGTCTTCACAGGTTTTGAACATGAGATACTGCCAATACAAACTTCCTCTTAAATTCATGATTCTTGCATTAATTTAACATTTATTTTGTCACCAAATCTTAATACCTGAGGAAATGTTAAACTTAAAATTGCACTATGAACAGCAGCTTTATTTTTGTAACAGCAATACTTATGAAGTAGTTGTTATTAACATAAATAAATGCATCCCGTGTTCTTTCAGGAGCCCTACCAGGCACAACCATACCAGGCTCAGCCCTCGTACCAGCAGCCGCAGCCAATGTATCAACAAGAACCCCAGCAGCAAGCCTGCTCATATGAGCTCAAACAGTTCATCGAGTGTGCCCAGACTCAGAGCGACTTCAAACTCTGTGAGGGCTTCAGTGAAGTCCTTAAGCAGTGCAAGTTTTCCAATGGTAAATGACGGATTGTGACATTATTTGTTGTTTGTTGTTGATTTGTCCTAAGTTCTTTGGTTTTCTTTTTCTCTGTAGGTCTATCATGAGGCGGCAGTCTGCAGTTATGATTCTGCTGAATAATAAAAAAGTGACCGACAACAACATATTTTGTCAGATATTGTTGTATTTATATAGACATCAAGGTTTTTATGATTATTGACTTGTTTGTGTTTATTTGAGATAATTTTAGTTTTGCTATTAATTTTCTGCCAGATACATTTACAGTCACTGCTTGTTAAATCAATGATCTCCATACTCATCATTTGCAGTTGTCCAGAATATAATAATAAAGCAAGTGTAAGCAATCTGTGTGTGCCTATGAACTTCTTTGACCTTTTTGATGTGACTTGCATAAAAACACAACCTTGAAAAAATTCAAATGCAAGGTTGCTTAAATAATCTAAATGGGCTATTAAAAAAAACTTTGTGCACCTTCTGACGTTTAGGCGTGCCTTGAAAAAGGTTGTTTGTTTTATGGCTTTTGTGTTTACATGTGTGAGTGTGGTGTGAGCAAAGCCTCAATGTATTTTTGGCATCTGACATTAGAGCTCACCCCTGTGCAGTGGAAGCGGCCCCACAAGCCCGTCAGACTTCATGGACTAGACCTTGGAGTGCCTTGGCTACTGCAGGAAGACACATAAGTAATGAAAGAAGAGTTTCAAAACAGTAACTGCGGGTAAAACGACGGTGAGTTTTGAACATTCAATTTTAGAGAATATGTTTACAGGAGTGATAGTTGTAAGTTCACAGTGGCTACACTTTGACATTTACTTCTGTAGAGGGAACATTTTTGTGTGTTCATAGACTTGACTGTTGACAGAATGGTCACTGCATGCTTTAAGTTCATTACTGTATGTCCAATTATCTTATACTTTTCTAAGGAGTTCAACAAAGGAGCCCAGTTTTAGTGTTCATCATGACTAAAGAGGAGGAGGTGGCCCTACCTGACTGGGTTGGAGCAAGAGAATTTTATGATAAATATGACCCCAAGGAGATATTGGGAAGGTAAGACCAATTTCCTTATGCAATTTCACAAACGCATGCACTATTCTAGTCAGTCATCAGGGGAAGCAGTGACCTAGGAGTTAACAATTTCCTAGAAGTCTTCCCCAAGGCATTATGGCAGTGCCAGAGCTCTCATTATCATTCTTCCCCAGCTGCCACAGGGGGGTGCTAGGAGGGTAATGCTTTTAAGGATTGGCACATCACAAGTTCAAGTGTGATTCAAGTGCCCTGTTGCAACCTATGTAAATAATTAAACTTTATGGGGTGGTAGCATCAATACCAGGACCCTACAGAGATGGCACAGTCAGTCCAACTCTTTCAGAAGTGCACCTAAATGCAGGTAGACACAACAATCTGGAAATGTCACAGTCTCAAGAGCGTGGAGGAGGTACCACTAAGGGTGAATTTTAAAATAAAGTTGTAGTTATATAATTTGTTTAATCTAGTTTAGGCTGGATACCTAAATGATTGGTCACATTGCACAAAGTTAGTTTTTGAAGTACAATGTATTTTGATTTGTTTTCAGGGGTGTGAGCAGTGTGGTTCGCCGCTGTGTGGACAAACAGACCTCTCAGGAGTATGCAGTAAAGATCATTGACATCACTCCGTCAGACAAGATGAGCCCACAGGAGATAGAGGAGATCAGAGCGGCGACCGTGAAAGAGATCGATATTCTGAGAAAAGTCTGCGGACAGGACAACATCAGTAAGAGCTCAGAACTTGTCCTAAAAATATATGGATGAAAATACACTGGGAAGCTTTTGTCCCACATATAGATAAAGGTCAGTATAGCGAGGGGTAAAGTATTTTTTTAATAACTAATTTGCAAGGGATATTTTGAAATGGAACAGGATATATGTATGTCAGGCCCACGGTACCCAAAGGTTAAGATTTTTTGTCATTTGTTTCTTTGTGAGGGAGGTCCCACAGTTAAGCCTTTTTTCTCCTTTTATTCCCAGTTCAACTCAAAGACTGCTATGAGTCAAAGGCTTTTTACTTTCTTGTTTTTGACCTGTAAGTATTTGATCAAATGTAGCTTAAATTTTATTGAACTAATACTTATTCACGTTTCAATTTTCCCCCTAGAATGAAGAGAGGGGAACTTTTCGACTACCTCACTGAGAAAGTAACTTTAAGTGAGAAGGAAACCAGGTGTGTTAAAACATATTCAAAATAAATGTCAATACCAATCTCACTACACTCATACAATGTTATTTTCTTGGTTGTAGGAAGATTATGCGAGCTTTACTTGAAGTTGTACAGTTTCTGCATTCCCAGAACATAGTCCACCGTGACTTAAAGCCTGAAAACATCCTTTTAGATGACCACATGAATATCAAACTGACAGATTTTGGATTTTCTGTCCAAATCGGACCTGGGCAGACGCTCAAAGGTCAGGAACATGACTTGTTTAAATTTCACATCTCAAAGCAACAACTCTGCTGTAGTATATTACGGCTTGTTCTTAATAACTTTTTATTTTTACATTATATTTGTTTGCAACTTGCTATTTTCCTTGAATAGGGAAGACATGAATGCTCTTGTTCAACTTGTCTCCCCTTCTTATCTGTGCTCTTGTAGAGGTCATAGGGCGCAACTGAGTGTTGTACTTGACCTTTCAAGTAGACCCATCATAGGTTGAGATAAAATAAAAACATGAAGTGTTTTATGTTTTGTCAGAGGTGTGTGGAACTCCAGTATATCTTGCTCCAGAAATTATTGAATGTTCCATGGATTCAGGGCATGATGGATATGGTGCTGCAGTGGACATGTGAGTTAATGAAAAGATCCATAAATTAAATAAAAACTGTAAAACTGAAACTTATTTAATCTTATCCTTATTTTGCCTTTGCTCAGATGGAGTTCAGGAGTCATCATGTACACCCTCCTCGCTGGGTCTCCACCTTTCTGGCACAGGAAACAGATGCTGATGTTGCGTATGATCTTGGCTGGAAAATATGACTTTACGTCTCCAGAATGGGAAGACCGCTCGGATACTGTCAAGGATTTGGTACACAATACATTTCTATTAACCTGATGTTTTTAAAGCTGGATACACACAGTCTAATTGTCATGTTTCCCCCTCAGATTTCCCGAATGTTGGTCGTCAGCCCAAAGCAGCGCTACACTGCTACTGAAGTTCTCAACCACCCGTTCTTTTCTCAGTATGTTGTGGCTGAAGTAAGACAGTTCAGCCCATATAGGAGGTTTAAGGTAAGCTTTTTTTAAAATAAGGATGATAGTTAAGAAAATTCTGTTGTCGGTTGTGTATGACGTTGCTTTTTTTTGCAATGTTACCAATTTACAATATTATTGAAATGCAATATTATGGTTTGCCAGAAGAATGACAATTGTGTTATAACCAGTATTACTAGACATTTATGTTTAATATTAAAAATAGGTGGCTGATTGGTGGCATTTATCCCATCAGGTCATCTGCATGACTGTTCTTGCAACTATGCGTATCTACTGCAACTATCGGCGAGCGAAGCCCGTGACCAAGGAGGTCATTCAAAGTGACCCTTATGCTGTCAAGCCCATCCGCAAGCTCATTGATGCCTGTGCATTCAAGATCTACGGCCACTGGGTCAAAAAGGGACAAACACAGAACAGAGCTGCTCTGTTTGAGAACACTCCAAAGGCAATCCTGCTGTCGCTTATGGCAGAGGGTGATGAACCAACTCAAACCATATGCTAAAATATATAATTTATTGTACCAATTTCTCAGGGTACATTTCTGAAGCCTACACTGGGGGATGTGTCAATGTTGCATTCAGGTCTGATTAATGCTTTGTGTGACTGCATATGGCTCTTCAGCATTTTGTCTACCCACATTTACACCCTTATAAAATCATGGATTAAATAAGGCTTATACTGCGTTTTGACCAGCCCTTCCCATCACTATCCCCTCATCAAAAGTCCCAAACACTATGGATACACTCTTAATGTCGTTTGTTAATCATGTCAATTAGCAAATAGTAATTGTATGCCAAAAATACTTGAAATGTATGTAGTAGCTGTTTAATTTGCATGTCACACCTATTATGCAAGTGTGTGGGGACAACCTTTGGAGCCTCCCCCAAGGGTCCCCCACTTTGGGCACGGTTTAGACAATGAAAATGTTGTAGCCTTTTGAATGGTCTTATTGTTTAGCCCATGTTATGCGCGGACTTGCTGGTGAAGGATGTTATAGCAATAGTTAGTAATGTAAGCCAATAGTTACCTATACAATATATAAAAAACTTCAGTCTGGTTTGATGAGTTTAGTCTGGTTTATTTGAGAAACTTACAGCTTACAGAAAAAACACGACCACCTCAGATCAGTAAAAATGGAAATCTAACGATGCATTTCTTTGGACCTACATAAACGATTACATTTAGATTGACCGCACAGATGATTCAAAGAGAAATCGGACTCAGCCACGTGTTGGCAACTGGTGGTGGTGGTGTAAAGTTTGTCCACGTCGTCGTCCTCAGTTTTTATGCAGATTGGAAATTCTCCATGAAGCGGCTAAAACACGAGATTTTGTACTGTAACAAAGAAATAGTGGATATTTAAGCATCATCATAATGCAAACCATATCGAGGTAAATAGAGCAAGACTTTGTATTCGCACCAACACAAGACCAAAGACACACACGACGCCATCGATCTGACAAAAGGTTAGCATGAAGTATACTTTAGCATGGTGTCTGACTGCATTTACTATGTCGAAGTAATACAGAATTCGTCCATGCAAATGTACCATGGCAAAAGAATACAATGTTTCCTTACCGTTGACGCACAGTTATCTAACTGACTGCAGCCAGGAGGAAGTATGTCGGACTTGCGTTTCCTTATAAAGGACTTACAGCGCCACCTACTGTCCCAATATGAGAATCGCATACCCTGTGGGGGGGCTACCATAAGGCATTAGCGCTCAGCAGCGGTAATGTGGGCGATGTGATGATCCCAAAATACAAGCAACGGACCGGGCTACTTTTCTTGTCTTCTTCCATTACCTCCATATTTACAAAAAAAACCTCGCTAACGTTCTGCCGTCGTGACGTCACAAAATGCTGGTTGTGAAGTGGGCGGGACGTTCCTCCGCCGGCTTGGCCGTGATTGGTCGAGTACTCGGCATCTCTTCCTCTGTGTGAGTAGATGAAGGGTCAGCTTCTCCAAAGGCAGCTTGCAGTATCTCTCCGCCGTTGCAACCTCCATCGGTAAGTAGCCAATTTACTTTATTACTTCGTCCGTAATGTCCTCAGTTTTATTGACAGTATTCTGCACAAGCAATCCCAGTTAATTTCCATTCAGGCGGCGGTAACGTTTCTTCTTAGTGACGCTCTTTCAGCAAACATGAACATTGTTTACACTAAACAATATGAAACATTCCCTCCAAGCTTCGTAACGACAGCTTTTGTCTACAACAGTGCAGTAACACTTCTTCGAGGGCAGCCTGATTTGTCTGGTCATGTCGTTATTGTAAAGATGCAGTTTTGCCTGCACGCGCTGCGTTGCGCGGGTGACGCAACATGGACTGATGGTTTCCATGCCTGTCCTCAGTCCTGCTCTTTTATGCAACGCATTTTTGTCACTTCATTGGCCCCGGACACGTGTTTATGTTTAACCTTTGTCTCAATGGATTTGCTGCTTCAATAGATGTAAGATATGCACTGTATGCTGATAAAGGCCTAAGCTGCACAATAAACTTCTGGTTGAGTTAATAGCCTAGTTCTTGTAAAAAAAAAGAAAAACAAGCTTATGCCAACTCAACTCAAAGTTTCTCATACAGGCTGCCTCATTAGGTCTAATGTGTGTTGCTTTATCTTGATTGTTCAGCTGACCTAATCCTACATTTTCATTCCGTACAGCAATATGTTAACTCAGTCAGAGACTAAAGAGCTCTTCAGGAGAGCAGATGCTGTGTGCTTTGATGTGGACAGCACAGTCATCAAAGAAGAGGGCATTGATGAACTGGCCAAATTCTGTGGAGTAGGGGATGCAGTCACGGAAATGTATGTAGACTGACTGACTACAACGTTGTAAATGTTTTCATTGTCATGTTTTTAATCCTCTACTCATGCAAAACTGGTTCCAGGACTCGCCAAGCAATGGGAGGTTCAATGACTTTCAAAACAGCATTGAAAGAGCGCCTTTCCATTATCAGATGTTCAAGGGAACAAGTTAATAAGTTGATAACAGACCACCCTCCTCAGCTGACCCCAGGTATCAGGTAAATTCAATAAACACAACTCGCGTGCAACTCATGATTGTGTTTCAGCAGGAACAACAGGGTTTATCTGTGACCTGAACATTAATATATTTGTTTTATTTATAGGGAAGTAGTGGAGCGCTTACATCAGCGAAATATAAAAGTGTTTCTTATATCTGGAGGATTTCGCTGCATAGTTGAGCATGTTGCCACTCAGCTAAATATTCCTTTGCATCATGTTTATGCGAACCGACTCAAGTTCTACTTTAATGGTATGATGGTTGATCAATCATTGGCGTGTATTAAACGCTGATGCAATCATACCACATATATTTATTTCAGGTGAGTATGCAGGATTTGATGAAAGTCAGCCCACAGCCGAAAGTGGTGGAAAGGGAAAAGTAATCAGCCTTTTGAAAGAGCAATATGGCTTAAAGACTGTTGTTATGATCGGAGATGGAGCTACAGACCTCGAGGCTTGCCCTCCAGCCGTAAGTATTGAAAGCTAAGAGTATTTGATGTGATGTTGTACAATTCACTAAACATTTTTTTTTTAAAATAGAACGCTTTTGTAGGATTTGGTGGCAACGTAGTCAGACAGCAAGTGAAGGAGCGGAGTTCATGGTACATTACAAGTTTCGAAGAGCTGCTAGAGGAAATGGATAAGATTTAAAAAGAAAAAAAAAACACTGATTTTAACATTACCATTTTGTATTTGCACAACTGGTGTCCCTCAGACCACTTTTTTATGACCATTTTAATAGTGTTTTTTAATTTTTTGTTTTAATAAAAAAGAATAGCCTCACTGTCTAAATTGCCAGAATTTGAGTGTTTTTACACTTGTAAAAATATATATGGTTGTGGCAGGTGCTATAAAGTGTAGCTTTGTTTTTAATTTAAGACTGATTATTTCTTCATGCTGGCTTTTGTCTTGTCAAACACAAATAAAAAATCATACTAATAAAGACTTTTAATCCAATTTAATTCATCTTTGTCACATGCTTCACATAACATTTTTATAAATCAGTAGCTTTACACGTCTGGCAGTTTCATAAACGCATTGCAAGTGATAAGAGTCTTAAAACCAGCCTGAAAGGACATATGTAAATTTGCATTTATTTTCTCATGAAAGGACACAAACTGAAATATCGGACTAAATATCGAAAATACACCTTTAAAAAAAAAAGAGTAACATTTTGTGATGTACTGTTCGTGTATATGTTGGTTCTGTTGAAATGAATGTGAGTAAATCCAATCAGTGCAACAACAACAACAAAAAAGTTAGTTTTATCAGTAGTCACAAACAAAGAAAGCTGCTCTGGATTTCAAGTAACTTTGGTGGGTCTTAATTTAAAATATTCTTTGCAGCTTACCCATTAAGTGGTTAATAACTCTTAACCAACAGCCTATACTTTAAAGTGACTGTTGGGCTTTATTTGACAGTGACAACCACGGTACAGGGCAGAAATCAGAGGTTTTCAGAGTCTCTCTGGATAAATACATCATTGAAGGAGCATTTGTTCCACGATGTTTTATTTTACTGCAGTGGAGAGGCTTTGGTAGGTATCATTATTCTTGAGTCCATGTGCTGAATAAGTGGAACTGCAGACAGGTTTAACAAAACCGTTAAAATGAGAAATAATTGTATCAAAAGTAACCAATAAATGGACAACTTACCTGTGTAATACACAACCTCATCCCAACCCTCTTGCTGCCATGCAGCGTTCCTTGTGTTTTCTCTCGACTGGAGGTCTTTGTAAGCTGCAAAACGAGTAAACTGTTTCATAAGCCAAAGTACACAATTATCTCTGCAGAATACATACAAGTATACTTTACCCCATAGATGATGAACCATGTAAAGATTGCCTATCTGTGAGAAAAAGCCTCCAACTGCTTCACTGTTGTGTTGACGAATTCCAATGGCTCTTGCCCTATAAGACGGTACAAAAAAAATAACACAAACATGCCACTTAAGTGTGTTTTAAGCTCATTACTACAGTATACTTAGCCTGGTTTTACCATACCCTCGTGCTCATTGCGTTTCGTACAAGGGTCTGGACCCTCACAAATGAGCTCCATTATCAGGTGGGAGGGGTGAACTCCTTTGGAACGATTGGCTCTGATTTTCTCTAACGTTATGTAATGCGCCCAAGTGAGAGAAGCAGCTCTCACAACTCTATCATAACTCTATCATAAATCTATTATAAATCTATTATAACTCTTGGGGGCATTCCTTGCGTATTCCTAGGCTTCAATTTTAATTTCTGGATACTTGGGAGCCGAGCCAGAACGGATTGAAGAGCTTTCATTACTTTCGTATCTGCCACCATTGCCAAACTACAACCAGCAAATGCGGCGCAAATGCTTGACGTCACCTACAACCCCCGCCTCCCCCGCTCGCTGAATGGAGTTTATGAATGGCTAAGGCCAGGCTACTCTGTACTCAATCTAATTAAAATATAGTATTTGTCATTGGGACCTTCATAGTTACTTACCAGTAGTTTCCCCACTCGATCATAGTTCCTGGCTAAAAGAAGATGGAAATATAAATCCACATCAATGTACAGCTTTACCGGTACAACTCACTTCACAAATGTACACAGAAACCTCACCCTGAGCTGGTAGGACCTCAGCTCATAGATGTTGGGCCCTTCCCGGGGCGTTGGCTCGTTCCAGAAACTGAATTCCAGAAGGAGCTGATTCCTGCGAGACAACAACATCTCTCCCCGCGCTTTCCTGTAAGCTGTGAACTCCTGCAGAAGAGCAATTTGGTTTAAGAACTCGATATTTGTGGGTAACACAAACTGCATTAGGCCTACAACAAAATTCAATTATATGTATATATTTTTTTTACCTTGTTCTGCTTAAGTTTGTTCATCACTTCTGTAAGGGCCGGGTAGCCGCCTCTGTACCGCCACAAATGCACTAAAATAAGGATGCAAATGTGGAGTGTTATTGCATGCAGATTTCTATAACACTAACAGTGAGGAAACTAAGCTAGTTTACTGAAAAAAAGTCAACGGCCTCATGACATATTTATTTAAATGTACATCTGAACAAAGCAAATCAGAATAAGATCCAATACAATCCTACCAGCCTGGTCTTGTTCTCCATACCAGGTATTCCAGGTGCCCACCAGCTCACACGGATAATATTTATCAGCATGGATCGAGGGCAACACTTCCTCACTGTGATAAAAAAATAATAATAATTAGAAACGGGTTATAATCAGCAGGCCTGTTGAACAGATTTTATCAATCTGTTTATCTATCTATGGTAAATATTGATGTGGTGCTTATTCATTGACAGGTCTACAGCCTCCTGTGGCAGTAACAGCAGTTTGGAGTGGAGTTTTGATTTGGGAGGAGAAACATTTTGCATTGACTGGTGTTGGAGTAGAAACATTAATCTGCTGTGAAAATTGAGGTTTAGAGAAGATGAAAAAAAAATCTGCCTTTTTTTTTATCCATGACTAATCACTGTTTTATGAAATTGCACTGTCCCCTTTCAAATTAACTAATCTGATCTAATTTACAAATGTATCTCATGAACCATACTAATGAAAGACAGATTTATGTTCACAAAAATAAAACCGACTCTTACTGATGATCAATCAAAATGAGGAGAAAGATTATTTTTTTACTTTATTTTAGTGCCCAGCCCTAATTTGTTTCATAATGTCTGAGTTAAACAACCACATGAACAACTGTGGCTGTGTCGTGTTCCCAGTCCTAATTTAGCTCCAAACTACACGTGCCCCCATGACTCCAAAGGCATGGCCGATGTTGTACCTCAGACAGGCTGTCGATCACACATTGCTCATTATTTTACATTGGTGTTTGGTGTCTCCCACACAAAGATACAGTCAAGACTCACCAGAGTTTGTTGTAGGAATCCAGGCACTCCGGCTTCACGTTATGGACTGAAATTATATTATTTGAGTTAGAATAAAATGTAGGCCAGTGTGTTTGTGGTCACAATTTGGGATTTATGACTTACACTGGATCTTGTAAAGGTTGCTCTCTTCATTTTTAGTCAGAAGGGTTGCATGTGCTTCTTTCCTGGGATCTACTTTTCTCACAAACAGCGACTTAAACCAGCTGTTCTCTCTGCTTTGGTTGCTTGATGCAAATCCCCTGCAAGATGAGTCATGGTCAACAGTCAACACAAACAGAATGATATAATCAAGTTTTATCAGTAGTCTATGCAAATAACACAACTCTTTCTTTTACAGTGAATAAACAATGGAAATACAAGAAGTTGTCAATGGAAAGCAAGGTGTTGTAAACACTGAGTGAGCAAATTGACCTTGACAAACAAGTGTGATGCTAAAGCAGAGGCCAGAAACGTGAAGCTTTCCTCAAATGGTTATATTCATACAATGGCTTTCAATGCTACATAAGGAATTATTTTTGCTCTGCTTTTTTCACAACTAAACAGACATGGAGGGGGTTGGGTAGTGGCTAGTGTTTATGAGAGGCTAGCTCGCCCTGCATCATCATGGCCACTGATTTAACGCCTGAAACGACCGCAAACAGACGCAATCATTACGTAATTTAAATTGCTAACAATGCACAAGGATTAAAGCCAGACCTGCTCCAGGAGACAAGCAGTCCGGTCAAACAGGTCCTGGTTTGAGCCCGACCCAAACCCCCGCTCGCTCTCTGAAGGACTCCAGTCGCCATCTTCCACTGAGCCACTACTGCGCACAGTACCTGCCGTGACCACGAGGGGGCGACGCAGCCCCGTGTCAGAAGAATGGGAGCTTTTACTGGAAGTGCATCCACTGCGGCCGCACAGTCCATGTGCACAGTACAGAGTAGGTATGTGAGAAACAAATGTCTCCGTTTATCTTGATACACTTTTTTTTTTTTTTAAATCAGCTTTTATCTTTTGCAAGCTACTCTCAGAAAGGTTGCACCGCATATGCGACAAGATCAAGGTGGGTGCATCACGAGCGCAAAAGCAAAAGACACCATTGTCCATAAAAGCTTACAGCGTTTACTCTTCTTAAAAGCACTATAGCTGATTTTTCGTAGTCTTTTCGTACATTGTAAACTCAGAAAATTGTGAGCAGGGCCGCCTTGGGCTTGTCTAGGCTGGAGCCCGGGGGCCTACAGTGGTCAGGGGCCGATCAGAATTCAATGAAAAACAAAATCGTTGATTTTTCTGTCTATCACTTTACATGTGCGGCATGAGTTAACCAACCCATAGGCGTGCAAAGTCAGTCATAACAGTTTTATGTCATTCTGCCACTTGTTGAGTTTTCTGTCAATCACTTCATTGTGGCACAAGTTCAACCCCCCAGGCCCAGGAGCCTATGGGAAGGTTAAGGCGGCCCTGCTTGTGAGGCTGAAAAGTGACCCTGCAAGCTGTGAAATGTGCCTTAAAACTCGTCCTTGTGAAGAATTGGGATGCTACAAATATGTTAGGATTAAGTTGACACACAACTAACTAGGGCTGCGTGATAGTAATGTAACTTGCGATACGGCGGTGCAAATATTGCGATGACGATATTGCAATATTTTACCAAACCATTTCAATACGGCACGTTCCATTCAAATTAAACACAAATCGCAAGTTCTTACTCATTTTTCAGTTCTGTTCATTGTTTGTTTTGGGCTGAGTTTGCGAGAATGTGTCGATTTCAGTCGATCAGATAAAGGGCCTTTAAGGCACAATGACAGGGTTAAGGGTTAATAAAGCTTGCATAATAATAAAGTTTCCCCCTACAATTCAACAGAATGGAAATAAGAAATGATTGAGGCATTTTTTGTATTTTTTTAATCGAGAAGACCACATTAATCACAAGGATCACAGGGGAGGATTTATCTCTGAAACATTTTTGGACAATAAAGACAAAATGTGGATGTGTCTGAGAATGCAAAGTATGACAGGAGGAGCACAGTAAATTAAACTCAACAGGAGAATGAGGATGTTTAGGGGAAGATCAGACGTGTAGTTAATTTTAAAACTTAAATATTCATACAACTTTATATGGAAGCTACATTGGATTTATTTAATCTGGACTTTAAAGCTCATGTCGACTATACTTCCAGATTTTTGATATAGGCTAATAGGTAAAAAAAAAAAAGGCCATGTCTAGCATCGTGGCTCCACACAGCTTGCTGATTGTGTTTGTTTGAACTTGTGCTGTAATCGAAAAGTATTTCCTTCCTTATCATTTGACACAAGTCCCACTAAAAGCTCTCCAAGATTTGCTGTCAGACTCGTGAGAAGACCTTTGAGATTTACACCCTTATCAATGCAACAATGTTATTGAAAAATGTGCAACTCCAAAACACATCAGCTTTGATTAGATTGTACAAATGTCTTCACAACGATTTATGTAACTTGTCATTGCAGCAAAGTCTTTGTCAATTGAACACACGTGAATAGGGTAATTGTTCTAGAGCTTTTATTAATTGAATGTGTGTGGGGGGAAATAAGTGCTCATAGGGTGATACAATCAAAAGGTTTCCCACACAATGTTCTACTCCATTAAGAAGGAGACCTCACTGCCATGCTACATCTATCCTTTTACTTATTACCATCATACAATTACGTACACACAGATGTGGTCAAAGCTTTGCAATCAGAAGTATCTGCAGCAGCGTCGATCTGCGTGCACTTAATGATCTGGCTGGTGTGCTATGTTTACCCCTCTCTCATTCTTTGATAATGGACAGAATGGGGTCTTGGGAAATAAAGGAATCCTCTGTATTTATTGTGGTATTTGGTGACGTCAGACCGTCTATCGTGTCTTAACGGCGGCCGCGCTGCACTCAATCCTCACTACGACTTTGACACCGGGTCAGAGGTGTGAATGAAAAATAAAGTGGTCAGTTCTCAAGGCCAAGACTGAGATTATAGAGGGTGGGAACAGTCTATTTGAGCCAGGCCTTCTTTCACCTAGGAGATGTTTGTCTGGAAGCAATTTTAGAGTTTGCTTCACATCTGAAGGTATCCACAGAGTACCACCAGAGTCCTCATACCCATATTCTGAAGTGTATTGGCAGAAAAGAGGGTTTCCCACTCAATACCAAGAGGGATTTGAGAGATGAATGGGTCAATGTTGCCTTCTATGTTCTGCTCAAACATTAGCGTTATTTCAGACTAAAGGCTTTCTCAGGATATCAGGCATTGTATGATTAAATCAGTCAATATATCATTTCAGCCTATTGCCACTGGAACTAAAAAATGTTTGTTTAGATCTATTTTGAACTTTCCCACCAAAACCGTTGCAGGGGTGTATCCAAACTTTTTCCAAAACATATTTTACCTTAGTCAGCCTCTCATGTAGCGGAACTTTGGGTGACTTGGGCCACCACCACGGACGGATAGGTTTGATTTGTTCCCTTTATGGCAATATTGATCACACTATAGTGGGGAATTTTATAGATACACTGCACTTTTAATTATTACAGTCTATGCACGTCTATGATCCTGTTGTCATCTTAAGTTGTAGCTTTTTCATTCATACATATGAAATCACTTTGAGTCAATAATAGTGACTGTGACAAACACAAAAAATTAGGGATGGGCCAAGATCTTGTGCCACAAGATTTCGTAAGATCAAATACCACCAGACTTTTCGGCCCCGAGTGGATGAATATTGTGGATATTTCGCTTTATTTTACAGCGCTGCATCCATTATACTCATTGTAGACAACTTAAAGGTCCTTAAAAGAATAGGCCACCGTTTTTACATACTGAGATATGTTCTTACCTCACTTTAGTCGAGTTAATATATCCCCGTTTGGTCTTTGTCCGTGCGCTCTGTCACGCAAACGGAGCACATACGCAGCCTCTCCCACATGTCATATAGCTCCAAAAAAGCTCACGATAGAAGCTACCAAGCTCTTCCACGTGTTCCCTATTTAAATAAAGTTACGTGAAGTGTTTTCATGCAAAGTATATTTACATAGAAATGTAGCATGTCGATTTTATAAGCAGATAAAAAGGGGTACTATATTGTGAGGCGTAATGATACGAGGAGCAAAACGTCCGCGCAGTAACTCCTAAAGACTTCCCCCGCTCACTTCCGTCAATAACCTTTAGGGTTTGGAGCTATATGACATGTGGGAGAGGCTGCGTATGTGCTCCGTTTGCGTGACAGAGCGGACGGACAAAGACCAGACGGGGATATATTAACTCGACTAAAGTGAGGTAAGAACATATCTCAGTATGTAAAAACGGTGGCCTATTCCTTTAACCTTCAACTGCACTGAGCACATCTCCGGTTTTGCCCAAAAATGATTATCTGAAAAGCTTCTCAACTGAAGAGCTTACAGACTATAGTGTATAGTGTAATGCCTCATTTGAAAGCTAAGACCTACAAGACTCATCTCAGCTTCTTTTTCGTCTTTGTTATCACGCTATAGTCGTTTTTGTTGCATTTTTTATTGCGTTCTTGTCATATTTTTGTCACATTTTTATTGCTACCTTGTATAGTTTTACCACTTTTTTCAGTGTAATGTAACTGTAACACCGTTTTTCCATACTGAGATATGTTTAGCTTTGTCGAGTTGATATGTACCTGTCTGGTTTTTGTGTGTGCCCTCAGTAATGCAAAACGACCAAAGATGTTGTTAGCATTTGGCCTCTCCCAGTATATTCCTATGGCTCCAAACGGGGTGAAGTAAAAAGCGACCAAGCTCTTCCACTTCTTTGTGCGTACCCACAAAGACCAGACAGGTGCATATCAACTTCTATCAATCTAAGCACAGGTAAGATCTCAGTATGGAAAAACGTTGGCCTGTTCCTTTAAAAGGGACTATACGGAGTTCAAAAATGTAAAAAATTATGTATTTTCCTCCCTCTACATGTTCCAGCAATGTCCTAATGTGTAGAATGAGCAGATACCTATTCACCACAACAGTCACTAAAATCCTGCACTGTCACTCAAAAAGATGTGAATTCGGGTCCGAATTGCCGTCATGCATGAGCTTAATATAGAAGGTGCAGTAACACGTATGACCTGAGGTGACAGTAGTGAGTATGAAATGGCCAACTTGCATCTAGCCCCTTTAAGCAACAAAAACGTGATGAAAACACAACCAAAAATGGCAAAAACTTGACAATCATAACGAGGAAGAAGCTATAGTCTATGAGCTTAAGTCGAGAAGCTTTTAGATTTGGGAAAAGCCGAACTGGAGGAAATGCTCTCGATTAAGGCGGGGGTTAAGAGGTTAACTGTCTGTTACCCACCACTGTTTACATCAGATATCGGTTTCCACTTTTAAATTGATTTTCATTACAGTTAAACTGTTCAGTAGGAAATATTTCACATTTATTTATTATTAAAAATTATGTCAAAATCACGTTCCTGTGAACCCATTCACATCTCCTCGGCCCACCCCTACGAAGTGTGTTTTATATCTATATCCTGTGTACAATAACTTAATTTGCTTTAGGCCTGTGTGTAATGATAAAAACATGCATTATTTCTTAAGACATGCAATCGCCATTGTTTTAATTCTACCAACAAATATTCTCCTGCTCCTCGTGTTAGAATAAAGGAGTTGATTCAGGTCTCAATCTGTATTTCATTTGAACTACACTGGGTCAAATTGCTCAATTTCATACTTATTTGGTAACAAAGAACAACAAAAAACGCGTTGAACTTTACGACCAGCGTTGTGCTGTGTTCATGACCCATCCGCATCATTTAACAGGTCTTTTTGTAGGAGTGACATTTCTCAACCTTTTATAAGGCACAATGTTACCTTTGAATGGGCCAGATGTTTGTAGTATTAGGTCACATGCAGTAGGCTGCTATAATGGAGCCAGACTGCACATCTGAGTTGTGTTATTTTGAACTATTGTTTTGCTGACGGAGAGTGAGATCTATAGGGAAAGTTTGGTATGTTTCAGCTGAATGCCACATGCACACCTTGGCTTTATAAACACTCTAATAGGCGGGATGCATCGAGTTAGACGTTTGTCATGTGCGTGTAGAGGAAGTCATAGACCGAGTGGGCCAAGCGAGATGCAAATGTGAAAATCTGTCTCTAATAGCGGCATTTTTTAATGCGTTCAGAGGCTCTGTTCATTGTGGAAGATAACAACAGATGGTTTTGTTTGAGGGAGAAATAATGTGGGGTTTATTTTTCTACGGTTTTAGCTTGTCCGATAATATTCTCATGGTGGTTAGTGTTTATTATGCACAGACACGCATCTATCTCCATACAAGAGGAGTGCTCCAGTCAGATTAGGAGAAAATTCCTGCGCATGAGATGATGCTGTCAATATCGTGGAATGGTATTCTGACAGATTGGAGACAAACATGGCCTCCATATGAAAATAATTTCCTGCAGCCCACGTCATGAGGGAAAAATGCATCAAGGTTTTGCGCTTTCAATGCAATCCGAAGTGAACGATATATGTCACTTTTGTCGAGTGATTTTTAGCACGTAAGAAAAAAAACACAGTCTTCGGTAATGAAATGCATTGATCAAGTTGAGGTACAAGGCTCATGAGAAACAAGGGAAAGTGAGATGACTGCATTGTTTGGGACTGATGTACTGTAGTCTGTGCTCATACTTTACCTCATTGTTACCACAGTCTAATCGATAAAATGTGATGCTGGAGACGTTCCCCGAGGCTCGTGTTTTCGAGAACATTATTGAACATTTGTACTGCAATGACAAGTCCACGCTTACACACTGTTATCAGTCCCATCCAGAAAATGTTTTATTTTTTTTATTGTTTTGGTGGAAAAAATGTTAGTTGTCAGTGTTCTGTTTCTCACCAAACCTTTTCCATGTTAACATTTTCCAGGAACACTAAACATAGAAGACAGTGTCCAGCAATGTGTGAAATTACCCCACCATTTGAGATCTTACATAAATCAACGCTGCAACTTGGAGAAAGATTCTGAAGTGGGATTTCAGCTTTTTATGACTCAAATGGGGAAAACATTAAACGTGATGTTGTTTTTTTGGAAGTGATACTAAGTTAATGTTTTGAAACTCTTCCTAACTAGTTGTAATCAGGGCAGCCCAGTTAATATAACATAGGGGTGCACAGTTGTGATATCTGATAACTGTCTTGATTTTTTGACCTTTTTAAATCTGGAAAGTTCCACTGAGATCTGAGATTTCAGGGAGGTCCTGGTCCCCGGTCCCATGGTTTTGTGGTAGGGGCAACTGGAGCACATGGAGGAAACCGACCAGGTACGAGGAGAACATGCAAACTCCACACAGAAAGGCTGGACCGGGAATCAGACCCTGGACTTGAAATAAAAGTGATTAAGCTTTGTCAAATTGTGTCAAAATAAGGCTTAAAGAAACTGGCCACCGTTTTTCCATACTGAGATATTTTCTTACCTGAGCTTAGACAAGTTGATGTGTACCTGTCTGGTCTTTGTGCTATAGGAATATGCTTTGGTCTTTGTGCGTGACTGAGCGCACGCGTAAAGACCAGACAGGTACGCATCAACTCGTCTAAGCTCAGGTAAGAACATATCTCAGTGTGTAAAAACGGTGGCCTGTTCCTTTAAAGCTATAGCGCGCAGCATGTCACTGTATAAAGACACTAAAATACAAGCATTTATTTCATTGCAGACATTTTATTGTATTGTAAATGAACAAACAAACATGTGTGTTTGCTGTTACACTACAAAAAGTAAATTTCTAGCATGTGTTTAACCTCTTAAAGGAACAGGCCACTGTTTTTCCATACTGAGACATGTTCTTATCTTAGCGTAGACGAGTTCATGTGTACCTGTAATGTAATGCATGAGTGAGTGAGTGGTGGTGGTCGGAGGGGCCGATGGCGCAGACCTGTTGGTGCCTCGTTTCCGTCAGTCTACCCCAGGGCAGCTGTGGCTACAATAGTAGCTTACCACCACCGAGTATGGAGTGAATGAATAGTGCAATGTAAAGCGTCTTTAAGTGTCCAGAAAAGCGCTATATAAAACCAATGCATTATTATTATATTATTACCTGTCTGGTCCTTTGGATCATCTAAGTACTCACGTATAAATAGGGATAGCGTGGAAGAGCTTGGTCGCTTCCAACTTCACCCCCGTTTGTCCCCATAGAAGAGACAACAAGAGGAGAGGAGGAGAGGCTAAATGCTAACAACATCTTTGGTCTTTTTGCGTGACTGAGCGCACGTGTAAAGACCAGACAGGTACGCATCAACTTGTCTAAGATAAGGTAAGAACATATCTCAGTATGGAAAAACGGTGGCTTATTCTTTGAACCTCCACCTGAACCAAGCCCATTTTCTATTTTCTCCAGTTTGGCTTTATCCAAATCTAAAAGCTAAATTTAAAGAAGAAAAGAGAGAGTAAAAAAAATAATGAGGAAAACGAGGATGAAAACGCAACAAGAAGGTGAGAAAAGAGCGACAAAACTGCGCCGGAAAACCAACAATCTCATAATAAACAAGCGACAAAAACATGACGAAAAAGTGATGGAAAAGCAACCAAATGGCCACAAAAAAGGGACAAAAATGCATCAAAAAGTGTAAAATAAAAAAGGTACCAAAAACGACATTAAGAACTACGAAAACATGACATAAGAAGTTAAGGAAAGAGACAAAAAAAATGGCAAAAACGCTAGCTTTCAAATGAGGCGTTACACTGGCCTATAGGCTGTAAGCTCCGGGCAAGAAGCTTTTCGATTTGTGTAAAGCTGAACTGGAGAAAATGCACTCGGTTAAGGCGGTTTAGAGATTAAATTACTTGAAATTAGAAACTTTACCTTGGTTTGAGTGGTTTTCACTCATTTAGACTTGTTTCCTAATCGGACCAAGAATACTCTGCTTGTTTGGTGACATTTCAGACTGGTTGTAATGTAATATTGCATGAAATAAGAAAGTAAAACTGCCAATGGGACAGGAACTATTTTCTGACCCCATTGGCAAAGAAATTACTCTCAAATAAAGACAAAATGCATTTTATATGAGTCAGAAGCTTCTCAGAATGAGTGAAATAATCTTGTGAAAAGGCCCAAATTCATCTTTGCTAGTCAAAACAACTGAAATTTAAACTATTATGCTCAAATTAATACATTTAATCTAATCTAGTTATTTACTTTTTGCAGTGTAGCGGGTCGCCTCTCCAAAGATCTGACATGTAACTTTACTGGGAGCGAGACGTCGCCAGCTCGTCTCACAAAAGGCGGCCAAATATCCAAATACAGTCTTTTATTGCCCACTGCAAAAATATCATTTTGTGTGTCCAGCTGGCCAGTATAGGAGCATGTTTTGTTTTGCTGGCAATATTATGCAAAATGTTAGTGTCCCGTTAAAAGGAATAGGCCACCGTTTTTCCATACTGAGATATGTTCTTACCTTAGCTTAGACGAGTTGATGCGTAACTGTCTGGTCTTTACGTGTGCACTCAGTCACGCATGCAGAAACACTGAGCATTTAGCCTCTCCTCATGGACCCAAACAAGTGAAGTTAGAAAATCAGCATGTGTAATTTTGTGTAGCTATACTTGGATCATGTAACTGCTCAGGTAACTGTATTAAAATAGGGGAAACGTGGAAGAGCTTAGTCACTTCTTACTTCACCCCAGAGGAGAGGAGGAGAGGCTAAATGCTAACAACAAGACCAGACAGTTACGCATCAACTCATCTAAGTTCAGGTAAGAACATAATATTAGTTTGGAAAAAGGCTTGCCTGTTCCTTTAAATAGAGGTGAGTAGCCAAAATATAACGTCAAGTAATGTTTCTTTGAAATAATTTTAGTCAAGTAGAAGTAGCCTGAATATTTACTCAACTAGAAAAGTACCTGGAGAAAATGTTACTTGAGTACTGTGAAAACTGAGTAAAAATCTGATTCAGGATTCAAACATAAATAATGAGAAACAAAACAAATGAAACAATGTGATTTTTTAAAATATTTTCTAAGAAAATGCTATAAAACCAGAAATGATTTTAATTAAAGGTACACTGCGTAACATTTTGGACAATACTGCTGCTGGCAAAACAAAACATCCTCCTAATGACCAGCTCAACACAGGAAATGTTATTTCTGCAGTGGGTGATCAAAGAATGGATCTGGATTAGAACCTAACCTATTCAAATCTCAAATTATGCTTCTTTTATTCGACATCTTCATGGAAACGAGCAGGAGACGAACCCACACCCGATAAAGTTACTGTCATGTCTTAGGAGAATTGAACTACTCAGAGCAAAAGTTTTTACATTTATGAAGCTTTTCCAATGATGAAAATATCTGTCATAAAATAAATGCTTGTATTTCAATTTGATTTTTTGGGGTAAAATTCTATGCGGTGTTGCTTTAAGCAAAGAAAATATATATTTTGCATGTGTCAAAATTAAGATTTACTCACAGTGGCACGAGTTACTTTTTTTTTTACACATGCTTCATTTTCATATTACTCACGTGAAGTAAAAAGTACTGAATGAAAAAAGTGCTTGCAAAAGTACAGTTACTTTAAAAAGTTATTTAAAGAGACTGGGTGCAAGTTGGTAATTTTATTCTCACTACTGCCACCTCAGGTCTTATGCGTAACTGCACCTTCTATATTAAGCTCGTGCATGACGGCAATTCGGACCCGAAGTAATACCTTTATGAGTGACAGTGGAGGATTTTAGAGGCAGTTGTGGTGAACAGGTCTGAGCTCATTCTACACATTACGACATTGCTGGAACATGTAGGGGATGAAAATACTTAGTTTTAAATGTTTAAACTCCATTGGTCCCTTTAAGTACATGCACTTGAGTAAATGTAGCTGAGCACTATCCACCTCTGTAAATAAATAGTCAATTATGATCAAAACAAGACTAAAATGAAGCCAGACAGACAGAACTTTTGCACATTAAATTACCATGTGTTTTTGTAGTTGGATGTCGGCAAAAAATGAGTAAACTTCAATCACATGGAAGACCTGGCTGATTTTACAATATATTGTGACTTCTTGGCAATACATTTGGCAATAAACCATGCAGCCCGTCTTCAGAGTGAACTTCATAACTTCTAATGGCGGTCAATCTTTGGAACGGTCCCTGTTTTGTCTAATAATTATGAATATACTTTGAACAGTGATAATATTGTAAGGAATTCGTCTTGTCACATTCAGTCATTACCATCCCCTTATTGAGCAATCGTTGGGCATTAAAGACCAGCGGCCAAGCTTTGTCTCCGGAGTAATTTTGACTAAAACAAATGCAATCACAGACTGTGTTTTGTGCCAATGAGACCTTGAAATTATGGAGGATTGATTTAGTCTTTTGACCGATGATGATACTGCCCAGATGTGGATGACTTTGTTGTGCTTCTGCAAGCAGTTGGGAAACCCTGTTTGACATGAGCGTGTTTGTCGATATTGTCATAAACATGATTAATAAGTGGGTTTCTTTGGGTAGTGTGTCATAAATGATGATGTATTATTGGCGTAAACATTTCCTTACATCATCAGTTGGTTTGTGTATAAACCTGAGCAAGTGTTATAGGTAACTAATGATGTACTAACATGCAAGTTCATTGTAATGCACTCTTAGCTCCAAATGTCGGCTTTCCAATGCATTGTTTTGTGATTCATTGTATATTATAAAAGGGAAAGCATTGATGAATGTACTGATCTGCAAATGATTTATTAAACTTTCCAACGGGAGATCTATACCGCCTCTGTTTGAGAAAAGTGTGTTTGAACAGGAATATTAATAGATTTTCAGCTATACATTCAGTCAAATACATTCACAGCTGTGTTGCTTTACAATTTTAACTTTAAAAAGATGTTGCATTCTCCATTACCGCTGTTTTTGGTATTACTGACAATCCAGTCCAATGCATAAAGGATGTGCAGCTGCCTTGAGTCCAAACCATCAGTCCCAGAGCATCATTCTACCTTTAAAGGAACTATGCAGAGTTTAAATGTTTTAAAACTAAGTATTATCCTCCTCCTACATGTTCCAGCCATGTCCTAATATGTAGAATGAGCTCAGACCTGTTCACCACAACTGCCTCTAAAATCCTGCACTGTCACTCAAAAGGGTGTTAATCCGGGTCTAAAGTGATGTCAGGCACGAGCTTAATATAGAAGATGCAGTTACACATAAGACCTGAGGTGGCAGTAGTGAGCATAAAATGACTAACTTGAATCTAGTCCCTTTAAGTTTGAGCATGTGTTACAACTAGGGCTGAATGATATTGAAGTCGCTCGCGATATGCGATATGGCTGTGCAGTATCACGACAATATTATTGCGGTATTTCACTAAACTATTTCAACACAATGTGTTCCATTCTAATTAATCACAAATTGTAAGTAACTAGTTTTTCAGCAAATTGTGTTCAAAGACGACTTAAAGAAAGACTATATCAGGATCAAAACACTAAAACTGAACTAAATTAAGACATATTTAACCCCCGCCTTAACCGAGTGCATTTTCTCCAGTTCAGCTTTACCAAAACCTTCTTGACTGGAGAGTTTATAGCAGGAGTCCTCAAACTTGGCCCCTGACTTGTAGAGCACACACAAAAAAGTAAGTTCCAGCCCATTCCTGTGCGGAGCTATGATTTTTTAACTAAATACTCATTCCAGCCACTAGGGGGCAACTTAAATAAATAAAAAAGAATTCCACACGTTGAGTCACTAACATAAGAGATCAGGATATAAGCAACACATTATAGCCACGTGGTAAATGAAGCACCACAGAGTGCGGAGGGCTTGTAAAGCACAATACAAGTGTAAGCTGTCATTACTTTGATCACATTTCACAGTGATGTTTCATTTGAAAATAAAAATAATAATAGTAATCAAGTCTTCACAACAAAGTGTGAAGACTACAGCTTAACAAATATGTGCCTGGAGTCAAGTGTTGATCTTGTGGATATAGTAGTGGGGGAGACTATGCCAGGCTAGTTATCTCTACTTCACAATGATGCCTGCTGCATTTTGGTCTGGGTCATACAATTTTATGTTATAGCCAACCCGGCCCGGCCCCCCATCACAGTCAGGAATGATAATGTGGTCCCCAGAGAAAAAAGGTTTGAGGACCCCTGGTTTACAGCCTCCAGGCCAGTGTAACGCCTCATTTGAAAGCTAAGACCTTTTTCATGTTGTCGTCACATTTATGTCACATCTTCTGAGGGTTTTCGTTGTGTTTTTTTGTAATTTTTGTCGCTTTTTGGGGTTTTCTTCCCCAATTTAAAAAAATTGTGTTGTTGTTGTTGCTTTTTCGGCACGATTACGTCGCTATTTTGACATTAGATTTTTTTTCAAGGAGCTTTTAGATTCGTGTAAAGCCAAACTGAAGAAAATGTGCTCGATTCAGGTGGGGGTTAAGAGATTTACTAAAACTAAAACTTTTACAAATATATAAATTCACTGAGTTTGCAAAAAAATGTCTCGATCTCAGTCCGATGAAGACTTGAGTGATGTTGCAATATATTGTGGCTTGTCGTGATATGGATATTGTGATATAGGTACAACTGCTAATATAAATACCCTACATGGTATAACAAATGCTTCACTTAAACAGCATGTTGTCATCTTAAAACCACGAGTCTATGAAATGTTCACTTTTTGTAGTCCGCTGTCCAGTAAAGAGTTTCAGTGACTTGTCTGAACTCCCCTGATGCCGGATCTTTTTGCAGTAAATCATGTAATCCTCAGATCATGACAGGAACAGTTTTGTCTCTCGCTTTGATCCCTTGATAGGTGTTTTCCATAACAATGATTCAGTTGTGCTTGGTTTAGCTTGCATTTGAGAGCATTGTGAATTTGCTCTAAACGTTTATTTCCCAACATGCCAGGGGAGATTTTATTTTATCCATATTATGCCTGTCAGACAGTATTTGTTGAGGGGGACCCCGCCAAAAAATGAGTCAGTTGTGTTTCACGAGCAACTCCAAGACGAGCTATTAAGTGATTTACAGACCCTCTGGTAGATATTAAGTCGACATACTATCCTTGAGTTCTTATTTGAAAATATGGCGCTGTTGAGCCAACGCCGAACATGACGCAAGGTCCTCGGGGAACTGTCACCAAAAATTATCATTGAAGGTGTGATGCTTTAACATCACATGAGGCGCAAAGTAAAGGGGTGAAAGGGTTTCCGTCTTGGGCTGAGCTGTAAAAGTCAATGTCAATGGATCAATTGACCCTCTGAGTGAATATTAATATCAGGTTAGACACACTATCACTCACAGTATGGTATCCTGCGTCCTTGTATGTCTGCATGTGATCCAGTTGTTAAGGCCCTATGCATTATATGTTTTTAAGTTACAAACAAGGAAAGAGGATCCCATCCATCCATCCATCCATCCATTTTCTTCCGCTTTATCCGGGGCCGGGTCGCGGGGGCAGCAGTCTCAGCAGAGATGCCCAAACTTCCCGATCCACACACACTTCCTCCAGCTGTTCTGGGGGGACCCCGAGGCGACACCAGGCCAGCTCGGAGACATAGTCCCACCACCGTGTCCTGGGTCTTCCACGAGGCCTTGTCCCACTAGGACATGCCTGGAACACCTCCCGCGGGAGGCGACCAGGAGGCATCCGAAACAGATGCCCGAGCCACCTCAGCTGGCTCCTTTCGACGTGGAGGAGCAGCGACTCTACTCCGAGCTCCTCCCGGGTAGCTGAGCTCCTCACCCGATCTCGGAGGGTGCGCCCAGCCACCCTGCGAAGGAAACTCATTTCGGCCGCTTGTATTCGCGATCTTGTCCTTTCGGTCATGACCCAAATCTCATGACCATAGGTGAGGGTGGGAACGTAGATCGATCGGTAAATCGAGAGCTTTGCCCTCCGACTCAGCTCCCTCTTCACCACGACAGACCGATACAGTGACCGCATCACTGCTGACGCTGCACCGATCCGTCTGTCGATCTCACGCTCCATCCGTCCCTCACTCGTGAACAAGACCCCGAGATACTTGAACTCCTCCACTTGAGGTAAGGACTCCCCACCGACCTGGAGAGGGGAAGCCACCTTTTTCCGGTGGAGGACCATGGCCTCGGATTTGGAGGTGCTGATCCTCATCCCGGCCGCTACACACTCGGCTGCAAACCGCCCCAGTGCGTGCTGAAGGTCCTGGTTTGTTGAAGCCAACAGAACAACATCATCTGCAAACAGCAGAGATGAGACTCTGAGGCTCCCAAACCGGACACCCTCCGGCCCCTGGCTGCGCCGAGAAATTCTGTCCATAAAAGTAATGAACAGAACCGGTGACAAAGGGCAGCCCTGGCGGAGACCAACACGCACCGGGAACAGGTCTGACTTACTGCCGGCAATGCGAACCAAGCTCCTGCTGCGGTCATACAGGGAACGGACAGCCCTTAGCAGAGGGCCCCGGACCCCATACTCCCGGAGCACCCCCCACAGGGCACCACGAGGGACGCGGTCGAACGCTTTCTCCAAGTCCACAAAACACATGTGGACTGGTTGGGCGAACTCCCACGAACCCTCGAGCACCCGACGGAGGGTATAGAGCTGGTCCAGTGTGCCACGACCAGGACGAAAACCGCATTGTTCCTCCTGAATCCGAGGTTCAACTATCGGCCGGATCCTCCTCTCCAGCACCCTGGAGTAGACCTTACCGGGGAGGCTAAGGAGGGTGATTCCTCTGTAATTGGAACACACCCTCCGATCCCCCTTCTTAAAGAGAGGGACCACCACCCCGGTCTGCCAATCCAGGGGCACTGTCCCCGACCGCCACGCGATGTTGCAGAGACGTGTCAGCCAAGACAGTCCTACAACATCCAGAGACTTAAGGTACTCAGGGCGAATCTCATCCACCCCCGGAGCCTTGCCACCGAGGAGCTTTCTCACCACCTCGGTGACTTCAGCCCCGGTGATGGGCGAGCCCACCTCCAAGTCCCCAGCCTCTGCTTCCTCATCGGAAGACGTGACGGCGGGGTTGAGGAGGTCCTCGAAGTACTCCTTCCACCGCCCGACGACATCCCCAGTCGAGGTCAGCAGCCCCCCACCCGCACTGTACACAGTGTTGGTGAAGCACTGCTTCCCCCTCCTGAGGCGCCGGATGGTTTGCCAGAATTTCTTCGAGGCCGACCGATAGTCTTCCTCCATGGCCTCCCCGAACTCCTCCCAGACACGAGTTTTTGCCTCTGCGACCGCACGAGCTGCAGCACGCTTGGCCTGCCGGTACCTCTCAGCTGCCCCAGGAGTCCCACAAGCCAACAAGGCCAGGTAGGACTCCTTCTTCAGCTTGACGGCATCCCTTACTTCCGGGCGCCACCACCGGGTTCGGGGATTGCCGCCGCGGCAGGCACCAGAGACCTTACGGCCACAACTACGAGCAGCCGCATCAACAATGGAGGAGGAGAACAGAGTCCACTCGGACTCCATGTCCCCCGCCTCCCCCGGAATCTGGGTGAAGCTCTTCCGGAGGTGGGAGTTGAAGACCCCACTGACAGAGGGATCCGCCAGTCGTTCCCAGCAGACCCTCACAACACGCTTGGGCCTGCCAGGTCTGACCGGCTTCCTCCCCTGCCAGCGGAGGATCCCACAAAATTAAAATGTTGGTTGTGGTCCAAACTCATTCCTTACTTTCCTTAGCCTGGCGAGACCAGAATGATAGTTTGGGACCCACGGCATCATTGGCGGCAGAAGAAAACTCAAACAAGATCAGTTTCAGATTTGTTTATTTGCGGTCACGTGTTGTAGAGCTTTTAAAGGTGGTAAATGACCAAAACTACATTGACAATAGGTGAGTTTCATGTTTCATAATCCTTTATTTTAACAGAGAGCCGCTAATAACACTGCGTCAACAGCAGAAGCCCGCCCTTCTCTGATTGGTTTACACCGGTTTCCTTTTTGCTTGCGTATGTACCGCTATGGAAATGTAGTTGATGAAGTCTTCACAGGGAAGCTTAGAGGCACATTTCTCAACTTTCAGGGTCACTTTTTAGGGTCACTTTTCAGGGCCACTTTCACAGAAATGTAAGAAAACAAACGTTTGTACATAGACGTTCATTATTTTTCACATAAATGTCTGAGTTTACAATATACTAATGGATGACAAAAGAAATTTCAGAAAACATCAGGTTTAGTGCCTTTTACTAGAACCAAAAGAGCAAGCAGCTGGTTTAGAGGACAGCGACGACACAAACACCGTCATGACGTTTGATGAGCAGTTTCAGCACAAAGGCAGAGAGTGGGTGACGCTCGATGAACAGTCAGGTTCATGTGTCCACACTGCTGTTAACCATGTGGCAAATGTCTTCCTCACTTAAACCGCTGGAGTAAGTAAACAGAAAAGGCTGAATGACCTCAATTACTTTTAAGTTAAAGATATTAAACTTAAGTATTAGTATAGTTGGCAAACAATGACATTCATCCCATTAAAGTTTTGTGTTAACTACTGTATTCACTAAAACACGTTACCAAACATGTTTGTACTTATCACACAGAAATAAAATGGCATATTCTGGGAAAATCTTACTGCAGATTTTCCTTTCAGCTGGGCACAGCTGCTCCAAACCAAGAGGCACTCGAGGAGAAGTAGCAGTAGAAGAATGGGAGGGGGGATTGTTTTTTGAGTGTTTTCATTCCTGCTAAACTGGCAGGGCTTCATCAATTAAGTGTGTAACAGAACAATGCTGTCGAGCCCTTCCTGAACATGTTCAGGGACACATCGCAGACATTATGCAGCGGTGTTGGCCCCCATTAAACATCCAGCCTTGCAAGCCAAGAACCACAGCCACATATTAACAAGCTACATTTGTTAATTTACTATGAATGTGGGACGTCTGCAACAATGAGCCAAAGCCGTTATAGGTTTCTGCTGCTGGTGTATATGAGTTTATTGTATAAAACATTTTCTTTGCTTAAAAGATGGAATGACAAAGTAGACGTAGTAGATAATTCATTCCGCTTTATTGTATAGTCTATTTTTTGTCCTCTTATGGAAACGTCTTTAGACCAGCACCTGTCTATACTTTTACTACTGCCCCAGTCCACACAGGCTCAATTGAGCTCAATGATTATCTAACATAACATCTCTTATTTACACAGTCCTCATTTAATACAAGACTATAAGGCAATAATCGTGTCAATTTTAAATGTAATTGTGTTTTGTTTGCCAATAACAATAGACCTTAAGTACTGACAGCCAGAATGGTCCATACACTGCATATTGTATAAGGTTGACTATTATTATGACAACTGTGCCATCTATAGACACATTCTTGAAATGCACAAAACCAACATTTCTTTTGCCATATTTTGTAAGCGGGCCATAGCATACTCAACTATCAGCCCATCATGTTTTACCTTTTGGTCATTCAAAGGTAAAATGTAATGTCTACAGCTACAATATAGAACACTCTATCTACAATTCTAATGTTAAATCATCCCGATAACTTTATGCATGAGTGTCGAGCTAACAGACATGTGTAACAGTTGATGTATTGTCAAAAGTCTGTGACAGTCAGAGCTTTATTCGTATGATCTCATATAAGTAAACATCTGGTCTGACGGGGTTTTTAGCAAAAGACCAGGGAATGTAATGACTTTTTCACAGAACAGTCTCTCACTGTGTGTGCATAGAAAGACGATAATATGGATATCGGTATATCATTAGGACAGCAGCGGCTCAATGGTTAGAGCAATCATCTACTGTACTGTACTGTACTGTACTGCACTGTACTGCACTGTACATGTGGTTGAGTGATTAGTGATTGAGGGAGTCGTAGTTACAGGTTGTCAAACTCGCCTGAACCACTGGGCAAAAAGCCTGAGGTTACTTGAGGTGAGCACTTCACACTTATCAAGAAGTGCATCTGGTTGTAAAAACATGTCCCAACTTAAACATGCAAATGATCTGCTTCTGTGAACATTGAAATTAGTAAAAAAAAAAAGTGACTTTCTTTTTTTGAGAGATTTTAGTTGTATATCTATCTAGACTAGATATATCGATCTATCTTGACACTGCAATAAAATCATATTTGTTCCCATTAATGAAGACAATGTTGTTTTTTATATGATGTACTGGTATATTAATATTTGATCATCATTGATACATCTGTCAATTATTTAGTTGAATTTGGATTTATTTGCAACTATTATCGTCTATTAGAACATTTATTGCCTAAGACAATGTTTGTTGTAAAGGTAAAATCTCAAGCAGCTGTCCAACTAAATATCACAATGATAAATTGCAGCAATGAGATGAAATCTTCAAACTACAGCTCACGTCTGGAGAAACCAGTCCCTCAAGTGAAGTGAGTGACCCGACAGGCAGGGTCACAATGGACATTCTCGCTCTCAATTTCACTTGATGCTTTTGGCTTATCTACAGTTTATTTATCCGTGTTTAAAACATGACCTTGATATACACCCTTAGAATCACTAAGTACTAGAAGCTTTTTGCTTATCAAAAGCTGTGAACTTCCTATCTTCTTAAATAGAGCTGGCATTGCCATTTCTGAGTGGCACATTAGGAAGTTCTAACAATGTCGAGGAAGTACGTTAATGTCTCCTGAATTTAATTGAGCCCTGAGAAGTAAAGCAAACGCCAACTTCACCTCAATAATGACATCAAATCCATAAATTTATGAGGGAATTTTCATGTTATGTATGAGCAGAAACTTGAACAGAAAATTGACCTTGTGTATCTTCTGTTCTATTATTGCATTACATCCATAATTGCTGAATAATTATCAATACCCCAAGTGTATCAGTCATCGAACAACACATTGCACAGTGAAACATTGTTTCATCAACATTTTATATTAGCTTTCACTTTCCTTGATTTTAGTGGCACTCTGCCATGCTTCTCTGAGTCCCACCAAAAGCCTGGGAAACTCTGTGATAAGCCTCTCCTTTTCCATATTCAACAGTGCAATTGTGTCACATTGTGAGATGTCTATACCACAATATTGCCGCAAATATTAGTGCAGCACATAGAGTCAATGCAGCTTTTGAATTGGACGTTGAGGATCATAATGCCAAATATGAGTCACCGCGCTGGCCTTCACCAGAACCACTGCTTTGGCTGTGCCAGATCTTAGATGTGAGCTGCAACGTTCAGCCCTGAGCTGAGCACATCTGGAGTGTGGTCTGGACTTGTGTATCTCACTGGAGGGAGGCCATCTCTGAGTCTCTGTTCGAGGGTGACACCACAGGTCATTAAAAAAATTATGCTCATACTAGACTCGAGACAGTGGTCCTCTGCCAGGCCGTCCTGATTTTCCTGTTCTAGGATGACATGTGGCAAAGACAGCTTGCCCCGGTCTAGACTTCTAAACAATACGTACTGCACTACAGCATAATACAGGTAGGTCCAATAACCACTGTGCATTTGCATCGTGTCCAAAAGTCGGACAACAGAACACCACTCATTGAAAGCTGAAAGATAACAATCATTGAGCTGATGTAGACCAGCGCTCCTCATAGGAGACAAACAGTGAACAAAGGTTCCTTGTCCCATCAGCAGGGCATGTGTGGACTGTTAAAGTGCAATTTTCTCAGCACAACAAAATAGCTCCATGTGGATCAGAGGCTTAACCCAAGACGATCAGAGCAGCCAGTTTAGTTCACCCTCAGCGCCACTCGTAGATACAAAATAAATGTGCTCTGAGCAGAATGATCAGATATAGAGTTTGGAAATAATCTCTGTCTGGCTCTCTGGTCCACACTGTATACAGGTAAAATCATACGTCGTATTAAATTTTAGCTTCATATGCCAGGAAAAATTCAACTTCTGTTTGTACAAAGTGGCCTTCTGATGTACTGCTTTCAATGCCATAATTCTGACATTGGCTGCTCTTTTGAAATACATTGATTGCAACTGTGTGAGGAATTTTGGTGAGAGCAAAATCTGCCTTTCTCTGTTCGCTGAATATTGTTGTTGCTGTACATCAGTCAGGCTCTTGTTGCGTATTGAGTTAACTGTATTTCTATTTCTATCAAATACAAATAATCTGTCTCTCCTCATAAATATCTCTGGAGAACATTGACAGCATGTCTGGGGTTAGCTCTCCTCTGCGGTGTCCTCCCTTCCTCAGGATGACCGAGGTGACATGGACTCATCATTCTATCTCTAAAGTAGCGCCCAGCCAGCCCACAAAGGAAATACTTTTCTGCAGTACAGGAGACAAGATTGACCCGACTGTCGGAATCTAAACTTTGGAGCTTATGCAGTGCTGTGTCATTTGACCTCTTCCCCACCCTTTTGTCCCTTTTTGACTGAAAACTGTAGTGTTGAAAATGGTGGGGGTCATTCTTGTAAATACAGTGCTGTGTGATTAATGCGCAAAAAACTCTAGAAACATTTGTCAAACATAAGTGACTCGTAATTACTGAGAAAGTTATGCACGTGTGTGACCTCCTCCCTGGATAAATGTCTCCTACAGACATGAGCTCAAATACGCGTCCACTCACAAATAAATGGAGAAAAACACAACCTTGTCCAGAGTACACTGTGGCCCCACAAACAGACGTGTCAGTCGAGCCATTGCTCTCACATCAAACACAGGAAGAATAATAGCACACTGCATTAGGTCAGTGTCTTAAGTTCAGATCACAACTAATCATTTACTGTAATCATTCCGAGTGCAGGGCAGCTCATGGGTTCCTCGTGATTAACTATAAACGTTTTCTGGACTTACTTCATGTTTGGGATGTGATATATCCCATGTTGTCATTGGGGAAAACAGATGTTGCGCTCATCTTGACATTTTGATTATGTTTTGTAGGTAATACAATCCACAATATTTTTGACAACATGGCTGCTGGAACGAGAACGTAATTGTAGTTATCATGAAGACAGTGAAGGGACAGTGGTGCTCAAAAGTTTACATACGCTGGCAGAATCTGAAAGGTTTTCATTCATAGTTAGTGGTTGTGTGAGGCCATTTATGGTGAAAAACCAAGTTTGCTATTTTTAAATCATAATGAAAAAAGAAAGTATCAAAATGACCCTGATCAAAAGTTCACATATCCCAGTTTTTAAAACTGTGTATTTCCCCCTTTAACATCAATAACACCTTGGAGTCTTTTGTGGAAGTTGTAGTTACGGTTCATTATTTTTTCTGATGGTAAAGCGGCCCATTCTTCTTGGCCAAAGCCTCCCGCTCCTGTAAGTTCCTGGGCTGCAAGTTTGAGCTCCCCACAGTGGTTCAATGATATTGAGGTCTTTTTCTGCTGGAGCCACTGGCATCGGCGAAACACCTCCATAATTCACAGTGGGTATGGTGCACTTTTTTGTTGTCAACAAGGCCTATGAGGGCCAATGATGAAAAGTTCACCATATTTACTGTGAAATATGGAGGTGTCCATCTCAGTCTCCTTACCCCAATATCATTGAACCACTGTGGGGAGCTCAAACGTGCTGTTCATTCAAAACAGCCCAGGAACTTACAAGAGTGGGAGGCTTTTTGCCAAGAAGAATGGGCCGCTTTACCATTAGAAAAAATTATCGTAACTACAACTTCCACAAAAGACTCCAAGTTGTCATTAATGTTAAAGGGGGAAATACACAGTAGAAAAAACTGGGGTTTGTGAACTTTCTTTTTTCATTATGATTTAAAAATAGCAAACTCAGTTGTTTCCCCATAAATGGCTTCACACAACCACTAGCTATGAGTGAAAAAAACATTGTGCGTTATCTTCCATATTCTTTGAAAAATTGTCAAAAAATCTAAAATCCTGCCAGGGTGTGTAAACTTTTGAGCACAATTGCACATCTGACTGAGAGGGAAAGCTACATTAATCAGTTTTCTTGCACATTGCCTCCATTTGAAATGAACCCCATACCAGTCAGTGTTTTTATGGCTGACCTAAGGTAATAACACAAAGTTAAATGAACGCAAATAGCAGGCGTCACAATTATGAAGAATGTTGTGTGTCTTGGAAAGCGGAGCCCATTAGCATGCGTGCAACAGCTTGGTGTGTCAGGTTTGTGTCTGAGAGAGTAATTACTTTGGCTTAGACTCTCCGGTAAAAAAAGAAAGGCTTGCTGGTCAACTTCTCCTTCTTACAACTCCAAAAATTGTGTCGCAAGGAAAAATAAAAAGGATGGACAGTGACAGGTCTGTCAGCAAAGAGGTGTTTCTCAAGTGCTAGTAGTGAATCTGAAGCCAAGTTGTCAGTGCACAGGTGCATGGAGCGGATGTGTTCGCTTAGTGATGCACTAGTCTCGGCGCGGCTCTCACATCAACACTTGTCCTGCCTATCAGCTCATCAATAAGCAGCTGCAGACTGAAATATACTTTGGAAAACATATGACACTTTTGTTACGATTGCCTCCACTGGGGCTGCTTCCTCGAAATTCATTTGATTAATTCTGAGACCACTTTAGTGCAGTCTGCGCTCTGCACCTGATTTTAGTTATGAGGCTGAAACAAGTGCTCGCATGGCTTGTCATCCCAGTCTAGTTTGCTGATGGTTTTTTGGCTTATTGCACAGTGCTATCGCTGGTTGGGGCCGAGCATGCACACAGGAACTATGAGACGTGCTTCTGTCAACTGGCAGCCAGATCACATTGCTATTTTCATTCTATTCACGTACTCAGTCACTTTGTAAAGATGTTCTTGGAAAAGTTTTATTCCTTCCTTTAAAGAATGTATGGAGATGTAATTTCTGCCCCAAAGTCCTGAAAACCAACCAGCTGCAAATGAGAACAATGGACAGCAGGTTATAATCAGGATGTGTTGTCTTCTTCTATGGACTGTCTGTCGGACTCTAACAGATAAGTGTGCTTTGGATCCACGCAAATGTTTGGCAGACACTTCGTTCCTGCTGGATGAGAGGCTGGGGGTGTCTGGGCCGTCCTACTTGCTCTCTCCCTCTATGCTGGCAACAGGCTGCATTCTGTTGGCAGGAGTGACCAGAATAAAAACAGCAACACCAGACATCGAGCAGGGGAAAAAAGCAAATGATCCACTCAACCAGAGCCTCTGCCCTCTTTTAATTATCCACATCTTCTCCACTTTTTCACTTTTTCTCCTCCTCAGACTCCCGGACACTGGTAATTAAGTTCAAGAGAATAAAAGCAGCTGATCGAGGGAGGAGTGGTGCATTTCGTGGCGAGATGGCTAACAGAAAGGTCTTCTGGCTCTGGTGTGGACTCATCCTTCTAGCAGTGGTTCAGCCCTCTCTTCAAGGAGGTAAGTGTCTGCACTGGTAAAGAGCTTCTTGGGTCTGCAGCGGGCTCTCAGCAGGTGCATGTCTGGGGAATATGTTCAACACAGCCTGACAGTGATTATCCACCGCAGTGTCAGGTTTCCACTGTCGTCTTCATTTGGTTTTCGAATCTTTTTTCAGTTTTCAGGAATATGTCTGACTCCAATTCACAGCATTGTATCATTATAACAACTTTACACACTGATTTATGCAGTGCAAAAGATGAAATATTAACTCTTTCAACCTGATTTAAACCAACATGTACACTTGTCACAATGTTATTTCTTGTAAGTTTATAACTTTTCCATTTCAGAAAGTTTTACATATTTTCTGTAGGTTTATAAAGACAGTAGTGGGTGTGCACTTGCATCTTCATTCTAAAACACTCAATGCCCTGGACTGAGTGTGAAAGCAAATAATAATAGAATTGACACTCATTTGGCTTCTGTTGACATTTTAGTAATGTTTAATTATTATAGTGATTGATTTTAGGCTGGGGTTTAAAACTTTTTTTTCTCATACTAATCCTTCTCAAGTTTTTTATTCTTATTAAAACTCATAAATATGGCTTTACAAGTTTGGTTCTTGAGACATTTAAAAAATAAGGGCTTCCACTACAGTATTCCCTCACATAAAATTGTTTACATTGTATTCTTCCCAACTCCACCGCAGACAATGAGCTGTCACTGAGTATTTCCACATCCTCACTGCCTCGGTTGTTTCTATAGTTCACCAGGTTGTGCATAAGGGCCGGATCTTTTCAATAACACATGGAGGGTGCAGACTCCAGCTGCTCTCGGCTGCGCTCGACCCACACATGAGGTTTAATTTGCCCCTGATGAACTCCCAGGTGGACGCGGGGGTAGAGCAGGCAAGAGTGTCAAACGCATAGCTTTGATCTGGGGCGGCCTGTTAGAGCTGTAGAATTAGCTGATTACCAATGGAGAAAAAAAAAGGTTTTGCTTGATTAGGAGAGACTTTATATGTGTGAAACAGAAACCCAGGGCCAGAGTGCCTTTCCTTTCATCTCCATCCTGCACAACTTTAAATCTAATTCTCGGGGTCTGATTTTTGGCCGGTGATTCTCCTAACTTGCGGTCTACTTAAGAGGAAAACATGTTTTGCATCTGGAGCCGGGTCTGCCGCAGTCAAGTCCATTTTTGTTATATTTATTCGCCTAAAAGATACAGCTGTTTATGTTTATTCCATCCTAGCGTCCAAGAAGAGCACTCGGCTTGGTCAGATAGCAATCGGAAATATTTTGTCTAAAAGATAAGATGTAGTTTTGATACAAATGATGGGCTCGCTTTGCTTTGTCTCAACACAATACATCCAGGTTTCAAATTGTAGCAGCCACTGAAGATAACTCTCAGTATTGGCATAGAGACAGTTATCCCCGACGATCATGCACACGCCTTACAAACAGATTTCCTCCTTGAATTATGAATGGAAGCCCGTCACTGCGCCGTATCCCTCGATGGCAAGTGCAAATGAGTAATGGTCTGGAAGGAAACATCTTGGTCGGAGTTTGTTAATAAATTTGTCCTACGTCGTCTAATCCTAAGCTTTGTTGTGTTGTTAGTTTCTATCTCTCTCTCGTACGATGACAATTCCACGAGCCCCATCTGTCACACAGCTTAACTAAGATGTGTGTTATTCTTGTAAAATCTGCTTTGACACTGCTTGGCCTCTGGAAGCTTTATTATTTATTGCGCTGTCAGGAAAATGATTGAAACCCCGGCATAGGTTTTCACCATTTAACAAGTATAAACCTGCTCCTACACTTTGTCATGTCGATGATTTATTCTGCACTTTATCTATCTATCTGTCTATCTATCTATCTATCTATCTATCTATCTTGGTTCTACAAAGGTCCAAAGTTAAGTAAAAGTCGTAAAAACATATATGTTAATGAGGTAAAAGCAGTTTCCACTCCTGTGCTGATGTTGGTAGTGAGTCAGGTGACCTCATCCGGGACCCATTTGTGAAGCAGATTACAAGCTTTTCTTAGCGACTGGGCTTTGCTTGTGAAAGACCTCAGTTCTTACCTTGGCCCACGCTCTGGGAAAGTGTTACGAGATCCTTCTGTCCACAGCCACACATTTCAGTAGATATAGACCTGGAAAGTTACCCAAGCTATCACCGCTTTTGAGTAAAAAAAACAGAAGCATTAGTTTTGTTGGTGAAAAATACCTAAAAAGACCTGACTTGTAACTTCACCGGGAGCGAGACATCACCAGCTCATCTCCATGGAGATGTTTCTTCCTTATGTAGTTGCCAAACATGAGACAAATGAAATGCAAGATCTGCTTTTAAATCCAACCAATCTGCCCTGGCTGCAGATGAGACGTGTTTGTTAATGTTTTGAGTGTTACGGACATGTTCCGCTGTGTGGCTTTAAGAAAAGTTATTACACCTGCTTTCTCTTCCCCTTCTAGATGGTCTGCATTCATAAAATATACACAATGTGGTTATTAATGAGTCTAGTGTGGTTCTCGTGGAGCCTTCAGTGTCTCGCCGTCAGATGTTTGGTCTGTGGTGTTCCTGTGCCAAGTGTTGGACAAAGAAGCACATAAACTGAGATGATTCACCGCAGCCTCTCTGTGAGCGGCCATCACCAGGCTGCGAGATGTTTCTGTTTTCTCATCCTACTGTTGCCCAAGCACCGATTGAATGATCAAATACCTGACGTCAATTTCATGATCAAATCATTTTTATAGGTAAACACGGTGTCTATAGGCGCTGGGCGTTTTCTGCTCTGTGCAGCTGCCTTGTCTCATCTGCAGCCAGCGCAGATTGGTTGGATTTAAACATAAATCTTACATTTTATTTGCTTCCACTTCAGCTATGTAAACTTGGCGGGAAATTGGTGAATCAGTCATTTGAAAATGTTGAGTGCTACTTTATGACAGGGAACACACAAACGATGAAACAACATTTCACTGTTGTTGATCTGATAAAAGCTTTCTTGTTCGATCACACTTGTTACTAGTCACTCTCTACTTATAAACACATTTACAGTATTTCCCAATGAGTATTGTGTGGGTGGGACATTTTGTGAGACCTGCATCGTGAAGTCACTAAAGATAGTAGCGAGACTTGATGCAATGGGAGGAATTCATTTTTAAATTCCTCAATCACAAGTTGCTTATATCGACGTGGTGGGTGTTCTTAAACAGTGGGTGAGTGATAGGAGGCCAGCTGTCACATGTCTGATAAGGAGAGATTTCTAAGTGACCGCAGAGTGTGCTTCACTGCTTTGGCGCGCAGGACCAGGCCTTTCCATAACTCCTTTCGGAACAGTGGTTTTGGACATGTGAAGGAAGAAAACTTCTCATAGCAGTGACAAAATATATGGTGCTGCCTGGATTTACAGTTCGTTTTTTACATCTCAGTGACATGTTCTGCTCTGATTCTGCCTTCATGAATAGAAACATTGAACCGAAAGACAATTATTGTATCAGGATGCAGGCATTCCCTTGAAAATATCTGCCCTGCACAATGGGCTTTGGTCACTGGGTTGTGTTGGCTCGGACAATTTGCTGAATGCCTTGACCCCTTTTCACACTAAATTGTTCTGTCCTATAAAGCAGACCTCCAAAAATGCGTGCCTGATGGGAGCATAAAATCAAGACAAGACAAGCAATAATTGCTTCATCTCAAAAATCTCAGAAATGGAAATTGAATGGAAATTCAAGGTTCTTGGCTAAAACCTCGCTAAGTCCATAAAAAGCAAGATAATGATTAAATGAGTTGTAAAAGTATCTTGGAGCTCAGACCGAGGTCATGGCAGTGCATACTTTGTGCCTGTTCTCGGTGAACCCAGTGCACCTAATGAGTCTTGTACAGTGGCTTGATGGGATCTTGATACCGGCTTTTTCCCTTGCTCTCTCAGCCAAGACAGGAAATCCTCCTTTTCACTGTAAAATGATGGAGAAGGAGTCGGGACAATCACTCAACTTTCACCATGCACTTCCACTGCCTCAACGCTGCAGGTTCGATGGGAAACTTATTCAAATCATTGTGTTTACATTAGTCGACAATAGCATTCATGTCCCCAGTGTCACAGGGCAACCTGTGTCCAGAGCTGTGGGATCTTCACTTCTCCTCACAGAAAAGCCCCAAGTATCTGAAACAGTCTTCTAATATTATCTTCAGAGTCATATTTGTCTATTTCTTTCCTTTTTTCTCTCTGCTTTGTCAGATAAAGGCTGAAGCATAAGGTCAAAAGAGGCCAGTAGTCTACTTGTAAGAATATGAATTTGGACACTTTTGCCATGTTTATCAATCTTAAATGTAGTTTGTTTTGAAATAGTTTATAGTTTCCATTTGGAGCACTCACCAAGTCATATTCACACGCCTCTGGGATAAAAGCGCTAACCTTAGGGCAAAACTCTGAGTCACCGCCGCCCCATACTCGATAGGCCACACTCTATGGACTGAAATCAACATTTACATGTGAACATGAATTGGCTATAGCCCCTTAGCTTTCTACTTCATTCTACTCTGATACAAAGCAGATTTTTCACCTCCAAAATACATGTTTGTTAGTTTGGCCCTAACTTTGCCGTCCCACTGGATTTGAGCGGTTAGTGGTCCCAGTTGGATGCGGTCATTCCTTTATTTTGGTTGGTGCTTCTTGCAATTTGGAGGCCGCTCCATCTGGGATCCAAAACGGCTATCTCAAGAGTTTTTCTGGAGTGCAGCCAGAAATCATGTACGAAAAAAGTGACCGCAGGGGACGCAGCTGGGGGTCTGAACTGAAGCTTTTATGTGCAATACGTCATCACTATGAAAACAATTGGAGTTTTATTATAATCAATTCAAGTTTTTATTCCATTCTTCTTGGTATTTCCCAACCTGTTGTATTCCTGCCCTTCTGCTGTTTTGACCTAAGGCAGATATTATACGCAAGTTTAAAGTCTGGGTCAGAGATGATGAATACTATTGGAACGTTTTCCCCCGTAAAATCAATTACTGGTGGGAAAAAGGCAGCCAGCGTGGCTCATGTCTATTGTGTCTATTGTGTGTTGTAGGTGTGTATGTACCACCTGGCGCTGGACTGGGACCAGGGGGAGCAGGCCACTTTCCAGGTAAATAAGTCATTCAGAATTTGTCCAAACTGTTTAGCTGCTATAATCCAGAACACCACAACATAGAAGGATTGTTTGGTATTAGCAGATGGGCCAAAATTATATATAGACGTAGATCAATAGAGCAAACAACATCAAAGTAATTGAAAGTATATTAACAAAATGACATTTGCATACAATTTGTCCAAAAAGATGAATTGGTCTCATAAGATATAATTATTTCATGGTGATGCTGGGTTTGCGTTTGCAGGACTTTTCTTGTGGCCACTGCAAACAATCTACCTCCTGATTTTGCATTTGGAAAAGATTTTATGCTCGAATGTCTTTTCACATAGATGCTTTTTGTTCTGTGATCTGATTTGGGCTTGTTGTACCAAATAGCTGGAGTCTTCCCAGCTGTACTTCTATGTGCACCATAAATTTGCAATGTTCGGTCCAGCGCTTTTTCAAAATGAACCCTATGTTTCATTAAAAGGCCTCACGTCACTGGCTATTATGATGTATTCGTGAGACGTAAATGATATTACATCACTCCCTGAAACTCAATTCTCCGATTCTTGTTTTACAAGGGTCTGCTGGAGGGGTCCCTGGGGGCTATAAACCAGCCAATCCTGCAGGTGAGTACAGTGAGACTCTGGATTTATGGTTCATCTCTATTCATAAAATACATTTTACATACTCATCTCGCTCAGCATAAAGTAGTGCACTGCACGACTATTAAACTATTAAACTATGGGACATATCCTTCAAAATTGGCTTTTGTTATATGGTTCCCTGCAGTGTTTTGCTTCATTCACACTGTTTTGGGTAATCCTGTTTAATTTGGTCATCTCTCTTTCTCGGATTTGTATTTCCTGGATCACTTTGCGTAATAGAACCCAGAAGTGTCTTCAGCATTCTTAAAGTCCATAAACCAATAATGGCGGCACAATAGAGTGCATTTATCATGGCGCCATCACTGTGAATTTCCCTTTGAAGATCAATAAAGTAATTCTTATAGCATGCCATTAGCTTAAAATTATTGCTTTCATCTCGTCTACTATCGTTAATTCTTTCAGCTGCCACCAGGGGGCTCCAAGCCTTACTCATCCATCGTCTTGTCTGTACACACACAAAAAAGGGCCCAAAAATGCAGGTTTATAGCCCCATTAAGCATGAAATGTCCAAGAGAGATATCCATAATGGAAAAATGGATTGTCTTTCAAACGAAAATGCATTTTGTTTATTACAATAATATATAATCATAATATTTAGTTCCAGGTTATGGAGGTGGAGGCCAAGGCTTTGTTCCCGGCGGAGTGGGACCTGGTGGACTGGGGTACGGAGGACTTGTACCTGGTCAGTAAATATGAAAAATGTATTTACCATGTCAATACATTTTTAGGCACCATGCTATTTCCATCCTTTAACCACAAAATGACTGTTCTGTGAAGAAAAGTGCCACCAATGTTTTTTTTTGTTTGTTTGTTTATTTGTTTTAGGACAAGGCGTGAAGCCTCCTAAACAAGGTATGTCAGCACGATTTAATTATGATTGTAAATACAAACAGCAGACCATAATGATGGAGTAGAGATGCTGTGTGAACGCTGTATGAATATCCTTAGTCTGCACCTAGCTATGTGACTGCCGTACCGTTATATTTTTCCAATCGGGTGAAGTAGATCAACATAAATGTGAGTTAACGTACACCAGCTCCTCAAGTATCTGCCCCAGTTCAAAAAGTGCGGTTGGTCGTTGCCTGTTCTTTATTATCGCCACATTGTTTGGTTGAGCTGCGCTGGCTTGGCAGCAGTTTGGGGTGTCCTAACTGGGTGGGGGACCATACACACTGATTCCACTACTCCATCCTCTGCAGGAGTGGGCCGCAGTGATTGGCAGAAAGTGCAAATTGCCATCATCACCTGCCAAACAATGGTGCCAACGCGCTGATTAATGTTATTGTAATGCAAGACCCCTCACAATATCTGGAAACCTCCCAGTTGAAATTTGCAAAGGCCTCTTTCTCAGATACTGCATTGCAAATATTTTCTTTGCTGTAATTCAGTCACGGCATCGACGCTGCTGCGATGCTGAGCGGCGCAAGCGGCCCTTAATTTCCTAAAGCACTGCTGATACAATCGACCTCTACGTGTTTGCGTAGATAAGGAAACAAGCAATCGTCTTGTAATCCTGATAAGACTCGCGGTGGGTTACAGAAAGGTCGCCCAGCACGGCCCCACCTCTGACCTTAAAAAACAGTTGCCCCACAGCCATTTCTCAAAGATGACCTAATATCCAGAATTTGGTGGAAGTTGATTTTGGCTGGCGTTGCTGTGCATTGCAGGGGAATCACAGCCCCAGCTTTTGAGTGTGTTCGAGCGCTCACACAAGTCTTGCAAGACAAAGACATTGTTCAGTTGGACTAAAGGCTGAAGTAAAAGTTAAGCACAATATCTACATGAATCCTATAGGGGACATTACATCTGTGTGCTTTAATCTCCGGGGTGCTGTCTTCCTCTTCTTCACTCTCTCATTGTGTTCTAAATTATATTAAGTTGCTCACAGCACACCGTCCAGATGTAGAATGCTGTCTGAAGGCCAATTTTAATCCATATTTGGAAGCCATTTCTCTCCTAAACCATAAAAAAATGGTAGTTCATCAGCAGGTAAGCCTTGAGCCATGTTATCTCGCATGCCAAAATACAAAGTAATCTTACTTTTTCATGGCTTATCTTTTACAAATAATTCATATATTCTTGAAAGTTGCCATGCATTCCTTTTTGGATACACACCTTGCGTGGTCAGTAATGGAGAACAGCAGCGTTTCAATGAGTAGCGTGACTACAATGGATTGTGGCGTAAATCATGCGAGACCTTGTAAATGTTGGGCCTAATTGTGAGGCCTGTCAGCGTCTCACGTTGACAATAACCCGAAAGCTCCAGAGTAGGAACTTTCTCTTCATGAACAGCTGTAGGGCAAATTCTGCTTCCCTGTGTTCCCTCATGCAAACATGGATATTCTCTGTTCAATTGCATAAACTTGGCTTCGGCCGGTTTGTTTTTTGTCGTCGTGAGGCAGCGTGAAGTCGGTTAATGGAGAACATGGAGGTTGCTGTTGCGGTAATAGCATTTTAGCATTACCACAGTCTGTTTCGGATTTAGGAAACGTGCTTCTGGGCGGGACTGTCTCTTGAGATTGACACTTGTCTCTTTAAGATGAGAAGGAAAAGAGTACATGTGGTGTAATTTTGCTCTGTACCTGCAGGCTACAACACATCATCCATGAGAAAGAGCCAAGAACAATCTGTCAAAGTATTATTGAATTCACTGTCCCCAGACGTGCCCAATCCATGTCTGAAATGTTTATTTATTTTGAACACCTTTTATTACAACCTCAGTAAAGAGGAATTTTAACCCACCCAGTAAAAAAATATACTGGGTTTGTTTCTAGTTTGATCATTTGCTGGTATTATGTGCAACATCCAGCGTTACAGCTCTGTGTTAAAGGGCCTATATCAGGGGTTCTCTGTTTAGAGCAACCTGGGCCCCATTCGCATTTCAAATATGTTGGAGTAAAAGGATTTTTGCAGCTGTTGATGTGACGCTCACACCAGTTTCAAGAACATAATCTTCCCCGTGCAAGTCCATCTCAGAGGAGTCTATGAAGATTCTGTTTTGACGTCCAGACACTTTCACCAAACCTCTTCCGATGATCCCATTTGTGGTTGTTCTCACTTTGCAGCACAGCTTATGTTTGCTGTTCAGTTCCTCTGTCTGCCCTGATGAAGACCTAATTGGTTGAAACGCGTTGGTGTCCCGAAACAATGGAGTTCGGGTAGGTGATGTCATATCGCTAAGCATCATGGGATTAGCAGCAGTTATAAACTAATGGAGTTATGTTCACATTAAAACACTTGGACACCACGGTGAGTTAAATGTATTTACCAGCAGTAACTCAACAGGTAATGGAGTTGTTCCACAGCTTTTTTCTTTTTTTCTCCACATTTTATACTGGGGAAACTGAACACCATCGAGTATGGAGTGACTGTTAAGCGCTTTGTGACTATGTCGGTGGAAGGCACTATATAAATAAAGGCCTTCTTCTTCTCCTTCTTCTCCTTCTTCTTTTTCTTATTCTTTTTCTTCTTTTTCTTCTTCTTCATCTTCTACTTCTTTTTCTTCTCCTTCTTCTTCATCTTCTTCTCCTTCTTCTCCTTCTTCTTCTCCTTCTTCTCCTTCTTCTTCTCCTTCTTCTTCTTCTCCTTTTTCTTCTTCATCTTCTCCTTCTTCTTCTTCATCTTCTTCTCCTTCTTCTCCTTCTTCTCCAACTTCTCCTTCTTCATCTTTTTCTTCTTCTTCTCCTTCTTCTCCTTCATCTTCTTCTTCTCCTTTTTCTTCTTCTTCATCTTCTTCTCCTTCTTCTTCTCCTTCTTCTCCTTCTTCATCTTCTCCTCCTTCTTCTTCTCCTTCTTCTCCTTCTTCTTCTCCTTCTTCTCCTTCTCCTTCTTCTTTTTCATCTTCTTCTCCTTTTTTTTTTTTTTTTCTTCTTCTTCTTCTTCTTCTTCTTCTTCTTCTTCTTCTTCTTCTTCTTCTTTGTCGGACCTCCTCCCTCCTCTCAAAATAAGGATTTTGCACATGGATCCTTGAAGAGCACCTGACTCGATCACTTTCCGAACACACAGCAGCGCTCACTCGATCACTTGCCCACTGATTAGTTCCTCTTACTTTGCGTATTTACTTGTTCTTTATTTAACCAAGGGAGTATGATTGAGACTTCAGAATCTCATATTCTGCTGTGCTCTGGTCACCAGAATGAAAGAGGGAGAAGTGAAACCTTTTCTCACTTTAAGTTTGTGTAACTATTGGTATTTACTTGACAAACCTCTTATTTTAGTTATAATAAAATATGAAATTCAAAGATGAAAGTGTGTAAAGTAATTGTAAAAGCCTGAGATGATCTAGTTCCTGTACCATTAAGTGCTACATTGCTGCAGGAGGTTAACACAGGAGTTTTCTAGCTGGTTGCTTTTGTCTTCTCTTATTTAAGGGATGATCTGCAGTGAAACCCAGAGCAGGAGGTGCAGGTCTGTGATTACTGTAAATGCCTCTAAATGGCAGCTTTGGCGTTTGCCTGTGTTCTTTGTGTTCTGTTCCAGCTCATTGGCGACTGTTGGAGCGGTTCTTCAGCTGGAAAAAGCTTGTTGTTTCCCCTCTTCAGGAAAACTGTAAGATGTGTTGTATTTCTGCGGTTCAGACTCAAAGAAATAAGGATTGACTTGGAGATTTTGGAGAAACTGTTGTAGTGGTGGAAATGAGTGATAACTCTTGTGCACTCGCGGTGGATGTCAGACTCCACCCGTCGGACTTGCGCAAGGAGCTCGCTCAGACACAGGCTGATTGATGGAGCTCCATATGAACGTGTTTAGTCAAAAGGAGAAGAGGTCTCATCCCCATGTGCACATATGCTCTTCGTTATCAGGCGCAGACCTGTCTTCTCTGTCTGCAAGAAGCCTCTGCAGATGTGCTGCCAGTGAGCTGTGCTGAGGTGCTTTTGATCGCATGTGCGTAATTACTGTCTGCACACATCAGCGCAATAGACCACATCACTGTTACAGACTTTATCAGTACCTTCAGCCAAACACCACCTCGTCTATATGAATCCATCCTCTAGGTCCAGGTTAAAAAACAATAATGATATGTTTTACATTTGCCAACTGGAAATGTTTTTTTTGCAATATTTAATTTAAAGGGACCAGATGCAAGTTGGTCATTTTATACTCATTACTGCCACCTCAGGTCTTATGTGTAACTGCAGGTTCTATATTAAGCTCATGCATGACTGCATTTTGGACCCGAAGTAACAACTTTTTGAGTGACAGTGCAAGATTATAGAGGTAGTTGTGGTGAACAGGTCTGAGCTCATTCTACACATTAGGACATGGCCGGAACATGTAGGGGGAGGAAAATACATGCATTTAACATATTTAAACTCTGTATAGTCCCTTTAAATTTTGAATTTGCATACCAAAAAAATTCAATAAAATGTTTTTAACACTGATGTTAATTTTCCAAAGATGTTTTGGCAGTCAAACACCACTTATTCAATTTGTTAGATGAATAAAAATATGAAATGAGTATGAATTCATTTATTTGACAGAAGCATCTCTCTAAGCAGTGCTTTTTAGTCCAAGTCTTTCAAACTGTTTTTTAAACACGGTTGTCCGTTGTCTCACCTCACGATCGTGTCTGTCTTAGATTTTGTGACATTTATCACATGTTAATGACTAGAGAAGATTAATGATGCTTAAATGTCTTCGGCTTTGGACCTGGAGGGGCTGGAGGAGCTCCAGAAACATGCAGCGTAGAGATTAACAGATTTTTCAGCCAATTTACCTCATATGTTTGACATCTAGTGAATATTTTTGTTGTCATCAAATGCCTCAGATGGCTTTGCTGTGATCTCAGTCTGTGATGACTAGAGAGCTTTTGAGGGAAGACCGAATTCTAACAGCGTCAGTGTTTTAATGTGCATGTTCAGAGAGGAGCAGCTTTGTCAAACCTGGACAAAGATTTTAGTGGAATTGCTGTTGGATGCGTGTGTTGACCATCTGCTTTGGGAAACAGGGTGAATGAACTGAAGAGAACATTTCTGATTTCTCATATTTCAATCCGTTTTATACAATGCTTTTCTGGACAAACAAAGACATTGCATCATTAATTCTCTCTCCACGCTCTGTGGTGGTAAGCCTTTTCACGCTCATTTGACGACTTTGGTGTTGGCAAATCAACCGTGACTTTCCAAGAAGACAATGCAAAGAACAAAGAGTGTTGCATCTCTCATGAAACTAAAATTTGGAAAAATCTAATCTTCACTTCGTTGGAAACTTAACGACATGCTCCTTTGCAAGATTCGCTCTGTAAACAGTGACATCAGTTGCATTTGATACAAAGAATATGAATTAACATATTTTGTCCAACATGGGATTTCTAAGGGGGTTTCTGCCTCCAGTCCACCGTTCGAACCACAATCCTTCTTAGTCCTTTTGTTGTTTGTTATCCCATTGATGTATAAATTGTTAAAACATGGTTTGCAAGTTGCACCAGATACAGTTTTACTCAACAGGATTGCGTACTGGCAAGAGGCGTATAAACTTCGACATTTATAGATGTTAAGTGGCCAAGACAGGACTTGGCAACAGTGGCAGTTCATACAACCATGTACGCGTAATGGTGAGTTTTATAGACGTTGTTAATTTGACACAATTTGCATGGATTGCTTGTGACTCAAACGTGGAGTGTGTTTTCTCGTGCCCATTGAAGCTGGCAGGTCCGGTGTCTTTAACAGTGTGTGAAAGTCATTATCACATGATGAAATAGAGCAGATTTTATGTCTATAAACGCATCTAGAACGACAATATGGTTTCTATTGCTTACACAGTGGAGTGTGGCAAAGATTGTGTACAGGGTTAGTGTTTCTGTTTGGTTTGAAAGATATCTCTACAAACAGACTATACCAATTGTAATAGTTACCGAGAGTGGGGGAGAAGTGGATTCACATTATCTTTTCTACCTCTATTCGGAGATATGACTCCAGTCACTAAGGCGTCGACTGAAAGATCATCATCCTTAACTAACATTTTGACCCGGTAATGGTAAATAACATCAGATTTTAGCATTTCCTCTCAGAAAATCAAGCTTTGATCTGAAAGCAGAACTAAGTAACTCGTGCGTTTTTTTACTCATTAATTGTCCATGAGAGTAAATACTACGTTGACAGAAAAGACAAAGGGAGAGAGGGATATTGTACATCCAATTACACAATGGAGATACATTTTTCCACTCAAACTTGGCTGTAAACACTGCTAAAGCTTCTTCTTTGTGATTCTATTAATGTGTATTGCACCTCGGAACCGGAGGCTGGGAAGTTGCAAGGGTGTTTTTCTGGCCAAAGACACCGGGGGGGATGAAAGACCCCTGAAATCATTCCGTTAACACTTGTATTACCCCCAGATGGACTACGAAAAGGTTTTATTAAAGGGACTAGATGGAAGTTCACATTTTTATACTCGCTACTGCCACCTCAGGTCTTACTGCAGTTTCTATATTTAAGCTCATGCATCCACCAAATGAGAACGACTATTTAAGAGCATTTCTAGTGATTACAATAGCAAAAGAGATTTGGTTGGTTAGCATAGATCACAAATATATGATTTCAAACATTTCCAGCCGTATGTGTAACTATTGGTCAGTGTCCATAGTGTATAATATGGCTGAAAAGAGCTGAGCTATTGAGGATGTTTAGTGGCTTTGAATGTCTATTTGTGTCATGCAGTCTCTCTTTTCATTTCACAATTATTCCTGCTTTGCCTCACCGTCCAGGAATGTGCTTGATTCTCCAACATGGGAAAAGAAAATACTGTGATAATTATATAAGAATGTGGCGTCATGACAGTAAAGGACGGCGACTTACATAGGCCCACATGTCTCTGTCCCGTAAGAAGGCCAATTCACTCACCTGTTTTGAAAATACCGATATGATAGCGTGCACAATAATCTGAACAAAGTTTCTGTGGTGCATGAAGCAACTTCCTCTTAAATGTGCGTGCTGAGAGACAATGTTATCAAAGACACCCCATTACTTAAATGCAGAGAAGACATTAAAACATTTCTTAAAATATTCATAGACATTCCAGAGGGTGAAGCCTGCTTTTGCTGCGTCTGTTCCAGTGGATCTCTGCCATGGAATTCTTTGCTCTCTTAAATTATGTCTTTTGCCAAAAGCCAAACTGGCAGAAGGCATTTTCTATCTTATCGAGCCTCCTCTACTTGTTTGGTCATGTGCCACTTCTTTTCTCCTGGAGTCGCAAAGGAGAAATATATGAACAAACATATGACTCTTGTGTTCAGCTGGTTCAGAAAACGGGGGATCTTTCATAATCCCAGTAGAGTGCAATCTGGATATTTCCACAGTGAGATTCAAAGCTTATGTTTGTTTTCACACGCAGCCCATCCATGAACTGCATGTGAGGACAGAACATGAACACAATATGAACTAATGACGACGGCTGTGTTGGGAAACTTTACTTCGAGAGAGACACATGACTGAAGGAGATGTACGGGTTTCCAAAATCAATTAATGTTGCCCTGGGGTTGAACGCAGCTCTTTGAAGAACGTTTGTTGGCCTTCAGGCTTGTGCTGAATTGGACCAACGTATTTTTGTTACATGAAACACTATAACCTTAATCTCAACCCCCACTTCATCAGAGCGCATTTTCTCCAGTTCAGCTTTACCCAAATCTAAAAGATTCTCGACTGGAGCCTATAGGCCAGTGATTAACTAGAAAGCTAAAGCCTACAAAACTGATCTAAACAGATCTTTTTCTCCATCGCTGCCCCGACACTCTGGAACTCACTGCCCCAACCGCTCCGTGCCTCTTTAAAAAGGCTATTTTTTATGTGCTGTCTGATTTTATTACTGTTTTTCTGTGAAACGTCTTTGAGTGTCTTTTTTAATCGCATTTTTGTCCATTTTTCATCGCATTTTTTTCACATTTTTGCCACTTTTTTAATGTATTTTTGTCACATTTTTGTCACTTTCTTGATATATTTTTGTCGCTTTTTCATCAGATTTTTGTCAGTTTTTCATCACATCTTTGTCAGTTTTTCATCACATTTTTGTCACTTTTTCATCACATTTTCGTTGCGTTTTTGTTGCATTTTTGTTGTGTTTACATCATTTAAGTCTCATTTTTGTCTTCATGTAGATTTTTGAAAAACAAGAACTTTTAAATTTTGGGGCAAGGCCAAACTGGAGACAATGTGCTCTGTTCAGGCTGGGGTTAAAAGGTTAAACACAAAAAAAAACCTGTGGTCAAATGTTGAGTTATGACACTGTCAAAACTGACTTTATCCTACAACAGCCTTTGCACCTGGTGTCATTATTGATTACATTACATGTATGTTATTTACAACCTCCAATTCTGTGTAGTAGCCTTCCTTACGTAAAACTTCATGCTTCTGTTACACATAGTTTCAGATTCACATTGGGGGAAAACTATGATACGCTGAAGTGCTGGATTCAAGCCTTACAGTTTTCTTAGCCCATGCTGTTCTCCCTTGTGTAGTATTAGATTTCAACATCGTCCATCTCGTATTCAGACTGTGGACATTTCGCTTCGGTTGTTTTGACCAAGCTCCAAAAGCGGTTATTGCTTCAATTGCTCTCTTAGGCTTCCTATTAAGCCCTGGTCACTGAGAAAATTATCCATTATCCTCCGCATCGTGGTGTAGAAATACTTCAGCTTGTCCGCAATCAACTGTACATCGGGAACGGCACCAAAGCAAAGAGATGACAATGTCCGCTTTTCTTTGTGTGGCTTGCAGCAATAAACTGTATCGGTGCAGGTTTCCAATATTATGAGCTAAGACAGAACAGTTTGTGTACATTCACCAAGGCCTACAATAGCATTTTTGTTTCTGTTGACTTGAAGTGCTAAATATGAATAAACAGAGCTCTGTTGTACCAAATACCCCCCTTAGTTTTGTTTAAACGTACAATCAGCCGAGACATGCGAGCCAATGTCTACATTTTCTTTGAAAGTTCTAATTCTTTGTATTTCTGGTGATGTTATTCATAAAGAAGGTAAAGAAAAAACCTGAATGTCTGTTTCTTCCTCATCCAACCACAATATCTGGCCAACCTCTGCTTGTCTGCATCTTGTCTTTTGTTCTCAAACCAATGTGGCAGGTGCCTGTGAACCCTGAGAACCTGACTCGCAGACACTGTATGTAGCTGGGGCCGTGCACGTGTGATCGCAGGCGGGAGGGATGATGGATGACCTCTTTGTGTCTATTTCAATGACAGAGATATTTACACTCTTGGGCCGCCATCTTCCAGCAGTCACTTTGACACAAGGTTGCTATCAAATATCTTCTGGTCCATTGGGAGAACCATATGTTTGTGGGATATGCAAGGGAAAGGCTTTAAAAGATAACCTTTTGTTTTAGATATTTCTCAGTTATAGTTGAATTCTTTTCCCCACCTGAATGTGAAGTTATTCCCGTGGATTTGGCATGGATTTCTCACCAGATTCCAATGCAATTGTGTCTGTGTGGGCTTGGGACAGACTCAAAAATTACACCAACGTGTGACCTCATTTGCCGCCCGAGACTAGACAGATGTTCATTACTTAATGTGCAACGTGCATTGTGTAATGATTATGTTTTGCAAGAAAAATGCTAATTCGATTTTAGAGTAAAGATACTTTTACAAAAGGTTCCACCTGCTGCTGTGTCCATACAAGACACTTGACCCATATATTGTCTGTGGATGAATGTAGTGAGTGGTGAGTGGGTTAGTGCTAGATAGTCTGCTCAGGAGGAACAGTCTGCTGCGATTTTGGATAGATAAGTAAGTGCTTTATTTGTCATTGTACAAGTGTACAACAAAATAGTGTTCAGGTGTTGGTCCTGAGCTGCTGCGATTGAGCCACGCTGCCATTGTGGGTCAACCTGACCAGCATGTTTTTGGTTTAGAGGAAATCAAATCACCTGGTGGAAACCTGGCTGGCTGCCTTCAGTCTCTTCTGATCCCCTGAAACAGTGCACCGCCTCCTGAGTTTGTCCCTGTTTCAGAGTGTGGTGTCCTGCACTGGTCAGCTCTGCCTCCTTATTCCTCTTCATCCTGCGCAGCTCCCTCCACTCACTTCGCTCCACAACAGCTCCACTTCACATCTTCTGGGAAGCCCTTAGCAGTTAATCTGTTTTATTCCCCAGTGAACGTCCATTAGCCAGAACAATAGAAGGCATGTGTGGCTCAGCTGTGAGTCTTGCCCGAATACCTCCTCAATTGTCCCTTTTGTGTTTCCTGCTCCTCTTGTGATGCCTCCACTGTGCTGCAGGTGTAGAGGGCTCTTGGTGCCTCTTCGGTGTCTCAGAAGAAGAATGTGTGGGTCTTAAATGGGTTTAGCTGATAAGCTGCTGTTTACTTGTAAAAAGCTGCTTTCTTCTGGACCGTTATGGACTCTCTGCAGTGAAAAAATCCACAGATCCCCTCAAAAAACATGGCAAAGACGTACAAAAGTATCCAGTAAAACAATGTGGAATACAGAAACCGCAAATGCAGTTCGTAGAAAAAGCTAAAAAGTGCAGCTGTACCAAGAGAGAGGGTGGTTGCTGCCTGTTTACACGTTGCCATGGCAAATAATAGAGCTATGAGTTGGTTTGTCTAAATATATAAATAACCCTAATCCTAACCCTATCCTTGTTCCTAACCCTAATTTGTGTCATGAAAATCAAGCAGAAAGTCCCTCCCGAGCAGACTATTGTACCATTATCCGTGCTCTTTGGTGCAGATTGGCAGCCTCACTTTCGTCCATCTGCTCCAGAGCAGCTGTAACTACAATAATAGCCTGCTGCCATAGTGTGAGGAGTGAATAAATTATGACTACAGTGTCGCACTTAGAGATGCTTGTCAAGCTTGTAAAGTGCTCTACAAATCACATTCACCCCCCCTTTTTTCACCAATATACACAAATGCTGCATGCTATGGATCTGTTAGCCACAAAAGAGATGACAGAGACTGATTTCTGTTCTCAGCGGCAGACAGTGGGAGGAATGATTGGCCTCTCAACTGTGTGATTTATAAATGAATTGATCACTCGTGTCACTGTAAGCCCAGAGGAGACAAGTTATCTCTCACTTCGTCTTTAGCTAAGAGTCTTGGCGAACAGTTTGGAGGGCCTTATCAAACGCTGCCCATTTGTTTTGTGAAGCCCACGCCTCTCCCATCGCATTCCTGCTCTTACCTGCCTGTCCGCTGGCCTCACTCCAGAGAACTACACCCTCCAATCCGCTCTGACCCTCATCGCTTCTCTCATGAGCTGGTGGTTTCACACATTTCTCTGGTGAAATAAGCGGCTGGCTGGAGCTTGTGTACGTTATGTCCCTCTCTGGCAATCATTCAGGAATCCAGGCTCACCCCATTTTTATTTGAAGTCAGAGACGTGTGTTGATAATGCTTTAAAATAATGGTACACAAGATTTATTCCCGATGACCTTTGGAGAGCATGTCAGAGAGGTTTAAGTGATTCTCCACGTGTAGAAAGACCACTTAGGGAGGACGAACATTTTAATAGTAAAAGCTCTTTTATCGTCTTATGCAGAAAGTTAGATTCTTAGAAAGTATCCATTGTTTTAGCGTAGCGTAGGGACAACATAGCAATACTAAGATGTTAATAAGAAGTATTTTCTGGTGTTGTTTTTATACACATATTGCTCACATTTTTGTTTCCAGCATTTAAAAATGAACTGGGGCTTGCACCTTCAACTCGGCATCACAAGTTGGACAGATCTTGTTGTTTTGACTCTGATGTTTTCCAGCTAGTTTGGACCGACCTTTTTCTCACTGTGTTCACAATGAGCTTGTGTGTGCTTCCAATTTCAGCTAATCAGCTACAGATGATATTATGTGATATTTACTTTATGTATGTTATTTTTCTAAAGGCAGAAGTATAGTATGGCGTGTCCGCTGATCCAGGATAATGCCTCGATGAGTGATTGAAATGCGTTTGTATTTTGTGAAGGCCATTTAGCATGGACTGGATGAACGGTGACTTATTACGACCCTGCTCTGCTCTGACTGCTTTTGGCCCACTGACCATTTGCTCTACATTGTTTTTCTTTCTCTTCACTCATTTTGTCATTTTCCTTCTCATCAAGGATATGGCAACCTTGGAGTTGGAGGACTTGGCGGAGGGGGTCTTGGAGCTGGAGGACTTGGAGGAGGGGGTCTTGGAGCTGGAGGACTTGGGGGAGGTGTGTTCCCATTACTAAGATTACATATGGACGCTGATGTCACATGCACTTTTGATTCACTTTGAACTTGTACAACTGCACTCTGAGATGTTCCCTTTTTGTATACAGGTGGTTATGGTGGATATGGAGGAGGGGCTGGAGGGTTGTACCCAGGAGCGGGACAGAAACCTGCAAAACGAGGTATTTACTGTATAAGGTGGTTTACTCCTTGTAAATGTGACATTTCTGACGATAGTCCATTTTCCTCCTGCGCGAATCAGGAAGTCAGAGGCTAAAGGTTGATTTGTGGGATGGTCTGTGAGCAAGAAACTCGTTTAGGCAACAGCTGAGATTTTATACTGTTTATATATAACTACACGACTCCCACAGTTTGAATAATTCAATGAGTGCAGCTTAAATTAGTTGTAAAAGTTGACATCCAAATAACAAAAAAAAAAGTCAAAGTAGTACAGAATATTTTTAATTTCTTTCTTTTTTTTTATGAGCTCATGTTGATCAAACAAACTAGACTAAGTTTTAACTATTTTTTATGTGGTGTAAATTATAATTCTGCAATAAGCAACTGTTTCACATTTTGATCACATTTTTAGTTGTGAGAAAATTCGTAAACAAAACAATGGTAAATATTTCCAAAGAATATGCCATAAAATTGGTGAAGCACTAAAGCTACGAAGTTCTTTTCATGGAAACTTGTCATAGATTTATCAATGTAGGTTTTTACTCAAGTAAGAGCATTAATAATATTAATCACGTAAAGGTTAAACATTCTGTAGGATAAAAACTGTTCTTACTTCAAAGAGTATGTATGTACAGTGCTTAAGCAAATCTAACCGAGTATGACCTGTATCTGCCTGCCTCTCAGACAGGAAAACGAACTCATAAATAGTTTTCCTATGCTCGCAGGTGCAGGGGGGCCTCTTTTACTCCTCGCAGGTACAATCATCTAGCTCCTCACTTACGCATATCATTCTCTCTTATGTAACACAACAATAAGAAGTCCCTTAGTACCTAAGCTTGACCCCTTGTCATCGTAGAAAAATAAATAATAACTAACAATGAACAAACTTAATGATTCTATGTCTGTTTAATGAGACTCAATAACAGGATGTTGTTTTGGCAGTACAAATAAGATATGTTACTGCCAAACATTTCCTCACTACATGTCACATACTTACTGTCAGTCTTTGCAAAGAACTATGGACTGTTTAGGATTAGATTTGTTCAAATAATGGGGAAAAAATATACACAAGTGAATTTTATTGTGCTGCCAAGTTGCTGTGAAAGTGAAACTGACAGCTCATTTCCTGGATGAGGGTATGGCGAGGGGAAATGAGGCATTTGATGAGGCGAGGCAGATGCCATGCGTTCTGGTTAGCTGTCCTGATTGCACAATGTATTAACCTTGTTACTTTTGATCACGGACTGAGGACAGACTTACAGAGCGGATCAGCTACCTCAGGAGTTCCAAAACCCTGTCTGATGAGGTCAAGGTGGGCACATGTAGCGAGCAGTAACACGGGGCCCTCTACTGGCCACTTGAGTCATTGAAATATTTGTATAGGAGTGTAAAAGTCTTCACACGTCAACAAGATATATATTATTATTTGTTAAAAAACATAAAACTCACACACAAACACACACATAGAATTTGAATAAGAGAAGCTTCTAATGAGGAAGCTCCCATTATGCTTCATTATAATGTGACAATCATCACCTGACATTGACCATTCATTTCCACTAGACGACAGCAAAGTGATTGAAAAGGTTCATTCAAACAAATACCTTCACTCCATCATCGACCATAAACTCACATTCCAACTCAACGCTGAACACATATTTTCAAAATGTCAACAACGCCTCTTTTTTCTCCGTAAGCTTCGCAAACTACAGGTCTAACCATCTATTCTCACCGCTTTCGATTAATGTTTTATTGAATCCATCCTCACATTCAACATCACTGCTTGGTTTGGTTCACTCACTCTCACTCAGCGCAACTCGCTCTATAAAATAAGCAAAATCAACAACAAAATCATAGGTGAGAATCAGCAGCCACTCAGTACCATTTCTGACTCCAGATCTCCACAGACCCCTCACACACTCTCACTATGACCAGGCCTATTGTTTTTAATGTATTTGTTGTAGCACATGATTGTGGTGTTTTACTGTATGTCTGTGCATGTGCTGTTTTTCCTATGCAAGTGAAGTTTCACGGGTAAATAAAGTGAATTTGATTTGATCTGAAAATATTCACGTTGCTTTAGGTCGCTTTTTCAAAACTATGATCTAGATATGATTAGATATTGTTTTTGCAAGATATTACATTTTCCAGAAACTGCACAAAAACATAATTGTACACAAATTGGTCAAACTCCTATAAAAAGCCCAATATCCCCTGGAAATGGGCTAAATGTTCAACTTGATGTTCATGAACAATATCAAATTACGTCCTGTGGGCCCTGTCCTCCATCTAACATTATGACATCAAATTGAATGAACTGAACGCAACCTATTCATATTCTTTTTGGAGCGGGAACAGGCCTTGGACCTCGAGGCGCTGGATGTTTAGGCATGCTGCATTACTAAAACCTTATACTGTCTTGGTGCCAGTTTTTACATTCTCAATTCAAGAATACATTCGTCTTTTCGTTTCAGCACCTCTAATCCCTCAGACAGGGCTTCCTGGCGGGACGGCTGGTGGAGCGGGGAGCAAGGCTGCCAAAGTGCCAGGTCTAATGAAATCAAAACTAAATAACATTCACTTGTCAGACAAAACGCAGCTCTGCGTGCAGCCCAGTCACAACAAATTAATGTTATGTTCCATGAGTGCATTGGGGAAAACAGAGTAAAACAAAACAAGCAGCAGGTTCCGCTGACTGCATCTTGTCTGAGTATGGAACCAGGAAAATATGTCATTTATTCAAACATGCAAAGGTTAATGGCTGTGTCTGAATGTGGCAGGTGTGGCCGTGCCTGGACTCTACCAAGGGGGGTTAGTTCCTGGACAAGGTGCGTGATTATGGGCTTGTTATTGGAAATTGCAACTGAGTGTTTAAAGGGCCTTGTTTTTTATCTGATATCAACGATTGTTCTTGCAACTCTTTGGAAACTATTACAAATATAAACTAAATGGATGTGACATTGTGACATTATCTGTTCAAATTGTCTTTTCCTGCAGGCTACGCGGGGCGTGGAGTTCTTCCTGGAGTTCCCACTGGGACTGGCTTGAATCCAAAATCAGGTGAGAATCAAGCAGTTTCGAGTAACTTTTAAAACAGATATTTGTAGATCATTTGAATAGCTTGTTTTTCTGTCACACAGTTGCAGGAGGAGGACAGGGTGGGGTTGGACCAGGTTGGACTCGCTGCATACTGCTTACCATAGGCCTATTTTAATCTTTGGAAAGTACTAGTCTCTGTGTCCATTACCAGGTGGCCGTGGATATGGTCAGAGTGGCTTGTTCCATGGATATCCTCTTAAATCCCCTAAAGCACCAGGTCGGTCATTATATGTACATATGAATACAATTAATATACTGCTTTAAGAATGTAACATGAATGTACACATGATAATTATTATTATTATTATTATTGATCAAAACACACATGCTATTAATAAAAGAAAATATATATGCTTTTGATGTTAATTTGTGATCATCAGTATTAATGACTTGATTCTTTGGCAGCTGGATAAGCTGAATGACAAAAATATTATGCTTGTTTTAGGGGCTTATGGAGCAAAACCTGGAGGAGGCAAACAGCCTTTTGGTACAAAACAAAAATAACACAAGTAAATCCAGTATTTATTACAACGTAATACATATAAATTATATTCATTTTCTTCAGCTTATGGGGGTTTTGGAAATACTGGTGCTGGGCTTCCTGGAGGAAAAAGTGGCTCTGGATCAATACCGGGATATCCTGTTGGAACAGGTAACTGACAGAACATAGACAGAAATTACATGTATATAGGATTCTGCATGGATGGGGACACAGGGCGGACAACTCCACAGGATAAAGGGATTAAATTAACCAAATAATCATTCAATAATTTGTTTATCTGCGATATAAGGTGTTGGCGTCGGTGGCGTCGGTGGCGTCGGCGGCGTCGGTGGCGTCGGTGGCGTCGGCGGTGTTGGTGGCGTCGGCGGTGTTGGTGGTGTTGGTGGCACAGGGGGATTTTTACCTGGAGGTCAGTGTTGCCGTTGACAACAAATCATATAAATTTATGTTTTTATTGTTATCTAAATTTAAAGACAATACACATATTTAATTAATTTTGTAACTTCCAACTATAGTAAAAATCATTTCTGATTGTTATTGTTTTTAAATGCGTCTGTATGTCGATATGTCTGATAGGGGGTGTCCCAGGTGGTGTTTCATCGGCTAAAGCTGCTAAATACGGTATGCTTTATGACAACTTTGCTTTGCCAAAATATCAAAAGCATCTTACTAGATGAACATTTTGTACAGGGATAGGAGGACAGCTTGGGACCGGCGGATATGGAGGCTATGGAGGGGCTGGAGCCGTCCCAGGAGGTGTCCCTGGTGGTGTCCCAGGAGGTGTCCCTGGTGGAGGATACTCTGCAGCTGCCAAAGCTGCAAAATATGGTTAGTTCTGTGTGTGTTTGTGTCTGAGCTTTTGTATGTTTCTCAACAATGTCTTAAATAGGAGCCGGAGGTCAATTGGCAACAGGTGGTTTAGGAGGAGGAGGATTTGGTGGGAGAGGGGGCGTCCCGGGAGGTGTCCCAGGAGGTGTTCCTGGAGGTGTTCCTGGAGGTGTCCCTGGAGGAGGATTGGGCGGTGGACAATACTCTGCAGCTGCCAAAGCTGCTAAATATGGTTAGTTCTATTTGTGTGTGTCTGTCTCTGCACTTTTGTATGTTTCTAAACAATGTCTTAAATAGGAGCTGGGGGTCAATTGGGAGGTGGAGGATTTGGTGGGAGAGGGGGCGTCCCTGGAGGTGTCCCTGGAGGTGTCCCTGGAGGTGTCCCAGGAGGCGTCCCAGGAGGAGGTGTCCCTGGAGGAGGATATGGTGGTGGACAATACTCTGCAGCTGCCAAAGCTGCTAAATATGGTACTATTATTATTATTTTACAATATGAGATTTATGATTTTTGAGAAGCGTAAAATACAATCTTCTGCTACAGGTGTAGGGGGACAGCTGGGAACAGCTGGATTCGGAGGTGGAGGTTATGGAGGGACTGGAGGTTATGGAGGGACTGGAGGTTATGGAGGGAATGGAGGTTATGGAGGTTATGGAGGGACTGGTGGTGTTCCTGGAGGTGTCCCTGGAGGTGTCCCTGGAGGTGTCCCTGGTGGAGGTCTCGGTGGTGGACAATACTCTGCAGCTGCCAAAGCTGCTAAATATGGTAGAGTAATACTATATACTAGAATACTGTATATAGTGTCTTCAGAGAGTTTCTATTATTCACTTTTATTCTTATAAAAAACAGCCCACATGATTATTTGGAGGGTATATCTTTCTGTAATGTGTGCAGATCTAAACAAGTGTCCAAAAACATCATAACTTGGATTGGGTGCAATGGAATGGGTTTGCACGGGGCTTGATATAAATTTGTATGTTCATTGCCCACTGTGGCTTATATTTTTCAAATGTTAGCAATAGTTTTAGCCACAGTTTTATTGGTTATAGTGTTTTCAAGGTGTTTTAATTGTCTTTTTGTAGTATATCTAATTGTATATGATTTCGGTGTCATAATAAGTTTTAAAACTTTATGAGCTTTTTTGAATATCTTCAATAGGTGTTGGAGGACAGGTTGGAACCGGTGGCATAGGAGCAGGAGGAGGCTTTGGGGCGACAGGGGGTGTCCCTGGAGGAGTCCCGGGGGGGGGACTGGGCGGTGGACAATACAATGCTGCTGCTAAAGCTGCTAAATATGGTACAGGCGCATTTCAATGTGTACAGTTGTTATGTTTGTTTTGACATAATATCTGCTACAGCTGCTGGTGGACATTTAGGAGGAGGTTTTGTCCCTGGAGGTGTCCCTGGTGGTGTCCCTGGTGGTGTCCCAGGTGGAGGACTGGGTGGAGTACTGGGCGGTGGACAATACAATGCTGCTGCTAAAGCCGCTAAATATGGTACAGGCGCATTTCAATGTGTACAGTTATTATGTTTGTTTTGACGTAATATCTGCTACAGCTGCTGGTGGACAGTTAGGAGGAGGTTATGTCCCTGGAGGTGTCCCTGGTGGTGTCCCTGGTGGAGGACTGGGTGGAGGACTGGGCGGTGGACAATACAATGCTGCTGCTAAAGCTGCTAAATATGGTAAAGGAGCATTCCAGTTTGTACAGTTATTATGTTTGTTTTGACGTAATATCTGCCGTAGGGGCTGCGGGACAGTTAGGAGGAGGTTATGTCCCTGGAGTTGTCCCAGGAGTTGTCCCAGGTGGAGGTGTCCCAGGTGGAGGTCTGGGTGGCGGACAGTACTCTGCTGCTGCCAAAGCTGCTAAATATGGTCTCTTGAAAATGTTATGTTTATTTTTAAAGATAATGCAAAACAGCTCCTGATGAAAATTTCTAATCAGGTGTCCCAGGGGGAACTGGGGTTGTTCCAGGGGGACCTATTCCAGCAAGAAGCCCATATTTTCCTGGCTACGGATGTGAGTCTGAGGCACTTTTTTGTCTATTAGAACTGTAATTCAATGCATTTGGGTTCACATGTATAATTATTTTGGTTTGCTTTAGCATCTGGAGCCAAACCACCAAAGTACGGTAAGCATTTTTATATTTTTTATAACAACAATAAAAGTGTAATGGCTTCAATCTGTGTAAACCAGGGGTGCCCAAAGTGTGGCCCATGGGCCAAATGCGGCCCTCAGACTTATTTTCAGTGGTCCTCAAGCTTCTTGTTGAGTTAGCAGATATCACCAGACATAATACTTTTTATTGCAAGTGTAATAATTAAACCCTCAAGGACCAACATTTTGGGCGGCACAGTTGCACAGCGGACAGCGCCTCCGCTTCACAGCTAGAAGGTCCCGGGTTCGATTCATACCAGGACGGGGCCTTTCTGTGTGGAGTTTGCCTGTTCTCCCTGTGTCTGCGTAGGCTTCCTGCGGGTACTCCGGTTTCCCCTACCATTATAAACATGTGCAATAGTGAATCCTCCAGCCAGGTGATTCTGACCATCAGCCTGGTTCCACATCACGGAGATGGGTCCCCAGGCGTGGCACTGCCTCAGTGGCATCGAAGGGTGGGTTAAATGCAGAGGACAATTTCCCTATGAGGACAATAAAGTATACAAACAAACAACATTTGATTGTGAGACAGAGCTGGCATTGTGTTTCCAGCCCTAAATAAAGGTGTGGGAAATGTTTGAATACGCTGAACCCTGATCTGTGGCCCCCCATGCTGTATACACTTCACTATGTGGCTCTTGATGGAAAATTTGGACACCCCTGATGTAAACCATACATTATTATAGGAACTTAACTGATTATTATTTTTGATAACCAGTTGTTTTTTTCTTAACAGGTGTAGGTGCAGGCGGAGTCCCTGTAGGAACTGGACAAGTGTTGCCTGGCACTGGCTACGGGAGTAAGTCAACATGAAAGCAATCTACTAAATCAGTTACTTATTATATCAAAACCTGAATTTGTAATCAAACCAAATGTGTTTTCTTTCAAAGATATTGGCACTGGAGTGGGGGCAGGAGGCAGACCATTTGGAGGGCAATATTCTGCTGCTGCCAAGGCTGCTAAATATGGTATAAAATTATTTATATAACCTTGTTATGTTAAGTTCAGTTAAGTTAAGTTATACTGTATTAATCTCTGTAGAGAAACTAGCTGAAATATGCTGAAACTGATGTGTGTGTTTGTGCTGTAGGAGGAGGAGCTGGAGGAGTTGTACCTGGTTTCGTTCCCGGAGGTGCATTTAACCAGTATCTACACTCACTGCGCTGCATTATAACTATGTTTTTAACATATGCCATCTTGTTTTTCCGTAGGTCAGTATCCTGGAGGTGTCAAACCACCAAAACATGGTAAGTGCTCCCTTAACATTTGTGATTTGTGAGAAGAATGCCCTTTTGTGTCAAGACCCTCAAGCAATCATGATTTTTTTTGCACATGGTTTAGGAAGTGTCACAGGAGAAGGACTGCCTGCTCCAGGAGCTACACCCGGTACAGGAGTCGGGGGTCTGCCGCACGGCTTTGTAGTTCCTGGGGGCACAAGTGGTGGACCAACAGGTAACGATTTGAGCAACACTGAATCTGTAATTAACCATCAGTTTTTTCCCATCTGCCATACTGACACTAAACAAATGCCTATAGTAACTGTACCTAAATCTGTTGTTTGTAATGTTGCATTGACTATCTGTATGTGACTGACACAGGAGACGTGAGCATAATATGCTGTACCGAAAACAAATTCCACCAACTCTGTTATGTGGCCATTAATAAATTATTCTGATTCTGATTAAGGTATTTTATTTTCTGCAGGAACCGATGTGGGTGTCACTGGAACACCAAGCCCAGGTACTGGCAAAAATCATGGATAAATGAATGTAGCGTAAATTACATTAAGTTTTTCTGTAGTAAATATGAGTATGAAGACAGAATCACTCAATGAAGCGGCTGTGTTAGACTCCAAAATGAGTTGGCTGATGAATGCGAGTTGTAATTATTAATGGGACTGAGAGAACCTGATACTGTGGTGATGTTACCTGTAGCTAATAGCTATTGGCCTGCTTTAGCTTAAAGGTAAGCCATGGCTAAGGGCTACACTAATGCTTCGCTTTTCTGCTTCTGCTGATACATTGTCACTGGGTGTTTTTGGCAGACTCTGCTCCTGATGCCGTTAACGGCACAGATCCCGGTGTCCCACAGCGTGGCAGTAAGCTACTTTGTGCATGAACTGAGTGTGACTTCGCCTGAATATTCTGTTTTTTGGCTTTATAGGATCTTTTACTGGACATAATGTAAAGACTGTGATGCTAATTCACTGTTATCCACTATCAAAATTATTATTATCTATATTTGTCTTTATCTTACATGGTCATACATGATACTGTGTCTATTGTCTTGATTGTGTTCACATATGTGTTTTACTAACATATCACTTTATAATGCATGAACTATACAGACATTTAGTAGCCATTTATTGTGTAGATTCAAACTAATTGAATACTTCTCTTTTTTTCAATCCCACAATATTGTATTGGGTGACAAAAGCGGGAGGTAGGTTAACACCATCAAATTGTGCAGTCATGTTGCATTGAGGCTCCACTAAATTATGATTGTTTGTTATTTTAACAGTTGCTGGTGGGATTGTTCAACCAAGTGGTGAGTACTTTACACAGAACTAATCATGTTGACGTTTTCTGGATGCAGTCGTTCTGATCACTGTGTTGTCATAATTTTACAGCTGGGACAAGTGTTGGTAAGTGTGACCCTAAAACACATTATACCCCCAAGAAAAATTAGCAACATACCTCCCCATCACTCTATTTATCACAGGTGGAGCAGGAGTCCAAGCGCCCTCTGCTGGTAATTTACTTATTTTTATTCCTATTTTTTTGTTCCTTTTTACAACTCTTTTATTTTATTTTTGGGGGGTAATTTTACTTCCAGCTGTTGTATTTTTTATTTATCTTTTGCATTAAACACTTATCTCTGATTGTTTTATTAGGAGGAGGAACAGTGGGCCAAGGGCAGCCTGGTATGTACAAACCTTTTATTGTTCTGTCATTTAAACAGAAATATAACAACGATCATTAAACCGATTTGCTACATAAACCTTTGGAGCATTAAAAGTCTCTAACAGAACCCTTTCTTTTAGTTGCACCTGTTCAACAACCTGGAGGTAGGCCAACAATTTTTTTATTTAAACAAATGTCCGATATATTTCTTACCACATGATGGCGACAAACACTGCTTTTGTAATAAAGTGCATGTTTTTCAGCTGGTGTTGGTACTGGAGTCAAAGCACCAAAAGTAGTTGTTCCAGGCAAGTGTGAAATTCCGTAGTATTGGTTGTGACTGTTCTAATACCTGGAATTTTGTGAGATTTGAAAAAAAAAAAACATAATGGGGAAAATTGCCTGTGTATATCTCATTAACAACAGCATGTAATGGAAACGAAGAAAGAAAACTGCTCTTGATTGAAGGGTCAGACCTCCTATTTATCCAGGACGTAGTCAACTTAACTAGTTTTACGTTTTTGTGGTGTTAAATATTGATTCTAGGTCACAAGGCAACAAAGAGGAACTAAGACAACCATCAACTAAGCAATCATTTTATATAAATATAATGTGCACACAAAGATTTAGAGAAGGTGGTTTATGTACACGTATTTCAAAAATAAATACATTTCTTAAATATTATGACAATGTTATCTCTACCAGGCGGTGGAACTGGCATCTTCCCTGGCGGAGGTTTCTATCCTTACAATGGACCCTATTCTGGCAAGTGTTCTTGTGTTTTAAACTATATTTCTGTCATAGTTGGCCGTTTCCATCACCTGCTTTTCTTTGTGTCGTTCAGGTCCATATGGCACTGGGACTGGAGTGGTGCCTGGAGCCAAACCTTTAAAACCTCCAGGTGAGTGCTTAGGCTTACTTATGTTGGGTTTATTTGTGTATTTATTTATTTATGTATTTATTTAGTGGTTGGTGGAGCTGGGGCTGGAATACCACTGACAGCAGGAGGTTATCAAGGTCAGTCACTTTTTTGGGATACACTTTTTTTTTTTTTCATTGTTTTTATTATGCAATTAAAAAAATAGCACAATGGCAGGGCAAACAGACAACTGGTCTTCCATCTAAGTAATAGCCAAGAGTAAACAATGTCCCCTGTACGATAGGGGGAGGGGGAAGAAAACCAAAATGTACATTCCCCTTCAATTTACATACAACGCTTTTTCTTTATTACATATAAGACAAACAATTTAGACAAATAACACAAAGGACTAAACACACAAACAAGACACTTGGGATACACTTGACACTTTTACTGTTCTCAGCTTACATTTCAACTTGATTTTTATATATTTGACCTCGTCAGCTTCAGTTGCGTCCCAGCATGGGGTTCTGATCTGGAGTTGCTGCAGTTGGCCAGGTCTGGGTTCAGGAACTCTATGTGCCCAAAGAATGAGATCAGCTAAACATCCAGAATGACCAGGTTATTTCATCAATAGATTTGTTCTTCCCTGATGACACGGGTGTATTTCAAGATGACAATGTCAGGTTCATCGGGCTCACAAGAGTGGTTCAGGGAGCATGTTAACCACAGTCTAGATCTTAACCCCAGTGAGAATCTGTGGGATGTGCTGGAGGAGGCTTAGCGCAGTGGTCTCAGTCTCTCATCGTCATTAGAAGATCTTGGAAAGATTAATGCTTTTTACATTGCAAAAGCTTATTGAAACAATTCCACAGCAAATGAGAGCTGTAATCGAGGCTAAAGGCGGTCAAACAAAGTGTTAGCGCGTGTGACTGTTTATGTAGCACCTTTTTTTTTTGTCAAGCTGTGTATCTCTCTTTGTACCACTTTGAAACTATATCTTCAGTCAGTTTGTTTTGGACCCGGAGCTCTCTTATCTGAACTTGCAGGAAAGTACATTTTAATGCAATGGTTCTGTACTACACTGAACATGACACTTTGCTAACTGCATCTCCTACAAATGCATTAAAATATTAGCTAACCATTTATTTCAGACAACTATAAAGTAAATTGAGTGTTTTCTGCGCCTGCCCCACAAACAATCCCTGGCACCCACAAGGTTGGCTTCCACAGCAATACCAAAAAAAATGCTGTATTTATAAACAGTGTTCTGCTTCATGCTCAGAGTGACAGTTATTCCGGAGATGGCTTTGCCCTCAACTTCCTGTCGAGGAAACTGACCCATGTGCTGATAAGACTCCCTGTGGACAGTGCATATTTTACACAGTTTTGCATGTCTGTCTCTGTCCGTTTTGAAGTTTATGTTGCAGTATTTTGTATGATATTTTATTTTCATTTATTTTTCAGGAGGACTAGCGGGAGCTGGTGCTGGAGCTAAACCACCCAAACCAGGTACAATTAAATGTGACTTGAAAACTTTAAAACCTTTTTCAAACATTGCACTTTGACTCTTAAAACCTATACTTCATTACTAAATTGAATGACAATGTAGCCTTTAATAACTATGTAACTAACTAAAAATACGTAATCAGGTTATGGCAATCTTGGAGGAGCCGGAGCGTATCCTGGAGGTACATTTCTCTGCATTCAATATTCATATGATCTTGTATTTATGTAACAATAACCAATTTGCCAAGTTAGTGCCATTGTCTACACATTACATCTAATATATATATATATTTTTTTTTTTTCACAGCTGTAGCTCCAGGTGTTCCAGGATATGGAGCAGGTTATCCACAGTATTATCCAGGTACAAACATCAGCCTCATGTCAGTTCAAAATACAAAAACATTAATAAGTCCAATGGTTTATGTCCACCGGACTCTTTACCATTTCTTCATGTTATTGTGAACAAAATTTACTTCTAGAGCGTTAGGTGATTTTTTTTTTAAGCGTTTGTACTTTTTTTTTTTTTTTAAATGTACCTTACGATTTACATGATAGCATAATAGGTACAGTAACAAAGAAAATTATATTTCAAGTAAAACATGAACTTTAACATTTTATCCTTGCCCAGGACGGGGATTAGTGCCATGCGCACACCAAGGTAACCACCCAGCAGAAGTAAATTAAAGAGCTAAACTTCTCTATCGCGCTGGCATTGCAGCTGAAAGACATAAGGAGAAGGAGAGGAAACATTTTCAACCATGTAGACAAATATATACACAAACAACCATGAAATAATAAAACTCCTGTAAATTAGTCCACCTTTTATTCCACAGTCTCCTTCTCTTCATGTGAGACAGTTACACAGTAGCTTCAGCTACATCTCATTTCAAATGTAAAATCAGAATGACTCATACTCTTCACATTGGGTTACTTTAAAAACTGCTTTTTGAAAAAGCTACAAATAAGATTGAATATGAATGCACATTCATTTTCAGTTGTAACAATGGGGTCTGCATTGAGTGTGAGAATTCCTGTTGCTTCAGCAGCTTTGAAAGCTAACACAACCTTTTGGCATAAAGTATAGTTTGTAGCTGTATAACATATGATATGTTATACATTTCAAACTGCATTCTTCTGTTTTTGTGTGTGTAGGTCAAGGTGGATATGTTCCTGCTCCTCTGACTCCGCAACAAGGTATCAAACACCACTCAAGCACTCAAATATTTGCTTTGGCTAGATGGCAGATGGCTTGTCTTCTCCATTTTAATCTGTTTTCCTCAATGTTGAAGGATTGAGGAAAACATTGATTGCATTGAGGATTAGTTCAAGGAAAGCACATCTGTTTTCTTATACAGCAGCTCTGCGACATGCCTGAACAATACTCAACATTTTTTATAAAATAAATCTTTACATTTGTGTGATTTTTTCCAGCTAAAGCTGCCAAGTATGGTCCACTTCAGGGTTTCCTTGGTGCTGGAGGTGGTGGAGGAGGAGTCTATAGAGGTGAAAACATAATAATCATTTATGTAAAAGAGTGTTATATAAACTCTGCAAGCACATGTGTAAATATAAACAATATGTGAATGTTGTAACTTGTGTTGCAGGTTCTGCTGCGGGCTGCCAGGGAAAATACTGTGGGAGGAGGAAGTAGAGGATCTCTAAGAGATTTAGAGTGACCTCAAAAACAAACACAAAAAACATGGTGCTACTGCATGAACGAGAATGTACATTTCATATAAGACAAACAACCATATTAGAATTGTAAAGATGTTTTTACTTGTCTATGAAGTTAGTCCTTGTTCAGACCCACCGACCTAGAATTTTTGTTTTGTTTTGCAGACTTGACGTCTTGCTTTTGTGCCCTTAATGGGACACATGCTACTTGTGCTTTGACGACCTAGTCTTTGTGTAGGTCATCTTTTGTTGCGACGCCTTGCTTCTCTTTACAGTATGTGAGTGTATGTTGACAGTATCGTGTATGTAGCTATGGAGTATGTGGTGCTAAAATCCCAGTGCTGCAGGTGTCACAGAGTGTGCTTTTGAGCCAACATGTCACACGGTTTGTCATGCACATAGTCAAAACCTGATGAAGTCTGGCCACTCAGTGCGTTGTCTGTGGATCGGTCTCTTCTGCAGCTATTTTTAGTCCTGCTGGGTCTAAATCAGTGGGAAACGGGGTTTGGGCCAACCCATCTGCTCTCTCACGACACCCGTTTGGTTGCTATGCATTTCGGTTTCCTGAGCAAAAAATGACAACATCAACAACATGCACTTGCTGTCATTGATTCAATGCTGAAAACAAACTCAGTTTAGTTAATAAAATTGGACTCTTTGTTAAATTGTGATTTTTATCTTCAGAGCCTCACAGTTCAGCTTCAGCATATGTATTTTTCACGACGCTAATTTCAAATATTTACCCTTGAGTTACTTACCATAATATGGTTACTATTCCATCATGCATTGACTCATAGCTTTATTGTTATCAGGAATTGTGAATAAAGATATTTTTCTGTACTGTTCAAAGTATCTTACATAAATGATGATTCTTTATAGCCATATTTAAAAGGCACATGCTCATATTGTTTTATTTTACTTGACGTGTTATTGAGAAAAGCTTTACTGACCAAAGGTTCATGCTGTTGCCAAGTGACAATGTTTCTAAAAGTGTGTACTGTATTTTGTACTAATTTGATGTTTACTGGTTTCAGTTCATTACTGTGCCATGTAAGAACTGACTGTAAGTCAGCTTGTCTTGTGTGCCGTGGAATACTTTTCATCTTTGTTTAAAGCTGTTTTATAAAGGGGAACAGTGTGGTTTTGCACTTTTTATATCCACGACACACCGGATACACAAACTGTATCTGCTCCAAGGAATAATATAATAAAACAACTTCAATTAATGTCTGTGAATTCTCATTTCTTGTAAAGTGAATTTGTGCTGCAGCAGCAGAAGGTGCAGCTTAAATGCATAATTCAATTGAAATGCCTTAAATCAATCACCCAGGTCACTACTATCCTCTCTTGGAGCCTATAAAGAAAATAATAGGTTTTCTAGTAAATAATAACAAAATCATCTTGTTATTAAAGACACTTTAACACAATGAATATGACACATTACGTGTTGAGTTGACTGACATGACCATTTAATTTGGAAGTGGTGCAGGGTCTGTCACTGCCCCGCCTTTCAGTAGGACTTGCTCCGGTTGGCCCGCCGCAGTTTCCTTTGGCCGAGCGGGCAGCTTCATTGGCCAGCGGCGCTCTTGAATCCAGCACCGCAGAAACGTGCCTCTGGAGCAGGATCTGAGCGGAGTGCCGCCTACACCGAGGCACAGACGGCACCACCGGGGCTGCGCTGGGAGCAACACGGGACAGCGATCATCTGCGGACCAGAGGCGGCCCAGTGGCTCTCCCGGAGCTCCGTGACAGACGGTGGATGAGGTTGATGCTGCTGTGCTGCACCTGGAAGGACGAACGTATGGGAGAGGAGGAAGGTACGGAGCAGGGTGTTTACCGCGGCAGGGCGGGATGCGGAGGAGCATCTTTGCCTCCCAAATGAGTAGGATGCACGAGCGATCAGTGCATTTGTCATTTTAACTAATGGCTTATCTCTTATACCGTGCATGAATGCAAAAGAAACAAAATTGCAGAGAGCGTTTGAAGACGTGTTCGCGTGTTTTCTCCAAAACGATGCTCCCATCTTCGCAGTCTTCTCCCTGTTACCAGGCAGTGTCGTTTGCACTTGTGTCAACGAAGAAAAGTATTTGAAAACGAGCATTTACATTTGGGTGGATATATTATCAAAATATAACCGCTAATTTATTTATTGTCTTCAACTTTTGCTCGAAAAAAAACTGCAGTTTGCCTTTTTTCACACGACTCGAGACTTAATGTAAACAGAAATATTAAGTTATTTTTTATATGGTACCAGCAATCACTTAGGAGGGACATACCTTGACTTTTCTGTTGATTTTGTAAGAATAGTCACAATATTTGTAATCATAATAATCTAAAAATTGCTATGTTTAATTTCGGTATCACAAAATGTCATATGTGTAAACCGTCCTGTGGTTGGTTGTGTTCCTATGATGAAGCCCTTTGAGGTGCATGAGTAAATAATGCAGGTGATCATGAGGTCAGCCCTACCCTACATTAGTGTTGGCCCTGTGTTGTATGTTTAAGGATGACACGAGTGAACATTTTCTGGATGATGTCCATATATATTCATTAAAAAGTGATGTGGAATAATGGGATGGAAGTGGGGGCATGAGCACAAAAACATACCTACTTCATGACCCAAACAATCAATAAAGCCACGACAGCAACTGCTGACATGGACATGTAAGTACAACTGCAATGCCAAAACTTCAGCCAAATACAAATAGCCAAAAACGACAACATTATGCAATAAAGATAGAAAAAAGACCAGCTCGTATTCACTTGTGGTTTGGCAAATGCATATATTTCTAAGCAAGTTGTCCTACTATAAGTATGAGTCACTATAGCTGCTTTAGTTCATAAATAAATAAAAGCAAGTCCAGGTGTGTTCGTGCTTTGGCTCAAAGGTCCTGAGCCATACAAACCTGCTTTACTACATATATCGGTTGTGACAATGTAACTCTTCAATGTTTTAACTACTGTATACTGTATCTTTAACGTCTCTCCCTTTGCCCCTGGAGGCCATGTTATAGGTTGCACTAAACCTTAAGTAGTTAATTGCATTGCACAGCTGAGGTTATTCCTTGGCGTGATATAACATATTCAGATATTCAGCGTTTAAAGATATGGGTAAATGCCTGCAGTACATGCCATCTGTGGACAGTAACACCCTGCTTTTGTTCAGCCTGTGCTGGGACATTTCTGAGCCGTGGTGACTTACACTGGAGACGCAGCAAGGAAAAGCAATCATTGTTTAGAGCCATGCATTATCAAACTAAAATTCAGTTGAATGTTTGCTACACTTCTGTGTGCCCCGTGACCCATGTGAGGTGTGTTTGTGTGCAGCTGGGGGAAGCCTGCCTGTCTGCGCGGGATGCAAAAAGTCTATCTACGATGAGCAGTATCTCCAGGCCCTCAGCACTGACTGGCACACTGTCTGCTTCAGGTAAGACAGAAACTCAAACACTGGTTTCTTTTGGCTTTTCATTTCTGAGAGAGTGTTTTGTGCAGTGATAGATAGAAAACAGTTTGTCACAGTTGTGGAATTGATACATTGCAATAAGGATGAGAGTTAGGTTGGTTTTGTTGCTATCAGTTTTCGATTTTTATATTGTCACAGCGTTCACTTAAAGGAGCTAGATGCAAGTTCGCCATGTTATACTCACTACTGCCACCTCAGGTCATACGTGTAACTCCATCTTCTATATTAAGCGCGTGCATGACGGCAATTCAGACCCAAAGTAACACCTTTTTGAGTGACAGTGCAGGATTATAGAGGCAGTTGTGGCGAACAGGTCTGAGCTCATTCTACACATTAGGACATTGTTGGAACATGTAGGGGGAAAACACATAATTTTAACATTTATAAACTCCGTATAGTCCCTTTAATGTGGGCGGGAGCCCTGAACAGTTTTCTTTGTAGTACAAACCGTACCTTCACTACATCTCGATGAACTCGCCTTTGCCATTTCTGTAAATCCATTCCTCGTCCTACTCTCTATTTCCAAGTCAGATCACACTAATCTTCGAAATGTAACTTTGATATTGACAGGTTGAGTCTTCCCTTGTTACTGTGCGCTGACAGACAAAGCAGCACTGACACACTGTGGAAACTCACCACACAGTGTGTCATTAATGATTTCCCCTGGCCGGATGTTTAAATGAGAAATCTGAGTCGAGGATCTGGGAGTCTACACAGTCTACAATGGTTTTGTGGTGTGTGTTTCTGTGGCACTTCTGACATTACCACCAATCCCTGTGATTTTGTCCTCTATATGGTCGTATTTATTAACACAGACTTCATTCATATTTCTACAATTAATGACTTACTGTGCTGTCAACATTGCTATCTACAACGTTTTCTTTTTAACTTGGTAGCCCTGTTCGAGACAATATGGCATAAAAATGTGTTATTGATCTATTTAAATAAAGAAATAAATCTATCTTTCATTAATATGGGTCAACACAGAGAAGTTAGAGTGGGCTGTACTTTGATATGACACACGGCATAACCATAAACAAAAATGGTTGCCTAATTGGGCAGATTAGGTGATCTGTGTGGTACCGTGTTTACAGACACATTGCTGCGTGTTCTTTCACTAAAATGATTCCTGGATGTTTCCCTGTGGGGCACCCATGTTTTTGACCCAGTTTCAAATCCACATGGAGAGCGGGGATGTCATGGAATAGCAGGATTTAAGACGGTTTACTAGTCTGACAAGAGCTGTGTGGAAAATTGGCCGGTGACAGTGGGGAAAGGGGCTTATATCCAAACAAAACACGAGCGGGATGAGACGGTGCAGCTGCAAGCCCAGAGCTGCAATGGTGCATCACTCCAGCGGACATGAGGGGAATGGAAAAGAGTTCCCCGTGATTTTTACACTGCAGTTTGTCCCAAGGGTCAAACAAAAGTCACAAAACATCTCCATAGTTTCATGATTTAGAAGAATGGAAAAGTTCTACCAATGTGTCTTCAATTTTGGTTCAAGCACTAAAAGGCTGACTTATTTATCGATAATTAAAAGACATGTTTAAATATGCATTATTATTGGCCTCGTCACTCGACCACTCATCACATTGCCGAGGCGAGTTTTATTGTGTGCACATTTCTGTTGACACATTTAAAGGAGCCCTTGACATTTCGACAAAGACTAAACAAACAGCAGATGCAGAGAAGTGTGCAGAAGTGTGCGATTGCGAGTGTGTGGCCCAGCTGTCTAGACACATAACTAAAGAAAAGCACGTTTTGTCTGCACCTCTACCCATTTTCAAATTGTATATGTTTAACTCTCTCCATATATTATACTTATGCCCTTTCTCTGACCACATAAATCTGAAGAGACTCCCTGATATCGCTGCTGCCTGCGCTTCATTGTAATTTCTTTGAGCACCATTTTATAAACACTAACAGTTGTTATGCAACCTTCCTTGAGTGTAATTGTGGACAGAAAAATAACACATGAATTCACTGATGATAAGTGAGATATAAAACAATCATTGTCTCTTTGAACACTATAGTACTTATAACTAATAGTGCCACTGCTCTCTAGTGGGTAAAAACTTTATCTGGCATTGAGTCACATATTTCAAGTGTTAAAGTTGTGTCTTAGAAATAACCTCGAGAGCAGGGCTGCGCCATGAATCGCTATTGAATCAAAACTGCAATTATCTAAACACAAATATATCAAAAAGATGTATATGAAATTGTATTGGTAGCTGTTATAATTTGGCCTGAAAACAACACAATATTCCTTCTGCATTCGGATGCCCAATCAACGAACAGGATTGCTTTCACACAAAAAAGACTCAGCTCCCACTTTCTACAAATTTAAACGGGCAGATGGTCAAAAATATCACTGGACCAGAGTCTGTGCAGTTTGGACCATGTCATCTCAATTTGTCCACTGACAAAACATTTGCATGACCAGCTGAATATTCGATTCAGCTCCCCAGCTGATCTGTTCTGCTCTTATGAAGAAAATGTGCACAGGGTTGCATTTTACTGCAGATAAAATCCTAAAAATGTAAAATTTTCAAATGGACCCTGGTATTTTTTATACATTTCTGGCCGTATCTGTACCACTGTACTATAGTTCAGCCTGGATAGACTCAAACAGACAAAAGCAACGATTAGAAAGATTTATTGACATACTGTATGTATGTTTTTGGCGATCAGACCCCGGCAGTAGATATCAGATATATGAATTGATTGGACTGGATGGGCAGGTTAGAGTTGGAGATGTCTACCCCGGAGCCACAACACTGGTGGTGTGTATAGGAGACCCGTGAAGGATGCAGCAGAGAGAGCTGGGGATAGAAGAGGTGGAGACGGGGTGGAGGTGGGTCGTAGCACAGCTGGGAAGCGAACAAACCATGAATGCCAGAGGCTTAAAAGCAGACCCAAGGGCGATGATTGGCTGCTACGAAGGTGTGGCTCTGTGCTGATAGGCTGAGGTGGAGGTGTGACCCGCCCAGGCACGATCATTAGCTGGAGGAAGGTGATGCTACATTGGTCTCCCAGGTAGAAATTACGCCTCGGCTTCATTTGACTGACTACAACGGTAAGCTACTGTAGTCAGTCAAGAAGAAGAAGATCTTTATTTATATAGCGCCTTTCACAGACATGGTCACAAGCGCTTTACATGAGACAATTGTACATTCACTCCACACTCGGTGGTGGAAAGCTATGTTTGTAGCTTCAGTTTCCCTTGGGGGGAAAACTATAGTTTGAAGGTTTTTGTTGTCTATAGCTGAGCTGTAAGGAAAAGCCTTGTAACATAGATAATATTCCACTTTAAAATTCAAGCATAGTGTCCACATTGATGGCCATTTTTATTACTGTCCTGGTAAATATGATGAATTGACCTGTGAAAGTTAATCCAATTGATAATATGCATGGAGAGGAAAGGAGAGGCTTGTCTCCGCCCTGAAAGCCCATTTATTTCCAATGAAGAGCTTGCTAAATCAGATTATCCTTGCAGGTCAATGAGTAAGATGAGCACTTATGAAATGGCAGAGCAGAGAAAAATTAGATCTGTGCCTTACACAGGAGGCTGTGTGATGTTGCAGGTCAGAAAGAGCTGGACTCGGAGAAGTGTCATCTCCTGTCAGAGGAAGTAGGGGGTGGACTGAGGGATTGTGGGTGATGGCATTGACAGAGGGAGGCAGTTCAGAGCCGACAGGAGCGAGACCGCTGACTGTCACCACTGGACCCTGGCTCCCTGCACAGCCATGTCAGCAGGAAAGACAGTCAAGTAAGTGCATTGTGAAGCGTGCACAGTTAAAATATATTGATCTGCTTTTTTGTATTGCTGTTTCAGACATGTTAATGCGTTTTGTGAGATTCTTGGCCCATTAATTTTCTTAATTTATTTAAATGAGACAGCCAAAAACACCTTTTGTCTGTGTCATCTTTAAAAGGATGCATATATGTATAAGGATAATATTGTCATCTTAAAGTAGTCATTTTTAAGTTATATTTAGTTTTATGTAAAATATATATATATGTTATGGTGTAGTAGTATTTAAAGTAATAAGTAGTAGCAATAATAGTGGTGGTTGGTTGTGTAAGCTGATATTTTACACCAGCTATTCTTGGTTGTCTTTTTTGGTAATATTTGAGTGCCTTACATCATAAGTAAAAGAATCAGTAGAAGTTGTCATATTTTTTACTTACTTACTTTTTTAAAAATAATATAGAAATGATTTTGAGAATTGAGATTAGGCATAAAGAATAATCCTTATCCTTTTTTCCTTGTAATGATCAAACAATTTTTTTGCAGTGACTTTATTAAAAAAGAAAAAAAAACATAAATATTGATTTGACCAGGAATATGAACATAGACAAGATAGACTTTTTTTTTCTTGACCAAAACAACGTATTTACTTGTCTTATTTTCCTATGTGTCAGTGCTCCTCTGATCAGCTTATTCCACTTCTTTATTTCTGACTTCCCTAAACACAAGTCACTAGTATCCCATGCTGCAGCTTGTGCTGGTGACTCGAGGTTGAGCATATGACTAACCAGCAATAACATGAGAGATCTACAGAGGTCAAGTAGAGACAGATGAAATGCAATTTAAAGGAACAGGCCACCGTTTTTTCCATACTGATATATGTTCTTACCTGAGCTTAGACGAGTTGATACGTACCTGTCTGGTCTTTACGTGTGCACTCAGTCACGCACAAAGACCAAAGATGTTGTTAGCATTTAGCCTCTCCTCCTCTCCTCTCCGTTGGGGGGCCAAACGGGGGTGAAGTTAGTAGCGGTGGCCTGTTCCTTTAAATCACCAAGTCTTTCACTATTATCAGACAGTCTTGTTTTATAGATCTGAACATAATGGTATGTTGAGCAAAAGATACAATTCTTTGAAAACCTGTGCAATAACTATTAGACAGATTATACAGTAACACAATAAGACTGAGTCCTGCGTCTGTCGGTGTAAAAGGGATTTCATGAGAGGTCATTTTATGTTTTAAGCCCAGATCTTGCCCTTGCAGCTCTGTGTTATCACAGCCGCTCATACCTTTCCCAGAGGGCAGCACTTTGATTAATCACCTTTCCTAAGCGTTGACCTTTGGCTCATGGTACAATACTTCTATAACTCTCTGGAAATTACATTTGGTGGATTTCAGGTGATAAACTTGAAACGCTGTGTGTGATTAAAAGAACAAGATACACGTCCTAATTTGTAACTTCAGTGCCTTTTCGCTTCGACATTGGATTCATTCATGTTCATAAGAGAACAAGGACAAACAAAGCACTTCAGCGAGCAGACGTAAAAGTGTGAAAGTGGTGCTTCCATGGTTTGATTTTTCTTAAAGATAACATTAGAAGCAAATGCTCACTTTGATGCAGCTTTGTGAGCTGAAAAGTATTTCTGTTTCATTCAGTATTTCAACTTTGAAGCTAGTACAGTGCAGAGAAAGTAAGATATGTTGCGTATCTGTCATAGAATTTACAAGTGATCTCACCGTTTAAGAATAAAAATGTGCAGCACTTTATTTATCAGTAAAATTATTAAATAAAAAGAAGAAACAGTTGTAAAAATATGACTATTACAATCATATTTTAAATTTTAACCTGATTTTGTGCTCATTGAGTCTATAAACAGGAGCTATAGACTGTGGCCTGTTTCCTAGTGACAGTTTCCAGAGCTTTTATCTTTTCCCAGAAGGTCCCAGACTGACAGTCATCGAGGCTCAACCCGCACAAAGAAAACTGCTGCTGGTGCTCCATTCATTTACCGACACATTCCCCATTCACTGAAGAGATGCTGAAAGCCCGGAGTTCAGAGCCAACATTACACTTACTCACATTCAGTGCTGTTTCAAATGCACAACACGCTTCTCACTTGATTTTGCTACTTTTTTTACCAGTTTTACAAAGCTCCAAAAACCCAAAGCAGCCATTGTGCGGATAAACCCGTGTTTGCTGAGGTCAGATGGGACCAAGGGCAGCATCTGATTGGTCGAGGCACTTCCTGTCGGATCTCGGTATGCCCAATAGACAGAGAGTGTAGAGTAAATATAAAGGGATGAAGTAATGGTCTTTATTTGAGGGGTGACATCATCGCAAAGGCATTTTTTTTTGATAACCATGGGCAAAGAGGGGGGGTGAAGGGAGGCACCATAAAGGGGGGCGTGAGAATGAGGTGAATGAGACTAATGATGCGTGAATGTGAAAAACAAATCCCACTATTTCACCAGAACAACGTATTTTAAATGGATTCTGCTTCTTTGCGCTGCCAAGAACGTTATGCTGTTTTTGATAGTTTGCTTCTTTTTTGATTAAATTGGCAAGATTCTGAATTTGCAGAGAGCTGTGAATGATAAATGTGAGATACTTTTGAGAATTGGATTTTTGGGACATGTTCTGGGCAAACATTGTTTCTGAGATCCTGATGAGATTTAACCCCTGCCACAAGGGGTCAGTAAAGACACAAACTAATAAGCTGAAATGAATTGTTTGCAAGATGGACTGGAGCTTTGTGTTCAGTGAGTGATGCAATTACACCTAAATCCAGTGGTTATGAACTCGTATAGCTTCTCGATGCACATTCAGTCTATTAAGGCAGGCCTCCAAAGAAAAACATGTATTTCAACTTGCAGTAGGCCATAATGAAAACACTTTATTAATTATTTATTTATAACATTCAACACTGTTGTAGTATGAATGAATACAGTAGGCTATTTATATGCATTGAGAAGAAGACCCATTATCCATTAACCCACATTTTTCTTTTATGTATCTATTTTGAAAACAAGTACTAGTATTTGTCAAGGTTTCGGTGCTTGTGTCCCAAATCCCAAACTTGCATTGTTTGCATTTCAAGACACATTAATTTCCTGTGACATCTGGGCATAGGACTATATTGGTGTATTGATTTCATGCTCACTCCACAGTCTGCCAGTAGAAAGACACTGCATGTCCTTTAGCTTGTAGGCAACGATGGAGCAGTTAATATTTAATGAAGCTGTGCAGGTTGGGAGGAGTGCGTGTGTGGTTGGGGCAGGTACCTCTCAGGTAGGTGTCTGTCAGTAGAGATTCAGTTCTCACCCCTCTCGGGCGCTCCCACTGTTTCATTATGACAGTGCCCTTCTGTATCCTGTCAGGGAGTGGCAGCCCGTGCGTCACTGACCTTCTCCTGCTGACACTTTGACACAACACCTCGTTGACTTTGACCTTGATTCAGGTCCATGTAACACTGTGCAGACTGCTGAGGTGTGCCAGCTTCGAAATGAATGTCCCCAAACTAAAGGGCGGTTACAGTACAATGCTTTGAGTGATTATTGTTTCAAAATGAAACACAGGAAACTTGCACTTGTTCAAAGTAAGACGCCCACGTAAGGCTAATGATGCATTACTGTAATATTTCAATATTGGTGGTCAGGGTTCTCACACATATTTTTTTCACAGTGGAGGGGCAGGCTGAAGTGTGGCGTAGGTGAGTGCCACAAATTTCTAAATTTCTAAATTTAAATTTTGAAAATTTAGACACCCCCCTCTTTAGACACTATTCAAATCAGGTGTTATTACGATGGTATCGATTATAAAGGGATAAAAACAACAGAAAATTGGTTGAAACACAGTGTGGGGGAAGAAATTCACAGTGTAAGGGGCCCCTACACTCTGGTGAGAGCACTGGTGGTGCAATAACATTTGCAAAATAGGGATATTCTGGCTCATAAAATCTTTCATATGTTGTCATGTCATTAAATTAATAAAATGCAAACATTGAGTTTATTACAAAAGAACCTCCCCACAGTGACACATTGGGCCAGATCTTGTGGCGGCGCACGGGGCGGCGCAGGCTCTTGGCGAATTATTTTCCGAGTGGCGGCGCTATATGTGCCATTCGCCTCCACCACCTGTGAGGGGCGTCACAAGAGGAGGTGACTGCACTGATGGAAACACGGCTGACATTCACTTCCTCGTTTACATTGCGCTGTCTTACGTTCTTTCTTAAGCCTTAGGCTCTCACAGGTCAAACTAAAAACTTTATTTACCCCATCGTGAGCTAAACCATGTTCACGTCTCGAGAGAAAAAGAGCTACAGCGTCCGCTGTGGCGCGGATCGGCCCGCGCTTGGCGTGAACGCGAAGCAAAACAAAAGCACATGTTCACCCCACACAACCACACAACCACTCTCCTGGACGCGGAGTCGATCTGGTTGGAGGAAAATGTGTGCGTCTCCACCCACGTAAATGCGCTAAGTCTGGAGTGGCAAGATCACAAAGTGCGCTCCGACTGAGCGCAAAATGTCACGCTATCGTCTCCGTTTTGATGCACAAGATCGGGCCCATGGTGTCTTTACTGTGAGTTTGCTTCACAGACCTGACACATTACTTTGCAGGGAGTGAGACATCACTCATTCATCTCCATGGAGATGTTGCTGCTTTGTTTGTCAATAGGTCACCAAATATGAGGAATACATTTATTACATCCAACAAGAATTGTCTGTTTCTGAGCATTTGGAGCAAGTTTGATGACTTGTATATATTTTTTAATTTGTTTAGTTGCTCTTCTAATGTAGCAACATGAAACCTGGAATATTACGCAGTGTGACTTTTATGTATCCAATGACAAGCTGTTTTCCCAGTAGTCCCAAGTTATCACTTTCTGAATGTATTTAATTTTAGCAATTGAACTAGGTAAAAAGCTTCCAATCATAACTCTTTATCTTTCCTCCTAATATTGAGATCTAATGTGTCATGACAGTCAGTGTTAAATACATTCCAGAAATCGTGTGTCTGATGTGTGGAATGTGTCTATTATTTACTCAAGTGTCCCGCCTCGTCCAAATATTAGCATTTTCCTTCTTTGGAGCAGTTCTGTTCCCCTGGGAGTCGACTCTGCTCTTTTCACTTCGCGAATGTCCATTAACCATTAGTTCAATGACATCGACTGGGAAGAATGAATCGGGTTAGCTACTGACCTGGGTCACCCTGTCCATGTGATAAATAGGATTCACAGCACTTCAAAAAGAGTACCTACCTCTTCATGACTCTCTTTGATGATTTGCACAACACATTTTCAAGTTGGTTTTGCAGACCCAATTTGAACTTTGCATGTGGTCCTTGGCGTATTGTCTTAGCACCAGGCTTCTGACACTGCATCAGTATATCCTTAACTTGACAGAAGACACAGTGGACATGAGTGGCTGCGATGTCATTTGTCACAAATCCCGAACAATGTAGATTTTCTTATAATGCCTCCGACTGCTGAATGAACTTTAGGTGATACAAACTATATCATAGCGACCAACAAGACCCTCGTGCTTCCACAAATTAGGGAGAGAGGCCATTTTGACCTGTGAAAGTAAATCTCCCGCACACTTTGAGTTAATTCCATCAGGGATTTGGACAGGAAGGGGTCAGTTTCAGCTTTACCAACACTGCTGCCCCGCTCTGATCCATGCTGCCATTGGTCGGACCAAAAATCCACTCCATTTTTCCTCCAGTGTCTAAAATCTCCTCTGCTTCCTCTGACTTTTTCATATTTCCAGCCTGGCTTTGCATATGTTTCAGTGTTCATTTTATCAATTCCATTTAAACGTCTGCAAAAATTGTACTAGCGCGAAAATTCCTGGCTTTGATGCAACCTCTCTTTTTGAGAATGTTTAAATTTGTGTCAGTAGGTTTTTGTCATATCATCGGCAGGCAAGCGCAGTCTTAGGCAAATACTGTCATAATCCTCTTACACGTCCCGCTGATGAACTGTCACGCACAGCAGCCGCAAAGAGCACACTGAAAGTTTCATGTGTGGTTTTGGTAGTGCTGGAGTAACGGTAATAATAGCTAAGGTATATGCAAACCATAGAAGATGATGATTTGTCTAGATATGATCTTGCAGTTGCATTAAGTGCTTTATATAATGTTGATTTAATTAGTAGAATGTTAAAGTCTGTGTTTTTAGTCTGTTTACTCTCTTATATCTTTTACAATTGTACTTTGAGGATTTTCTCCACCTCTCTGAGCTGCTGGGATCATGGCCTCATCACTGGGCTGGTTATCAGTGAAGACAGCTGAGTGGCTTCTGCTGCAGACGTCTTCTGAAAGCTTTGACCCACTTCCAAATTCCCCCCCATCCTCTCCTCTCCTCCTTCACCCAAACACTCCGCATGGCTAAGCAGCTTTGCCCCAGTCTAAAGAACTGCAGGGGAGAGCTCTGCATGCCGACACTCTGGAGAATGGGTGTGTCTCTGTCATAAATAAATCCTGAGTACAGAGTTGTGCGTCCGTGCTGCAAGTGCAACGTGAACTGCAGAGGAGAGGAGAGCGAAATAAACTCATTGCATCTATGCCTTCATTACGAGGGCTGGGTACCGTTCATTTTTTTGGGATACTTTAGCAATAGTTGTTTTGCAATACTGATACCTGATCCTAATCCTTACGATTAACCTACAGTGAGCGTTTATAACCACAGTGAATGTAAAAATGGTTGATCTTGACATCCCTACAACCAGGTAACTTGCTTTAACCTCTTAACTCCTCAAAAACCAACCACATTTCCTCCAGTTTGGCATTACCCAAATCTAAAGGCTTCAAAAAACCCACAAAAACGCCCCAAAAGAGGACCAACAAAAATCAACTAAATGCAACAAAAAAGTGACAAAAAAATCAACAAAACAGTGACAAGAACGAGACGAAAACAAGGTTGAAAACGCAACAAAAGCGTGACAAAAAAGCCACAAAAATGCAAAAACGCAAAAACACGAGGTACAAGATCTGCTTTGTAGGTCTTAGCTTTCAAATAAAGTGCAACACTGGCTTCAGTGAAGGGGATTTTAGATTTGGGTAAAGCTGAAGTGGAGAAAATGCACTTGGTTAAGATGTTGATGCTGTCCCAGGACCCAACAGGCATCAAATCTTGGTATCTGCTTTCGATACTTTTATTTTTTTTACACCCTAAAATCTCTAAAAGGTCTATTACCTCCTATTTATCCTGTTATGTTGTATAAATGAATCTTACAATGACATATTCAACTGCATATTTTAGCTTAATTATTATAATAGTTTCAACTCATTTGGATGTTAACTTGTGGTACAGCAGTTAGATTGTGGATTGAAATGTTTTTACTTACATACTCTCTTAACCTGATTCGGGGATACAGTTCGCAATGATGTCATCAACAAAGGCTTAAAAGGAAAGCTATAATTTTTAGTCAAGTGGTGTAATTACATGGCTGTAAATCCAGCACTGTCACCAAAATGTTCTGTCAGCACAACACACTCATTTTCTTGATTATTGAAGCTAAATGGCTTTCGATTAACATGTCTTTCCTTTGTAAATAATATAATACCCCTTCAAGAACATGCCAGAAGATCCAGATCATTGTTTTATCAGTTGATTAGGCGATGAACTAACATGATGTAAATGTCTTCCAGGTGCTGTGAGTGCAGTGCGTCGCTGTCCCACTGGTACTATGAGAAAGATGGCCGCCTCTTCTGTAAAAAGGACTACTGGGCCAAATTCGGGGAGCTGTGCCACGGCTGCAACGACCCGATCACCACCGGGCTCATCATGGTAAGAGGATCGCCGGACCCCCCGCTGTATTCTCCGTTTGCAGATAAAACTCAAGTTACTGTCGGGCCTCTCTCATCGGTTCATAGAGTGCGCGGCGAGTACAAATGTGTATACAAGCTCGCGGACCGGTGCCAGAGGTGTAGCTGACTGTGCGTGAGTGGATGGATCGTTTTACAGACCTCCAGTGGAAGCCCAAGCTTTAGAGAGCATATGGGTTACGGGAGAAAGTGGCCAAATAACAATAAGCTTAATTCGAGAAGGGATTTGCTGCATTATAGAGTTGGCAAAATAAGGCATTTGTTGATTGGTCATTTAAAGTTCCTGTAACTTAACTAGAGTAAAATCTTTGTCAAGAAGTGGTACTTTTTTCATCAGAATTTGAAGCTGAAGCACATGCAAAAAGTTGTTGGTGTTATTGTGACAGTGAACTACTGTATCGGGTTATGCTAAAGGGTTTGGGCACAAGCTTGGGCCAGGCTGCGAGAACATTTTTCTTAGGATAGTTGGTAAATCAACCAGTCACAAGTCATGAGAGTGAAACATCATATATCAACCTATCAGCTTAACCCTGACCTTGTCCTAACCATAACCTCCAGTTCAGCTATACCCTAATCTAAAAGCTTCTCGACTGGAGTGTACAGCCTATAACTGTTTTGTTGGTTTGTCATCTCTTTCTTTTTGCCTGTTTTGTTTGCATTTTTGTCACTCTTTTGCTGCATTTTCATCCTCATTTAGGTCTCGTTTTTGCCTTAATTTTGACACTTAAAGTAAAAATGTTGAAAAAAACATACATTGAACAAAATCAATGGAGGTTGATTTGAAATAAAAATACAAAGTCAAATTGTGGTCATCGTAATCACTAATCAATAAACCTTACATATACAGTAATTCTACAATATCTTTTGTGCAAGTTTACCAGAAAAATCGTCAGAATCTGAAGAACAGTTATGCAGTGTCAAGGGTACATTTTCCTAACATGTTTCTCTTAACCTTATAGTGTAGGTTAACTTTTCCATTATAAAAAGGCTTTGAATTAAATTTGCTATCAAGAAGCTTTCAGATTTGGTTAAAGTCGAACTGGAGTAAATGTGTTCGGTGATGTCAGGGGTTACGAGGTTAATCATTGAAATATTCTCATGTCTTTGAAGTAGTTTTGATTGGAAAGTGGCAGCACTTTCTTTCCAGTTCCACCTTCTTTCTATTGTTTAATTTTCAAATCTATATTTCCATCTGAAGAATTGCCCACCCAGCACCACTCCTTTTTGTTTCCCATAATTGGTTTTCCGTTCTCACTCTTATAAAGTCCAGCCCAGGTGCTTCCATAAAACAAGATGGGCCGTTAAAACCATGACACAGAGTTCATTTATTAGCCGTAAAGCATGTGGCGTGTTGGTGGGATTGTGCGGCCTGCAGCTCCGGGCAGGTCATGTGTCACGGTCATGATGAACAGCAGCCATTCGAGCGCATCCTGCAGAGTGTGTGTTTTTTTACATTCAGACTGTGCAGCTCAATCTGTATAATGCCTCAAAGCAAGAGGACAGAGTGGATGAGATGGAGAACACTGGTGCTACTCTTTCTCCTTGTGCTAAGATTGACTGTTACACTTCAATAAGAAGACCCACTCAAGTCTTATTGCTATGAATGACATTAGCGGGCAGACGGGCAGACCAAGGTTAGCTCTCTGAGGAAGCCACTCCCTTTTAAAAGTCTGCAGCTTCACCTGCACCAAGACGCAGCAAAACACAGTCCTATTTTTACTCTTTACAGATACACATGCACTTGAATCACCTCCCAGCTCATCCCTAGTCAGTGAAAAACCTGCAGTTTGGAGCAGTGAGTCAGCAAGCTAAGAGGTAACGCTGTAGAGCACATGGTTAGCCAGAATAGGCTATCATAGAGTTGTTTTCCCACTCAAAGAGGTAACAACCGCGAGTATTAGGTTGGCTTTGAACCACATGCTTGCTCAGTTAAAAAGGCTATTCAAAAGGCTTTTTTCTTGTCAAAACATTCTGTGTAAAGTCATGCACTGCAGCCTGAATGAAACTTGATACTGTCAAAAAGATAACGGAATGGACAGATAATGAAACACTTTTTCCTGTAAATGAACATGTTTCTTGTCAGACAAACACCCCAAACACGAGGGATTTCCTTAAAATTCATTCAGTATTTCACTTCTCCAATTTAACAATCTGAGAAACTACCATAATAGCTTCACAATGTTTCCATGGATGGTTTATTGTCACTTGAGGGAACTGAAAAGTCCCCCCTGTTATTTTTGTTACACCTCTATTGTTTTCATGGTCAATATGGTATTCGTTAGTTTCATCACTAAAATATTTACTTTTCGTAACAAATTGTTAATACAAAACACATTTATTACATTTCTCAAAAGACAGTTCCAATGAGTGGGTGATTTTTCTATTATCGAGAGTTAGCCTCCACAACAATGGAAAGTCCCCCGTCCTAAAAACATCCCACCTCCCACTGCGCGGGTTTTCCATGTGTCACTGAGAGGTTTGTTCCCCTTCAATGTTAGGCTCATGATAATGCGACTTTTTTTTGGTTTTGTTGCTTAAGTTTCTCGTGTTGTTGTCAGTCTGGTCACACTGCTGTTCTGATGAAGATACAGAACGTCCGCAGAACATGCCTTTAGGGGGGGCGCATGTGGTTTCTTACTTAAGACGCCGCTGCTGCTGCCTGAGTTATTATATAGTCTTGAAGTTTCAGTGGGTTCAGAATTTACACACAAGCCCCCTTTATAGCTACTGTATGTCTGAGACTGTCAAACCTTTCTGTATCATATATATGCACACCACAAACCTAAACTTTTATCAATGTTCAGAGAGCAAGGCAAAGGGTCTGCAGTTGTTGTATATGGTCTGAAATTTACTTTGCTACGGTTCCACCTGAACCAAGCTCGTTTACTACAGTGTGGCCTTACCCAAATCTAAAAACCTCTTGACAGCGACAAAAACGAGAAGGAAACAAGGATGAACACACGAGTGACAAAGTAACAGCAAAAAAAGATAGAAATATGATAAAAAAGCAGCAAAAGTGACCGAAACTCCACCGAAAAAGTGTGAATAATGTGACGAAAACACAGTAAAAAAGAGACAGTTGTAATAGTTTTTGTGAATCTTTTTGTTGCTCTTTTGTAGGTTTTTTTAGGCTTTTTTTCTGCGTTTTTGTACATTTTTTGCTGCACTTTTCTGTTGCACTTTCATTGCTTTCTTGACATCTTTTTTTGTCACTTTTTGTTGCTCTTCTGTGGGTTTTTTGTTGCATGTCCCATCCTTGTTTTCTTCTCGTTTTTGTTGCTATTTTCAAGAAGCTTTTAGATTTGGTTAAAGGGGGTAAAGAGGTTAAATGATTAGACTGGTCCATCGTAGAATAGAATAAACTCATCAAGCCCACTGTAGTAAATCTACCTACAATATTATCACCACCAAGAGTGCATTTCTTCTCCCTCGGTGTCCTGTCCTCCCCCTGAATGCAGCTGTGGGCTGACTTCTTCACTTCTGACATGACTGGGCATCTATTTGTGTTTGTGGTGCACTGAAGTACATTTTTATATTCTCATTATTTCTCAAGGCTACACAATGTATGACAAACTTGTTTAATCGGAAGAGTGGTGACTTTCCAATGAATACAAAATACTTGAGCAGCAAAGAATTTAAAAGCATTCAAGAAAAATGAAGCCGAGATCAGGGCGTGCGCTACGTTTATATTAGCTTTAGTTTCCTCTTAACCAAGTGTGTTTTCTCCAGTTCAGCTTTACCCAAATCTAAAAGTTTACAGCCTATAGGCCAGTGTAACCCCTCATTTGAAAGCTAAGACCTACAAAGCTGATCTGAACTGATCTTTTTCCTCGAGTTGTTGCCGTGTTGTTGCAGCCTTTTTGGAAATTTCTTTTTATTGCTTTTTTGTTGCCGTTTTTGTCCGTTTTTCCTCACATTTTTGTCACATATTTGTTGCTCTTTTGTTGTGTTTTCGCCACACGTTTTCATCACCTCTTCATTGCTTATTTGTCTCTTTTTTGTAGCGTTTTTGCCACTTTTCTGTTGCTATTTTGTTGCATTTTTGTCACTTTATTGTTATGTTTTTGACGCTCTTTTCATCCTCGCTCTCAGCTCATTTTTGTTGCTATTTTGACACTTTTTTCAAGAAGCTTTTATATTTGGGTAAAGCCAAACCGGAGAAAATGTGGTGGGTTCAGGTGGGGGTTAAGAGGTTAAAGGTATCTGCTTCTCCTGAGAGTTGACAGTTCACGAGGAGTGGAGAAAAGCATCTGTGTTTTGAGGATGGAGCTGTAGATCATCACCATGGGGGGTCAGGAATTTCATTGTTATCGTTATTTTTGCTTAACCCAAGTGAAGTGTTGTTGTTTTTTCATACTACTCCCAAGTCATTGCTAACCAGAATGTTCTTGAAACAGCTCTTGTCTCTGTGATTTTGTTACCAGTGCTGCCTCTATACTCAAACTCCCTGTGTAACTGAATCAGGCAGTGTCTGGCCTCCTCCTTCCTCCACGTCTGTCTCTGTTTAGCGTAAAGCGCTTGAGCCCTGCAGGCCCTGAGTGCATCTGACCATCTATTAATAACAATCCCCCCCCTAGTCGGGACGCAGCACTGGATACTGTCAACAGTTGGTGTGGGACATTTCAGGGACACGGACAACTTGGACAACACGGTGAAGGAAAGAATGAGTCTATAGAAAGAGTTGCATCATCACGACGTTGATGCAACACAACATTAGGTCATAGATGGTTGTGCAAACACCCTTATCAAATTTTACAACTAGAAAGAACTATGCTAACTTTTACTTTGTCTTAATAGAATACTAATTAATCAGAATCAATCTTTAAGACCAGGGTGGCTCTGGGGTGAATCCCAACCAAAGATACAGGGACCTGTTGGGGAACACAAGCACTTGGCTGAAAAGGTGAATCTAAATACTATTTGAATTATCTTTCTTTCTACTAATACTGTAGAAAGATCCGCACAACTTTGTCGCTCCCAAGCTGTCCTTCAGACAAGGTCTGAAGAAGGGCGGCAACAAATTTACTATCAGAAATGGTCTTTGTTATGGTTTTAGAATTGGAATTACGAACACTTTTATTTTTTTGTATTTTTGAATATGTGCTATATTGTTTTCTCTACATATTCTTCTTCTTCTTTTTAAATACATCATAGGCCTATATATCCAGTATTTAAAAGAAAATCCTTGTACAAAATCGTAGTGTGAAAAAAGAAAATCTCTCTAGAAGTCTTTCGACAACACACAAACACAACATGGTGGCCCCATATTTTAGCTCCTATCAGCTCTGGAATGCGGGGGGGCTTTGGGACCAAATACAAAAAGGAGGTGCAGACAGGAATGCGCTTAACACAGTTGGGGGTTGCTGCTGTGCTGATTTCCTTGAAGTGGGAGGGCTGCAAAAAAGCCGGCTGTGCAAGAGTGGGCGGAGCCAAGCAGGAAAGGATGAGGTCATAGCAAAAGGAGGAGGCAGGAGGAAGGGAGGGGGCGAGCGAGGCGAGCGTATACACCGGCCGGGGGGGAGTGACATCGATTCAGGGATAATCTCAGCTGCAAAGGCGTGGACTGGCCGCTCTTCTCTCCTCCTCACCGCCGTGTTTAGTGTTTTGTTGTGACTGTGGGGCAAAGGCAGCGGGAGTAGCATGCACTGAAGCAGGGCAGGGAGACACCGGCTCGCGCTGACATGGTGGGAGACTTGTTCCTCTGGAGCTTCTGCTGTCTCAGGCTGTGGAAACGGGAGAAGAAGGTAGGCTGAACTGTCATGATCACTGCATATAAGCTCTTAGTGCGACCCGGCATGTGAGCAAGGAGTCTCGAGGGGCACGCTGATGCTGGATAGTAGTTCCCCATCTCTTACTTGTTATATGTTTTTTGCCTGTCATTTAGAACTAGGTCAGTGGACTATCTCTCTCTGTGGTCTCTGGTCCTACTTCTTCTTCTTGTTCTTGTCATGAAAAACTGATGAGACACGCGGCACGCTTGCTATTTTTAGGATGCGTTTATTCTCCAGATAATAGCAGGATTGAGACGGTGCTTTTGGAGATGACCTGCAGTTGTCATGCCTTATGGCCGTGTCACAGATCACTGTTGTTTATGTTTACACCAGCCGCAGCAGCAGTGGTGAGCCGCTCTATCCGACTTCCTCCGTTTGGCTCGGGGGAAACAAGATGAGGAAAGAGGATGAATGCATTAGCACTGTCTCTGAAGCTTGTATGTGTTGACTGTACTGTCAGAGGCACAAGGGGGTTTCCATTCTGCCAGGCTCAATGTGCTCCACTGTTTCTTCTGATAGAGCTGCTCCTCAGAGATGAAGCTACAGAGTGTTGGGCAGTTTCATCTATTTAGACATTTTAGCACTAACTTGCTTTGTATTGGATTATCCCATTCGTAAATACTTCTTGCATTCCCCACTGCAGAAATTCAATTCAATGGGACTTTCTTGGTTCAATGAATGTTAACGCTAGCATCTACCGTATGACAATCATAAGTCCATTCAACAAAGCTACCATTGTGCACTGGCTTAATTTTCTTCCTGTTTTTTTTCTTTTCTCATTTAGACCGTACATGAGCAATGCATTCATAATGAGTAACATAGGGATCAAATCAAGCAGTTCTTTTACATTTAATGCAATAATTTCTACATGCAGAATTTAGTAACCAGTTTATTGTATGAGCTAAACCAATACTTGACATTCAGTTTGTAAACACTTATGTCAATGTCTTTAAATTCATTGAAGATGAGCATAGTTTTCACTTAAGGTTATGCCTTACTTTTTCTTTCATCTCATATTAGTGAGCAGCTTAAATTGTCACCTACCGACATGAAACTTAAGTGCCATTCATTCCTAGCGTCCCTTCTTTCCAAAGTTAACCCCCTTCATCTCACGACCTGACACTAAGGGCACACACATATTTCCCAAAACAAATGAGCGAGATGTTTCAGTCTGCCTGAACTTTCTGTCACAGTCACATATGGACTTGGTTTGAGTGCAGCAGCAAACAAGCTCCCGCTGTCAACTTCATTACATCAGGCAGGAGGTCGGACAGAGCCAGAGTCTATATAATTTGATGTGGTCGTTCAGAACCACCTCGGAGCGCTGGAGATATGAGGTCATTTTCCACAGTCAGGCAATAAGTCATTGGGCTTTAGCGAAGACTGTGGGAAAGTGGAGGAGATAACGACATATGAATTTACTAAGCCAGTGACTTTTTGAACCTCTTTAATTTGCGGAGCTGTTTGATGCTTATTAAAACTGCAGAAACTAAATAGTGCTGGATGTGAAGTGCAAGTTCATAAGGCAGATGTTCGTTTACTGCATTTACTCTGTTGATAATTACGTAACTTCCAACTTTAGTTCATCAGTGTCTGATATCACTGTCATATGGCACGAGGAAATGAGACATTTTTGAGGAAGAAATGTCACAATGTGTGGATAAAAACGAACTAGAACAGAACGAATGATGCCTGATAGACATGTGCAAAATACCTTATTTTGGCCCATTTATTGACCCATAACATTGCACTGTAATAAATCACTTCAAAGGTTTGTTTGTCAAGTAAATGTCACAATAAATCAGAGGACATAGCTGGTGTGTTTATTTAGAGTACCTTGTGTGAACATTCTTCTTTTGGTTTGTTGTTCCCCCTAAATGTCCCAGGGTCTTTGTTATGGTTTCACTTTACACAGCAAGAACCAGTTTCTATGTAAATATCATATTATTATTGAAATCATGCCTGTCACGATAACAAAATCTGAAGCTTGATATATTGAGGCAAGAAAATATCGCGATAAACGGTATTATTAAGACCTTTAATGCCACAGAAACTAACTCTGAAGCTTAAAAATGACGGTAAATAGCCCACAATAAACATGGATACAATGAGACACAACTTACTTTGGGCTAAAGATAAAGCAGAACTGTGGAAAAGATGGAAATAAATGTACTGACGATAAACATTGAGCCCAAAAATGTGTTGTTTATCTGCCATTTAGTGAACAAGAAGTAGATATAGTAATTATTGTGTCAGCCCTAATTGAAAATCCAATTTTAGTACATGTCTTTATCTTCATGTCCATGTGGAGCTGTACCTCATACAGCTTCATGCGAGAGCGGGGACCCCCTTCAGTGTGCCGTAATCCCATCTGGCTTTTCCCACATTCCAGCCCTCTCCTCTGCTCAGCTCTGCACATGGCTGAGTTTGTAGTCACCCAAAAAGGCGCCCCAGGGATCTGTGACCGGCAGAAATCACAGTCACACACCAATGAGCTCATTTACAAGTCCAGCCCACAACAGGCTTCAAGAGGTTCAGATAAAGAAGTGGAACAAGTGCTAACCCATGATGCCGCAAACTAACATACTAGGAAAGGAGATTGTTTTAAGAAGGTGAAGGTGTGGCGCCACAGCTGTTGCTTGTCAAATGGTTTCTACGGCCCTGGGTGTCGTATGTGTCTCGTGGGTGAGTCTGTTGCCCCTGTGGCTGGGGCAAATGGCAGGGACATCCTTCTCATCTCTGCCCAGCTGTCCTTTCTTTCCGGTATAAGCCATTTATAAATCAATGCTATCCCAAGTGCATCCCAGGGGCTTTTAGGAAGTAAAGTATTACATTTCTATATTCTATAGGTCTGAAGGGTTTGCAGGGTCAGGGGCAAAGTCTTTATTGTCATTCTGTAGATTTTGTGGTGCGGTAAACATGATAATTAGATCAAAATAGTATAGGGATAACGCAGCCCTGTTTACATGTTCTATTAAGTTTCCTGGAGTCTTTATACTTGGTTAAGGTTAGGACTTGGGTTACAATTAGTCATGATATTACCATGAAATGAATTATGTGTCCTGTTTTCATGTAATTACCATAACTATGACAATATTACACATGTACAGTGCCATGCTGTTTCCATCATATTCTTTGCAGTGTTGAAAGGTAAAAAGTTTCAAATCCTATTTCATTATTTATTCCTTCACCTACCTTTTTACTTACCTTTTTAATGAATTTGCCACATGGAGACTTGCAGTTGTATTTGAGCATTATCAGTTATGGACATCAAACATTTATTTATGTTTTTTGGTGAAAAAACTGTGCTCTTCCCGGACAATCGGAGATACCATGATTAAGAAGAATAAGAATATTCAACCTCATAAACCCCGCCTTTACCAAGTGCATTTTTTCTAGTTCAGCCTTACCCAAATCTTAACGTGTATAGCCTATAGGCCTCATTTGAAAGCTAAGACCTACAAAACCTCCTAAAATCTTTTTAATCCGTTTTTTCATCACATTTTTGTCACTTTTGTGTTGCTCTTTTGTTGCATTTTTGCTCTATTTTCATTCTCATTTCCTCTCATTTCTGTTGCTCTTTGGATGCTTTTCTCTAGAAGCTTTTAGATTTGGGTAAAAACAAACTAGTGAAAATGTGCTTGGTTAAGGTGAGGGGTTGGGGTTAATTATGTGTGTTGAACAGTGGTGCTTTGATGATGTTTTACAGTTACAAATAACAGGATCTTCTCCTTCTACTCTTTCGTCTTTGCTCTATAGAGAAAAACAGCCCTGAGCAAAACATTCAACAACATAGAGCTCAAAAAAGGAAAACAATCTCTTAAGACTAACTTTGCTAGTTTGAAAAATATATTCTTGCGGGCTAGCTTGAACCCTCTCAAAGTAATTAGGTAAAAGGTTTTTAATTAATATTCATGTACAGTGGCTTCCTCCATGCAGCCAGACGGGTTGCCATGTGTTTGTTTGTGTGTGTGCTTGAGGTTTCGCTGATGTCTCCCGGGGGAGGGCCAGAGACATATGGCTCAACACAAAGACTTGATTGATTTTCAGTTGTGCCTTTTTACAGTTTAGCTTCCTGTTAATCCCTGTATTTTAGTCATTTTATGCGAGTGGTCCCAGGCTGTACAGAATCATCGCCCCTTGATCACCCTTTGTTTAGCCTCCTGCTTTTGGCCGCCCCACTTTTCACTTTCGGCTGACTTCATTTGACTTGCAGATCCTTGCAGTGGGTACCATCAAAGAGCCTGCCCCGCTCCATCCTAAATTTTATGCCACTCAAAGCAAAAAGCGAGTCCGCAGACAGCCCCAGGGGGGAGAGCGACGCCGGTGGGCCTAACCTTTCTTTGCTGACGTGCATTACAGCTCATGTTTAATCATGGCACCACTTCGATGTTGGAGAGTGGGCGTACCTGAAGGATGCAAAATTACCTGAAGGAGTTAAAAGGGTCAATGTGTGTGTGAAGAAAGTGCTGCTTAATCAATTCACTGATCGATTATTGCTGCAGACAGAAATATTTAACGAGGGGTAGTAAAAGTGGGAGGCCTTTGTGTGGACATGGTGTGATTTATTGCCCCAGTTTGAGACGCTGGACTAATGAGACCAGCTTCATGCTATTTATCTGATCATTGCCCGTGTTTTGCTTTTTCGCAGTAATTCAATTCCCACTCTGTTTGCAAACAGCCCAGAGCGCCAGCACTGGTCTGGCATCAAAAGATTCAATCTATACACAGCACAATGTCCAGACCTGCCTCTAGTACTTCTTCAACCATGTAATGACACTTCCTCCTTCAGTGGTTATAGAAAACAGTTTTGCCCCCTGGCCCATTGCAGTTTTCTTTGTAGGTCAACAGGTTTTTCAAACTGTACCACATGCTGTCACACTGCTTAGTACATAGACCTTTTTCTAACTTGTGATTTATCCTTTTAGGTCGCAGGGGAACAGAAGTATCACCCCGAGTGCTTCACTTGTCTGAGCTGCAGGTCGTTCATTGGTGATGGGGACACGTACGCTTTGGTGGAGAGATCCAAACTTTATTGGTGAGCTGAGAATCAATGTTCTTTATGCTTGCCAATCTTAAATTCCCTGAAAAATCTATGTTGTTTATATTAAAAAAATGATTGCTATATTAGTCGCATCGTTACACAAGACTCATCGAAGCATAAATATTATGCTCTTAATTTACTGTTCATGAAAGTTGCTCACAGTGTAAGAAAAGGTCAGAAACCTCTGCCTCAAAGAATTTCCACTGACTTCTTTGTTCTTTCTGCAGTGGTCATTGCTACTATCAGACTGTAGTCACTCCAGTGTCGCTCCCCGACTCGCCATGTTCACGGATCCCACACACAGTCACCCTGGTGTCCATCCCGGCCTCTGCAGAAGGAAACAACGGGCGAAGAGGCCGAGGGTTTTCTGTAGCCATCGACCAGCCTCTCAGTCCTGAGCCAGGGCACACTCTCAGAGTCACTGAGTAAGTACCAAGTCCAGATGTGGCTATCTCCAAATGGCCTATTAATGGACACAGTATTTAATATTGATTATACATTTTTCAGAGTGGACAAAGAATGCATTAGTCCAGATGTCAAAAATTCCATTCATGTTGGAGATAGGATCCTTGAGATCAATGGAACGCCCATTCACAATGTTCCTCTGGATGAGGTATGCATTCTTTTTAAATCATATCATGACTAAAGTGTAAGGTTTCAATAAAAATATTAATTCATTCTGTATATTTTTCCTAGATTGACTTGCTGATACAAGAGACCAGCCGACTGCTTCAGCTCACTATTGAGCACGACCCTCACAGTCAGAATGGCTCTGCAGATGCTGAGGAGCAGGTGGATGGACCACTGCCCAGTCCTTTCCCAGACGGCCCAGGCCTTATGCCCATCACACAGCCCCCAAACACCGACTTCAACAACATTCGATCACGTATCATCACGTAAGTCATAGACAAACAATCATTTAAAACCTTTATGCTGCGTTTAGCTCAACTTCATTTTTTTTTCTTCAAACTGTCCTCTAGGCGGAGCTATAGCATAGACAAATCACCAAGCTCCAGCAATGCAGCTTCCCCCATGTCCCAAAGGAAGGACATGAACCGCTCTGAGTCCCTGCGAGTTGTTTCAAATCGCACTCATCGCATCTTCCGCCCATCTGACCTCATTCATGGGGAAGTACTAGGCAAAGGATGCTTTGGGCAGGCCATAAAGGTACAGTTGAGTTTACACATGGATAGCATTTTGGTTGTAATATTCACAATGTCCAGAAGATGGCAGCATTGGCTACGCCATTCAACTTGGTCTGACTAAATACTGTTTTCTTGTTGAAGGTCACACATAGAGAGACTGGGGAGGTCATGGTCATGAAGGAGTTGATTCGTTTTGACGATGAAACTCAGCGGACTTTCCTTAAAGAGGTGATTATTTGTTTTTATTAAGGTGGACATCACAGTGTTGAATGAAATAATCTGACTGGATTCTGTGGTGCATTAAGTGGTAGTGGGTGGTTGTTCATTGACTTTAAATTATACGGTGAACACCCCCAATACTTTCAGAAATGGGATCCACATGGTTGCCACATAAACTAATATGTTTAAAGGGTGAACAAAAAAAACTTCACTTTGTAATTTGACCATAAGTTAAAAGAGCTGTTTCTAACCACACTGTGCATGATTGAAGACTGAAGGCCAGAGTCAAACCATCTGCTTGTTTTGTGTGCTTTAATAGCAAAGATCTGGTAAAGCAAAAGAAAAACAGTACAGGCAACATCAAAGGCTGCTTTCAAATCAATTTGTAAATAAAAAGCAAAACTTTACTGCAAAAGATAAATCAATGTTGTTTGTTTTCCAGGTAAAAGTGATGAGATGCCTTGAACATCCCAATGTTCTCAAGTTCATCGGAGTTCTCTACAAAGACAAGCGACTCAACTTCATCTCCGAGTACATAAAGGGAGGTACTCTGAGGGACATTATTAAGAAAATGGTGAGGAGCTGTTTAATGCACAACACTGTCTAACCAATATTCTGTTACTCAAAATTATCATGACTTCTCACAGGATACCAACTACCCCTGGAACCAACGAGTGAGCTTCGGCAAGGACATAGCTGCAGGCATGGTGAGTTATCTTTCATCTACAAAACTCTCAAATGATCTAGTTATCTAATTTAAATCTAGTTTCTTGAAAATGACAAGGAACGGTATGTATGTATGTGTATGTTTACATTGTTGTCTCCATCTACTGGTCAAAGTACAATAAAACCGCCTGTCTTTGCAGTAAACAATAATAGTTCTCAACTGCTGGTTGGGGCCAAATATGTTTTTGTATATTGATGTTATAATGTAATGCAACGCACTGCTTAATGTTTTGATACAAAGGTTAAGTTTAAGTTGAAATTCATATGTTAATTTGGGTTATGGCTTACAATGAAGGTTAAAGGTAAATCCTAAAGCCACACCATTTGAGGACCGCCAGTGCACAGTATTTCAACCCAGTCTTTCTCTTGATACAAAAACAATACAAAAAAGCTGCTGTACTTGACTGGTAGACCACACCAAAAGACTTTGAAAAGAGGCAGGGGAGTTGTGTTTGAGAAGAAGCTGTTGTTCATGGGTCAAGGCCATGAATAACAGCTTCTTCATGTGTCCCCCTCTTCTGTAACTGAACTGTTTAGTTATACGTCGGTCTGTCTGTCATTGCAGTCGTATTTGCATTCCATGAACATAATCCACCGGGACCTGAACTCACACAACTGCCTGGTCCGAGAGGTAAGATCTCGTTCAGACTTACTCTTGTTTTCTTTGAAGATTAGGTCATGTCCCATCTACAAACAGTTCAGACATAAAGATCTTTGTCACCAAGCTGAAGCATGCCAAGCGTTCTTAAAACATCAGTGGAGTAACACATAACTCAGAGCTTATTGAACTGTGGGGCATTGTACTTTGGAAAACAAAAGATCTTTGTAATGCTACCCACTTTTCGAGTGTTCAAGTGTGATTTTGCTTATGTATATGAAGTGCTTTACTCTGCTTGCCCACAGGATAATACAGTTGTTGTAGCAGACTTCGGCCTTGCACGTCTTATGGTGGAGGACAAGCACGAGTTGTCAAAGGGGAAACTGTCAGGTCTGAAGAAGCCAGATCGCAGGAAGAGATACACCGTGGTGGGAAATCCCTATTGGATGGCTCCTGAAATGATTCACGGTATAAGACTATTCATAATCATGCATAGAATTTCACGTGTTCCACAGTCTAAAGCATTTATCCTTTCTCTTGTGCAGGAAAGAGCTACGATGAAAGAGTGGACATATTTTCCTTTGGTATTATGCTCTGTGAGGTAAGAAACTCTATCTACAAATACAGTAATTTCTTCTTTGTTATATGTAGGAAACAATACATATATTTTTGTTGGTCATAAGTTTCTTTCATTGGCTAAAAGCTGACTGTCTGTTCTGGACTATGAAGCTTTCAACATGTCAGCAAACTTTTAGTTGCGTCAGGGGCTCTGCTTGCTCTCCTCTGTCATCTTTTGCAACTGTATTTGATCTTTATCTTTCCGTCTTTGTCCAGATAATAGGAAGAGTCAACGCTGACCCAGACTATTTACCAAGAGCTGTGGATTTTGGACTGAACATCTCTGGCTTCCTGGAACATTACTGGCCCCCGGATTGTCCCCAAGCTTTCTTTCCTTTAGCTGCTCTCTGCTGTGACCTCGATGCAGACAAACGGTAAGACATTTATTCTGCAACTCAAAGTAATGTAAATGTAATGTATGTTCTAATATTCCTATTTTGTTTGTTTTTAGACCTGCTTTTACCAAACTGGAAGAGTTGCTGGAGAACTTGCAGATGCACTTGGACATGGGTTTGCCTCTGATCTCTGAACTGGAGCAGCTGCACAAGGCCTTCTGGGACAATCACAGTGTCACACGCTCCGAGAACGGCCTGCACAGCCCCGAAGAGCCCGAGTAGATCTGGAAAAGGGTGGGCTGATGAGGACGTTAGATAAGGGATAACCATCTGCACAGAGCGCTGTCGCCGTGTGTGCTTATCCAGTAAGGGCTACGCTGTATTGGCCTGCTCTGGTTTGTTTGGCGGGTGTAGTGTCTCAAAGAGAAAGGGGGGACCTCTCTTCATTTGAGGATGTTGCTGTCCTAGGCTCAGGATTTTTAAGAAGTCTCAGGGGGGGTCCAAAAAGCCACCAGAGCACCAGAAGAATTTAAAACTTTATGGCGGACATGTAAAAACACCATCTCTGTAGAATCATTTCTGTAATAATGAAAAGTATATACACAAAGGCAGAAACAAGAATCATAATATGAAGCCTTCTCTTAAAGCTCTTTATATTGCGTCGTGCTGTGTGTGGGTATTTTGGTGGTGGCGTTTTTGGCTTGTTTATCAGACTGGATAAATAACAGGACAGGGGCTTCACTGGTGCCACAGAGGGAAATGAATGGACGCTCCCCACACTCAACATTTAGGGACTCTTTAAAGCTTTAAATAGCTCACATACTGTTACTGTATGGCTGTACATTATGCTGAGATTCTGCATTGATTTTACCAGCACTGATACCTTCACATTTTTTCTGTAGCAATCGTACTTTTTCTAGTAGGTACAAATGTTTGGATAGGTCTCCAATGTTAAAAAGCTGTAATCTCATGCCTTCATTATTGTAACAACAAGCATAGCCAGCAACATTGTAAATGTTTTAAATACTGTACATTGATAGACATATTTTATATACATATAATACATTGCCATATTTTTATTGGCAATCGGCTGAAGGAGAAATGTTGACACGGGAGAAAAAGTAATTTTATTCAGGCAGCAGGAGATACTTTTAGTGGAGCCATATTACTTCAGTCATCAGCCCCAAAATAATGCCTTCTTTTTTGCAAAAACAATAGACAACTGTTTTCATGGATATGTTATAATAAGCGTGTAAGATGGAGAAGACGAGTTATTGCTCAACGAAATCCTTTTAATCAGTAAAAAATTAGGGCCGTTCCTAGAGCAAATCATCCTGACATGATTTTCAAAACATTGGCAGCAAGTGCTTGGCCTTTGTGTCCTCCATCTGTCCACAGTCCTTTCTGCTTTGCATTCTGTAAATACCACTGTACATTTGTCTCCGAACCACTTTTTGACCACGCACGAACACGCTACACTTCAGAAAGCATCTCCTCCACTTTTAAGTTGATCTCTTGCACCTTTTCATTTCAATATTGGGGATGCCTTGTAAAATCCCTGCTGGTGTCTTGACAAGATGCATGATGGGCAGGCTTTGTATGTTCAGCTTTTTCAGGATGTTCACAGAAAACTGGACTGGAAAGGAAAATAAAAACATAGCATTTGTTACGTACAGCCACTTTTATAGAGTTGGGTACTTTATTTGCACTATACTTCCAAACGGCTGGAAATAGCCATGTTTGTTTATTTCCACTTTTTTGCTACTTGTGATGAAGACATTTTGTATCAGTTCATGTTTCTAAATACAAGACGCTGATGGAGCCTTTAATTGCAAAGTTGTTCTGGAAATCCACCCTCTTTGGACCAGCAGGCCGCTCGTGAGCACTACGTTTGCCATGAAAAAAAAAGCATTTCTGAGAGAGAGAAAAGCAGTGCTGCTGGTCTTTGCTTCCAAGAGAGTGTGATTTCTTTTACTGAGTGCTGTCTGCACACTGATCCCATGTAAACAATGCTGTACATGCTACTTTGTTCATGAAGAACTCACTTTACACATCACACCTTTGGCTCAGGGCTGAAATATTCATTGGAGTACAAAAGGACAATGTAACTACAGAATCATAAAGCATGTGACTGATGACAATATAAACCTTTCTGCTTCTAAAACTGTGCCCTCTCCGGTTGTGTATCCTCTTAAGTGGCTCTGTCGTTTTCATTCCTGTCCGAGCCACGCCATGCATGTTCAGTGTCTGTGAGGATGTGCCCCATGATCGCTGAGAATGTTACCGCAGCACTTCTTTGCAAAAGGATTGTTACCTCTGAACAATGCTGTGCCTTTGTTGTAAGCTAGCCTTGCCAACGATTTAATAACATGGCTTTCTTTTTATCTACCATTATGTGCAAGCCTGACTCCAGAGAATTGATTTTTTTTTTTTTTTTGCTGATGTTTTTGGAGATTCCATCTTGTTCTGTAATCTGTGTATTTATATTTCCAGATATCCAGCGTCAGACTTATTTTAAACTTTTTTGTCTTATTTAAGTTTTACACAAGCTGTGAAAAACAATTCTGCACTTTAATCTTAAACATTTGGACTCTGAGGAGGTCACTGTTTTGTCTTTGTCACAGCTGGAAATAAATCTGTTCCTCCTTACAATTAATGCTGTTGTGTGGTGTATTAGTTATGACACTTCTAATGTATATATCAGTGTAATGCAAATTCTCCTCATTGTAGCTCATTTGTCATACATTTTCCCGTTTAGAGGTCATTTACTTTATTTGAATGGGACAATACGTATTGAAGTCAAACATTGGTGCTTTAATTTTGCCTGATTTGCATAAGGCTAATCTCCATCTGAAGTAATAATTTTAGTCAAAGTGATATTTTTGCTGACTTCAATTGGACTAAAACTAAATTCACAGTTTTTCATGAGGCTAAAACTGTGACTAACTGTGGCTCAGATATTTTCGTCAACTAAGATAACACTAAATAGAAATGAAAATAAGAGACTTAAAATCATCCACACTTTCACTGAGTCTGAAAGAGCCTCAAATCATGTAAATTCTCTGCCAAAGACAACTCCGAGCTTTGTTCTTGTGGGAGAAGCTCCATGAAACAGACGACCTTGATTAAATGTGATTATAATAAATATCATAAATGCAAAGTCGACTAACTTTGTCTTAAATTTAGTAAATAAAATCTAAGATTTTTTTCAAACTAAATCTACATTTAAAAGTGCATTATGCAACTTTTTATGTGAAAAAAAAAACTTAATATTTGTGCATATTTGACCTTGTAGTGACCCAGCGGCTGTATGAGTGACCCTGGCAAATTTACTTTCGATCATGGTGGTCTCTACAACGCTCCAGGATCAATTGTTTTGTAGGTTTTCTGGTGAGTGGGTCCAAACCATTGATCCTGGAGTGTCCAAGAGACCACTGTGATGGAAAGTAAAAGCGCCATGCGGACCACCCATACAGTCACTAGGTCACTACAAGATCAAATATCCACAAATATCACCTTTTTTTTCAGTTGCATAATTAACTCTGAGTTATAGTTTGCAAAATATTCCAATCCAGAAAGTTATAGGATACCCAATGTTGTACTTGTTGAGCGTAGGGTAGAGTGGGAATTAAGGCAAATTGCAGTCAATCAATCAAGGTTTATTTCTGGAGCACTTTACAACACTTGGCAGGCCAAAGTGCATAAAACATTAAAGTGCATGAAAACATGACTTATTTAGACGGATAGCATCAGTTGCATAATTATCATTTTATTTCAGTGAAGCAGCAATTTTCATGAAGAAATGTTATTAGAAAAGTTATTTTTAGTTTTTGAAGCTCCTGACAGGAAGTGACAAAGATGAAGGTAAAGTTCCATAGCAGTTTTGACTCACTCATGTCCCATTGACTGGTTGGCACGGCAACAGTTTAAAATTGTTGTCCTTCATCTATGTCACTTCCTGTCAGAGTCCAATAAGGAAGTGGAACTATAAACATCACAAAAATGGGCAAACTAAAGAAAAGTGGGTACAATGTTTCGCCAAATCCTATATATTATTGTGTTAACTATGTTTTAGCAAAAAATGTGTCTAATGTGTTATATTCACTTTAAATGACATACATGTTATAATTCCCTATGCAGCCAATTGGACAAATGCAACTTTATTGGCCACATTGAAAAAGAGCGGGAGGGTACAAATGGCGGTGCAATCAAGAGAAGACAGGTGTGGTCATCAGGGAACCATGTGACCTCCTCTTCATGTTGTCCACGTGCTTGTGTTTTGATTCCGCAGCAAGAGCGTCGCAGTTGCGTGGTGACATCACTCAGCTCACACGCGCACAGAGGACGGGTTTGTCCGGTCAGACACTGCGCTCACTCACAGTCACTTCACCGTAGTGCTGCTCGGACCGACGCACGACTGAAGGGATACACCGAGAGAGAGCCGTGGTGAAGGAGGGTTTTCGCCGCGTGTCGGAAGTTTGAAGATGGACCATTTTTCTAGCAACAACCGGTTTCGCTCCGCAATGTTCAATCACGGTGAGTGTTTGTGCTCTCCTCATGTGTGTCAGTGCATGTGGGATGTTGATCTTCTCTGCCAACCAAAACCCCACACAAAATTAGACCTGTTTTGCATTTTTTTTTTAATGCTTTTTACTTTAAGGTCATCTCGTCCATTCTTCTTGGCATGTCAGTGCGTTTGGATCACGCATTTGCGCACGTAACGTTGATAATGTGACTTGAAGTTGGGCTACTGCAAAATTCACAGGGTACGCGTAGTTCTGCAGAAGGAAAATCTCTTAAAAGCCTCGCAGTCCCCGCTACACACGGGACACGGCAGCAGCAGCAGGGGTGTAATTCCGCAGTTATGCAAGAGTGGTACCAGGACTGGCCACACTAAACTATTTCTAGACAGTGTGTCGATAAACGGTGCCTGCTGCTCCTTCCATCTGTGCATTTGCACTTATGACGTCTTTTACAGGTAGTTTAGGGTCTATCTTACTGTTTCTACTGTATGTCACTACAAAGTCAGCACATTAGAGCTCATGCATGACCTATTTGCTTCATCTACTCTGACATGTTATCATAGACGGGATTAGATTATAAACCAAAAAACACCACAGGCACCTCTCCAATCTTTGCATTTTACATTACTGGTAGTTAAATACTGCATTACATCTACATACTGGATTTCAAGCCTGTTGAGTAAGAGATTTCACAATGCAATGCCACTCCACAGTTGGTGGCGGTAGTGCCCAGTAGGGAGATTATGGGTGGCACAGTCAGCAGCGGCTAACATTCCTTCAGGGAAAACCTTGTGGACAGACTACCATCCCCACTGCTGTCTGTCTGTGGCCTCCCTCCAGCATCACTGGCAGGAAGACCTCTGCATGTAGGTCAACAGAGTATAACCACAGGAAAAATTAGCAACTCAAGCAAGTAGACATTACAGGACAGCCGTGGAATTCAATGTCCCATAAGTCCGTAATGACAGCTTTATCTGCTAACTTGGGGAGATTTCAGTTGGCATCAAGTCTGTCAACATTTCCTGGGCTTTATTTGCATTTCGCCCAGTTGTCATCATCAAAGTGCATTCGAAGTGATGTTAGTGATGCGGGGCTGGTTAAAGGAGCACTGGCAACATACGGCTCATGCATTATAGATTGTCCATATGCAGGACATCGAAAGCTCAGGCTGTGGCTCGAGTCCTGAGTCTCTACCTCTCCTTTTGCCGCTGTAAACCGAAGCTTCCACATCATTATTTATAATATGCCATGCAAACTCCAGCATAGGAAGGGCATCCTATCCATCTCACCAGAACATACTGTAGTTAACACAATCTTAAAATGATATGGATTGTGCATAAAATTTTACTTGCATAGTTTTACATTGATCGTCATTGTTTGTGTTGTTTCTTACTTCACTTCCCATATTGGACAGGCACAACTATACTGTTCTCCCAGTTCCATAGTGAAATATATAGCTTTCCCTCTTCCAATCCCATTTAAGAACAAAAACATCATCAAAAAAATTCCAGTGGCTCAAATGGTAGAGGGACTCATCTTATAATCGTTCTGTTGTTTGTTGTTGTGTCCTGGGGCAATACACTTCAGCTGCCTTGCCTGTGTGAGTGAGTGTTGGTGGCAGCTTCGCATCTGTCAGTCTGGCCGGGGGCAGCTGTGGATACAATACTAGTTTATTGCTACCGAGTGTGAAGTAAGCAACTTTGAGAACCTTTTCAACTCAGGCAACACAAAATTAATACTTATCACATGTATTATTCCATCAAACTTAAGTAATGATAGTAACCTGTCATGTCCACTCTATAATTTTCTTTTCCATATAATCAAAAACCCAGACATTACTGTTGTTGTAATGCCATATTGCCTCGATTTATTAACATGTCTTACAGTAAACCTACAAAGCTGCCAGAAGCCTTTTATACACATCAGCAGGGTGTACCTTTGAACAGCATTACAGAGACAATCCTTGAAGCATGCAAACCCCCAATCAGGCCGTGTATGTTGGTCAAATGTCAACACTGTTTAATCAAAACTCTTTCAGAGGTCACCGATGTGCCACTTATTGTCCAGAAATACTGTACTTCAGAACTGTGTGTCTATTTCTAACTGTACGCTTTATGCTTCTCTTCTTCTATGTTCCTGCACTGTTCCTTGGATCAATCGCTGTCCTGTCCAGATGAAGAGGTAAGAAACTGGACTTTAATCCCATCGCTGAGGCTGATTTTGAACTAGGTCAATAGTGAAGGCTCTGATTATCTGAAATGAGGATGTTGTGTTATACTCTGTTGGCTTTTGTTTTGCATCAATCATGGAGAAATTATGTATCAACACAACTCAATAGTTCATTTTGGGTCTATGTAGAGCATGTGTCTTTTGGACTTGACTCCTGAGAGTTTACATTTCGTGAACAGGCGTGTCTTAAATTCACGTCTTTCTTGTTCTTTTCACTCCCAGTGGCAGCGGAGAATCTGATCAATCCGGCGTGTCATCTTTTCGCCTTTGTATTCACTTTTTGACTGGTGAGAAATTTCGGTCAGGCCGGTAGTTGTTAAAAGGCTAGTGATTATACAGGTTCAAGGTGTGTAGTAAAGTTTATGACGTCTGGGCGATGTTACTCCTTTTGTTAAGATCACGCTGCAAATGTCTTTTACTTTTGCTTTTCATGGGCAGTTTTTGCAGCTTTTCTTTGTTTGTTTCTTGTCATTTACGATGTATTTGATGATGTGTTTTCGCATTCTTTCAAACAACAATTTCATGAATTTTTATCTTATAGAGCAGACGTTCCAATACCTTTTTTCTTTAAGCACGTGCTGGAGACAGGCTGGGTCTCCACTGTCCAAAATGTATCAAAACAACAATAATGGCTATTAAATTTAAATACAAGACACAGACATTTCAGTGGTTTCTGCGCATGTATTAATTTTCCCGTCGTTTGTGATTATTTGTATCTCTCAAAGACTATCTCTTATAACCTGCAATCATTGGGAACCTCTGTTATAGACGATATATTGCTCATGTCTAAGTAGGGCGATTATTTTCCGTAAACAACACGGCTCTTTGCGAAATATGATTTAGTTCAAGAGGCGCATCATTTACTTGCTCTCTCACCTGACTAGGAGTTGCACCCTGTCACTTCTGTGTCAAAACAGACATCCCACTTTGACACTGCTTACTTGGCCCACAGCTGTGTTTGACCCGGGCAGAGCGCATTGAAAGGGGGCGTGTTTGTTTTTAAGGCCCAAACAGTTCACAAACGGGTGGAGATAGAGTGGATCGTTGTGGGTGTGACGAGCCTCGGGTTCCTTCCTCAGTAGCAGCATTCCAAGCTCATGTGACAAAGCGGCAGCGTATGTGGACAGGCAGCCTCAATGCTCGGCTGTGCTCACGTGACATCATACCAAGAAGCCCATAGATTAACACTGAGATGGAGAACTCTGCGGTAGAATTTGCCTTTTTTTGCTTGTTCGATGTTTTGACCTGGTTTATGCTAATATCTTTTTAATTACTCGGCCTATCCGCATTAAACTGGCACAGGCGTGTAATCTCCCGTCTGTTTATTTTTGCACAAATGAGCTTAAGGGAAATTATTCTCTTCCAACAGTGTCGACAAATGGTGACATTTTTCAATCACACACACTTGATAGTTTGTCAATTGACATTCCTCATATTGATCAATCTTTTTTAATAATGAATGTTGATACATTTGTTTTTACTTACATGGTTGTTGTTACTGTTATGATCTGGGGTTGCTGCAGCTGACAATCCGAACACCCTGAATGACTAGGATGTTTGGGCGTCAGTGGATTTATTCTTCCCTGATGGCACAGGCATATTCTAAGATGACAATGACATTGTTCATGGGGCTCACACTGCAAAAGAGCGGGTCAGGGAGCATGAGATCATCTTCACACATGGATTCGCCACCACAGAGTCCAGATCTTAACCCCATTGAGACTCTTTGGGATGTGCTGGAGAAGGCTTTGTGCAATGGTCACCACTCGCCCATCATCAATACAAGATCTTAGTGAAAAATTAATGCAACACTGGAGCCTTATTGCAGAAGCTTATTGAAGCAATGTCACAGCGAATGCGTGCTGCAGTTAAGGCTAAAGGCAGATCAACAACATAAGAGCGTGTGTCCTTTTTGTGGTCAGTGGAATTGAGCTTGACCACAGATTTTATCACGATTTTATCAATTTGAATTCTGCCTTATTACGGACAAATAATGATCTGTGTCAACATTACAACCTTTTCTGATTGGAAACAGTGACGATTGCCTCTAGAGTTGTAGAAGCCACTGCCCTCCATCTGAAAGTTCGACACTTTGAAGAGCAACCTATTGGTCTGCCATAATTCTAGAGGCTAACACGGCGAGCTGGGTCATGCATGAATTTAGCTCTTCACACCACACCCTTTACGTTATTCTCATCAAACACAAACAAACATTACATTTCGGTGCAGCCCGGAAGAGGCCAATTACCGAAACCAGGTTGGCATAGTTGTCGTGTCCTTGCCCTGTGCCCACACCCCGCTGCTTTAAAGCATTCAGGCCTGGGGTGTGGTTAAATAAAATGGTGGCTTTGGTTTCCTTTGTTTCTTAATTTGCCTTGAAACCTCACTTTTTGACAGACAGTGTGATGTCAGAGAGTAATCTAAACTCCATAAAAACGGTGGGCGTGAACTCCCTCCTCGCTGCTGCACATTGTACATTCCACTGTGGCTTTTGCTCAACTAGCCATTAGCATCCTGTGCTTTCTTACCACTGCAGCAAAAACCTATCCAGTCTATACTTGAAGTTTATTAGGCTATTAGCTTGGCTAGCAAGTGACTGCAGCTGATGCCAGTTTCCAGCGTATTCTCTCATCGTGCAGTTGTCTGTTTTTCTCATTTGCTGCTTGTGAGCTGATGCATTGAAGTGAATTGATTTAAGAACTGGAAGAGCAGAATGCATATTTAACACACCCTTTGACATTTGACTGTGGTTAAAGGAGCAGAAGAATTTTAATTTAGCATTGTGAATGTGAAGGGTGTGATTGATGACTGTGCCAAGATCACCTTGGCTCTGGAAGTTTTTAAAGGTGACACTGCAAAACTAAACGTCATCAATGTGGAGGTTTTTGCAGGTTTCTTTATTGTTCATAACTAAATCCTGGCCTGATTTGTTGATTTTTTTATCCCATAGGCTAAATATACATTTTTATGTATTGTTCTTTTCAGTAGTATTGTTCTTTTCAGTGAAGTTTTGTCAGAGACTAAACAGCTGAGTACATTTGTGTGCCTATTGTTTTAACAAAAAGAAACCTAGAATTTTGAATATGGTTCTTTACCATCTTAACATTTTGTCCCTCAAAATGTATGCATTTTTGTCTTTTTTACACATCAGATGCCTTATTTCCAAAGAAAAATCTTAAATTAAAGAACATTTATGTTCTCAATTTCATATCACACACTTTTTATCTATTCCCTTTTCTTCAGTCTTTTACAGACAGGGAATTGTATTTGGGACAAGTCATTTGGCACCTGTCAATTGATGTAGCGTGGCATGGTTGCTTCATATTACTGCATGTGTATGATACCTCAATGAATGTTCTGTGCGGACTGAATAGTGTCCCTAATATCCCGGCATGTACTGGGCTGTAATGACATAGTTGAGCTGAGCACTGTGTCACTGTGCTTATAGCCGCTGGGTTTGCCCTGCACTGACAGCCGGGCCACTGAGTCTTTGCAGTTTGATGTAAAGACAAACAATTGGCTTAAGGAGCAGGCGCACAACACTTTAGTGAATATGAGGATGTTTTAAGCAATGGTGAAAGATGATCGCAGCTTGTAACGTGAGTTGTTGAATGTGTCTTGAGCACGAGACGAGAGCGTAAGATTTTCCACAGTAAGGCAACACTATATGAACTTTTATAGCCAATTACAATATAATAATAATACACTGTGATAATAAAAAACGACATTACTTTTTACTGTGGTTTCACCAAAAGTTGTATATTGTGCACCGCTGTCCAAAGACATGCATTGGCACAAAAAAAATCCCCTGAAGAAAAAGGATAGTAAATATCTCCAATGAGCTAATTGTAGCCCATTTAACAGAGGAAGCATATAGCATAGGTTGAAAGGCGCTATATAAATGTGACCATTTACCATTTGTATAATGTGCAAAACTGGGATTTTGGAAAAGTGGTGATTTACTTTGGGACATAATTTGGAGATTTGGAAACTAGTCTTTTGACAAGGAAGAAAATCAACCCTCCGTCCACTAGGAATGCAACGATTCACTCTAGTCACGGTTTGATACGTTGTTCAACTGAACAAAAAATACAAGCTCTATTTTTTGGCCCTGTCTCAGTCTCGTCTGATTTTGAATTTGATTTTATTGAGTATTGTTGCACATCCCTGCCTTCCACTAAGCTCACTTGCCTGCCCCTGCTCTATAAACTATAAAGAGCTACACTTCCTGGATCACTCAGCCCATAGTTGGTATATAGGCTGACCCATGTGACCTTGAGAATGTGCAATACTTTGTCAACCTAATATTATCCAGAAAAGCTTTTTCTCATTCAAAAATATGTACAGTAACAGTATGAAAAGCCACGTCTGAAATGATTGGGTCATTTGGCTGGATAGCCCTATTTGGTCGTTCTTTTAACATCCCGACTTCCTGCAGTCCCCTCTCTCTTCCTGTCCCTGCTGGGCCCATGCGCACCATACTAAGCCAACTGGCCCATGTCTTCATTTCTGCAGATGGCCCACGTCAGTCTGAGCAAGCCTCCCAAACTCTATAAAGTTTTTGGTCCGAGGGTGACCCCACACATTCCTTTAAAGCCACATAGAAGTGGCCCCCGAATAGTCCATCACCGGCTATAAATAATTCCAGCCCAGTTCCCATGGCCCCCACCGAAAGCCTGTCACTGCTGACGCTTTGCAAAACACCAAGTACAAACAGTCATTTTTGCTTATGGTCAAGACTTGGTAGAGATAGAGTAGAGATTGGTAGAGAAGAAATATCACGAACCACCCCTAATTTGTCTAAAAATCTAATTGTTTACTGTATAGGGCTGCACAATATGAGAGAACATTGTGTAAAATCAGGACTTCACTGTACAATCATATGTTCTAGGTATCTGCGGTGCATTCCTTATCCTTTCCGCTTTGGGACAGCTCAGTTTTCATTCTGCGGTTTAGTCATCCCTCTACAATACAAGCGCCTGCTAAAAATATGTACAGCGATGTTTGCCCACATACAGTAACTTGCCTTTAGCAGCTCATTTTACCCTTAAGTGGTTTGTCATAGCATTACAGTGAGAACAATCTGGAGACTAAATGGATACTACCCAGTTTGCAAAGCTTTGTGGCCATCCTTTATACATTTTTTAAGATAAAGAAAGATGTTTGGAGTCAGTCTCAACCAGGAGGCCTTGTGTGTTGTTCAGGTGGACGTGTGGTGCTGCAGTAAACCCCTATAGACACTGTATCAGCAGGATGATGTTTGTCAGACAGCACGTGGCCTGACCTCTGCCAGGCTTTGATCTCAATTCGGATCTTCTGGGAACAAACTCCTTTGGTCCTATCTCGGGGCAACATCAGACTGATAGAAGATACACTCACTGCCTTTGGTGAAGTGGCACGGGACAGTCTTCAAAGTTGACTTATTCTTTCCAGGGCCTATCATCTGCCTTTAAAGTTTTCAGCAGACTTAAGCGCTTCAGTTCACAGAAACAGAAATATAAACTACTAAAACATGTGGATTTCTGAACAAATTTGTGTCAAAAAAATGGTTTAATAGACGTTGTCGCGTTATTCCCTTTTTAATGCAAGACAATTAAAAAGCCAGCCAACCACATGACTTAATCTGATAAAGTGTGTGTTTTCTTACTCTATAAATAAAGTCCTTTCCTTTTCTGTTGCGATCTCCTCATACTGTATCTAACAATCTATAACAGCAACTCCGTTTTATTTCTCCTCATAGTCTCACCCGTATGACTTCGCCTTCAGCCCTTTGCTGTGATGAAACCAAAGCTCACACTGGCCCCTGATGTAGCTGTAAGCCCCTGTCCTCGCTTGTGTACTCTGTTTACAACATGGTGACAGCTCTGTGTGTCCTGAACCAGCGCGCCTCTCAGCTGCGACCCGGTCCACTCCCCCTAAGAAAACAAGTTCCAGATGCTCCCACTGTGCCGCCGGACAGTGAGAGGAAATGCCAGGCAAGCCACGAGGAAGACGAGGAGAGATGAGTAGATCAGGCGCGGGATGGACTGAAGGATGCTTAAATCCCCTGTGGAAATGCCTCTTTGTCTTGTCATGTTCAGGCACAGCTTTTGCTTTAGGAACAGTCAGTAGAAACAGCTGAGTTCCTTATTTTCATTCATTGTGATGTGATAAATCGCAATTTGAATGGGGCAATTAGCAAACAGCAAAGGATGCAGTTATTTTGCATTTGGTAATTGGTAAAAACAACTGCATTTCTTGTCTCCATGTCTGATTGTGTCTAAAAGCTGCTAACCCTGGAGTTTAGACCAGTGTTGGGGTGGCAGCACAGTAGTACAGTGGTTAGCTAAAAGGTCCCGGGTTTGATTCCCACCTGGACGGGGCCTTTCTGTGTGGAGTTTGCATGTTCTCCCCGTGTCTGCGTAGGTTTCCTCCGGGTACTCCAGTTTCCCCTACCACTAAAAACATGTACAATAAGCCAGAATGAGTGAGAGTGTGAGAGCGTGAGACCAAATAAACCAATAAACGTATGACAAAAGTAACGAGTTACAAAAATATATTTCCTTTTTCCGTATCTAAGGAATATAACATATTACTGAAACAAAATATGGGAATATAATAGTCATCACAGTTCAAGTTACTCAAGTTAGAAGTGCATTAAATGTATAAACAAAAAAGTTTCAAGTTTCAAGTTTAATGGTTTTGTATAGCCCAATATCACAACAGAAGTCGCCTCATAGGGCTGCACCAAACATCAAGGCAATAAAACAGAGCAATAAAAAAATGCCCCTAAACAGAATGCAGTGTATTGGAGCTGCAGTTGCGTGTAGTTAATGTTGTCAAAAACAAAACACAAGAGAATGGGGGAAAATAAAGAAAAGGAAATTGTTGACTGCACTTTTGCTCGGTGGCATTATTACTTTTTTATGTTTTTACGTTTATATTTTGCCAAAAAATAGTCAAATGTAGCTCAAATATGTAATACAAACATATTACATTTTTAAAGCTGTAATCACTAATATAGAATATATTCCAATTTTTAATTTTTAACTTGCCCACCACTGGTTTAGACCCTGTAGTTTAATTTTTTTTGCAATGAAATGTGTTTAGTTTTCACTATATTGTTAAAGCAGAACGTTGTGTGCTGATTATCTAATTATAAAGCAATCTAATGATCGTGAACTAGCTGGTTGTTGTTTATATCACAGTGACAGTATTGCTCTCTGAAAGCTGTGAAATGTGCTAATAAAGTCATCCCTGTGAAGATTTGGCATGTGTTACGAATGACTTTGGACTACACCTGTCCATTTTTCAGACGTTTCCATTACATTTAAGCACTTGGGTGTAAGTAAAGCGTGGAATGTGTTGGCATGCTGTGACACGATGATAGATAGAAGTCAATGGAGTCGTTTTAAGTCATAACCACAATATTTAGACGGCGTAGTCAGCTGACATTGCACCTTGGACGGTAGATGCCAGAGCTCTGCGGGTTAGTCCGGAATAGTAGACACTGACCAGGTGCGGTTTATAGGCAGCAGCCGTTGTGTTTGCTTCTTTGTTTGGCCTTAGACACAGGGCGTATGGGTAACTGTATCGGGTCGCAGGCGGACCTTTTGAAACAGGAGCCTGGAACGAAACCGCAGCTTGGCCCTTTCATTCAACAATATTTACTACTCTGTCAGTGTGGAAACTTTCACATGTCACACACCCAGCTTTGTGTGGACAGAAATAGCACCATCTATTATTCACATTATCCAGAGTCTTGTGGTTAAGTAATGAATGTCAGGTTCACTCTTGTAGCTTTACCCATTTAAATCTCTAAAGAAAACCTGCCGTCTTGACTGGTCTCCACTCCGCAGTGTCTGTTTTCATGCGTGTCCACCCCTCATCACCAATGCATGTGCTTCTAAGGATAAAGTTAACCTGTTATCTGCCACCTTAGGGCTAGGATTAGGGTAAGGGTTATTTTCTCCAATTAGGCATACCTAAATCTCAAAGTTTACTGACTGGAAAGCTCCCACATATTATGCCAGTGTGATGCCTCATTTGACCTTCTAGTTTCTAATAATATGTGTAATATCTCTGTGAGTGAAGCACAACTTACAACACATTTGCCGTCTCTGTTCACAGGGGACGGCAGATATTAGGTCACACAATATCCATTTTGCAAGAAGCCACAAGACATTATTTTCTCACACAACCTGAAACAAAAAACAAGCAAAAGGTCCATTTTGGTCTAAATCAGAGTTACATTTTGGTCTTATTTTGATCTTCATTTATTATTTTCTATCTTTTGTATTGAGGCAATTTGGTTTTCATTTAATGGAACTAGTGCAGCTGATAGTCAAGTGGTTAAAGGGATATTTCAGGATTTTTGCCTCATTTCCTAGTTATCCAGTGTTGTTCCAGAGTGTTATTGATTTCTGGAGAGACATATTTTTTTTAATTCATACAGTACTTATATTTGAAGAGTTTAGTGGTGCTAGGCTAGCACATGTCTATGGTAGCTAGTAGCCTGCATTAAAAACAGTCTGACCCAAGCACAGTGCACCTGAGGCACCAGACTACAGTAGTTTGTTTACCTGGGGCTGCATTACTACACATGGAATTCACAAAGGTTCTTTCTACATATCAGATATGGCAACTTTTGGAGGACTTGCCCATGATTTTGAAGAGATTTTTAATGCAGGCTACTAGTTACCATATACATGCACTAGCCTAGCACCACTAAACTCAAATATAAGGACTGCATGAAAAAAAAAAAAAAAAGAATCCTCAGAAATCTCTCCAACAACACTCTGGACAACTAGGAAATGAGGCCCTATATCAAAAATCCTGAAATATCCCTTTAAGGCTGGTGCACATGTAAAAACTGGCCTCTTCTCAACAGTGTATGTGTTACTAAGAATAAAGTTAGACATTTAGCTTTAACCACAACATGTCTCGTTGTATCAGACAGGAGCCTGTTGTTCATCATTCTTTCATACCTTTTCATCTCTGTGTGTTCATAATTGGCGGCTCCTCCCAACAAACGTATTAAGTAAATTGCTAAAATATAGAGTGCCGAAGTGAGTGACGGCTTTGAAACGGCGCATGCATTCACAGTTCTCCGTGTGAGGTAGGGTTAATTACAGCATCTATGTTATTGTTTTAAGTGGTTACGAAGACACATGACGCTGATGCCCATTACTGACTGTTTTATAGACCTGGCCTTAGTAATTAGACACTGCGAGCAGCTAATGGCTTCCTTATTTTTGTGTTGAAAAACATTTGAATCTCACCAAAAAACATCCGGTGTTTTAAATCGGTTCGCAGGTTGCCCTGGGGAAGTCTGTAACCTTTTTTCCCCAAATCCGACTCTTTTGTCCAAATGTTTTTCTGACAAAGCCAAAGGAAACCACAGCAGGTCTACCGCAGCGTTGGGACAAGAGTCACACCTCATGTAACTCCTGACCTTCACACAAGCAGCAATGATGTTATGGTCAACCAAACTCCACTGGGATACAATAAAGCTCAGTGCAAATATTTACATTCTTTGACACTGTGTATTGCTTTAGTAGTGTCATAAAGCTATTTCAGGAACATTTGAATTTTGAGCCACAATAGTCACTTTTTGCTGTATCTGAAAAATGTCTTGACTATTGCAATGGTGATACACCGTTTCAACACAGTGAGTTTCAAAATCCATGAATGTGAGTGTAAAGGGAAACCTCAGTGTTTTTGTGATATATTGTGGCTTCTTGCGATGTTGTGCAATCTAATGTTGCAATAACGATAAATTGGCAATATATTGTGCAGCGCTATCCCTGAGCTATTCTTACATTACATAAATGGTAGAGAGCTTCAAAGACACTATATAATTATTATGCAGAGGTATGTATAATAGCCAAAATATTTACTCGAGTAAGAGTAACGCTGCTTTAAAATCATTTCACTCAGAAGTAATAGAAGTAAAAAGTAGTGACCGAAATATTTACTCAAGAGTGAAAAAGTACGATGAGAAAATTTTACTTTACTGTGAGTATTGAGTAACTGTTTGAGGAAAAAAAGTCTGATTTATGATTCAGTCCAGACGTAAATTATGAGAAACAAAACCTGAATTAATGTGAAAATTGAAAAAGGAAAATCATTATAAACTTAAAAAAAGAAATCATTATAAAGAATTAAGTTACAAAACACAAAATGCATCTATTTTGTGTGTGAAAATTAAGATTTACTCACAAGTCACTAGTTACTGTTTTATTTTACTCAAGTAAGAGTACAGATACTTCACTTGTACATGTACTTGAGTAAATGTGACTACCCACCTCTGTCATTATGTGAGGTTCATCCTGGAGAGTGAAGATATGTCCACACAATTAAAGAGTTTAGTCCACTCTTTATACTTAACTACATTTATCTAAATGTTTGAAGATTTAAAATCCATTTAAAAATAAAATGCATCTAAAATTTCAATCAAAAAACCCAGCGCATAGAAATGTAAAGAGCCTTTGGGGAGCGACTTGTAAATGGCTGGAAGTGGTTACAGGTTGGAGTTCCCTGCTGTAGAGTGATGATGATACTGTACCTCTGGAGATTAGTATTTGGTCCTATAGGAACACATGTTGGCCTGTTTATCTTCGATGTTTCTCTGTTGAGTGTTTCTTCCGCTGCGTCTTTCATGTTTTGGGACCCCCTGAGGCTCGTCCCATCACAGATCTGTAGTAAACTGCTCGGTGACTTTGACCTGTGACCTCACCTGCTGCCACAGACTGTCCGCCGCCTGACGCCTATTTCTGCTGCAGAGGAATGTGCCATAATGTAGAGGAACACAGGGAGTCGATATCTGCTTAACCCGTAACATATGACTGGGTTGGATTTCAAAAGATGGAACTTCACAAAATGCTGCCACTTCAACTTCTGGCTTTATATCATAATAAGTAGCATGTCCTTTGATACGTGCAATATTTAAAATAGAACATTTAGGGCCTCTTTGGATATTTTTGGGGAATTTTGATGAGTAGCTTCATTGAGGCAGTACGTAGATGTTAAAGTTGTTGTTCATAGTTCAAAATACTTGATTCTGAACCAACTCTCTGTGTAACTAAACCAAGTCAATTAAACTAGATTTGAACTATAACCTGATTACATGAGGGTTATTATAGCAGTGAGCCCAGAGTTGCTTAGCTTGGGTTTATTATGTCAGGAAGGGGTGCTGCTTAGAGACCGGCTGACTGGCATGAGTTACAAGGCACCTCAGGAGTCTTGTTTTTCTTTCTAATCAAATGCCCATTCCATCCAAAGCCCAAAAGCAGGGCCTGCTGACTTAGGAGTCCGGCTCTTTTTGGTGCTGTGGCTATTAATAGAGCTCTGCCTGAGAATCCAGCCCAAGGTCAGCCATCAGATTCTGGCTCCCAAGTGGAGTTTTCAATAATAAAGGACATTTTTTTCATATGTAGCGCGGCAGTGGTTTTAAACATTACAGATATGGCTGCTGTGACTGTTGTTTTATCACTGCAGAGCTGTTGGTGCGAGACAGTGGCAGCTTTGTCTGTACTCAGTGCAGTGCTATACAATAAATAGACAGTCGTGTCAGTGAAGACACTATAAACAAACCACAGTGTTTTACTGTCACAGATGACCTTAAAAAACCTGGCACTCTTCACTAGTAAGACTGACTATGGCACTGTGTTGTTGTTGGAGCAGGACATTCACTGTTTGTTTGATAAAAGGCTGTATTAAAGTAGTGTCTTATTGTACGGTCACGATATCGCTCTGAAGGGAGTTGTGTGAGCACAGGAATGTGATGGTTATTACTCTTAGAAGCATGCTGGTCATTTTTGTCATTTTGGGTCAAGCGTGCAAGAGCACGAAGAGTCTGAAAAACAACTGTGAAATATGACCTGTCATTTTAAACCTCTGCACACTGGCCTCTTAAAGCCTCTTTCTCTGCAGTCATTGTGCCACTATGAACTTGCAGAATTGTCACTCTGTGCCCTGGTGCACCCCGCTCTGTGCAGCAGCCAGGCCTGAAGTTTTTCACTAAAGACAACAGCTCTCTGCTCACAGCATTATACCCACACACAGTGAGTGTCTGTGGATGTAATAAAGAGGCTCCCACTGGCCTGTTGGCTCGGAGAACGGGCAGTGATGCTCTTTTTCCTTGCTCTTTGAGCCTTCCAACAGCTTTAATTCCCAAACTGGCATCATGTGTTTTAGACATTTTAAAGCTGAAAAGAGCTCACACATTTCATTTTTATTTGGGCGTACCATGACATTTTATCAGTGTATTATGCATTTAAACCCGTAATTATTTTGACGAATCTTAATGTAAATGTCATAAGGTTACTTCATTGTCCCCATAGGGAAATGTGTCCTCTGCATTTGACCCATCTTTAAAGGGACTAGATAGAAGTTGACATTTCCATACTCTCTACTGCCACCTCTGGTCTTGCACGTAACTGCAGTCTCTATATTAAGCTTGTGCATGACGGCACTTTGGACCCGAATTAACACCTTTGTGAGTGACAGTGCAGGTTTTTAGTGGCAGGTGTGGTGAATAGGTCTGGGCTCATTCTACACTTTAGGACATTTCTGTAGCAGATCGGGGTGGAAATACATAATTTTAACATTTTTAAACTCTGTCTAGTCCCTTTAAAGGGGTAACTGTAAGGAGCAGTGGGTGCCCCATCTCCAGATGTCGGGCCAGGCTGATGGTCTGAATCACCTCTCATCGTAAACCGTATCATACTGACAAACAGACTCAGCGCGGTGTTTAAGTATCAATTTTGTGTCTTTTTATTATCTGTCTTGCATATCCTCACGCCCGCGTTCTGTTGTGCTGTGGTGTTGCTCTTCTGTCTCACATGTGATTCATTGGAAGTGTTGGCTGCTGACGTGAGTGTGTCACAGTCCAGGAATCGTGCAGCACCAACAAAACCAGCTACTAAGCACCTCACACTTCACTCTGTTTGCATTCGGTTCTCCTTAACCGAGCATGGATATGAGTTTGCGTTTTTAGTCTCCTTCTCGACATTGTCCAGGGTGCGCTCCATCTGCTCAGCCCTGAGACTTGAACCGTGTGTGACCCAAAATGGAGCAGTTATCAAATATATTGCATATTGACTTTATACTAATACGAACATGTTGTCACAAAAAGGCTGTTGTAGTTTGCTAATTGGCCATTTGTCGGTCAATTCTTGCTTAATGTTTTGTTTTGCATGTAAACTCAGCCAGCTGTGCCTTATGAGCTGTCACAATAGTACCAAGATATGGTCATTCATCATAGAAATCAGTCCCAAGAATATAAGCTACTCAAGTTTGTTTCCCCTCCACTGGCACCTCGAGTAAAACAGGAAACCCCGTCCAGACGCTGATGTCATTTCTCTCATTGGATCACACAATGCCAATGCTTTTTAGCAGATCTCTGTGATACGGTACGGCCAACAGGAGCCAAAAATCACACAAGGTGGTTTTGTGCTGGCGTAATGTGCGATCTCGACGAGCTGGAATGTAGTGCAGCCGCTCAGAGACCACACAAAAACTCACCTAGACACTGGGGCAGACTGAGTTGAAGTGCTTTTAATGCCGGCACACATCAAAGCATTTGAGAATTACTTTCAGATTATGATGCATTTAGAGTCTGAAGAGTAAACAATTGAGCCGGAGTCCTAAAATGCAACATGAGCTATTACACTTAGTGCCGAGAAAATATGATGAATTTTGAATGCATTATTAAACTGTTTTTTTTTATTTAAAACTCTTGTCCTGCTTTAGACATTTCAGCAGTAACTCTGTAACGTAAATCAAACACATTATATTATGTATTTAGTCCTGTATTTGGAGGTAGAAGGGGGCAGGGGTCGCTGGATTAGACGTGTTTGCAAACACTTTAGTCCTGGATTAACCCTGTTTAACACTTGATTTAGCGAGGATTTCATTTCGGTCTGGTGGTATTTTGTGAGGTGGTACTTGGTGTAAAAGGTTTGAGATCTGTTGTAATTGAAGAAAGTAGTTTGCCTGCATTCAGGAGTGTAATAGTGGCATTATTAACGCTTCAAATCACCTGCAAAGTGCAGATTATGCGTTTTATGTTACAGGTGGCCCGTCTCTTACATCTCTCTCCTTTGATCCTACCCTGTGTGCGACGAAGATTTAGTGGCCAACTTTGACAAATAGCTTCATATTATAATGGCCAATATTATTACAATACAAGAAACAATGGAATTCCTGAAAAAGCCGCTCCCCTACACCGGTCCGACCCCCTCGACACCAAACCCGGCGGGGCCTTTGTTACTCCACGCTGCTCTTACATGAGGGCAACAACAATGTGAGAAATGCTTTGAGTGCTTTTCAACAGGAATTTCTCGGTGCGCGATAAAGAGCTCGTAATGAATGGAGGAGGAAGTGTCGGAAGTCTTAAGTCGGGATCCGATGTGGACCCCCAGCTTTACTCTGACAATATTTACGTTCCCTTAGAGCCTCTCACTTGTTGTATCTGACCCCTGGGAGAAACTCTGCTGCCCTTTGTCGGTCAAGTGTAGCCAATCCATATTTTAAGCCTATTTTCAACACCATGACGGCAGACTTTTATGGATTCTTTCCGGGAAAATGTTGATTTGAGATCAAGAATGTTCCTTCATAGCTCTGAATAGTTTGTGTTTGCTGAGTCTGGGAGTTGCTTACTTACTATATAAACAATTGAATAGATCAGGGATGTCCAAAGTGCAGCCCTCAGACCAATTTTTGGTGGCCCTCAGGCTTCTTGTTTTATTGCCACACATCGCCAGAGAAGGTCATTTTACTGCAATGTTGATAATTCCACATAATTAAAGCAGAACTAAGTAACTCATGCCCCTAGAGGCCATAAGCGCCACTGCAGGTGTTGTAGCATGTCGTGTTTTTTTACTCATTAATTGTCCGTGAGAGTAAATACTACACTGATAGAAAAGGAAAAGGGAAAAAGGGATATTGTACATCCAATTACAATTAAACTTGGCTGTAAACACTATTTAAGTGGCGCTACCCCGCAGTTAGCCTTGCCCATTAGCCTGTTAGCTTCTTCTTCGTGATTCCACTAGTGTGTATTGTGCCTCCGACTTGGAGGCAGCAAAGTTTGCAATTGTGGTTTTCAAGTACTGCTTTAAAACCTCAAAAAATAACATTTACCGTGAGACTGAGCTGGCATTATGGTTCCAAGCCTAAATAAAAGTGTGGGGAATGGTCTAAACCTCTCTTAAATACACGCAGTTGAATGTTTGAATGCATTGACCACCGATCTGTGGCCCTCCATGCCTTATATGTATGTCAATATATGGCCCTCGTGAAAAAGGTTTGGACAACCCTGGATTAGATAAATAAGGCTGCACAACTGCCTTGAAATTGAAATCAACCAATTGCAAATACAGCAATTATTTAGGTAGTATAGTGGCCAATAAAGATTTATACCTAACTTTGTAGTATAGACCTCTGCAAACATTTACGTTTAGTAGTTCATATTTCTGTCTTCAAATTGTAACGCTTGTTGCATAAATCAGATCCATTATGAAGCCCTGACTAAAGATGATTAGATCAGATTAAGAATTAAAGTTGTCTATAAGTTTAATGTGGTCATTTATCAATTAATGACAACTCTTATGATGCACATTAGACTTTCATAGCCAATTAAATGTAGAAATCACAACACCATGAAACAGCTTTATAGCCTGGGTATGAATTTTTAATGAGGATTGCAGATGAGAAATGTTTTGTTCCATTGATTGAAATTAGCCATGTCAAATGCAATATATTTCCAAGTTGTTCCAAGTTCTGAGCAGCAGGTGGCACTGCACCTCCCACTCGCTCGCTCCCATTCACAGCATCTATTAAACAGAGAGAAGCAAAGTCATCTACCCCTCAATGATGTCTGCAGTATTTGTTTCCATTATAAGATACAACTCCACTTAATTTTTTTGTCTCCAGTCTTACCGCAAGAGGCCAGTCTCAGCCGTGGCTTTTATCACACTGCAGTCATCTAGATCTTAATGGCACTGATGCAGAAAGCCCTACAACTATAAGCCCATGTGCTTATGGGCTTATTATATATAGGCTCCTTCTTGATCCACGTTCTTGGCCTTCATTTCCACTGCAGCCTGTATATTGTCGGTCTGTTCTGTTTGATTTTATCTATCCATCCCAGAGGCACGTCCATCCTCTTAGCCTCTGATAATCACATTGAAGATGGGCAGCAGAGAGGATTACTGCCTCCTCTCGGCCTCTCAGGAGACTTCTTTGCTGCTCAAAGGAAGTAATCACTTGTAAACGTACTGGTTTGTCCCTAAAGCCCTTCTTATTACCTCCAACATAAAAATAGTTAATATCTTTTTTAGTGTATTTGAGGTTTGAGCACCAGTTTGTTCTGTGTGCTGTGTGTTTTTTCTCGACGATGTGTTGTATCCTTTGGCAATGAGGTTCACTACGATTAAGATCAAATATTTCCTTACTTCCTCTCGTGGGCATAAATTGTATGCTCAGCTAAGATTATGTTTAAATTTCCCCCATTACACTAAAAGCTAAAAGCTGGTCGAAGAATGCCACGTTAGTGTATAGAAATATGAACCCCATTCACCTCTGTTTAATGTGGAGATTTCTAAAGCCTAAATCCACTGATGGTGCTGAAAAGAGGCTGTGCTTGTGTGGCCCACTTAACAAGTGACGGCCTACATGCTGCAAATAATCGTTTTATCTAATGCACACGTCTCCGCCCCTTCCCGCCGTCTTTCTTCTGCACAGATCCAGATTTTTCTCGTGCCACTCTGGTTGTGGCACTGCCAGCTGCCTCTGATGTGATCACCGGGTGCAGGCTGTGCTCAAATTTGCTGTTTTTGTGCATTTTAGTCAAAAGATAACTTGTTGCTTGGACTTCAGGTTACACATCATGTTCATAGTCCTAAAAGATTGTGCACAGGTCTTAATAAATTTGATATTTGTTGGTTGGAAGTTCAATGCGATGTCGAGAATGGAACAAGAAGGCTTTGATTGCTATGCTTGTCCTGAAATAACCTTGTTTTTGGTTGCAGCCCAGGCTTTATTAAGTAAAATAAACTCTTTCAAAGCCAAACATCAATGTACAGGTATTTGCGGCTTAACTCTGTAAACTGACTTGCTTTAGTTACTGATATTTCCATCTTTTATGTGTGAAGCTTGAGTGATTCATGTTATCGTCATCTTGGAAGGCCTTGGATGAAGATAGACGCCATTTTGCCTTTACTCTGTATTTTGAATGGTCTTTCATTTACAGATACTTCTAATATAGACTATTTGTGTCTCTCTTGCTCTCGGCCGGTGCAGTGCGCCAGCTTCACACAGAGAGAGCTGCTATAACTGTCCAAACAAGCACAGCATTCACACAGAGCGCACTCGCTTCACCACCTGCTACCGGCCACAAGGGAAACCTCGCTGCGAAGCCGCCGCATTTCCACAGAGAAGGCCTGGACGAGCGAGTCCTCAGGCACTACATTTTCAACTGTTTATAGCCTGTCTAGTGATGCTGCTGCGCATAGATTTGTTTTCTGTGTCATTATTGTGGGTTTTTTAGCATTTCTGCAAGTCATCAGTTTAATAGGCTCCCCTACTGTATAATAGAATAACTGAATGAGGAGTGAATGAATAATGCATTTGATTTAAAGTAACTTTGAGTGGCTTGAAATCATGTTATGTCATGTTTTCCCTTTTAAATGCTTTTAAAGCTTTACGGTTGATAATGTTTCAGATAAACACAAAATAATACTAAAAAGAAAGTGTTTTATGGCCATGAGTTAATTGATTACCTTTACCTTTATTATTTCATTCTCTAATTTATTTATTTCAAAAGGTCTATGGGGAAAGTTAGTGGGAACTTTTCCTCTTGGTCTTCATTAGTAATTACACTTTGTGAAATTACTACTAATGTAAACTTGTGGATTGTTTCATTGGGACAACAGACCATTGATGAGCACAATTGTTTTTACTTTGGCAAAATCCCCATATGTAAGAAGAGCATTTTCTGCCAAATAAGTACCCTATTGTTACTACTCAAATGAAATAAAAAGAAACCCAAGTAAGTAACTACAGATCACAAATGGCAAACATATAAAATATAGCTTGGTATTGAGCGGGCTGGGCATGGTTCCTCAGTCGGGACGATTTTAGTCGTAGGATTTCCCTTATAGGCTACTTTATTAATGTCTTACCTCCCAGTTCGGCTTTACCCAAATCTAAAATCTTACAGCCTATAGGCCAGTGTAAGGCCTCATTTGAAAGCCAAGACTGACAAAATGGATCGTAACTTTTTTTGTTGCATTTTTAAGCGTTTTTGTCATGTCTTCGTAGATTTTTTTGTTCTTTCTTGTTGTTTCTTTGTTGCTTTTTCATCACTCTTTAGTCGTGTTTTTTTGTGTGTGTGTTATTGTCATGTTTTGGAAGCGTTTTTGTCGTGTTTTCAACTTTTTTAATCGCTTTTTGGTTACTTTTTTGTCGCTTTTTCATCACTCATTAGTCGTGTGTTTTTGCTCTTAGATTTGAGTAAAGCCAAACGGGAGAAAATGTGCTCGGTTCATGTGGGGGTTAAGGTAAAAAGGTTAAATGTGGATCTGGAAGTCTTCCTCCGCAAAAATATTTTAAAACAGCATATCATTGCCCCGCACCAACCCCCAGAAAAAAAGACTGAAATGAACGACACGATCGATTGTAAAATGTCTTTTATCACAGAAGTTGCTATCGGGGAAAAGTAATTTGTTATAGACCAAATGAAGCCCTTTGAAGTCATTTATTATGCTACAGAACTATGTGGTGTCTTAATATCTACCAAGACGTGTGCTCATTTTGGTACTTATTGTTATTTGAGATGGACATTAGAACTATATTTTTTTTTTACAGCATTTCAGATAACACACATGCACTCTTGCCAAAAACACCAAAGTAACTGTCCAACTTAAATAAATTAGTGTTTAAACAAGTTTGATGACTGCACTTCTTCTTGTGTCCAACTGGCTTTCATCATGCAAAGTCAATATAATTTTACATAATTCTCTCTGTGGTTTTTTGGCGGCTTCTGATTGCATTTCCCATGTCGCATTTGAAGTGGGCTTTCCCCCCCTGAGAACCGAATCATCATCCGTCATCGCTGTGGCAGCCAGAACCACTTTTTGCATCCAAAGTTAACACTGCACTGCGAGCCAACCACAATTTGTTTATGCTCAATGTCCTTTTATTGTCTCTTATGGGATGATTGTTTTTGCTGTGTGTCTTTTATCTTTTTGCGGAACTATAATTTTCCACCCAGATTTATCATGAGGGCCGGTACCGCGGCATCACAGTGGTCTCTCCCTTTCATTGTGGAGAAGCCTGTCATTTTACCGGAGGCCATTTATTAAAATAGATGGTCAATTTGGCATTGTAATCATTATGCGCCTTCATGCTACTTCTACAGCCTCGGTCATTTAATTTGACAAACAGGACATTCCTGCCACACATCTCCGACATCTCCGCAGTAGAGCATAAACATGGGCAATAACGCGTAATGAGCAGCAGCAGGAAATGCCAGAGCAGCGGCTGTTGTCATCTCTAAAGGCTTAATAAGAGGAAACAATGATTCTCTATAATGGAGCGACTTTACAATAGAGCTATGGCAGTCACTTTATTAAAGGGGCTAGATGCAAGTTGGCCATTTTATACTCACTACTGCCACCTCAGGCCATATGTGTAACTGCACCTTCTATATTAAGCTTGTGCATGAGGCAATTCGACCCGACGTAACACCTTTTTGAGTGACAGTGCAGGATTTTAGAGGCAGTTGTGGTGAATAGGCCTGGGATCATTCTACACATAAGGACATTTTTAAACTCTGTATAGTCCCTTTAATTCAGGCATATTGTGCAACTGTCTAAGTGGCGGATAATGATAGGATTGCGTGATTTGTTTTAGGCTGTGTTCGGGTAAACCTCTGTTTAATGAAAGACCTCAGTGATTTTGTGATATATTCTGGCTTCTTGCGATATGGATATTGCGTCACATAATATTTTGATAACGATAATTTGCCGATATATCGCGCAGCGGTGGCCCTAGTTAAAAGCAGCATGATGATGGGTGATCCTATCAGTGATAATGACGCTGAAATGTCATTTGGCCGCTTATAGAAGCAGTAATTGGTTCAGGCCTCTGCTGGGAGTGGGATGTCGGATACTTGTGTGGTAGGCTGTGAACAGGACTTGACATTAACACTTATTTTTGTTTAAAGTGCATATGACAGGTTTTAATGCTTTTGAAAATATGACTTACTTGGAAGGATAACATCAGTTGCAAGTTCATCAGTTGCAACTAAAGAAATCTTAAATATAATTGTGCTAACTATGTTTTAGAAATGAAATGTGTTTAATGTGTCGCATGGACTTTAAATAATTTACCCTTACAAGTAGCCAAAACAACTACAGTACAAATTACTCATGTAAAAGTCAAAATTACTTAGACTAGTCAAGCACCGAGTGGAAATGTCTGATTAATGTTTAGTGATGAAGTAAATCTAAAAAAAAGCTCAGTTCTGTTACTTCCCCATTAAAAAAGCACAATGAAAATTATTATAAAAAATTATTATTATGATAAAATAAAGTAAAATGAATTAAAGCTTGACGTAATTAACCTTGTGACTGTTTTATCATTAGTTTTTTGTACATGTATCATGTATACAAACATATATGATATATGCACAATATTTGTTGAGTGGAATAGTTGTCTCTATTGTTAATCAATGAGGGTGGTTGTGTAGTAGGACTATATTGATTTACTAGGTCACATACGTTACTGTTTCCAGTCTTTGTGCATTGTGGCCTGTCTATGAAGTGGCAAAGGGCACATTGTTGCTGACGATTGAAAGAAATTGTGTCAAACCTCAAATTTATGCCTGTTTTTGAAAGTCCAGTAAAGGTCAAGGCTGCACAATTTGAGGGAAAAGTCACAAACATTTCATCCAATACATAAAATAGAAAAAAGTGAGTGTTTGGAATGGTTCACCTTTCCTCTGACTAAAGGCAGCCAAATATGAGATTTAGAAAGGCTGTGTCCTCCTCCACACTACAAGAAAATTATCTGATTACCACAGCTTTAAGTGTGACAATTGAAGTTAGATTTGTAGTTCACATGGCACATTTAAACACATCTGGGAGTGTATCACTGAACACAGGCTAAAATATGAACCACTAAACTTGAAGAAACATGCATCACAGATTCAAAACATCTTTTGGTATCAGAGTTTTAAACATCAGGTCCCATAGAAAGACAGGGATAAGTTGTAAACAGAGAAAATTATTACATCAAGCCTTGTCTTTGTCTTGTTTTTTGAAACACTGTACATCATTTACTACTAGTCTACTGTTTAAATTCATTTCTAAATCCTATACTTGATGCTACATTTGGTGCCTGATCATCATGTATTTGGGAGTTGTTTTTTCAGCCTCTCTTGTGTGACTGTGCTGGGTCAATGTTAGTGATCAGTTCCCCTGGGCGGTGGGCGGCGGTGCAGTTTGAAGGTCCCCGTGTCCTCTGAACCAGGGCTATATAAGCGCTGCAGCTCGCGTAGTGTGCTTTCTGCTGCTTTGGGTATGAGGCGGACTGCTTGAAGAGACATAAAGCAGATAGGACTTTCTGACAGGTAAACAGATGACTCCTCTCAAGGAAAAGATTATGTAGACCAGTTGTTGTTAAAGAAAATTATTACAACTTTTTGGACAAAATAGTATATTTTTGGACAATATCTCTTAACTTTATAACTCTAATATTCTGATTTGTCAGAGTCCTACGCATCTGTTAAACATTTTCTGTTTAAGTGCTCCTCCGTGTAGGCATCGGAAGTCATTATGCTGAGTATTGATCATTGTGCTCATTGAAAGCAGGTCACTGGCTTCGTAAACCTAAAAAACAAATTAATGTCCAACCTTAAGCTTCAAAAGGAAAGGTTTTGCAATGTGTCTAGAAAATAAAATGAGCTTGGGTTCTCCATTGCACTTCTCGCTGATTCTGCATTTTGCGTGTAGATAATGTGTGTTGTTCTTGGACAGGAGTGTTTATCAGACTTGTTAATGCATAGAAGATCCGGTTAGGGCTGGAGCACTCTTGGCTTAGAGACTGTACCATCCATCAGATAAATCTCATGTGTCCGGTTCATTTTCTAATCATTTTCATCTATTTCATCTTTTCCTACTTGTATTTATCCTGGCATTCCATCAACCCCATGGCCTTTTCCTCTGTACTGCCCCCCTACCTTAAACTGGCAGCTGTTTTGTGGTTGTTGGAGATGGACTTCCCAGTGCCCCCCAGTGCCAGGATGGAGGACAGTGACCATGAGCTTCACTCTTCGTCAGACGAGAGGGATTTGTGTTTTGTTCCTCCTCATAATCACCAAACGGGGCACGATGACCAGCAGGTACCTGTTGGAACCGCAACAAGGATTTTTGATTGTTTAGACGTTCAGTGATGTTCATTTCAAACAAGATCATTTGCTGTTTCAACTCCAAATCATTTTACCTCCTCTTCATCCCTCCACGCCTTCTCTTTCGTTGCCCTGACCCTCTTTATTTTTTATCATTTCCCCCTTCATCCATCCTTGTGTCCCTCGGACCTTGACACCTCCAGCATTACAGCCACTCTGATGATTCTGAGGTGGAAAGCATTATGCATCAGCAGCAGCAGCGCCCCCTACAGGTGCCTGGGTCTCCCGAGTTTGGCCAGCACGTGGGGCGTGATGAGTGCCCCCCCAGCCCGTCACTGCTGAGGCCCCCGGTGGCGGGCAGTGCCCAGTCAGACTCCAGCTCGGAGGCTGCTGGTTCACGCTGCAGGAGTGTGGAGTTTGACCTGCCGTCCCCTGCCAGTCCGTCCAGGCCTAAGAGCCCCTGGGGCCTGTTTGACCCCTATGAAAACTCCGAGGTAATAGAGGAATATGTTGCCGCGGTTACTGCTGCTTTGGTCTTTTACACCATTTGTGTATTTAAATACTGCTGCTGTCTGCAATGTTAGGTTGTTGCTTGTTCATACAAAGTGTATTATTGACTTTTCCTCAGATTTATACACTCCTGCTGTTATAATTGTAATTGTAACACAGTGCTTTGTATGCTCTGTTGTATTTGTATGGATATTTGAAGGAGCAAAGGTACTTCTATTGTCACTGTTATTGTGGTTTCCCTGAGGACTGGGGCCTGAATGTGGCATAGCTTGCTTTGGTTTTTAAGCAGTGAAATTTCAATCGCCAGGTGTTTTCATGTGCACATTGGAATCATAGCATTTCTCAGTTTGTTCTTTTTTTTTTCTAAGGACCAAGACAAAGAATATGTTGGTTTTGCCACTCTGCCAAACCAAGTTCATCGGAAGTCAGTCAAGAAGGGATTCGACTTCACTCTCATGGTGGCAGGTAAGCTCTTTTTCACTTACTGAATCTGTGGAGAAGAGGTGAACAGATGTTGATTAGTTTTGTTTTCATTTGATGTTTTTGAAGGAGAATCCGGGCTGGGGAAGTCCACCCTGGTCAATAGCCTATTTCTCACAGACCTGTACAAAGATCGAAAGCTCCTCAATGCAGAAGGTGAGAGAGAGAGAGGAATAGAGGGAAGAAGAATATTTGTTATAATGCATATTGTCTTATCAGAGAGGATCACACAGACAGTGGAGATCACCAAACACACAGTGGACATCGAGGAGAAAGGCGTCAAACTGAAGCTCACGATCGTCGACACTCCTGGGTTTGGGGACGCAGTGAATAACACTGAATGGTACCGTAAGTTCATATGAGCTTGTGTCCCGTGTTGGAGGAATCAGGTGACTGACAGAGTTATGCCTGTGTCCCAGTTGGAAGTCTGTGGCGGACTACATCGACCAACAATTCGAGCAGTACTTCAGGGACGAGAGCGGCCTCAACCGGAAAAACATCCAGGACAACCGCGTGCACTGCTGCCTCTACTTTATCTCACCCTTCGGTCACGGGTACGGCACAAATACACCCACAACAACAGAAATGGGGCTTTTTGAATTGGGCCTAGTCATGCATTTATCAGAGGGCACAGTATTCCATGATGTCTGCGTTTGGCCTGCTCGACAAAATGACACTGCAGTGATCTCCGGGCCAGAACTAATGCAGCTGTTGTCAGGTAGATTTACCTCTCATCAGTGCTTTGTGCTGAATCAGAGAACTGCGTACATACAGAACTGGTGCAGACCGCTGTCTACACTAAAGAATGGTTTTGGCCCCAGTAATGCATTTTACTGTGAGGAGACAGCGCCCTCTATTGGCATGAATCGGATATTTGTGGAGGTCCTTCCTGTGTGGGTTACGTTCAGTGGTTTTGATCTCAGTTTTTTTGTTTGTTTCAGTCTTCGGCCTCTGGATGTGGAATTTATGAAGGCTCTTCATGAAAAGGTTAATATTGTCCCAGTTTTAGCCAAAGCAGACACGCTCACCCCCAGTGAGGTCAGGAAAAAGAAAATGAAGGTCAGTTGTTTATTCATTCTGTTGTTTTATATTTTATATGTGGCGAACACACATTAACAGGTTCTTCACACATGTTACAGATCAGAGAAGAAATAGATCAGTATGGGATCCAAATCTATCAGTTTCCAGACTGTGACTCTGATGAAGATGAGGACTTTAAGCAACAGGACCATGAACTAAAGGTGAGACAGGAATGATACTTTTAACCATACACTGACCATAACTTACAAGCCTTTTGAATTTCCACATAGGAAAGTATTCCCTTTGCTGTGATAGGCAGCAACACTGTGGTAGAGGCCAAAGGGAAGAGAGTCAGGGGTCGCCTTTACCCTTGGGGTATCGTTGAAGGTGAGGTCAAATATATATTCTAAACACTTTGATTCATATTTATTTCAATAAACATCATAATTATTGTGTTTTACAGTCGAGAACTCGGCACACTGTGACTTTGTGAAGCTGCGAAACATGCTTGTTCGCACACACATGCAGGACCTCAAAGACGTGACCCGAGATATACACTACGAGAACTACAGAGCGCAGTGCATCCAGAGCATGACCCGCCGAGTGGTGAAGGAGCGCAACCGCAAGTATGTGTCCAAACATGTGCAAGACCTTTCAGATATTGCCTTATATAATAAAGACATAACATAACACGCTGCCAAGTTCATTCTAAAACACATGTGTGGTTCTTCACAGCAAGCTAACCCGGGAGAGCGGCACAGACTTCCCCATCCCCGTGGTGTCAGGCACAGCAGAAAGCGATACAGAAAAGCTCATCAGAGAAAAGGATGAAGAGGTACAACATGCCGGACCTGAAACAGAGTCTGAACAGCAACATGAACCAGGATCTGAACAGGATCCTGAGCACCATGAGGCCCCCCCAGACCTCCAGGCCCAACCTCACGCAGAGTCAAACCACTGGGCAGACCAGGCTCTTTAAGAGTTTCCTAAATAGATACTTGAATCATATGTTTTTCATGTGACTGAATATGATTTTATTCAATGTAATAATGTGTTTACACTGCCCTGAAGCCTTCCCCGAATATCCTTCCCTGAAATATACTTGCACTATATTTTTGTAGCCTGTATTTATTTATATAATATATAATATAATTCATGCGGCCGTTTTAACACATTGAGAGTGATTCTTTGGACAGTGTTGAAACAATTATATAAATACAAGAGCTTTTAATGTGTGTTCCCCCAAATCAAAGATCCCCAACCAACCCTTCAATGTTCTGTTCATTGAGTCTAATAAAAACACCACTTTTTGTAAAAATATTTTCTCCTTTGGTTTGAGGGACAAAAGTTTATTCAACTTTAAATCCACAAAATAAAAATACTGTTAATAAACACACACATGTAATACGTTGTTAAAAAAGTTAAATAATGAAAAACAAATTGACGCTGTATTTTAAATCCCTGTTATAAACACACCTCTAGTTAGTTAGTTGTGTGGCGCTATTATGTTATAATAGATGAATGATTTACAGTGCCAGTCACATCGCTATATTAAGTTTGACAGTAGTATTTCAAACCACATTACAATAGTGTTAAAAGTCTGTATTAACATTAATTTCTATTTTACAGCTGCGGCGGATGCAGGAGATGTTACAGAAGATTCAGGATCAGATGCACACACAAAAAGAAGCCTATTAACAGAAGAAAGGAGCCTTTATATTTGTATATGAGCTTGAACTGGGAAGAACCTCCCGGTAACGTCCTTTGTCCACAAGACTGTCACATGGCCAGTGCACCGCCGCAGACGGAGCAGGGGGCCGGCGTGAGGTGATTTTACACAAGTGATTGTCCATGTTCTCAGAAATATTACCCCCAACACACAAACACAGCATAAATGTATGGTGCAGATCTTCCCACATTAATGGAGTTTTGTTAAATACAGGCTTATAATTTGTCTTTAACATCATATCTAACGTAAGGTTTACATTTGAGTACTGTTGATTAACACACTTGAGCTAAAAGCACACTTTTCTTGTGTGACTACTCTTTTATGACTATGCATTGAATGGTTGACTTGTGATATTGTTTCCATGTTTTCCTCTCCCTGTTATTTAAGCACTCTATATCTTTGATTTTACATTTGAAAGAGCCTTCGATTATCTATATTTTTCATATAGAGGTTATTTTCTATTGGTATTTTACAGTCGCATCAAACACTTTGTTTTACTTGCATTATAAAAGGACAGATGAACAAAATGCTTTGTTAAATGAAACAGCTCGTAGAAAAGATATGACAATACCCTTTATTTGTATATCTACTGTGTCATAAGAGGGGTTGAAAATAGTCTGTATGTCAGATGAGAGCTAACACACTCATTGCCAAAGCTCATTTTTCCTGCCTGTTGTTTGTACAGTTTAACATGTATAAAATGGCCAGTTAATTGCCAGAGCGGACTCGTGATCGGTGATGTTTTTCCGTTTAAGTACATTCCATAAACATCTTATTCAGAATATTTTTGTTTTCATTGTTTTATAAAAATGTCTTTCGTTATGCAACAGTATATTTATGAAATATAATTTACATATGAACCGAGGACAAAATGTACAGCCTCTAATGTTGTAATAAAGTCTGAGCATAAATGTCAGTCGTTTCCATTGATTTATTTTGGAATGCAACGGTTTATTGTTGTGAATGGAGTTATGTGATCTGAAATGGATTGAAAATTGGTTGTTCAAGCGGTCGTCTTTTGGTTAGATTTTATCCTTTTCACTCCTCTGTATAAATGTACCAGGCGGCTAAAAAGCCTTCGTAGTGGAAGGATAGTTGAAAAGCCCTTCTCTAGAATTGAACACTTCAGCATGGCAAACAGCATTCAGAAAAACTAATTGGAAATGCTTTAACCTCTTACCACCCACCTTAACCGAGCCCATTTGCTCCAGTGCAGCTTTACTCTAATCTAATCCTATAGGCCAGAGTAATGCCTGATTTGAAAGCTAAGACCTACAAAACTTTTTTGTCGAGTTGTCACCGCTTTGTTGTCACATTTTTGAAGCTTTTTTTTGTGTTTTCATTTCTTTTTTGTCATTTTTTTGGCACGTTTTCTGGGTTTATTTGTGTGTTTTTGTTGCGTTTTTTGTTGCGTTTTTGTCACTTTTTGTTGTGTTTTTGCCATTTTTTGTCCTTTTGGTGCATTTTTGTCACTTTTCACCACATTTTTGTTTTTTCATCCTTGTTTTTGTTGCCATCTTGACGCTTTATTCAAGAGAAGCTTTTAGATTTGGGTAATGCCAAACTCTGTTCAGGTGGAGGTTTAGAGGTTGAAATACTTAACACTGGTGAATGATGTCAGAATACCAGTCTGATTTTATAAAGAACTTACAATATACAGTAAGCATATATAAAATTAATATTGCAGTGTGGCTGATAAAGGGTCATCAGTGCAGTAAAATAACCGTCCACATCGGGAAAATAATAGTTTATAACCCTAAGAGTCTTTAAAGAGAGGAATCTCATCAGATATTTGTGAACATTGAATTTATTAATATTTCTTATACAAACATTTTTATATATCTGACAGCATATCATGATCTTTAGAGAATACAGTTAGATCTAAAATGCAGTTCATTAACATCAACAAGTAACTTCTTTCACCATAGGGAAAACATGTATTGTTGCCATTTCAAGTGTCACACTCTCACGTTTCATTCATTGATCTTTCACACAAACGTACTTTTATTCTAGTGACTAAAACGTATAGAATTTTGGACTGTGGCTGTCTTAAATCATCAACCAGATGATTTATGTGGTCCCTATCAGAGTCCTATCAAATTGCACGATGTCAGATACACAAGGTAAAGCTCAAGATGAAACAAGCAACAATGTAATATACAAAATTTGTTATTAAATATTATTTCATGGGATTTTTGATAATAATTTGAGTAATATTGTAGAAAAAAAATGAATGCGCTAACCTTAGAACAGTACATTCTGATAAAATAACTATCAAGGCCATCGCTAAATGTTCAGGTTTGCTCCTAAATGATACTAAATACAACTCACAGTGGATCTTTAAAGGTAATAGGGCTACACAATATATCACAAAATTATTGTTATTGCAATTACAGTCATTCCATCTGACAGGGGCTTGCACATATTTTGCCAACACAGCCCAAAACAAAGGCATAGGAACTTTTCTATTTGAAATTAAAAAAGGAAAATAATTAAGTTAATATTAGTGTGTATGTGTACAGTGATGGCTTTAGTGACCTCTAGGACACTGCAGAATGCATTTTTATTTAAGGGTTTCTGGTATGTTTTATGGATGGAATTGATAAGTAACCATGGAGACAGTTCCATGAAAAAACCTGCCAGAAAGCCTTAAAAAAAACCTATTGGATCTGCAGATGGGTCACTGTTAAACCCTGATAAAAAAAAAGGTGAAATAGTCACTAATATCAACTTTGCATAAAAAGTCCCATAATGCACTTCAGTTCAGTTTCAGTCAAGATTCAGTCTAGATCTATTTGAATTTTAGCCTTGTTTTGGTCATGATGTATTTCTTAAAATCTTGTCTTGACACAATTTAATTAAAAGGTAAATAAATAATGGTTAAATTTGACAGAACTTCCTGGAAATCGCTCTGTAAAATATTGCAAAAATCACTATCACAACACTGAAGACAGTTAATGAATATCACAATTTTGTATCTCATTGTGCAGCCCTAAACAAAATCAATATAGTTTTGAAAGCAGTGTTTATCCCAGAGTTATTACTCACAGCTACGGTAAATCTAAGTTCATAACATACAACTGTCATGTGGACCTGCTTCAAATATCTTCTCAACAAACAAACAACTGTTGCATGCTTTCATAGCATGCAAACGCGCAGTCTGCTGCCCAGCGAGACAGCACGGACACACGACACTGTAAGGTTTTTGTGTGGATCTAATTACATTCAGTACCCCCATCCAATAGAATATAAACTACTTGATGATAGAGCTAGTGTGATGAGAGAGTTTAACCTTCATTGTCATTTCAACATTAGAGATCAGATTGCAAGAGTCTATCTAATAGCAGCACAAACAGAACTCACGTCAATGTCACGTTTAGCTCGACGCGACGTGTCAGTGACAAAACTGACAGATCGATTGATTGATCTTTGATTGTCTGTGTCTCGCGATAACACCAAACTGAAATTACATCACATTCCTCACTTTCAGAGGCACGAGTACTTCTGTTTATTAATGAGAACGACTGGACAGCAGGAGGCGCCATTTCCACACGTGCGGCTTTTAACAGGTCTAAATCCTGTGCGAAGTTTAGTCCATAATTTCTGGGCAGCCTCTTCTCCACTTCAGGGGGAGAGCTCTGCTAAATCACATTGTACACGGAATAGGGCGGCCCCGCGTACATCCTTCGGCACACATATATGAGTAATAATAAGGCCAGAATAGCTTTTCTCATTGAAGTCTTTGATAAAAAATAATTGCGCGTCGGAGTAATTTGAGTGGCCAATGAGAAGCTGCTTATTCCCAATTCATAATGCTCTAGCTGTTTGACAAGGAGGAAGACCAGCTTCTTAATGCTTTTGATAAGACCTCATGTAGCCTCCACTGCTCTCCTGCTGATTTTTGGATTAAGAGTACAGCCTTAAAATAACACCTGCGTTTCAAGCCAGCTTCAAAGTGCTTATAGGGAATGAGGGCATGGTCACCATTGTCACCGGATTGAGTACTGTCTGACCCACTAGCTGTGTGTGATGAGTGACCATTTGTGCGCCCATTGCAGTGTGTTTCCCCACTAAAGCAGCAGCAGGAGATGGCTGGCCAGCGCCGTTTAGTTGCGGATGGGCATGGTTGAGTGCGTGCGCCACGGCTAAGGGCTGGGAGTAGAGTGTCGGCAGGTGCGTGACCGGGTGCACAGTGCACAGGCTGATGGGCGGTTGAGCCGAAGTCAAGTGCACCGGGCCGCTGCTCGTCGACGGGGCCAGATGAGCCATGTGTTTCGGCGTCTGGATCACATGGTTCAGAGTCTGGATGACCGATGGGTGGGAGACAGAGGAGTGGGCTATAACAGTGGGGTGCAGGACAGAAGCGGAAACGGAAACCACAGGACTCAAGATGGGAGAGGTGACCGACGTGCTGGAGGAGAGGGTTGCCGTCACGGTCAGGGGAGGCGCGGGTTTGAGGAGTGGTCGCGGGGGTGGCAGTGCGGTCGGCGGAGGTGATGCTTTGCGCTGGGCGATGCACAAGGCGATGGGGGCGGGAGCTGGCTTCTCGTGAGGTGCGACGGTTTTCGGCAGCTCTGGTTTGGTCGACTGAGGAGCAGCGGGAGGCGTGCAGGGCTCTAGCTCCATCTCGTCATCAAGATCATCATCTATAACATCTCCACCTTCTGCAAAACACAGAGATTTAAGTTTTTAATAATATGTACCACTACGGTATATGTAGATTTGTTTATTTTTTTTGGCCTAATGTTGTGAGTTCAGGAAGTGTTGTCTATTTTACAGCCACATAATCAAATAGAATGGATTAAAAGTGAACCCTCTGTATGTAAATTCATTTATCATCTTTGGGCCACACACCTGATGCAGTGGATGTTGAGGCCTGGTCTTCCTCGGGCTGCACCGTTTGCCTGACGACGCGATCAATCTCCACCACATCCATCCACTGGCTCAAGTCGTTCTTCAGCTCCGCCAGTCGCTGCTGTGTGGCGATCTTCTCCCGTGCCAAACGCTCCATGTCGTGCTCGTATTCCTTCTCCTTGCGCTTCAGTGTCTACAAGAAAAGTAAATAAACATGAAATTGGAAAATTCTGGGTATGAAGGATGCATCTGCAATTGAACTTTGATCCTTAAGCTGCACATTGAGTACACAAACACTATAAGAACATGACCTCATTTGAAAGCTAAAAACCTCTAGAATTCAGCCAGTAACCTACTTATGTAGCCAGACAGTAGTGCCAATTCGAACTTGATTGGGACAAGTACTGGGATTTTGGAAGTGGGAAAGGAGCCCCTTTAGGTTTATTGCAGACAGGTTTTACCGTAGACATACATACAGAAGGCGACCCTAAGTGTGTGGGACTATTTCAACTTTGATTGGCTAATTCGCTCAAGAACCAAAATGAATAATCTCAAAGTATTTATTTTTTTATTTTCATTCTGAGCAACAATAAAGTAAAATGATGAACATGCTAAAGGGAGACAAATAGGTTGAGTTTGTAAAATATTCACAACAACAACCCATCATTAACAAGATGATCATATTGGGATATGATCATGTTTTAACAGAAACTAAAGAAACACGCTGGCTGAGGGTGGGGCAAAAAGTGGGAGGTGCTTCCAGGCAGCATTTTTCTCTGACCCAATTTCCCTTAACCCTGTCAGCTGATAGAGGACATGACTAAACAGACTAGACTAAAGATAGTACACGGAGAATGTTAAACCAAGCCAGTACAGTGCACACACTCATACATAGGACTAGTCATAGGAGCATTCACTGAGGAGTTGTTAAAACAGTACCAAGTCAGCAAAAATAGCACAGGCGCATGACTTGTGAGCCATAAAGGCATTAACCAAAGAGTGGACTTCATCACGTTATCTCATTTGTATTTTTAAAGTGCTGTTTGCTTGTACAGTATGATGTACAAAAATAACCAAAGGCTGACAAAAGGCAGGCCATGTGTAATTCGGCACCTGCCCCTCGTCCTTATCCAGGCTTAGAACAGCGGCCAACCACTCTCATCTGGACCACAAGCGCAAACTTAGGAGCCAGACAACACATTATAATCTTGTATTTTGTGACACATAGTTTTAAAGATATAAAATGTGTTTTTTTGTGGAGTAATTTACCCTCCGCAAAAGGCTGGATGAATGATATGTTCTGAAATGCCCTCTCTGTGGTCTCCATGGAAACAAGTCAACTCTCTAAAGAGGCTGTACACACCCAAAGACAGCACAATGTTCACTGTCCTCTTGATAGAACATTTGTGTTGGAGACAAACAAAATACAGATGGATAAAGAGACATTTAAAAATTGCTTGGTGCAAAACATGAGCACAATAGTACTGCATGTCCTGACCCATGATCTGTGATTCTGTGTGTTATGTCAGTATGCTATAAACAGATACATCCAAGGGTGAAAAAGAGCTAAAACGCCGGCTATTGTATAAAGTTAAGTGGTCTTTAGAGGACAGGAAGTTACTAAAAAAGGAGAGATAAAGTGCAGATGGATGGCATGTGACTGAAGCAGGTTGGTAGGACAAAGCGTTACGTGAAGCGTGTTCTCATGAGGCCGCACCTCTAAGCCTTTGAACCTCCTTCTCAAAGAGAGCCAAGGTCCGCCTCATCCTTGTTTGCCCGAAAATCTAGATCAGCGCAGGGACAGGGTGCATTATGTGTGTGCGTGTATAAAGTAAACACCGCTCAGCGTTGTCACCGGCAATGCGAGTGCCGAGCACATGGCCTCAGTGAGAACGGGGGAGGGAGGGAGCAGGAGAGAGGGGGGTTGAACAGAGCAAAACAAGCTGGGCTCACTGACTCACTTCTGCAGTAGATACACCAGGCTGGATATCTTAAAGGGCCAGGAGCACAAAAGCCACGTTGCAGACATGCTCCTGAGCTGGTCTGACTTGCCAGGTCTTGTGACAGCACAGAAACTAAAAACCCTATTCTATTAGTGCCTTTGAGCCAAAACGGAAAACTTCACATGGTGCCTGAAAAGGCCTTTCTTTGAGTGGGAATAAGTCCTTTTTTTTTTCTTTTTTTTTTACTGAAGGTTGGGTTGCCAGGTTCAAAACTAACCTAAATACGATATGTGTGACCAATGTTGCCCAGTTACAGTTCAACTCCAAATTCAGACCTGATAAACAAATACTAAACATCAGATCAAAACTAGAAGTCTTTTTCATTTTCATTCTTAATCAATTTACTCTGTGCGTGTCCTTAAAAGGGTTTTTGACAAACAGATGGAATAGCTTGCATTTGAAGTCAAGCCTTTGAGAAACGAGTTCAGCCAGCTCTGAGAGGAAGTGAAGCGGGAGCAGAGAAAGCCGAGCCTTGTGTTTACTGCTCCATGTTCCCTCCGTGCTGCTGGCTGCTAAGCCTCGTGGCACGGTTAGTCCTGTCTGTTGCAGTGTGTGGTGGGGGCGCAGCACGGGGGTGACGTCACGCGGTTCAGGCTAGCCATGTGCTTGCTGCTCATGTGGCCCAGCGAGGGAAGGAGTCGGGCGGGGTAAAGGGTGGCTGAGGAGAGGGGAGGAGCGCTGCATACTCTCATGAAAAGCATTTAAAAATGAAACCAAATGATGAAAAAGAAGCACTAAAATTGCCACAAAATATTAAAACTAAACATACACGAGCTAAAGTTAAGTAATGGGATATTGACAAGGAATTAATACATTAAAAACATTCTTATATGTTTAACACAATATAATAGGAGCATAGCAGTGGCTTATTTTAATAACTGGAGGCCACAGCAATGAAAAAGACAAGCAAGTGAGAAGCTCTAGCAGTCAAAGCTATAGACAGTAGCAGGAATTAAAAGACATGAAACTGTTTATGACCAGAAAGACAAGGATAGGCAGGTCAGTCTGCCAGTAGAGCATAACACACTGAACACCGTGTTGCTTAATCACGCAGAGCAGAGGGAGGAGGGGGGACTTGGTGACAGGCTGCACCCACGCTGTCCTAGTTCTTTCCCCCCTTCATATCCACACACACAGAAGCACTGCGGATCAACAGTACACTGCATCTCCATGTCAGCTCATGAGCTAAACATAAACCTTCCAAACAGGTTTAGTTAAGAGAAGAAAAGTGACAAACCTCTCAACATTAATGTCAAGGCCACTATATGTGCACTTAATCAAAGTCCAATGAATCCATACAGCCCAATGTTTAAGTTGGTGACTGGATTCCTTCAAGATGGCAAAGTGGGTGGTGATACATAACGCACACAGGGTCGAAGCTGCTACGTCTCCAGGAAAACTCAGCCAAATTCAATATTTATGTACTGTTTCCATTTTCAAATAAGAACTAAGGACATACTTGACAAAACTGTAATGAGGCAAATAGACTTTTGAACTCATTGTTCGTGTCTACAGGACCAGCCTTACTTAAATTAACAAAGTAATGCCTCAAGTTCTTTAACACAAGGACTGAAAACAGAAGGAAATAAGATCAACAGTCGCGCGTGTTCTCTCACAATAACAAGACATCTGACCACACTAAATATATCCACATCTGATTATTAGTGCTGAGAGCATGAAGGCAAGGCAACTTTATTTATACTGCACATTTCGTACACTAGGCAACTCAATGAAGGGCAGCTCCAAAAAGAGGACAACAACGGCTTTCTATCAAATATGAACGAATGCGGAGGTCATTTTTATTTGGGACACACATTCTGTCCATTTTCTGAAATGGCCATGAACCAGATTTTTTTTTTACGACAAAACAAGCATTTCCACTTTTTTTAAACCGATGTGAGTACTTTTATTTGAGTACTTGCTGATAGCAAACACAAGTACATACTTTTTTAAGTACCAGTATATGATTTACAGACTGACTTTTTTGTAACAGATTGGTTAGTTATTAGTTACTTTACTCATTTACATTTTCTTGAGTAAAGTAAAGTTATATCAGAATTTTACTGTCATTTTATTTAATTTATTTTTCAATATTAGTTTTGATTTCTATTGCATATAATTTCATTACTATTGTTTTCCCCAAGGCTTAATGTTGTTAATTGCTTCTGGGGTCTCACTCTGTCGATACATATAATTGAATAATTGTTCTCTTAAAAACTGTACTATGTTTTCAACTACTGGTGTTATGCCATTGTACAATATTAACTGTTTTTTAAGGACCTTTTCTGTAATAACTACAAATTGTATTGTTTATTTGCCCATAATTCTTTAGTTTCGCTCATCGTTGCAATAAAACGATAACTTGTAGTACCAGTAATTAGCATTTTTGTTAACTGATAAATGCTCCTCACCAAACAACAACAAAAATCCTACCTGTATGTATCTTAGCGCACTCCGGAGCACACTCAGATTTGAGGTCTTCTTCTCATCAACGTTGGGGATATTCTTCTTCAGCGTTTCAAAACACTCTTTCAAGTGAGCCCGTCTAACAGTGTATAGAAATATTCAATCAGCAAACTGTTATTTAGAAGTACAAAGAAAGTATTCAGCTGTGACACACACCTGTTTTTCTCAAGCTTGTTGTGAACCTCTCTTGTGCCTGCCCTGTATAAGAAAATATATATTTAAAAAACAGTGATTACACAAAAATGGTGTTAATGAATTTTAAACCTGCAAACTTACCCCCCAGACCGCTTTTTACTGTCCAGAAGCCGGGAGTCATCAAGGGGGCTGCTTCCACCGATGGCCCCGTTCTGGAAAGGCGCCTGCTGTAGGAAAGTGCCTGAATGAGGGAGAAATGCTTGAGGCAAGGAAGGGGAAACGATGGAGCCGGTGTAATGGTGAAGCGACTGCTGCTGAAAATTAGTGTTAGCAGTTTGAGCGACAAAGTGCGGTTGGTGGTTCGGTAGGGGCTGTGTATGGCCGGCACCGGGGGCGGAGGTGGGATGCTCCGGTCGTGGCTGTGGAGAGCGGGGCAGCCCTGAGAGGTTCTGATCTTGGGGAAAGAGGGCCTCTCTCTTGGCAAGAGGCGGAGGTGAGAGTGTGGCCACAGGCAGAGTTGGGGAGCCCGTGTGATTGGGCGTGGCCACAGGTACGGGGATGACCGTGATGGGCACAGAGGGAGAAGGCATCGGGGGTCGGATCAAAGTAGGGCGACATTCCTTGGCTTTTTTCACATTATTAAAGTGAACCGTTGGGTTAGGGACTTCAGGGGTCTTGGGCTCTCTTAGCTGCTCCTGTAGCAACTTTTCCTTAAAATCATCTTCTGTGAAAAAACAAAACAGAAAAACAATTACCATTTATCATTAATTATTCGACAAAAGGGTGGTTCAAACTTTTCACACAAACCACCACCTCAAAAAATATCTGACCAAAGCTTCAAATACCATGAGGGCTAGATCAAGACCAAATCAGGACCAATTAAAGCAGATCTTATGGGACCTATGTCTTAACTAGACTAAACACATCACTAAAACATTCAATGACATTTTCTATGCCCAAATTAATTAAGACTCCCTACCACAACACATAACCTAACTTTAAGTTCCTATTACTTCATGAAAACCAGCTGATGGATAGGTTTGCCTGTACTAGCTTTATCAGTCTGTGACACATGGTTTACTTCAGAACCTTCCATTTTTTTATATTCCAAAGCCGCAAAGAACAACGTGTACTTTTGCCAGCGTTGCCTTTATTACAATTATAGTTATATTTGACGACTTGCTTGCCTCAGGTTAAGATGAGGAACACCGGGAAAAGTCATAAATCAAAACGCTTCTGTGCCTATTATATAACTGTAAATGCATGGAGAAACACTGGCCTACTTTCTCCCTAAAGTAGCCTGCTCTACGTGCAGAAGAAGGGAGGAGGACTGTACTGCTCCCAATGCAGCGAGGCAGACAAGAGGATTGGATTAGTGTGGCGCAAGAGCTCTCACTCTGCTGGGTATTTCTTTTATGTATCTTTTCACAGAAGCTGACGCAGTGTTTCCATAATGCGTAAAGACTGTCGCAATTTCTTGAACCTGCACGCGCACTATTGTTTGAACCTTTGGGTAACGCGCAGCATTTAGTATCAGTGAAGTATCCCCTTCATAAACAATCTTTGGGAGGGGTTGCCCGGCACGCACGTGGTGAGTGGGGCGTTCTATGGGCGTGCCTACTGTTCAGGGGCGTGGACTCTACGCGCACGTCATCTACACGGAGCCCGAGCAACACCAGCTACAAGTTTTACCTTTACTACATAAACATTACACGGAAGTACTCCTGCAAAACGACAACCAGAACCATCTTAAATCCGATACAATGTTTATTTATATACGCCACGAAACACATACACCCCGCGCGCGACACTAATCTGCTACTTGATCTCTGCGCACTGTGTCAGATCATTATGTAAAGCGAGATTGGCATTCCCCGCGCCACCGCCCTTGTGCACTCATGTTTTGGCATACAGTTTAAATGTTTTTGCTGCAAAGCGTGCTCCAGAAGTGTCTTAACCTTAACTCTACCCGGTTTTGTTTTGTTAACCATTACTGGTGCGCGAGGGAGATGTGAAGTCCTTTGAAGAGGCATATGTTTCGGTTTCGACGCCTGAAGTAAAGGCGAAATTGCATCGTCATATTTGAATAGCTGCCCGAAACTTCGCTTAACTTGGCTAGGAAGAAAACTACACCGAGTTCAGATGCGATTGATGAAGAGATTACCCCCTTCATTGCGAAAATGTGAACGCGAAAGTCAGAGGTAAGTAGGCTAAAAACCAAGCGTTTCGTTTTTGGTGCGTAATCCCATTAGTGCTACATAGTTCAATATGTCACTGACGTTTAGTAAAATTATTCCTCTATAAACCCATAGAAAATCCGGACATAAGGGTTTGTCACGAATGTGCACGTAACCGCGTTTATTAAATATTTATATGTCCCACTTACCACGTGCTTTCTGTTGTTGCAGGGCTTGCAATTCTAAAAACTTAGCAGCCTCTAGGAGCGTTTCGATGCTCATTCCGAACAACGTGTTATAAAAAATAAAGTAGAAACCGAAAAGCAAACGCAAATTGCGCCCAAGTACTACAGGGAGAGGTTCCCAGTCTAAAACTGGCTGAGGGTAATCGGACACCCCCCCTGCAGAAAACTCCGCCACTTACGTAGCAGCAGCCCGGGTTACAAACAAGATGGCGCTCAAAGTAGTACAAATAAGGTTTGTGAATCACGCACACGCAGCGCTTGAGACCGCCCTCTGACAAATCCACTCCCTCTCATGCAAAGTGCGGAGGGATACTGTAAAACACGGAACTGGACCAGCAAATGTGGAATATTACGTTATCAAATTATGTTTATTATAAAAGTGCATGCTCTCACTGACAACTGATCACATCTACACATGCGCAGCCGCTTATACTATTATGTAAAATCCATAACTGTAGCATGAAGATGAGTTTTATGTGGATATTTCGCTATATATAATATTTTCATCAGACTTGCATTTAAGGCTGGAAATGTGTCATCTGGAGACATGTCCCAATGCCAAATCGATAATACCTGCAGTCAACGTCAGATAATTTAACTAACCTCTGACCTCTTGTGGCCACAGTGAGTTGCTGCTGATTAAAAAAAGGAATAAAGCAAATGTTTTGAAATTTGGAGTGAAATAACACAGTTTATTTAAAAGCAAAGTTTAAAAATGTTTGTGAATTATTTACTAAGTTTTTTTTTTTTTTTTTTAAGTTTTTTGTTCTAAACACAGTGTGACTGAGAAATAATGATTTGTACATTAGAACTACACAACTATTTTCCAACAGACCTTAACAGTGTGTTTCTGAGGAACGTGCAGAGTTGGTTCATAAGGTCTTTGTTCTGACCCTCAACCCAATGCATCTCTACCAGAACATCTTTCTCCTCAAGCATGATGTTCAGCACACACTTGAATAGGAACGGTCTATTGCCGTCAGGACTGCTGGACTGCTGTGAAGGGGGCTTGTTTTCCGTGGTGAGCCCTTCCTTTAGACAGCTGTCCGTTACATTTGAAGTGTCAGTGCAGGTCGACAGCTCCATGTGGTCAGCCCCAGCCTCTTTTGGCTCCTTTGGTTCTTCACTTTTCACTTCCGGCTCATGTGGTCCTTGTTGCTCTGAACTACATTCAACTTGTGCATTCGCCTGAGTGTCACAAACACTTGCAGAGGGAGGTGCAGTTACAGCTGTATTTTGGAGGCTAGCACTCTGCGGTGCTCTGGGGACCTCTCTCAACTGCCGTATCTGTTCCCGTCGTCTCTGACGTCCATGGATCCATGTGTTTTCCACTGCAGTCAAGAAGAGGCTTTGTTCCTGTTTTCTGCATGGTATGTGTTTAAACATCACCTGAGGATCAGAAAGACAGGTAGATGTTGTTGTTTATTTTAACATAATACTTTAAACATTAAATCAGTAAGTTCTTTGTCATTGCTTACTCGTAGATCAGTTAGCGACTTCTCTAGAAGGGCAGTAACACCATCCACAGGGAAACTGCCAGTGCATCCCAAGGCAGAGGCCTTTGCCTGGAGCTCTTTCAGCCCTGCTTCTGGTAATGTGAATGACAGTGGTTTCCGAGCCCTTTCCAGTTTACGTTTCTTACTTGGTGGAGACTAAAAAAAATAGTAAATAGTTAATTTCTCTGGCATACCTAAATCACACCACGGTAGACATAAAATATAACACAGCAAGCCTGATGTTGACGGTTTTGCGGACTCAAATGTAAGAACATAAATATCATTGTGTACAGGTATAAGCAGTACCACATCAGTTTGAAGAAGTCCATTTGCAAAAGTAGACCAAAAAAAAAGTACAATTCAGTACCAGAAGATGGAGCTACAGAGCTGCGTTATCCAATCGAAACATTTTGCATTATACAAAGCAAAGGTTAACTTTAATCCATGACACACTGCTATGCTAGCAGAGGTGATTAATGATTGAAACTGCTGTTTTAAAGTTGTCAGTATTCATCTGCAAATACGGCAATCAGAAACCACGTGTGACTGCAGGATGATACAAATGTGGGGGGGCAGCGGGGGTCTGCCGCAGCAATGGGCCATGATGGAGCAGACAGAATGGCCGACTGACCTACAAACATGAAAGGATCGCACTTTGGGTCTGACCTTTGCTCTGCTGCACTACCAGACATGGCACAATCTAATCTTGGAACACTTCACGGTCTTTATAATGTTTTTTTTTCTTGTATTTTTTCCGATTAGTACGGAAGGATCACAAATGTATGTACATGTCTTCTCCATAACAAGCTTCAAACATGCTCAGACCAATAACATTATCCTTAACACAATAACACTATCCTTAACACTTTAGTAATTCAGTATCATTGTATTTCCACTACGTATGTATTGTACAAATAAAACCCATTTGGCAGTACATACAGCAGACCTATGTGTCCCATTAAGAACATGGTTAATGCCAAGGAACTTGCCAGGCACATTTTTAACCCATTTATACAGTGTGTGCTGGACCTCGGCCGAGTAATATTGGTTAAGTAGGTCACAGCTGCTGTTCATGTCACATATGTTTTAGTTCAAATGGTATATTCAAGACCTAATCCACAAACCTATATCAAGACGTCAGTAGCCAGTCAACCATGAATAAAAAGTCTATACAGAGAACCCACTGCAGTGCGAGCATGTGTGTGCATCATCATAGCACAGGCTCCAGGCTCTACCTCATAATGATGCTGTGCAGCTCCCATGTGTACGACATAGAATCCGAGTGCTAGTGGAGGAGGAGGGTGGACAGGGCTGAGAGATATATAGGCCAATTTTTCTGCACAACTGCTTTTAGGTTGGAAATACCCCAGGGAGACATCCAGGAAGCAACATACTATACTACTGCTTGAAGCCAAAAGTGAAAGTTGCACAAATCCAATGGTCATATCAATCAATTACAAGTAAAGAATCATTTTAATGCAGTACTGCTTCAATAAGATGATATTATTTGCTGACAAAAAGTGTAAAGAGACCTACTGGGACAATCACATCGTCATAGAAACTCCAGGCCAAAGCCCATCGCATAGTGCGCCCTTGGCAAAATTCTGTGTAGGTCACTTTGGGTACCTGGAATAAAAAAGAAAGCACACATTAGATAGGGACAATGTCTATAGTCTTGGCAAATAGTCATTTATAGTAAATTCAATAATTTATGGTATTTCAAGTTGGTCTACTGACCCCCTGTTTCCTCAGCTCCTCTTTCAAAGGCGCCAGACTGCACTTCTTCCCCAACATGCAGCTGTACCACCTGAACAAAGACAGAATCTCTGAACACTGTTGAAAGATGTGATGCACTGCCTCAAAGCTAAGGTGGGCTTCAGGGAGCAACTCAAAGGTAAACAACACAAAAGAAAAGGGAACGCAGGGGATTTTAAGAACAAAGGGAGCAGATTTGAAGCTGTATTATTGGTGAGAGATTGATCAATAAACATCCTTGTGCAATACCTTTTGGTTAAAAGGGAAAACAATCACTTGTGGACACAAACTGAATAATACAAGAGCTGAGAGTCCATAGCTTGTGTACCCAATTGGTAAGAAGGATGTTCCAACATGTTACCACAGGGGTCTCGGCATGTTTTGGCAGTAATAGCTAGAGCTATGTTTCACTTATCCCCAAGCTTTAGACAGAAGATTAAAAGAGAGCTAAAACAATAGAAAATGCCTGACATAGAGAAGGCCTTGGACCTGCGAGTTGGAGTAGTTAGCAAAAGTATGGAAAGTATGGATTTTGCATATTTGTTTGTGAAGGCTCTCATTTGCCCACAAAGTATTCAATGTGGTACACTTTAAATTGTGGACTGGAACCTGGTTTGGTTGAGTTGAGGACATTTTGCTTCTGCAAAACATCAACTCAACTCAACCAAACCAAACCCAGTCCAATCGATAATTTAAGCTTCACTACAACTTTGCATGTTCTTCCTGTTCAGGGATTCCTAAGAGTGCTCCGATTTCCCCTGGGCGTTCACCCACAGCTCCCAACAGGTTATCCTAGTGGCACTGATAGATGGGTCACATCATGCATAAGACAACTTTCCCAGCAGGGCCACAAAACTATACCATAGCTTTATCTTAGAAAGTCAGAGCTGAATAAGAAATGTAGTATACAGGTAACTAAATAACTTGTTTGCCTGTGTAGAAGTGCTTTTAGACCCAATAATTTACCGTAAACGCTTCTTAAGCTGCAGACTGTCATGGATGATCCTTTTGACAAACTCCAGCTCCCCGCCCTCGGCCATGATCTCAGTCACTCCACCTGTGTTCACGGAGCTCGGGGGAGGCCGTCTGGAGTTTCTGGAGTTGACCCCCTGGCGAGAGACAAAAAGGTAGACACAGATTAAGAAGAAATCCTATTAACAGCGCTAACCATGAACAAAGACAAGCTCTGACTGGTATAGAGATGTAGTCAGCAGAACGAAGATGGCATTCATTAAGGCTGCAATATTTATATAGCAGAGTTATCCTTTTTTTGTGGCAGCCCTAAAATACATTCAATACAATCTCAACAACTGGTACCTTGGCTTCCATCTGATTTGCAAAGAATGGCGGGTTGCACATACAGAAGTCATACACAATCTCAGTTTCCTCTTTCAAAGCGTCCATAAGCAAAGTCTTCTGTGGGACCTTCACAACTGGGTAGAAAATGTTGAATGAGAATTACTTATATCAAGTATTGGTTTGGCAACAAAACGTCACTCACCTTTAATAAGGTCCGACATATTGTTTTGCTCCACGTTTTTCTTGGCATAGTCAAAGCAAATGTCATCTACCTCTGTAGCAAGAAAGTACCATCCATTCATCGTGGCTCCCAATAAAGGGTATATACAAGACGCCCCAGTGCCTGAAGAGAAAGCAACATTAATGTATGTGGGTTTTCTCAATTTTCTCCACTATTTTGGAGTCTCAGAGGTGTTGGTGTATATTTCATGTACCAATATCAAATCCTCGGCGTAGCTGCTTTTGGCCATCGATGAGGTCCTCCACCCAGTGAATGTAGTTGAGACGCAGAGGGACAGTGGGTATGAGGCGCTCCAGAGGAATCTCAATGGTCAAACCAAAGTCTTCCTTTAGCAAAGTGCAGGTCAATGCCCGGACTGCCTCTGGCTCTTTGAAATTCACCCTAGATAAAAATAAAACAATATCAAGTTGATTAAGTTCACTAAAATCACATATTCATTAATGGAAGATGTAGGTGTTCTTAGATGTCAAACATTTATGTTTGAAACATAAGAGGCAACAGTTAACTGGATATCAAATTCTAATTTGTTTACCTTCATAACATAATATTGGCAAGCTTTTCACCACGGTAAACTTTTAAACAAGCTAAAACTTTACAAAGCTGTCAGCAGCATCTATCCAAAGAACTGGCAAGAGGAAAGTATTATTCTGTGTGTTTGGTTTATATTGATGATAAATTTTAATATAACTTTTGGGAGGATGGATTTTTTGTATCATTTATCTGACTCTTTTAGTATTGATGATTTTTAACTACATCACCACCGAGTAGCTGCTGTTAATGACTCGTGACAAACAGGTGTTGGACTTGTACAAATGAGAGACAATTTACCTATACAGACGCTCATCAATCTAACAGAGTGTGCCTTCGCCTGATGAACACATTAGACTAATGGAACAAATTTGTCAGCGTGACCTCCGTAAGGAGGGCTCACACCTGGCCTCTTTTGTTACTTCATAGTCAACTTAAAGAGCAAGAAAAGTAGAAAAAATTAGGTTGATTTTCATTTCAGTCACTCTTTACCCCAATGTAAAGAGCAACCATCGCTTTCATCTGCCCAGACTTATCACATGACGTCCCTCAGTTGTCCTCCGAGGCATCATTAGGTCAGGATCAATATTCACAGAGGATGCTGTGGACAAACTCTATTTTTAGGCGCGAGTGTGTGCTTGCAGACCCACCAGGCCCATCAGCAGCCCTGCCACGTCTCCATGGCAACACCACCAAATGAACAGAAGAGGAGAGCACGCAAATCCGGCCACGCTGGAGCAATGGCTGATGCTGGCGTGAGCGTGAGAGTGCCCGCGGTTCTACGCGTGTGGTGCCACGTAGGTGCGGCTCTACGCAATGAATTATTGTTTTTGGTGACGGCAGACACAGAGGGACAAAATGGGAATGATCATTTTAATTTCTTTTTAAGTAGAGAAGGATGTTTGAAAATACTAGAAAAGGCCCTTTTAAAACCAAAAGTGAAATGCATTTATTGTTGAATGAATAAAATGTGCTCACAACAGAGGCCAGTTTACTGCTGAGGCAAACAGCTCAGTCTCACCTTCTTGACACACCATCAGCACAAAAGAATACATGCAGTGTGCTCACAATCTGCCTCCACAGAGGGACGACCTTCAAACTCATTCACCTGGTGTGTGCTAGGAAACTGTGCTGGTCTCAGCAAACTTATTTCTCATATCAGGATTTTCAATCTCCATCACAATTTCAATCCTTCCTGACTGTATTCTACTACTAAATACTCACACACAAAAAAAACCTGTATAATGGCCTAAAAATATTAAAGGGGGGTATTATGAAAAAAAATACTTTCAAGAGCGTTTTACCAGGTTGCCATATTTCTCATCAACAACAGACAACAGAGCTGTGTTTTGACCATAGACTGTTAAAAAGAATAGACGTCTCCTGCTCACTCCTCCCCATTTGCAACAATGACTACGCTCGAGGGGGAAATCATGGCAGGTTGACAGACTCCTCCTCCCCAGCTCTGACGAAGCATGTTCCTAAAAGGGCTTAAGGGCGGGATCTTCACTGTAGACTCCCCCTTTGCTTGACGTGTTGTTCGCTCTGCTCCAATGCTAACAGTCCGGTCCTCATTAGTACGAGATTTCAAAAATTCTTCTCATGAAAACCAGCCTGGTGCCTTTAATTGTAACTAACCCAGCGTTATCACAGGAGGAATATCTAGCAGTAGAAAGTTTAAGAAAATTAGGGACCAGGCTCTAAAGTGGTTTTTCACGTGTCTAAAGTGCAATGCATTTCAATGGGAGACTAGCGACGATAGGGCGGTACTACAGCAATGACGGCCATGACGTTAACCGTAATAGTCATGTATTTTGTACATGGTCCCGTTCAAATATACAAAAAAAAGTAAACTAAACTAGAACCATTATTTCCAAATGAGGATGACCTGGAATCAATGGCTGGTCTTTTCCTGTCACAAACATCACAAACCCATCGAGCATGTGCTGCGGGGGTGGTTAGGGGTTTAGCCGCAGCTCATATGCTCTGAAAAGTGAGAACAGCAGCATGGAAAGATCCCACAATCTGGACAAGATGGATAAGATAATGAGATTTTATTGATCCCACAATGGAGAAATTCACTTTTTATATCAGCTTTCAAGAACACAAAGAATGCAAATATCCAGGGAAATGTGCAATCAAGTAATAATAGTAACCAGAGGAGAAAAACTAAAATAACTTCATAACTTACATGGAGTCCATGAGTTACAACATGAAAACAATTTCTGAACAATGAAAGCAAAAAGTTTGTTTTCTCGAAGATGATCCACCACACGACTGAAATGATTCGACTACAGAGAAGAAATGTACTATATCTGTTTGGCCAGTGTCTCACCACATAATACTAACCCATGGCCTCAACAGAAAACCAACCAACGGCTCAAAAAAGCACATCAAATTAAACTTGGCAGTAGGGCTGAAACAACTAATCGATTAATCGACAACTAATCGATTACTAAAATAGTTGTCAACTATTTCAGTAATCGATTAATCGTTTTCTGGTAAACACAGACTAAAATAGAGCAAAAAAGACATGAAAATTATGTAATGTGGATGAAAACCTACTTTGTTTTTAAAGTGAGGGTCTGCAGTGTTTTGTACATTGTAAATTTCATAAATATCTGTCTTTGTCTCGTCCAATCAGAAAGCAGAATTAGCACAAATAGCCTCCCACAAACGTTTACTTTAAGTTTACTCCATCAACATGTCCTCAAGCGGCGCCACTTTAGCTTATGTCTGTGATAAAAAAAATTGAAAAAATACAATTTCCATGCACCTTTCACAGCCAAGCGATTAATCGATTAATCGTAAAAATAATCGGTAGAATAATCGATTACCGAAATAATCGTTAGTTGCAGCCCTACTTGGCAGCGATAATGTACAGGACACTTTCCTGCACCAATAATAGGGCTCTTTTCCAAGAAAATACATGATTGCATTCTGAAATACTAGCAACTTGAAAATGTATAATTCACCCGCCTTGACTACCATGCCTTTTGCATTTGCATGCAACAGTTTACTTTACCATGAGTAAAGTCTGCATACATTCCCCTCACATTGTTGTGTGTTCCGTCCAAACTATTCAACTTTGGGTTTATCAGTCTACAAAATATTTTGCCAGTAGTGCTGTGGCGCATCCAAGTTCTCTTTCACAAACCAAAGATGAATAGTTTGGGAGGAACACACAACGTCATGTGTGGAGGAAAAATGGAACAGCACATCAACATCATGCCCACTGTGAAATACGGTGCAAGGAGAATCATGGTGTGGGGCTGTTTTGTTGCCTCAGGGCCTGGACCACGTGCTACCGTCAATAGAAAAATTAATTCACAAGTTTATCAAGATACTTTGTGGAAAAACATGAGACATTCACAACAATAACTGCTTTCCTGTAGTTGCAGATTAGACGCTCACAACGATTAGGATGAATCTTAGACAATTCCTCTTTTCAAAACTGTTGCAGTTCAGCGAGATTCAGGGGGTGTACCCTCTCCTGTGAATGTTTACATGTTATGGCCACTAAAAATATGATGCATGTAAATGTTTGGGTGGCATTAGTTAAAGCAGACACTGTTTGATCGGTCTTATGATTTTAATAGAGATCAGACCACATTTTATTACCAATTTAGGCTGAAATGTGTACTCACTTTTTCCTCCCACTGTATTTATTTTTCATTCGTCATTCACATGCATTCCAAGACAAGGTTCTATTTTTTTTTTCACTGTGAGCTACTTACATGAAACAAAATCTGCAGAGTGCAAATTGACTCTGTTGATCCTATTTCAAAACAATTTAACAACATGACTAGAGTTTCTTTCCACTTCCGGCTATACTATATTTACCTAAATGTTTGCAGATTGTGTTCAACATGCCTTTGAAGAGGTAGGCTGCTGAAGATTATACAGTTCATCTGGTTTGTGAGGTTACTTACACGGGACGTCCCACCAGGCTGGTCTGCACGTGCTGCTGGAACTCGGGGTACTTGGATGCAAGGTAGGCGAAATCAGGGGGCTTATCTTTGTAGCGGTTCCGAGGATGCATTGACTTGTTTAGAGCCATGGCTAAAACACACGCAAATGTAGTAAAGGTCCATGTGTTTATTATTCGTTTATTACTCCTTAAATGATCTCTCAAAGTTTCAAAATTACACACCGTTTTTTTTTTTTAAATCAGTAACTCTTCTCAAACAAGCTATGGAGAAACGTTAAGTTAACGTAGCTGCACAACATAACACCGTTTCGTGATGTATGCCCTACCTTTCTTGTCTCGATGATGAAGCTCAAGATACCGATGGATTTCACACGTATTCCATGTTTATGGAGGTCGAAGAACTGTGTATTGACAAAAGTTAAGACAAGCCACGTTGTTCTAGCGTTTTTTACTTTTTGTAAACCTTTTCCTGTTTTCCTCTGACGTCAGTTTTACGTAATGACGCAGTGCCGTAACACTCCATGGTGTAGAAAATGTTTTTTTTTTTTAATCCATCGTGTAGCCCATAAGACATTACATTAAAAATAAAAGTATTTTATATTACATCCCTATATTTAAATATTATATCTGTAATAGCTTTACTGTCGCCATGAAAGGAACACACTGGAAACTAAAGCTGATGAGGTCTAAATTAGGTTAATTTATCTAATTTGTTCGGGTTCAATAATATCTTACATAACCAAGGAAATTATATTACTTTAATTTGACAAAAATGCAGAAGTTTGTCAGGTTGGATTATGGGGGTAATGTAGTCACAGAAAAAGGTTGAGAATCACTTAAGGGTGCATCATGGAAGATTTGTGAGGAAAAAAAACAACTTTTTATTAGTGCTTTTAGTGACCCAGTATGAGTGGTTAAGCATGACGCCTTTACTTTTCCACCACAGTGGCCTCTACGACGCTCCAAAATCAATTGTTTTAAACGTTTCTGGTAAGTTGTCACTGCTGACAGACCCTCTCACCAGAAAACCTACAAAAGAATTGATCGTGTAGTTGTAGAGGCTACTGTGATGGAAAGTAAAGGTGCTAACGACCCATACAGCCACTGGGTCACAAAAAAGTAACTTACGCACAAATACCAACTTTTTTTTTCTTACATAAAAAGTCCCATAATGCACCTTTAAGTTAAACTATATACAGAACTATGCCACATTATAGAACTATAGCCAATTAGTATTATAATAACTATTTGTACTGTACTCAGGACATTAAAATGTTTACTTTTTCAATACATAAATACACAAGCAGAGTAGTTCATTTGCCTTTTATTGCAAACAATTATGACAAACAGGGTAAAGCCTATTTTTACTGTTTGCAGAAGTGAGACCACAATAGTGAAGACTAGTTTCCTGAAGAGCTTGTTGGGTCGTTGAGATCTGAGAGAACATTGTATAAAAGTTGAGGCTGTGGGGAAAGCCTGGGAGCCAATGAAACCTGCTCTATAGTTCTCTTCTATTTCAAACATTTCAAAGCAGCAGAGAACAAACATCCTCCTGACAATGGGCAGACTGATTCCTTCATATTTCATGGTCTCCATTTTAAAGTGATCCTACAGACAAGTTTCTTTATGTGATAATTCAAAACGGATTGTCTCCTTTTTACTTTCCCACTCCCATCAGGGCATATACAGTGCCGTGAAAAAGGGCCTGACTTCAGATTGTATTTCACTCAAATTTTTCACACCATGAAACCAATATTGACATCGCATAAAGAAACAACCCAAGTTCAAACAAAATGCAGTTTCCAAATAATTATTTAACTTATTTAGGAGAGAGAAAAATCTATTTGTGCAATATTAAGATTGGTTAAATGATCTAATACATTCAAATGTTAATACAAATAAACTGAAATCGTTTTCACAGCACTGTACACTATATTACAATTACAGTTGTGTTGTATGTGACTTCTTAGATACCTGAATAATAATAATCTCTCAATTCCTAAAGCTCTTTTTATAGTCTGCCCAAACCACAGTGCACACAAGGAGGCAGTAGACTTACAGCCTTGTTCACTGATTAGTGGCTGTAGAGCTCCATCTCTAATGGTCAATTACATGATGTCATGCAGCAATCCAATAATGCACTCACAATGGCCACTATGATCCTATGAGCAGCAGGTCATCATCACATCATACATAAGAAAAGACTTGAAGCTGCAATGTCAAATAAGCAGTGTAATTATTAACCCAGTATTACAATTAGAATGAGAAGGCTAAACAGAAAAGCTTAAGCATAATTCGAATTTCTTTGTCGTACAAGGACCAAAAAAATTAAAGGAGAGAACTATTAGACCTTTCAAACTCCACTTTTGAAAGAGCCTCTTCGCGTCTTCCAAAAGCTGAAGGACGGCTGTTTTTTGGGCACATCAGTGTTTATGGGATTCCACACAGTGACAAATCTTTTTGGGATTCTTGTTCTCTCATAAAAGTAAGCTTCTAAGAGTACTCTCCTTAGGGAACAGATCACACAGCGTCTTTGTTCTTCAAGAGCCAGTCTAAATCCTTTCCAGTTCAGCAATGGGTGGCGGGCCCAAACCAAAATATTGGCATTAAATAAACTTAAATCTAAATTCGTATTTTCACAGAAAACTTACATAAGAAAAAAAAAAAGGCTAATAGAAGTGCACAGGCTTCACATTCCCTCCGTGAACTTTCTTTCTCACTATACTGAGAAAATAGAACGTCTTGATCTCGACTTGATCAGACCAGGTTCAGAAGTTGATACATTTATAAATGGATGGAATGGAAAATGTATCAATATTCAGAATGTCATAATATACCATGTGACACTTTTGTAGAAAATTATTTTTCTATTGTTTTTTTATCCACAGCTCAGGGTTGATCAGGCACCCTGACAAAAGTGAACGAGCCTTCTAAAGTCCGAATATTTTGAGGTAATTTTAAATAAAAGTATGATTAAGTGTCACATTTAAGAAAACCTATCGTCCGATATCCAGAATTATGCTAGGCACCAACTGGCTTTAGGAGAAATAAAACCGTGGTAGAAATAAGAAATAACAAAACACAAAAATAAATCTTTTACAGACAAAGACACAGTCATATCTTAAATTATGGTTTTAGTGCCCTACATTTCACACCCAGTCAAACCCCTGCCTTGAGTTGGTCTGTGTGACGGATGGTCAGTCACCTATTTTCTAAGCTATGTCATTTAAATTTACATTATACAATTTGGAATTACCATGCAAGAATACTTTTTGTGTAACATTTAATAGCTCTTCTACATCCTGGAATATTTTACACAGAAAGACAAGTTACTGGATCAGAGAGCACGATGGATAAATATCCGTGGTGGTTAAGTGCAGCTGCAGAGATGTGCAGTAGGTTGGGTTACATGGTCAGGTAACGTGGAAATAAGCAGTATCCGGGGAAACGCCTGGGGAATTGGCAGGTGGTCCAACCCTCCAAGGTCCAGATCAACGACATTCCCACACTTTTACCGTTTGATCTACGCTGCCAGTAGCAACATACGGAGCAGCCTTGTGGAAATCTGTGGAAGAAATATTACAGTAACAAACAACTCATTGACACAATTTAAATGTTTTCATGACAATTTCACCAATTAAAATACCCCATAACAAAGACTATTTTCATTTGTGAACCTGTTTTAGTGTAAACAGGAAATAGGTAGAGTAGCTAGTTTAAATAGACTTCTAGTTTGTGTTACCAGACCTACATCTGACCACGAGAAGCTTCTGCAGTCCTCTACTCCATGAACCCTATCCAGCTAGCAATATTTGAAAATCCCGTTCTGCTAAGATACATACTGTATAACACCTCCATTTGTGTTTATTCCTACACAATTCCCAAATATTCTCATTAATTCACATTATTTCTCACTGTAGCCAAGTCAAGTTACGCTGATAACTTACCCATAGAGGTAACAAAGTGTTCATGGGCACTCAAGGTTTTCATGCAGCGCTTGTTCTTGTAGTCCCAAACCCTCAAAGTTTTGTCATCTGCACAGGTCACTATAAATTTGCCGCCAGGATGGAAAAGGACACCACGCACCCAATTGTCATGGCCAACCTACAAAAGGCAAGACAGTGTCAATAGAAAACCATTTACATCTAACCTGTTTTTAAAACAATGCAATTGACCATCTGTCCTTACCAGAGTCATAAGGCACAAGCCGATGCTAACATCCCACATCTTTACAGTTTTATCTCTGGAGCCGGACAATAGGAATGGACCTGGTTTGCCACTCTTCTTATTCTAAAAGAAAACAAACAAAATCATGCATTTCCAATTAAAATGTTTTCAACAGCAACAAGTTAAAAGTGGTTTTACACAGAGGTTACATTGGGACGACTGCTGTGAGGAGACTAATGTAGATCTGACAAGGCTTCGAGTGGATCACAAGGCACAGGGTGGGTGTCTGTGCGGCTCAAGGCTATTCTGATAATCTAGTTAATTCTACAAGCTCTCTATGTCCATTTGTAGATGCTCCATTCACATGAGCAGTGACGTGCAAGACCCTTTAATATGACTATAGATCTTTGAAGGCAGGTAAGATGTTAATCCTTTTATGAACATCTTTGTCCCATAATATAGGAATAATGTACTGTTTAAATGTTTCATTAAATTATTTGCAATTAAATATCATTTAAATTTTTTAAAACAACAACATTTCTTGGTTTAGTTTCTTGATCTAATTATCCATAAAAAGTTCTGTCTAATCAAAATAGTTCTTATCCAACTTCCAGCTCCTATCCTCTTTTTTTGTCCTACTCTTGTTTTCCTTCACATCCAATCTTATTCGTTAGACCAAAAAAGCCAATATACCTCGGACCCCGTGGCATCCTGGATATTGGGATAGGCGCTTTCTGGAGCCCAGGCGATACACTCCACCACATGCTCATGTTCCCGCAGCTCCGCTTTGCAATCTTTTGTGGCCACCACCCAAACGCGCACTGTCTGGTCATTGGAGCAGCTGGCAATTAGCGTGCCATCCTGGTTCGGCCGCACCATACGGACCCACTCCCTATGGCCCGTGAAGGTCTTTACCGAATAGCTATAAAAGAAATAGTGTGTCAGAAAACAGGGTTCAAAATGAAGACTTTAATTTTAAAAGCATGCCGTTTTTGTTTTCTTACCCGGTGGCGACCTCCCACATTTTTATAGTTTTGTCCCTCGAAGCAGAGACAATGTGATCTCCATTAGGCATGATGGCAACTGATGAAACATTGTGATCATGTCCTGGTAATAAATAAGAAATATTAAAAACTCTGCTACTACAAAACTGACAAAAAACATGACTTAGATAACATAATGGTCATTTATAGTTTCCCAGAAAATCTCAGATGCAAAAATACGACAATGGACTATGGACCACTGTTTGAACGCATAATTTGATCAACAATTGTATCAGAAATAACAAACTTAAATCCACAAATAAAAGGAGTAAGAGGACTCTAATCATTCAACCATAGTCTGTATGTAAGAGGGTTCAAGGCTGCACTAAATATATCGTCATTTATTGCAATAAGTCACACAGAATCCACATCGTAAGAAGAAAATTACTGAGATTTTCCATCTGACCGAGATGTTTTTCTCTAAAACAAAAATGCATGGCAATAATTTGGAAAATGTGCAAAGGTTCAGTAAAGTCTTGTTTTGACAAAATGCAATACAAAAACAACAACCTGCTGGTGTTTTTACTCTATAAAAACGGTTTAGTAAAATATTGCAATATTCAAAACAGTTATCGAATATCCTAATTTCTTCCTCACATTGTGCCCACACACGTGTCAAATACACAGTATACATGCTCAAGTTCACACAGCGCTGTCATGTTGTTTGACAACACAGAATTGCTAATACCGTTTTTATATTAGATCTATGTTTGTTTGTTACAAACAGTATCCATTTGCAAATATAATGTGAGCCGGTGGTGCACAGAATATTTTCAGAAGAAATTAATTCAGTTAAGACTAATACACAATATTTCAGAGCTTAAAAATGTACTAATTATGAGCAGTATTCAATTATTGGGTATCTGTACAACAACGCGAATAACTTACAATTGTAATGTCCTGTGCCTATTTTTCTATTTTCAGATTGTACACCCAAAAATGGAGCTTGTTAATTGTGGTCCAAATATGAATAATTTCTAAACGTATTCTTAACATCTCGATTCTTCTCGGGGCTGTGTTCATAAACAGGATGGTGACCCAGTGTAGTTTACAATATAAGCCTCCACCAGGCTAATTGTTTTTAGCAACAATTTGTTATTTATGCTATATAATTATTATATTTCCGTGTTGACAATCGCTCCTAATACACTGTAGCCGCAACGCAACTAACCATTTTTCCTTCCACAAATGTCTATTTCACTGTACTACCAGCATTGATGAAGCACATTTAATATTGATATAGACTTGAACTATGTTCTACAGGGCAACACAGAAAACCTAACCTGGCAGAAAGTTACATCAAACTTTTGACTTTCTTACCATGCATTGTCCTTATGCACTCAAAGACTTGGAAATCCCACAGCTTAATAGTCATGTCAGCAGAGCACGAGGCCAGCAGTTTGCCAGTTTGGTCAAAGGAGATGTCTTGTACCGAGTCTGTATGACCCTTCAAAGTGCGTTCAAAGTCTCCGGTTTCATAGTCCCACACCTGAAAGATTTTCATAACATTAGCACAAATCCAAAGTACGATCTAAAATATATTTAATAGGGCTGCACAATGAGAAAAAAAATAGCCAAAAATGATTGATAATGGTTTTGAATATTGCCATGACTATATTATTGCAAATACTATAAACCTCATATTCATATATTTATATATAGAGTAATATTTCTAATAGCAAATATAAGAGGACTGCAAAAGATGGGTTTAAGTTAGAGCTAAGGCGCACAAGACTGAACAGCAGCAGGTAGTATCAGTTTCTGTGTTCATGTAGCCATCACGCTCTCACAGAAGGTTAAACCCTTGGCTCTTGGGCAGCTCTTGTCAGGAGGGGGACTCTGAGCCGACACATATGAAGTCACACCAAGGACCCCCCTTCACCCAAGCAGCAGACAAAGCAGATGGCAGCCATGCACGCTCGCACACAGGATTTAGCAGGTTTGCTGTCACATATCGCTCAAAGAAAATGAAGCATTGCCTGGCTGATTGTTTGCACTATAGGCATTTCTCTTCGATCTCCACCAAAATACATCAACAATACATACAACAATCAGGGATGTTACTAATAATGTTGTGCCATGATTCAAAAAAGAACACCAATACAGCACAATAACAGATTTAAAATGGATGCCAAACACAAACTGATGGACATTGAACGTATTACAACACATTTGTGTTGAAACATACCTTTATTGTGGCGTCCTCGGAGGCGGACACCATGACACTGAATACTGGATGGAATATGACGCGGGTGACGGGGCTGCGGTGCCCGCTCAAGGAGTACTTCTCTGGAGGACGGGGAATCCATTCTTTGGGATCGCGCTTCTGACTGACTGGTCCACTTATATGTATATCATCTTTAACATCATTTAACTTAGATTCAAGTTCCATAACCTGTTCATGGTAAACAAAACAAAAACACACACTTTAGTTTTTAATTAATTATAACACTAAATTAAGAACTGCTCATGAAAAGACAAACCTTTTTTTGCAACCTTATGACAGAGGTCCATTTTTTCTCCAAAAGCCCAGCATACTTCTTATCCAAATCTTCATTCTGTCATTTATAGAAAAGAACATTTAAATTTCAGAAGGTTACAAAACTTCAAAAACAAAACTAAATAACACTAAAAAGGAAAAAAATCTGAGTAAGAGTCAGACACACACACACACAGAAATCCCGCTCACACCAACGTGTATACGAGCAAAAAGCCATTCATGTTGTGACAAATCTGACACACACACACACTTGGTTAAGGCTCTAGACAACAAACCTAACTCAAAGCTAATTCAAGACTAAAAACAATGTACCGTACTCATCATAGAGCATGATACATACTCAAAGTAAGATTGTTTTTATTGCTGTAACTCACCACATCTAATTCAGCTTCTTTTTTGAAATTGGAATATGCTTCTTCATATCCATTAGAACGAAGATAATCAGCTATTGCACGATTTCTGAAACAGACAACAGAGCTCAAGTACATCTTGGGAAAAATAACATTTATAGTTAGGAGCAGAACAATAAGAAAATACAAAACAATTATTGTTAAACATGGACGGAAGGAGAAGATGGGGTGTTCATAAATGTGGCAGACAGAAGTGCAGACGGTTTGCCTGGCATAAACTGAGCTGCTATGACTCTAGACATTTTATCAGTCTCGCTCACCAACACCTATTACTTAAAACTGCACAATGCTAGTCTGCCAGACTATTCTGTACTGCTTATTCTAAACTAGAGACCACTTTCAAATATGAAGAGAAAGAAGTGAGTATGGCTGGCCAGGCTAGCACAATATAATCAGCAATATATAATATTACAAAATCACAGTGAATCCATAATGAAACCTTGTGTTTGCTTTCACACAATGAGGCTCAACAACCAAAGCAGCAGCCAGACGAGCTGCTAGCCTGAGCTGGGGGTGTTAATATGAAGAAGGGGGGGGGGGGATTGAAGAGCACAATCTGTCAAAGCAGTCTGCGCTGGTCACCTGAAATCAGCAGCACTAGAACCTTTGTCACTCAGGAAGCCATATCGACCATTGTATTCTACAAAATCAGTGTTGTACTGCCTTAAGGGCGGATTATGAAACTTTTTATTACAAAAAAACCCTTGATGTTGACCATTTTGTAACCCAATGGTCAGTTTCGTGGCCTCTACAATGCTCCAGGGTCAATTGTTTGGTAGATTTTCTTGAGAGGGTCATTCAGCAGTGAAAACCTAACAGAAACTCAACCGTGATGGAAGGCCAAGGCACCATGATGCTAACCACAGCCGCTGGGTGACTAAAATGTCAAATAGGCACACAAAAAAATATTTTTCCAAATAAAAAGTTCCATAATGCACCTTTATCTAAAGGTAGGAGGACACACAGGTGAGAAGTGAACCAATCAGAGAAATGGAACATGTTTTGGAGACCGCTGTAGATTAATCACAAGTCCCAAAAAGTAGGGCTGCTCGATTATTGAAAAAATAATAATCACGATTATTTTAGTCATAATTGAAATCACGATTATTCAAACGATTATTTGTTGCCTTTAAAAAAAGAGTCTTTATTTTATTCATATATTTATTAATAAATATATACTGAATATTTTCTGTTTTCTGAACAGTCATAAAAGTACAAATGATTTCAAGTATGCCTCAATTAAGGAGAGGTCTCTCTTTCACACCTGCCCCCTGCTGGCCTGCCCTCACACCTGCGCAAGCAAACTGAGCAGCGCGGCCTGATGAAATAATCACACAGCGCCGTTTGTTTTTTATGTCAGGCAAAAGCATGAGCCATGGCACGTGAAATGTGAAGGGAAAATAATCCCAGCGCCATGAAATAATGCAGGTCTGCTTTGCAAAAAAAAAAAAAAAAAATTGAAAGAAAAAAAAAATCATTTTTTCCCCAGATTATGCTAATTTTGTAATCGTTTAGTGTAATAATCGAAATTGTAATCGAATTTCGATTAATTGCACAGCCCTACCAAAAAGTATTTTGTTGGTGTGACGATTAGTCTGGTTAAAATGCGCCGACTAAACCAAAAGGAAGATGCTCACACCTGTGCATTCTCGGGTAGGGCTGGGTATTTACGATATAATTCATAGCCTGATACAGTGTCCATATTACAATACAAATGTCAATAAATATAAATATTAAGAAAAAATTATCTTAGAGGTGCACTAGATGTTGAATATGCTCAGCAAGTTAAGCCTAGTGACATAATGTTCTGAAACATTCTGAGCAAAGCCTGGCCTCAAACAAGCATACAGTATACAATAGACTTTAAAAGTATTTTCTATGTCGTGATTCAAGTGTTTCAATACAATACGTGCATATTGTCAAGTACTCCGTAACAATATATTCCCAAGACAATATACTGAGCACAGCCCTATTCTCCACAACTGTTCCCCAAATCCAATTATTATTATTATGAAAGGGCAACAAAAAGGAGAGTACCAACAACTGAAATTAAGCTGTGCTACTTATGTATTCACTAGATTGTTGTTATCATAAAATCATTTTAAAAAGTAGTTATAAAATAATAAAGACTCAGTTGTCAATACTGTAATAGTCGCTGCGGTAACAGCTCCACATTTGACAATGATAAACCTGGCAACAACACAGACATGATTTTTACTGGTTATGTTAAACAGTGGTAAAAGTACACTCAGAACATCCCCTGGTGCATGTGCTCTGTTGTTTTGGATCAAAACACCCGTCAGCGATCTGTGGTTTTTCATGTGTATTAGTACATGCAAGTCAGCATGCCATTATATCTGTTATATCACCAACAGAGCCAGAGGCAACAGAAGTTAGGGGACAATAATGACAGGAACTGTGCAGTCTTGAACATGGCGCTTGCTTTGTACGGGGAATTTTCTTGTGGAATAGAGTTCAAAGGCAAAAGCTCATCTACATGAGCGCCTCCAGGACTTTGAGGAGAGCAGTCAGTTTGTGTCTTGGGTCTATTTATACGGGTGTGCCAGCAGGGATAAGTCCCCTGACCCAGGACAGAAACACAAACGAACTTTTCATCAGCTGATGCCTCAAATATGAGTCTGTTGTGGAGTTACTGTGCAAACAAAGCAATTCAACACAGCAATTCTAGATATTATTAACTTAAATTGATTAAAATATCAATTTCAGCAACACAAGTGAACTCCATAGCAAAATCTATCAGTGTGATATTATCAGGTGGCATTGTCTTAAAAGGCAGGGGTTTGCATCGCCACCAGTTTCTATTGGTGAGTTCAATGCAATGATGTCGATGGGTGAACATTGAACAAGATAATGGTTAGAATGGAAATGAAACCTCAAACAAAAAATACAATTACATAAAAAACAAACACATTAAAGTTTTTCTGAGGTCTCAGAATACCATGCATTTTCATTACCATCCACCGTCCAAACTATGGCTAGTCCTGTGATGATAATTAAGACAACACAGTAAAAAATCTGATGCATGATTTTGCCTTCACGTTCATCTACTGATTTATGGCTGCCAGTGCCTAATTGATAAATTAGTAGTTTCAGGAATACGTTTGGACTGATGTGATAGATTCGGGGAACAGGCCAAAACAGTTGCTGGAAAAACTCACATTAAATACCATTAAACACCATGCAGATACTTTACGCTGAAAAACTGAAAGATGGGAAAATGTGGGGATCAAATTAAGCACTGGCTGGCTCTGCTCAGAGATCTATGTCAGAGCTCTTATGAGTGAATACGACATGGAAGTAAGTTATAGCAAAAAACAACAAATGGTAATAGAGCCCTCTTATAAAGTAGTTCAAACTCTATGAATGGCGAAACAAAAGAAGTGTTTAGGGGAACTAGCTTTCAGTGAATAGTAAACGGCATGAAAGATTAGCATTCCAATAGAACTCTCCATACCAACAGACACCGCCCACAACTAATCTAAAAACAGGGAAACATTGTTAAGCATTTTGAGCTTTGCCATGTGAAAGTGGACATGTATCTAAGCCACTGAGCAAGACCAAAGTCAAACATCACAACCGTTTCATCAGTGTAGAACAAAGTAAACACCTCCAAAACCTTCAACTGGACAAACCCTTGCTCCAGGAACTACGTATAATCTAATCTAACCTCAGTCACCACCCAGAAGCCAAAAACATTTAGCAGTATTCTACACATTCATCCATTGTGGGTAGATGTTAAATTTCAAATTTTACAGCAATGGGCATAAATAAATACTCTCATATGAAAATGTGCATATTCCAATTAAACAAGGACCAGGCTCTTACAGTTCATCTCGTTGCCTTTGGGACAGCACCATGGTAGCGGCGTGGGTTTTGGGGCGGGGCCGGGGGAGATCAGATGATAGAGGTAAATGTTGTGCAGCTGCTCCTCGCTTTAGAAAGGAGCTGATCCGAGCAACACGACCGACGGAAAACCCTGTAGTCCAGAGGAGGGCTGCGGGTGGAGTTCAGACGAGGAGAGAAAGCGCCAGAGCCTGCTCCTCCCAAAACTGGCTCACTCCACGAACAAGAGAAGCAGAGCGCCTGCAGACCAGTCACCAGCTGAGTCTACACTGCATCTGAAAAGGAGAAAAAGAACATTTATTTTTGTGCGCGTAATGAGACGTGCAAATCAATGACGGGCATTACTCTTTTTCGTTTCATAATCGTACTATCTTGTCATGTCACAAGTTTCCACAAAGCTCTGGTTTGTTCAGCAAGTTCCCATCACAAAAGCAGCGTGCTCCTTCACATGGATGCTCAAGAAAAAGTATGCAGACAGCACAACTCCCACAAAGACAGACAGACAGACTAAAGAAGTGTCACAAAAGGGAATGCCTTACAACTATGTTTTCCTTTTCTTTCTTTTTTTCCAAACCTTGTTTCAACTTTTGGTGCATTTTCTCTCAATCCAGCAGCTCAATATGTTTTACAATAGTGTTTTAACGTTAAATGACCAATAAAGTACATTGTTTAGAGGAATATGTTTTTAGCCAAAGTGAACAGTATGAGGACATTTGCATAAATAAAATCGTCAGCCCTGTGCATGCAATGCAAGTGTCTCGTCTGATTAGAATCTGCTTTAGGGAATGTGTGTTGTGTTCATATCAGCAGTGAAAGCAGATGCAGCCAAAACATGGTTTGTCATCGTTGGTCAAACAGACCATCCCACGTACAACATTGACACAAAGATGAAACTGACTGGAACTGCAATATGTGACAGATAAGCAACAGATCATTTTAAAAGGACTACCAGCTTGTTGAGTGACATTTTAAATATATAAAATAGCAGCTTTGAAACCAATATGTTTATCAAGGATTTATTTTAGACTAAATAAACAGAGCTGACAGGTTGTTTAGCTAGTGTTATCATTAGCGAAGTTAGCCTCACACCTATATTCAGAAAGTTTAGCTGCGCTCCTCCCTCTGCTCCTGGGTGCATGGAGATACAAACTGTAAAACAAGGATCGGGAAACATGACCAGACTACGACTACTACACATACTCTTCCCAAACGATTTACATTTAAATGACCAATCAAATCTGGATAAGAAACCTGCAGCAGATCCAGTGCAAGGGCCGAGCCGCCATTTTGAGACAAATAGGAATTGCAGAAATTACAGTCATTTTCCCTACTAAGGCCGGTTTCCTTTAAGCTGAAGGGGAAACAGCTGTAACGGTTTAAACTTACCTTCTTGCTTGGCTTTTACTTTGTTCTCAGCCCTCTCTGCGGTGACACGGCCCGGCAGGGCGTGAAATTTCCGCTCTCAAATGTGATCTTGTGATGCAGAGGTAACTGCGCTCGGCTTGTCTCAGCTCTGTCTCTGCCTGAGTGTCTCTGTCTCTGCTGTTGTTGCGCCGCATTCGCCTTCACCCGGGAGCGCGCTGCAGCTCGCGTTCACAAACACATGAGCGCGCACGTTACTGATTCTTGCGTGCGTAGCGAAAAAAAAAAACGTGATCGAAAATGTAACTTTATGAAAATACGTTTAAATGAGGTGTTGTATCAAAATGCAAGTTGAACATACATTTTCATTTCACGAATTGATGAAAATTTGGACTCGTTTCCAATATCCCACAGTCTATGTATCCCACCCACACGCTCAAAGTACATTACAACATACGGCGACTGTCCTAGAAATCTTTTACAAATAGTCTATTTAGTCCTCAAACGACTAGCCTCTTGTGACATTTATTGGAATTTGGCTCCCACCTATGTAAGTTATACATTTCATTTTAATCTTAGAGCGCCACCCTATGGATGAATGACATCCTTGCAGATTCCTAAACTTTTCAGGCCGACACACCCAAATTAAAAAGTGAACAATCCGCACTGTGAAAACCACTATTTTCAACATCAAGCAAAAATAAATAAGTAAAAACTGATCAAACAAACACAAATCGCAAATCTATGTTTTCAATGAAACTCCATATTTTTCATTTTTTATATCTTGAAATCATCTTGGAACCAACAACTGTGTGCTTGAGACAACTGGATGGTCAGACCCACACTTTAAAAGATTATCTTCTCTTTGGGAACCATTGGCAATGGTTGAAGGCAAAAATTCATAACAAAAAAATGCTTTGCCTCTGGTCATGCTGCTCTAAGCTGTATAGATGGTCTGTGTCACATAGCAGGAGGATTTGATACAAATAATCTTTCCACAATATTGCTTTAATCACACATTATACACGGCAGTAATTAAGTAACAATTTGCTATGAGAGGAACACATTGGATGTACACAAGCACAAATGAGCTTCGTTTTTGGTATAAACATTGAAGCAGCCCTTTGTCTACTTTTGGTTGTGCAGTCAATGACCATTGACCACACAATCAAATGGCACATAAAAGTGCCCCGAATACTGCCCAATGAACTGACACTCCAAGATGGACTTGTTTTTATGTCCATGACATAGAAAATAACATTATCCAAAAATTGAAAAAATAAAAACAAGACAAAATAAAAACAAAACAATGGAATCAGTTACTACTGCTCCAGCTGAGCACCCACTCAAGTACCTCTATGATCCACGAACAGAGTTACAACTTCAGCAGGCATTGATTGTTTTAATCATAGAGGCTACAGCTATCCAACAGATGTACCATTATATAGAAAAATAAACTGGATACTATTGTTTAGCCTCAACAAAAACTACACAGCAGCAGAAGCAGCAACGGCCCAAGCCAAACATTTTTGTTTGACAACACAAAGATGCACACACGCAGTCATACAACATGCCACAGTGTGTAAAAATAGTTTACCGCTACTGTATAGATATTCAACTGCTTTTAGTTCATGGACGTTTTTAAACTTGCATCTCCTTTACAATCAAATACCTGTATACTTTGATAAGATTTATACATCCCTCTGCCCCTTTCTATAAAACAGACATGGCTTTAATTAATAGATCAAATCCTAAAATACTAGGCTCTAGGCTACACACCAAATACAAAGACAAAGTTTCATTCTCACACACTATTGCGCAATTTGAATGATGGTAGGTACCTTTATCTGGGAACAAATGAGAAATGAACCACTACAAATTATTACAGTAGTGGAAATCCTTACATTCTTAAATCACTCAAACATTGCATTGCTGGAGACTCCGCTTTTAGTGCACAGCAGAAGTGACTCCTGAGTTCTCAGAGATGGTTGATGCGGCATCAACATACCACCTCGGCAGGCGAATCACTTGAGGGGTTTCAGAGAACTGCAGAGTATTCAAGCTTTGGACCAACAGTACTGTGCAAATTTGAAACAGTTTGGGTAATTGCGACACAATTAATAAGGCCCTGGTATACAATAAGCATGGTCATCTTGGTCTTTCTTTCCGGCAGCATAATTAATCATTCACACAGTCATCTTGGACCAGGTATATCTGTATTGCATGTTAACATTGATCTGACATATGTTTGCCTTCCTCTTGTTACTTCCTTCGTTGTAGAAAATCCTTTAAAGGCCCACAAACCACACAACTTGTGCGTTACCCCTCCCATAGTTTTTCAAGTTGATTGAAGCATTTCAGTTCACGGAGAATAAATGACTTGACAGTTTGTGTCTGTTAAACTTTAGTCAATAGGAATTTTGTCTTCCAGTTCCAGCGGGGTTTCGTCAGCGTCCTCATCAGTCTTTCCCAGCTCCTGCAGCTGCTGTCGTCTCTGTACCTCTGCTTTCAGGTTCTCCAGATCCTTTTGACTGAAATTAAGAGTATTGAGATTACTGTGTCTGACTCAAACCTTGTCATGGTTATTTTAAAATCACAATAATATGTGCATGTAAACATAACAATTAATTTAAACATACATAATACGTAATGAGTTTTATAGTTTTTATAGAGTTGATAGAAAGCCTTTAGATTAGGGGTCCACAAATTGTTGTGTAGGTATACAAAATAGTTTTTGGGGGGAAAAGCCTATTGAGGACCCAATGATTATATGATGATAAACGATTATTTTGTGGTGCACCATCTTCACGCCTACGTATAGCATAATTTATCCTGAGCTGAAACGTGAAGGTGAAGTTTGGACCTGAGAAAGAATGGCTCTTTGGACGTCCAAACCTATAATTTTTTTATTTTGAAGTGCATGCTTGTACGATCACAAAACAGTTTCTACATTACCACTTTAAAAAAAAAAAAGCTTGAAGCAACATGAACCATGGACTCTAGGGAATAAAATATTTACCTCAGAGGTATGAAGATGATGCCGTTAATGATATTGAGCTGTTCCAAGACACTGGCCATGCTGGGAGCAGTAAACTGTAATATAGAAGCATTAAATATTACAAGGCAAGAAAACTCTCCACAAAAACATGTTTATGTAAAAGGTGACGGCTAATAGGCTCCATTTATGCAGCACGTTTCCACTTGCAGTACATCAGGCGCTCAGAGTGCTTCATATCAAGGAACCACACCCCCATTAACATTTTCATTCATTCACCACTGTACATAGACACCGGAGGCAAGGTGGAAGAAGTGTCTTGCCCGAGGACATAAAGATAGCATACACCTATGGAAGCCAGGATTCGAGCTGCCAATCTCAAGGAGTTGTTATTGAACAACCTGCTCTACCATCTGAGCTACCGTCACCCCTGCTTATTACTGCATATGTCAACAAACACAAAATGCACATAAGGCACTCACCTTCACTGGAGTGATGCTGGCATTGGAGCCATTTTTGTAGATTTCATTCATTGTCCTCTGCAGTGCTACAGCTTGCTGCGTCAGGTACTTCAGGTACTCTGAACTTTCCTTAGTTTTTTCATGTGCTTCACCCATCTGTTAAGAGTAAAGTGAGAGTCACAATAGACCTAATACTACATTGATTTATCATGACGAAAGTGGAAACACACCTGGTTCTTGTAGATTGTGTACCCTTCCTTTTCATGTTGAAGTGCCGAACGAAATTCTGCTTTACTTTCATAGACTCTGGCTACCAAATGATGACTGAAACAAACATAAATCATTTTTATGATCATGGAACCGGTCATGTATCCCAAATAATCTTTGCTCATAGTGACATTAATATTGAAGACAAGTCGACATACCTAAGAGCCACTTTAAGGGATCGAGGTCCGTGATACTTTGCATTGGTGGTTAAGGCATTTTCAAGGAATCTCAGTGATAAATCATATTCCATTACTCCATGCAGTACGAGACCGATGTTACTCTGCATAGAAAATTAAACACAGAGCTGGGAATCACTCAACAAAAAACCTTTTAAAATGAAATATCTTTAAAACTCGAATCACTGCTCACATCAAGCAGCGCCATCTCAGGGTGGTCCTCTCCGGAGACCAACAGCATGAGATAACGGGCTCGGTAAAGCAACTTCAGGGCAGTTGACAGCTGTCCATTAGCAAAGCAATAAAGAGCCAAGTGCATCTGGAAAGCAAGCAAATCCAAATTATATATGCATACATAACTAAGAATAAAACATGACATCATTTTTGAAATAAACTGTAATGAACATATGGGAAAAAAACTTACATATTCTTGAATGGTGTTGGGGTGCTCAATGCCCAGCACTCTTTCACTCATCAGAACAGCTTTCTGCTGGTTACTCAGAGCCTAAGAAGATAATGCAAGTTAGCATTGTATTTAGTGAAATCTGATAACTTGGTGCAATTACCTCAGGGTGGTCTCCCATAATATAATTAAGGCGTGCCAGGAGACGCAGACAGGCACAAATCTCAACGTGCATGGCTCCGTAAACATTGTTAAAGAGGTTCAGAGCTTCATTGATGAGCTCACTGCCCTCCTTCAGAAATCCTGTATACAGAAATGATGAGTTGGATCAACTATGGTGATCCCGCGAGCACTCTGCCTTTCCTCTTCTAGACATTTCATTTGTTCAGAAAGACTCACCTTGTTGCACTTTGGCCTGACCGCTCTGGAAAAAGTGGAAGGCGTCTGAGGCTTTGGGGTTTACATGTTTTACAACAGGGAAGATATTCAAGATATCCTCTTCTGTGAAGGCTGGCTTATGGCGGCTGTCAAAGTTGTACTCTTTTATTAGGATCTGGGCAGAATGAAAAAGCACATTTAACCAGAGGCTTTAATGGTGATTGCAGTTCAGTGTGTTCCTGCACCTTTGATGTGAATTTTCTGATACAAATGTTATCAAAGAAATGTATACCTGAATTCCAGTTTTTATGGAAATCTCCCTGAGAAGAGTGATCTTCTGGAGGCCATATTTCTCCACAGCCTGGTCAGCGCTTTCACTGCACATAAAGTTTTTATTTAATATCATAATATACTGAATACAGACAACTGTTTATAACTGAAGGTGCATATAATCAAAAGTGCTTACCAATCTATTGTAAAATGATAGTAAGTTTGTGCCTCTGACATGATGTTTTTCCACAGCTCGCTGGGAGTCAGACTGGCCCATGTTGTGTTGTCCCCACTGCCAGGGACTCTGTTGCGTCGTTTACGGCTCTTGCGTCGTGACACCAGTTCATCCAGAGGAAGGTGCGTCACAGCATCAGGAAAAGAGCTCAGAAAGCAATTCATGAAGTGGCTCACAGCAGCAGAGAGAGCAGACAGCTCCACACCCTACAAAGCACAGACAAAAACTCACATTAATTAGCTTAAGCAGAACAGAGATTTATGAATCTGGAAAATGATCTATACCTGAAGATATGTTTTGAAGATATGTTTGGCACATCGGGTGATAAGCTCACTGATTCCTATTCTCTAAACAACAAACACAAAGAGAACAGTGTCATAGCTCGCATATTATAGGGACACTTAAGATTCTTAGGAGGTGCGGTTCTCACATGGACATGCTCCAGCTGTGCTTTGGCAGGAGTCTTGTCAATAAAATCCAAAACATTGCCCAAATACCGAACATTAATGCCCCTTTGGTGTAGAGCCTCTGTCAGTGTGGCTCCATCCATGGGCAGAGCACTGTGGTCCAAACAGTCTTTGACCTGATGATTAAAACAAAGTCTTAAAACATCGAACAAATGTACAGTAAACATACAAATACTATGTGTAACACACACAGTAACTGACCAGCAAAGGGATCTGGCAAGACAACAGGAATGCAGCAGCATCTTTAAGAAGCTGCTTTTGTTTTTGGATGTCATCAGTGCTGTCATCTGGGAACCGCACTCCTAATTAAACAAAACATCCGAAAATAAAGGTAAGCGACCACAGGCAAACATAGATGCAGATCATAAAACCCATACCTTATTATCTAACACATTAGAGTCAACACAAGTACAATACATCCATAAAATCTTACCTGGAGAGAAAATGTCAGGGTTGAAACGGATATCAAAGGATGTGCTGCTGATGGAGCCAACCGCTTTGCAAGCGTTCAGAACCACCTCTCTGCTTTTAGGGTCTATTTTTTAACCAAACAGTTGACAGAAACAAAACAATGTATTTAGAGTATGTACCAAAGCAATGATCAACATTTTAACATACTCAACATAAAAATCGATACACACATGCACTTGATAAAACTTGATTTAGTAACCACAATTGTAAATTATGCAGTGTTAAAAAAAAAAGAGAAAAAACACCATTAGACACCCACCACCAAGCAATCAAAGCAAAAATGTCTTTAATCTGACAAGCAGATACAAAGTTTGATAAGATGATGCGACCATGCTGCTCCAATCAGAATTAAAATTGGTTAGAAACAATAATGAAAGTCTTTGGAAAGTGCACTGACACTTTCACCAAAGTAGGACTAAACAGAGAGACCTATCAAGTTGCCTAGGTACTTATTTGTCTAACACAGTAATACTGTATTCTTTGCTGTTAATTTAACATTTAGTTTTAATTGTTTGCACTTAATCATGTGAGACTTTACACCATGAGTAGCTCTCTCCATGTTGTCCAACTTTGTTTTGGTGGTTTGTCTGGATATTTTGACGTACCAATGCCAGTTCCATCTTCGGATACTAAGGTCTCCGCAAGCTCTTTGGCCTGAGCTAATCCCGGAATACTATCCTCAAGCTCCTTACCCTCGAGTGGGTTCTTGCACGCTCCATTCTGGGTAGTAGTGGTAGAGTCTAGAGGCCCATTAATGGTGGGACTTGAGTTTCTGCCTTCATCTGTCTCTGGTGAGGCAGCAGAGGTGCTGCTGTCTGTGGAGACTGGTGAGGAAGTGGAATCTGCATTTGATGTCTGAGTTATGTCGATTTTGTTTGTGCTCGTCTCTGAGCCATCTGTAATTGCGACATCTGTTTTGGTGTCTCTGTTGGCTTTCTGCTGCATGAGCTGTAATGCAGCCATTTTCATAAAAAGAAGATATCTAAAATCAAAGAAAAAAACAAATGTTATTTGTTCTACATTTATAGTAATTGCATAAGAAAAGTTGACAACTACCTGTGTTCAACAAAAGCCTCAATGAGCTCCTGACGTAGGCAAGCCAGGCGGTGTCTGTGCTGGCGGGGGAAGCTTTGACGTTTGCACTCAGCTGGCAGCTCCACTCCCTCCACAGGCAGGAAGTTTAAATCCGGAGGAAAAGTACGAAGCAGATCAAGAATATAGTGCCGGCCGTCATTTCCAATAATGCCTTTACACTCCACAGAAGAGCACAGCTCCACAGTTTCATCTTTCTCATTCAATACATTGTGTTTCTGGACCTGATGTTCAAAAGAGTTAAAAGAACTGTGCTTACATTTCAGAGAAATAGCTGTGATAGTGTGATAGCTTAATTTTCTTACTAACCTTAAGAGGCCGGCTTGTCTTGTCCAGAAGCTCAAGGTATTTGTTATGAGACACAACAGTTTTTCCAAAGTCAATTGAGCCATAGATAACACTTTGCTCCTGCTCACGCTCAAGAATACCAGGGATAATTGACTGGGCAGTGACACGGTAGCCTCTATAGTCTACTACCACTGTCCCCAGTGTGTACAAACCCTCCACATCCACAGCCCCATAAGCTCGAACGCCATTCAAGTCATTGGTTGGTGCAGCATGTGCAGCAGCATCACCTCCTAGCTCTCGATAGTGGTCCCTAACATCAAATCCAAGGCTAAAAAATATGTTGTTCCAGATAAACATCTGCATTCGTGTCTCTTCTCCAGGATTTATAGCCATAACATTGCCATCAATCACAGCCATTGCACCACGAGTAGCTGCAGCTGCAAAATCACTATGTACCTGAGAAAAGACATATTTTAGAGGGCTGAAAGATGTTATGTTTATGATAAAAGACAAATAGTGAAGGTAAAATACCTTAAAAATGGCACGCTCTCTCAGCAGACGTTCAGGCAAGTTCTTACGGGGAAGCTCTCTGGTCGTTTGTAGCTCCTCATTCCAGTCTCGGGTCTAATGTCAAAACATCATCAGCAACATAGCAAAGAAAATGGCAAAATAATTATTTAGTGAACTATCTTTTACCTGTCCAGGTATGTGCTCCTCATAGCCAAGACGGGAGGTGTAGGCATCCTCTGCTCTAACACAATCCATGGCATGATCCACTTGCGGAGCTGTCCAGCTGTATACCTGAAAAGGAGTGGCGATCCTCTCAAAGGGATGCCTCTGGACTCTGGAGCAGCCACAAAAAAATTAGAATAAGAGGGTGTTGGTTAGTCAGCGCTTAATACAGTGGGAAGGGATTGGATGGAGAATTAACACAATGGTGCGATTAAACATAACAATAGAAAACTCCAAAAGCTACCACAGGGTATATGTTCTAGAACAAGGCTCACCAAACTTTCTAGAGCAGAGTGCTACTTCAAGAGCATTAAGTTGTCCGAAAGCTACTATTATTTGTTTTAATCTTTTTTAAGTCTCAAGGGCACCATGTTGGAATATAGGCATGTAAAATACAGTAGCATACGGTTATGGTATTTACCTTTTCTTTTGCAAGGCAGTAAAGTTCTTCTTGAAAGCTGGGCTTATCTGGCTTAGAAGTTCCACTAAAGAATGGCTCAGAAAGCTTGGATTGGCTGGCTTGGGGTTAAACGTGTAGGAAGTTGATCTGTATAGAACATGAAATAGTCATAAAACATGGTTGGATGTATACAGAATGTTTTTTTTCTAGTTTTTTAATACATTGAGAGAAAGAGAGAACTAACTGGTTGAGGTAGAAGCCACGTGTAGATGCAGTGATGCTGATATGACGCTCTTCAACAGTCACAATATACAGGTACATAAGATCCCCATGCATCTTCCGGTTTCCTGGAGGGGGATTCCATCCACTCATAGTGAGGACCTTCAGGCACTGCATAGGCTGTTGAGAAAAGTCAGCATGTGAATGCATGATTCTTTTTATAATAGTTTAATGTTTGAGTAAATCATTGAGCTGTGGCCTAATACCTTCCAGTCCTTGTTCTGAGGCTGGAGGGTTGCCAGCGGGCGCTCCTTGCTGCCAGGGAGAATGTGCTCAGGAGGAGTACAGTCAATTTGCTCCAGTTCATTGCCTTTTTTCTTTCTTTTGCCACTATCTGGAACCATAATAAAAATAAGTGTATTATTACATTAGACATGTGCAAATACAACAAATGAGAGAATATAGAAAACAACAGAGATTTCTGTGAATCACCTCCAAGATCCCCATCAGTGAAGACACTGAGAAAAGATAATGAGTTGCAGTCAACACCGTTGTACGCATCTGAAGGGTCAAGGCTCTTCAGGAGGTCTCTGATGTGGCGCACATGTATGCGAGCTTCACGAACTGTATAAGGCTCTACAAATTAACAAAAACATAAAAGATTGAGGATGACTACGACTGAATATGATGCAACATACAATCTAGTACTTAAGGCGATTGCTCATGAGAGGAATACTGTATCTGAATCCATTTTCAAGGCCCTATCATTATTTGTCAGTTATTCTACAATGCCCTTGTTTTTAATATAGATGATAGAAAATATTTTTTAAAGGGGGGTATTATGCAAAATCGACTTTTTCAAGCTTTACATCATGTTATTATGTCATTCCCTCATTAAAAACATGCCTGAAGTGTTGCCATGGCACATTCACATATTTTTGAGTAATCTGTAAAAACTCTGATGGCAGCCATTTTAGGGATAGGTTTGCCTGAGTCCTCCTAGGAACGCCCCCACCTCCTGGAGACACCTCCGAGCTTTCGTCACCAGCCGAGTAACCAACCACTGCTCCTCAGCAGAACCCCCTCCCCTCTGATGCCACAGACAGCATGTGGAGGGGGCGTGTCGGAAAGGGTCAGAGGTTCTTAAAGAGACAGAGGCCTATTTCAAGACATTCACTACAGCCAATTTGAGAGAGCAATTTTATACAAGGCAGTTATTCTAATTTACTGCATTTACAGACCAACAGAAGGTTTCGTCATCATTGTAGTGTGATATAGACTGGTGCTATGTGATTGAAAAAGCATAATACCCCCTCTTTAACAAAAGATAAAAGAGAAAGTGATATTTGTTCAATCTGACCTTCGACAACTTTGAGCAAGGATCCTTCTTGCAGCCCTTCAATTGACTTAAGCTCTGCAAAGTTGTCCAGAACATTTCCATCAAGCTGCAATGAGAAACATGTGCGATGGCAGGTGTCTTCTCTGTCCATCAACACTTGGTGAATCTCCTGCACCATTTCCTGGGGTGACACCTTGAAAAGCAGGCAAAACAATAAGTTTTGTGATCACTTAAAGGACTAAAAGGCTATACGTGGCGAGTTATGAATTAATTAATTGTCAAAGTCAAATTGTTGGAGCCTTGCTGCTCTCAAAAGAAACATTCGTCTATGACATCAGGCTACTGCCAACAGGGTTGCATATGGAATAACAATAAAATGTTTACCTGCAGGTCAAAAGGCTCAGTTCCTGGGGCTTGGATCTTCACAGTGAACCCTGTGTCCTGGATTACAATAACTTCTTGTTCATTTGACTCTTCACCACAGGCATCACCATTTTCATTCTGATGTGACTCAGCATCCTCCGTTTGCAGGGTGGATTCCCCACCGTTCATCATAACAGTATCTGGTCTGTGCTCTATACACACAAAAAAGAAAAAACAGCATTGATTAAAGCACAAAACACAAAACAACAAAGTAAATAAATACAATTACTACCACGTTTACTTTTATTTAGACCTTATATGTTGCTTATTTTATTTTTTCCATTTTATTTTACAACTTGCACTTTGAAATATAATTCAAAATGTGAAAACAGTGATCTTGTGAAGATTTGACATGTTAATTAACTAGAAGGCGTAATGCCAAATTCACCTAATAAAGTACACCAAGTAAACTCATTTTGATATTTTGAACTTGTAGACTTTAAACTTCAAACCACCACTGAGAAGCCAAATTTATTTTCTCTACAACATAATCAAATGACAAGTAAGGATGTTCCCTTCCCTTAACGGGCCTTGACATGAGGCCATGGCTGCAACATTAACCAGCCAGACGGCCCTGGCAAAACATCACAGGAAGGTCCTTTAGCTGTCATTTGCACTACCTCCTAGTGGACACCCTGAACCCTTCCTTTTAGAGCAAGTTGAGTAAACTTGAGCAGCCCTGTATTTGCCTTATAATCCTAGTGTATTAGGTTTACACCAGAACAATGGGCAGCACATAAAAGGACCAAAACCCTTTATTAATGATCACATAGCAGTTCTTGAGGGACTGTCAATGACCACATATGGGCAATAAAGATCATGGTGTGCTGGAGTAGTATCAACAAATATGCATATGAACTTAAACATAATTCAAACTGAAAGCAGCATAATCTACCACATGAACAGGCTCAGGTGAACTGAAGTGACTTTGCAGAGATACCCAAAGTTGAGCAATCTAAACTAACTTGATGTCAGCTGTTTTCATTTGTTCCAGCAACACGATCGTTCTCCTAATAACATACTCACCCTACTGCCAAGTGTGCCCGATGGTTTATGTGCCGTTTATATAGTAGTAATGTTAGGGTAACCTTCCTCCTAGCTGTGCGCACACACCATAGCTTTTCATAACACTGCGCTTCCGCTTCCAGGTTGAGCGCAGGGCAAAACCAAAAATACATTTTGCGAGGTGGGTCGTGGTTGTGGAATGGGCTTTGGTTAAATCCCCAGCATGTGTACGCCACAATTTTGAACATCTATTGTTACCACAACGCGAATGAAAGGTAACCCGTTGATAAGTTTAGCTATGGGGAACAAATGCTAGGGAAGAACAAGGATGTCTTAGACTGGCCACCTCTCAGTCCTCGTAATATACTACTCCACTGAAGGTGACCTTCAGTTCATTTCTCATGCGCGGTGACAACAGGACATGTGCGCTTACAACTTTACACAACACGTTCAACGACAATGCAGTGCAGTACAATGCTACAAATAGCTTAAAATACTTGCAGTTAGCATTGTAAAGTTGTAAGCCATGCAACACAGCACCTCAGTTTCTGTGAGTGTAGGAATGAACTCCGGCTATAGCAAAAAAGGCTAATAGTGTTAGCTGCTGACAACTGGAATGCTAACGTTAGCACCAGTCAAGAAGAGTCACTTCTGTAGGTTGAGAAGAACCATTTACGTGCACTCTACAAATTAATGCAAAATATTTGCTGAGATTACATTGCACACTTGTATAGTAAATCCTACTTTCAGATAGCTGGTGCATAGCAGAATCCACTATGAGTTTGATTTACCAAGGAGAAGACCCAAGCAAGTACACATAATGAACTCATGCATTTGTGAGACCAAACCCAACACTAAAGCAGTCCCAGCATATTAAAATACTTTGAGCTTTGGAACATACTTTTTTCCCACTGTCACTCTATGCTTAGTCATTCGACTTAAATGCTTCAGCCTTACCACAACCACAGGAATCGTCTAGAGAGGTCTTGTTGATTTCTTTTTCATTCTGGGCTCCATCAGTGGCTTCACTCGCAAGATCAAGCGGATTACAGTCAGGCACTGACGCCGGGATGTCATCTGTCTTGCTCACCATGGTGGACAGTCAGAGTGGCGACTGATACCCCAGCAGCGTTGGTTGATGTGATCAGTCTGCAGGTACCAACTTTGATCTATGTCTTTAGGCAGAGCAACTGTCTACATGCAGAGGTTACAGACTTACAAAAACAACTCTACATAAGAAGGACAGTGCTGTACATGGTGGGGACACACGTGGTATTTCTCTCCTCCTCTTGACCTATTTGCCTTTGCGTTGCTGTCCCAACCCACTGCGCGTGGCACTACGGAAAGCCAAATGCATCAAGATGGTAGGCTGATATCATTGTTCAGACATAGTTCTGGTAATGTTTTACACACTTCAAGTCAGAACAGTAGAATTTCAAATAAATGTTGGTTACTATTTACATATAATTAGCAATCAAGATAGCTACAGAGGTAATACATAATTAAAAGCTCACCAGTAGGATACATCCATTTGTTTTTCAATGACAGCTGTGTGTAGTAGGGCAAATGTGTAACTGCATTTTTTGCAGAAACCATAACATCTGATCTGCCACACTTATCAGAGGCGTGTAGTACTCAGTTACATTTACTCAAGTACATGAGCTTGAGTAACTTTTTGTAGTAATTGTACTTCTTAGAGTAGTTTTGCCATTTGGTACTTTTTACTTCTCCTTAGTAATATAAGAATTTGAACTCTTACTTGAGTAAAAAAATAAGTTACTCGTTCCACAGTCAGTCTACCATGTTTTTCTGGCATTTCCTTTAAAAATACTAGGATTTTCATGCAATTTCTTGTTTTGTGTCTCTTAATTCATGTCACCACTGAATCATATCAGATTTTTTACCCTCAAACTCAAATAGCATCTTGAATAAAACAAAAAGCTTTGGAGATTATTTTATTTCTAATCAAACATGTGCACTTTTAAAGGCTTACACAGTATATGCGGTAGTTAACTATTAATATTCAACTAGAATCCATATTGCAGGGATAGAACAAAGCAATCAAAAACAATCAAAAACGCAGATTGTGTTCACGTACTGTCAGAAAGAGAGAAAAGGATGGATGAAATATTTGTCTGAGTACATCTTCAATAAGGCATCACAATGTTCATCAATAAGTGTGACCTCTTTGGCTCATTTACATCTGTCTTTTTGCGAAGAACCTTTCTAACAACTAATGTGATTGATTATCCATCGTGTTGCAACTACACGGTAAGAAACTCTTAGATAACAGTCGGTTTTCTGTATAAAAAGAAAGATTGAAAAAAAAAAAAGAGGAAATATTTTCTAAAGCCTATAGCCGTCTTTTACATCTGAGGAAGCACAGTCATCCACATGGTCGACCCTACAGAGCAAACCTGGTAGTGCACATTCTGCACTTTTCACCGTTTCCGCTTTGCATACAGTACATACCACTAGTCGATACTTCATGTAGCATAAATCAACACTCTACTGAAATAACACCTTAAGATGTGTCTTAATTAGTCTTAAGATAATATAGTTATTTTAGATTTAAATATTTGGTGACAGACCGTAGACAAAGATAGGAAATGCAAAAGCCCATAAGGCAGTCCTGAAAATGATCCCTACAACAGCCTAATAACATTTACAAATTGAACACAAACTTTAAACAAGTTAAACTAATTTAAACAATCATTTAAAAAAATGTTTGGACCAAATCATTTCACCTGATATAATCTACTATTAAGAATTATATTGCTTTTTGTTAAAATACAACTAAAACAATGCAACAATAATCATTATTAAAACCCAAAACCACCAAAGCAAAGAATTATCTTAAGGCTTCATAGGAAGCATGTGACTTTGCATACAATGTAGATATAAATGATCATGTTAATTTAAATTAAACTGTGTTGCTGACTGATAACACAAGAGATGTAAGGCATTAATTACAATTAAGTATAATTAAGTATTAAATATATCTGTATATAATGAATAGGACAGAAATATTAAAAAAAAAAAAAAAAGACAACAACAAATGACCCCATCCCATATTTCACAACTGGTGGCCCGTCTTGGTGGATTTTTAAATGTATATACATTTGTAAGAATAGAGACACACTAATGTGTCACAGTATGTCAATCACATAAATAGTCATAACGAAATGTTTTTGAGGCATGCCTTTTTCGATTTTCCTGAGGTGTAAAGAAACTCAGGCACATATATAACTTTATAGTCAGTATTCAGTACAAGTACAACGTATGCCTGAGTGAAAACACTTGATGATTCAGCACAAGACTTTTTTCTGTATCTTAATTACAGTATGTTTGGTATCATGGTGTTTTACTGTATGTGACAAAACACAAAGCCTTTTTAAATAGACATGTTTAGCCTCGGTCAATAATGACCTTTCGGCTCACACAAACATTTGGCCTTGGAGCCAAGAAAGGTCATTGTTTTTTCTGTCACCCAAATGGTTTTAGGACAGCTGCCACTACCACACTACACTTAACTGCCACGTGTAAGGCTCATTGTAACTACAAATACAGATCAAGTCATTTTGGGTTAAAGTGTCGAGCTTGTAAAAGTACTAACAACATTATTCATGTTAGAAAAGTGACTGTGAAAGAGTAAAGTAGCTGGAATCAGTCTGTATGCGGCAAAGTGCAGAACAATGTCATTACCAGAACATAAGTGACAATGCTGTACAAACTGCTAGTCTGCCTTAGTCTCAGCAGCAGGGGATGCTACAGCTGAAGAAACTATGGCTTTAGTGGCTTCTTTCTGAGACTCCTCAGGCCCTTCCCCACCACCTTCCGACTCTTGGTCTTTTCCCAGTCCCGGTGGAGGTGGTGTGGGTGCAACAGCATGCCTCGGTCGGGCTCTGTGCCACCTTGGGTTAAGGAAGAGTGCAGGGTCAGGCATAGCCATGGGTTCAGCTGGGCCCAGGACTCTCTCCATTGGAACACATTCTCTGGCCCGTTCCACTCTAGAGGACGCTCTTGTGTTCTTACGCTTAGGTTTGACCACAGGAGAGGAAGGGGAGGCTCCTGATGGCATTAGTGATGAAGGATAGCTCTGTTCTGGTTCATAGTGAGCACCTTGACTGTGGACTCTGGCCAGGAATCCCTGTCTCTGTTGCATCCGCTGGAGCTGCAGTTTCTGTTTGGCTGCATGCAGCTGGAAGGAAAGATATGCTGCTGTCTCTGCTTGTTTCTGTAGCTCTGTATTTAGGATGGTTGAACCGTGGCTACGACGTTTAAGCTCTTCGAGGAAATGGCGCTCCTTCTCTTTAAGATTGGCTCTGAGTGCCCCCACCAAAGCCCCCTTGTGAGTCAGTTCTTTGCGGAGTTCTCCAATAGAATATTCCTGCTCATGTAAACAGTTCTCCAAGTCCCTGCAGTGTAACTCTAGGAGCTCTTCATGATCTTGTATATCTATGAAGAAGAAAGAAAAAGCATTTAGAATATAGGGTTCAAATGACACCACAACAAGCTGTAGTATGACACAATGGATATTATTAGTTTAAATGCAGAATTTTAGGTGTGGTCAGATATAACACAACTTCAAAATATTTGTGGTTTAAGTCTGAGTCCTCAAAAGAATGGTTAAAATCAAATTTTACAGCAACTAACTTGGGGTCGTTTATAAAGACAGATGCTAAATAGTATATAGTATTTATTTATTTTTTATCTTACATGGAGTTTTTAATACAATGCTGCAGATAGATTGCATGTACATTGTATATAAGACAACTGTTAAATCACAAAAACAAATAAGTATAACTCTCATCTAATTTTTATGGTCTAATTTTTAGGATCTATTGTTGATGACTTCAGGCTTTCTGTCGCCTCGATCCACTCCCTATGTACAGTACTAACTATAGACTACCTAATGTAATCGTTATGTCTGCTGCTGAAAGCATTCTGCTGCCTTGTTTTGTTCTTAATTGTTTTCCAACCGATGTCTACTTTCCATATTTTCCCTACCATTCTACCCCACCCTCAGCAAAACCTCTCAATTAACAGTCACTCACTACTCACAGTACATTTTCTACAAGTACTTTTTTACTTAGATAATTGTTTGGGTCATTGCTTTTTAGTCGTACTGGAGTAAAATTATTTCAAAGTAACATTACTCTTACTTGAGTATATGTTTTGGCTACTCTACCCACCTCTGTTTGTATCTTAAAACAAGTATTTAATGCCTTGTTTACAGTAGGGCTGCACAATGAGAAACAATTTCAGCACAGTTTCTAAGTACCACCTCCTGAAATATTTGACCACCAGGCCTAGATCCAGATGAAACCAGAACCAAGTCTACAATAGATCTATTGTACTAAGTTGTAAACCCTGTCTAAGTTAAAGATAATACTAAAGCAAAAATAAAAGGATTTGAGCAAATGAGTACCGGTAAATACATTTAAATCCAAGAAAATTCACCTTAACAACTTGTTTGTGTAAACCTCAGACCATCTTTGACACTGTGAAATGAATATGAGGCCTGCTGACCTTGCAGAAAGCCCTAACGACAAATGACCGTGTTCTGGTTTCACTGTAGTAACGTCCGACTGTCCAAGAGCCAATAGATGCACAGATAAAGGGCTGGGTGAGTGCGGAGGAGGCTGACTGATAGGAATCCCTCTCTGGGGGGGAGGGTTGGGCGGCTGCCCCAGACAGCAGTACGGCAGTGTGCTTGTGTGGATAAAAATGAATGCTGAACCTACCGAATTGACTTCTTCCTTGGTGTTTCACCTTTAGTTCAGTCGTTAACTCTGACAATGAAAAAATAAAAAGCAAAGAGTTAGAAGATTTGGAGAGTGAATTGCAGACACAGTAAGATTCACAATAAAGAGTTCATTTTGTTCTCAAAAGCAGATATCTCTATTTTCTATCTGAATCGTTTTTGATACTTCTACTTTCATCTACTCTATAGATGAAAGTTGTGAAAGTAAAGTTGTGTCAATTTGAGAAGAACTCGTTACTTTATATTTTCATTTTCGTTCATTTTCACCGAAACAGACCTGGTAATGAAAAACACTGCTATGTAAAGCGAAAAAAATGACTCCACTTTTGCTACTCATTTTGCACATGAGCAAACTCTTGGTGTTTCTGGGGCATTACTAGACTTTTTGTTTGTTTTCGCTTATACTATATACGGCTAATTATTCTGGACAAATTAGAGGCAAAAAAGAATCAGCAACTTACTCTTCATTTGTCTGTGTTTTAAGCATTTAACAACTTGATTGTCGATAGTACAATAAAAAAAAACAATAACATTTGTTCCTCTAGTCTGCACACCAAATTAATGTTAAAATATGACTTAAAGAAAATCGCTGCATTAATTATAGACCGCATATTGTGATTTAGCGACATGTAGACAGAATTTAAAGAAACTCTGGGCTGACCAGGAATAAAGAATTCAGAGAAAAAAGACCAACAGTTGCACAGATAATTGGACAAACTATGATAGCTCGACCTTGCGGTATGCCCTCAAGCTAAGCAATTAAAATCTGAATTAACCCTACAACATGAACCACTTAAGCATTCACGGTGTTTCAATAGTGATGTATGAGTGTAGTTATTCATGTAGTGAACTTTCAATATGTTATTCGTTTATTAAGAAAAATATATAGTGTTTACAAATGCTGCTTTTGACCACAATCTGTCCTGCTTAACTGTTGAGTTGACAGCAGGTGTTTCACTGCTGGCAAAACACAAACATGCCCTTCCCCCTCAGTGTCTATGGACTACAATCCCCCATATGAATTACAGATGGTTTAAATTTCTATGTTATATATGTGACTGTGTGCATTGGTATTCAGCATGTAGGGCAGTATGACCACCACAACACCACAACTACAGGATCCACATGAGAATAGAAATATAAAAAATGCCTGTCCTTGATTAATTGGGTTGCAGCTATGTCCAGATCTTTAACAGGAAATGATGCAATCTACAGGAATCGTGGCATGACATCACCATGAAATCATTGCCTGCCATTGATTGATGTGGCAGACACACACACACACTATGTTCTCTGGTTCCTGAGGATGCAGTGATTTAAGCCTATGTTAGGGTTGTGTGACTGGCGGGTCTTATTTTACCCTTTATGGATCATTAGTTGATCACTACGGTACAGTTTAGTATGAGTAGCCACCATCTACAGTGGGGGAAAAAAAGTATTTGGTCAGTTTCACATAGACATTCTATTGGATTTTGGCCAAATACTTTTCCCCCCCACTGTATATAATATACAGCTGTGCTCAGGAGGTGACACTGAAGGCATCTGTTTACTCATTTCCGTGCCCACCTGTGCATCGCTTTTGCATGGAGAGGATCTCTAGGTGAAGGCCATGTAACATAGTCAGGTGCTCCTGTCTGAGAAACACTATACCCCTCTCTACGCTCTGGATCTGCTGAGGTAAGCCGTTGTCATCTGCCATGGCACTGCCTGGAAATGAAAAGGAACCACATTACACATTTCAAAATCTACACAGCAGTAGAAAATATTCTTTGGGTCACAAGTAATGCAGTAGTCGAGTTTATTTTATTTGTATGTGTACTGGGTTACCATGTTTGTAAAATCTCAGAATTAGCCAATTACAAACAGTTATTACATCACTACATTACATTATGTTATTGTTAAAGACTTACTGAAACAAAACTATACACTTTCAGCACTACTTTAGAAGACAGTAAGAGAGATTTCAACTCATTTCATCTGGCCCTAAGACAATGTGTAAATCTAATTGGAGTTGTCCCAAATGAAAAGAGCCAACAGCACAAAACCTAAGAAATTAGTAGCTATTTCAGACAAGCCCGCCCCTACCTTTGATGTACAGCTCTGATTGAAAATGGCCTGTTGTCCCAGTTGTTCACGTGCGTTTAAGGCGTACACCAGCCGGTCAGGGCATCCTCCGGTGTTGGACAAATCCTGCTGGCTGCGGTTCTCTCAAACACATTTTTTCACCGTAGCGGTCCACAGCTCTGATAGCGACGCCGTTGATTCGCAGGAGGCTACGATTGGGAAAAGTGCGCACAAAAGCAGAGCCAGGGAGATGCATGATGGCACCGCAGTCATTTGGTTTACACACCTCCCTCCCCCATCGCCGCAACATTTATTCACAGGGCATCAGTAAGAAAAAATGTTCATCCTTGAATAAAGTGGACAGGCTGAGATCCCGATCCATTGTCCCACATGCGCGGTATCGTCTCTCCTGACACCGGATTGTTCCGCTGAAGAAGCCTGGCAAAGATGAGGGGGATAAAAACACAAGGCAGCGCGAGCAGAACACGCGAGAATGTCAAGCGCCGTCGCTGATTGGTTGGTTGGGCCTGATCCACGCGACTTGCTACCTTTTGCAATTTTATCACTTTTGAGAGAATCAAAAACTTCAGGAGAAATGAAGAAAAGACCAAATAAGTGCTAGCATGTTGTAGAAAAAAAAAAAAAAAGAAAAGTAGTAAAATAAAAATAAATAAAAAGTGTTGTAAATTTCAGAACCATGGACAGAGGTTTTCATTGTTTGAGCGACACATTAAGGCTAATTGCAATTTGCAGTTGTTTTGTAGTTAGTTGGCTGCAGCCGCTACAGTCGTATCTGCAAACAGGTCTGTGTAAACGTTCAAACCCTGTAGTTTAGTTTCTGTAATCATGCTGTTCTATTTGAAGTGCACAGGCCAGTTGTCCCATTTTTTCACACAAAGTCCCACCTTATTAATATATGACCTTCCAAGTACCACCAAGCCAGGCCTAGATTAAAATCAAATCAGAACCAAACCAGGTCTAAAAGCATCTAAAATAGACATAAATTGGACTAAATTATGTATGTAAATCATGTCTATACCTGAAGAACACCTTGCTTAAATGTATAAATTCATAATGCATAAATTAAATCATCCAATTAAAGTCTGAAAATAGCACAGAATCAGAATAGTTTTTATTGCCATTGTTTGAAAACAGGTTCACAAACTAGGATTTGTTCTCAGACATGCAACATTAAATGTAAAAACATATAACACAGAGTTAAGTTAAAAATAAGCTATGAAACTTTTAACTACAAGGCTTTAGGGGCATGCATAAGAATATTAAATAAGATTTAAAATAATAAGAGGTAAAATATGGTAAGACGACAACAAATGACATAGAACAACAATGGGATTGGATTTAGATATGGTGTATAAAGCAATAAAGTGATATAAAGTGATGGGAGATGGGGTGGGAGAGTCTGTCAGGGCGAGGGGGGGACGGTGGGGCTGTGTCTTTCCTGAAGTCCAGAGATGAGCCCGATGAGGGTGGTGTCGTCCGCAAACTTGATCAGTATAACGGACTGGTGACTGGAGGTGCAGCCGTTTGTGAACAGGGAGAAGAGCCAGCGGGAAAGTACACAGCCCTGAGGAGTTCCAGTGTTTGTAGTCCGAGTGTCCGAGACGTCCGAGACGATCCTCCCCAGCTGCACGTGCTGTTTCCGGTCCGTCAGGAAGTGAGTGATCCATCTGCAGAGGGAGTTGGAGAACTACCAGGAGAAGCCTCACATATTTACTTTTCTGATATGGACATCATAGTATTGGTCAAACCAAATGCATCGTTTTGAGTGTAATAGCAAAACTGCTCTTTTTGAACATATAGTTTGTGAGCCACCGGCGTAGTGTATATCCTACTGAATCAAATGGTGTTCAAGCATTATCATTCCAACTTGTTCCTTCAAATGGACTAAATAAAGCCAAACAAAACCAAAACCTTTTCTCTGCATGAATAAACAGGAAACGCGTTCATGTGCTTTTTTATTTTTACATTAAGCATTTTGTTACAGTATAAACATACAAAGATAGATTTAATTACAAAATAATCTCTGAAAAAAAGATTAGAATAATGGTTACATAAACAACAATGTTTCCAAAACGCAAACAAATCTGCTTTTCTTTGCACAGCATTAGTTAGTTGCAGGGATGTTTGTAAACCCTCCGATTAGGAGTTTTTACAAGTCCTTGATGCGCTGCACCGTGTGAACAGTACAATCTTGTTTTGTGAGCAGAAAAACCGAAGGCAGTTGGTGAGGGAAAATGTGTGGCATTGTGTGTAACACACACAGCACAATGTTTGGTCAAATTACATCTTTTTGACAATTGACATGATACTTTACAAGACAGTGTTGTGGGTAAACCAAAACAAACACAGCAGCACAAACATGGAACAGTCCAACTCCACTAATTGTCGCCATGTACAACACGTTTACAACAATTGAAAAGTCTTCATTTGTCAACAAATGTGCAATACAACCAAAGTAAGCTGCCATTAAATTTGACAACATAAATACATTCACAAAACAAATTTACTTGTTCATTCACGGCAGCTAATCACTCTTATTTTCGGTGCGCTGATTCATCACCATTGAGTGCAGTTTTCTTCAATCAGTGGTGTCCGGGTGTCTAGTTTTCCAGCCATCAGCATCTGTGAAACCACTTCATCAGCTGCTTGAAACAGTTTTGGATGTTCAGATTTGTCTTTTTTTTGGCAAGGGCAAAACCAAGCATAGTAATGGCAACAAAAATTACAATTACAATCATCAAATGCACCAAAATCAATTCACTACAACAAAGCCATTGTTCATTTTAGTCCACAACTTGTAAATAAAATTACAACATAGAAAAAAATACCTCCGTTCTCCCAAATGAATAACTGCACAATAGAAACTCGACAAAACATCAATAGCATCAACAAGTAAGCAGCCGAGAAGATGAGACATGTTCATTCATTAGTATTCAAAGATAACCTGCATTAATTGGCTTTTGTATTCTATATGAATTCTATATGACTTCTATTGTGTCTTTAGTCATTCTGAGGTAACCGAAATGTAACCTTATTGTAAAATACTACTGCATCGCGACAAAAGATCCAAACAAGTGTTAGCAGCACCACTTAATCGAGCACATTTTCCTGACTAACAAGGTTTCAAGTGTGTTCAGTCAGAAAGCTGCCAGTCTGTGTGTTTTGGTGTCGGTTCACAGGTCAGGGAGATCATGTTCAAAATCTACCACACTCTTAAATGTGTGCACTATATGATGAATGATTTTTAAATAAGCATATATATATAGTACAGTTTGATAAAGACTTTTCATTTATAAATGCTATATATAAATTTTAGATTAATCATATATATATATATGCAATCATACTGTACCAATGGGCTGAGTGCAAGTCTCACTCTCTTTAAGCCTCGAATGAATGTAAAATTTGTATTTATTTTATTACTTGCCACTTCACTGGTGTAAACTACAACTAGTAATCACCACAGGAATTATCACATCAAACAAAGTAAGAATTAGAAAAGAATAAAACCTGTCATACGCACTTATCAGCACTTTCAGGTCTTTCATCGTCTGGAAGGAGAATCCAGATACAAAAAAAATCAACTGTGGCTCAAGGACTGAACCCCAGAAGTCATTGCTAAAGGCACACAGTCTCAAACGGGCACCTTTACAAAGCTACACATAGGAGTAAAGATAAATGTAAAGTTGATTCTACCAAAAACATATGTTACTGTATATAAGGATGAAAAGAAGCTTTAAACTGTTATCTGCTACAGTTAACTCGAGGTAGCAGGTGGTTGTTAATTGAGGAATACAGTGTGCAGTTCTAGAGCTTAACATATTTGACAGAGTAGTAGCCTTTTAAAAAAAGCTTAAAATACACCTAAATTTAAATAGATTTGTTGATGTTTTGAGTTTCAAAAATGTGTTCAAGAACAAACAGTGCATCTTTACTTTAGAGTAGGCTACATTTTAGCACAGACTTAGCTTAAGCATCCCGTGGGTTGAAGGCAATAAGGCGCTGACGCTTTACAAGGCCAGGCATTGTTCAGATAGAAAAACAGCACTTTAGAATATCTGTAACAATGTTCGTGATGTAGTACAAGTTGTGTTGAAAGCGTTAGAGCATGTTTGCGCTTATTTCCAGAATAGGCATTTTATGCTGTACAAGACCAAAATATTATCATATGTATGCCACAGGATGCTGACATAAAAGAAAAAAATTAAATGTGATTCCATTGCTTTTCATTCTCCTTCCTTCACTTCTACCTACATGTCCTTGTCTTTCTTCGTCTCGCGAGTGCTCGTCTTCAAAAAGTCACTCCTAAGGAGACGGTAGAACAACACAATGTTCATAACTGTCATTATGGCCATGCCCACACTGCCCAAGGTGTAGGCCACAAGAGGAACTTTGTCCCTGTTGAGCACCAACCAGCGGGTCATCCATGCCAGAGTGTTGATGCGAAACACCACGTATGTGCCCAGGTTGATAATGCTGTTAACTCTGTACATAGTGCCCGCTGAAATGCCGGACATTCGTAGCATCTGCCGGAGGTGAAGGAAGACCGAGTTGATCTCTACCAGGAGCGCCACCACGGCAAAGCCCACGTAGTTACAGGAGATCACAGAGAGGCCAAAGCAGGCAATCACCTTTGAAAAGAGAGAATAAATGTGAGACAGTTGCTGTATGAAATGCATACAATTAATAATGACGGAAAATGTATTGCTGATGTAGCCAATAACAAATAAATGTTAGCTTGAAAAAACAAGTTATTTGACAAGAGCACATTGCCTAGACACAGATTCAACACAATCTCCACCAGATGGCAGCACATAGTCACAAAAGGATGTTCGATATAACAGGCCAATCATGGCCTATCACAATTAAACACAAAATGTATTTCTGCCAATTGTGGTGCTGTGCTTTCTGGGGTAAGGTACAAGTGTGGCCAGTAGCATCAGTCACTGTAGTTTAGGTGGTAGTGGCTCGGTTTGAGGTCACAGGATATAGTTTGTCACAGTCGTGTGACATGCAGCACAGTGCATGTGAGGAGAGTCAGCAGGCATCAGGACTCCACTTTCACTCAAACTTTCCTCACAACAAGACATTTACAACACATGACTAAATAAACCCTAAAGAGCCTTTTTAACATGGTAACCAATGGCAGAGTAGGACTGTGCAAGTATCAAACATGGAAATCTCAACATTGGTTTATCAATGTCAATGTTAAATTGTGTACTGTCCCTGTTTAAATAAAAAACATACCATACCATCATAATGTTTTTTTTTTATTGTCAGGTTTACCGCCAATTATATGGTAGTAAGAGCACATACATAGATTTTTTGTAAAATGTGATAATCCAGGTGTCCTAAAGGTCACCGTGCGTCCTTACACAAGCTCGAGATAAGGCAGGCACAGGGCATTTGTGTTCAAAACACCTGAAACCTGAGACAAGGTGATGTGTTAAAGCCTGAGCACAGCTACCAACCATGAAACTTCTAATATGGTCATGGGTGTAAGAAAATTCCTAATTACAGCGTACATTATGCAAATATATCAAATGCTTATAAAACCTATTTTATAATCAGTGACATAAGTTTTATGGTCTGTTATAACATGTTTCACAACCAATAAAATCTCTTCTTCTTTATCTACAACATAATGATAACAATGACCCATAAAGTCACATAACCTCTTCTCATCAATGATATATAACCAAACCAAACTGACCCAGAGGAATGGGGTCCATAATAGAGGGGGTCACTTTGAGGGATGCAGCACCGCTTTTACAGTGTGAAAGGTACCCAGGTTGTTTTGTACTGATAAAGTTGGGCCCCGAGGTCATAATGGTTAAGAGCCTGTTCAAGGACGACAGTAAACAGTCATAAGAATAAACAAATGCTACAAAGAGTGTGCACCACATGCTTCTCAGTGTCATGCTTTTGTAAGACAACAGAGCTCATCGGGTCCTTTTATTTCATATTTTTGCACAAACCAATAATATTAAGGTTCATCAACATTGATGCATGGTTATGGTCATCGTCAAAAGCCTCTTAGTTTTTGTGTCCTGTTAACAGAACATTCAGGGGTGATTTTGGCAGGAAGTTATTTTTCTCACACAAATATTGCAATTGCCAAATAGATTTGTAATTTATCATGTTCATATTTTTAAATCCATATAAGTTCCCGGGGCTTATTATAAACAACTTCAGAGACATTAGGTTGAAATATGATTTTTGCTAAACTAATACAAGAATTATATGCATTTCAAAACGTGTTAGTAAGGATCTGAACAACAGGGTTGGCTGGGTTCATATAAATGGAGATTATTTTGTTATTTGCAGAGGACATTATACATCATCTAGATAATTCCATCTTTTGCATTTTATATCCATCTTTCAAATTACGACTTCTGCACGACTGCAGTACAAACATCCATTTCTCGTCTGATACAAAGCGCTGCCAGGCGATACAGCATGTGTAGCTACTGTAGAGCAAGTCTACACACCTAAAACCAGAATTAACACGTTGCTTAGGGCTTAAAACAACAAACCAGTTAGACTGTTTTGTTTCTTGCCTTTGTCCCTGTGGACTCAATTAGATGCTCTCTATGTCCTAGTGAGGGACCTGTTCCCATTTTCAGGGGCATACATAGTATCAATACACTTGTTTCATAATGTAAAGAAGAGCACATTGGTCTTTATGGAAATGTAACTACTCGGACATAACTATTACACTCTGAAGAGAGAATTTGTTTATATAAAAGAGACAGCACTTTTATTTTTCATATGCAATGTGCGACTTATTTGTGGAATAATGTTTTTAATTACTTGCATATAATAAAATACCTACAACAATATAGTGTAAAAAAAAATGATACTGTGTATTTTGGGTGACGGTGGCGTAGTTGGTAGTGTCCTTGAGCAAGACACTTCACCCTACTTGCCTCCAGTGTCTGTGTACATTGGTGTATGAATGAGAGTGTGAATGGGTGACTGGTTCCTTACTGTAAAGCGCTTTGGGCCTGATAAAGGTAGAAAAGCGCTAAATAAGTTGAGTCCATTTACCATTGTAAAACAATGTTGGCTCTCAGTCATCCAGGTGGTTGATTTAATCCAAAAACATTTAAACAACTGGACTGACATTTGATAAAGAGACGTATCACCCTCATCACGGGATCTTCCTCATGGATTGGTTCCGGTGACTGTCTGATAGAGCAGTTGCGACATCCCAGTCCCACGTCCAGGGCACCCTCCCCAAAACCGGCCAAACCAACTTCTCTTTTAAATGCAGGTCCAGATACTTTATTTTTATGCTAAAGAATGTATATTGTAGGACCGAGAGTTGGTTATTGTGGCAAAAAAAATATGAGTTTTCCCTATAAATTGGTCCATCTCAATTTTATCTTATTTCATTATGCCGATACTGCAACAGTCTGAAAAAGGCCAATGACAATAACTGAAATTGAACAATTGCAATTCTAATTAGTTGCACTTCCCCATACACCTTTGCCTATATCTCACACATATTTTGAATGTATTGGCTTTTAAACTGAGCAGCGCAGCCTGTGTTTAGGAGTTAAGCCGATTGAAAAACAAAGTCCAGACAAAGCTGATAAGATTATTTTACTTTAGGTTGTTGATATGAATCAGAACCCAAACAAGTTTCCGCTGATACTTGTTTGTTCTGCAGCGCTAATAAGTAGTGACGGTGCATTCTACTAGACGGACTAACCTCAAAGACCTACACTTAACAAAACAACTGAGTAAGAGCAGCCTGCGCAGTGAAAAACATGTTTACGCTTTGAAAGTAAATTTCTATTATGATAGCCTCTTTTGTTCATAGCTGTGGAGTGTGTTAAAGGAATAGGCCACCGTTTTTACATACTGAGATATGTTCTTACCTAACCTTAGCCGAGTTAATATATCCCCGTCTGGTCTTTGTCCATGCGCTCTGTCACGCAAACGGAGCACATACGCAGCCTCTCCCACATGTCATATAGCTCCAAAAAAGGTCACGATAGAAGCTACCAAGCTCTTCCACGTGTTCCCTATTTAAATAAAGTTACGTGAAGTGTTTTCATGCGAGGTATATGTACACAGAAATGTAGCATGTCGATTTTATAAGCAGATAAAAAGGGGTACTATATTGTGAGGCGTAATGATACGAGGAGCAAAACGTCCGCGCAGTAACTCCTAAAGACTTCCCCCGCTCACTTCCGTCAATAGAAGCTGCGTGACTTGTAGAGAGCTAGCAGAAAACAGTTGAAGAAGCGTCGATAACTTGTGAACAATGCCTTGTACGTGCATCGCGCCGGGCTGTGATAACAAGCAGAAAGTATATAGTGTAGTAATGTTTCACAGATTTACAACTCAACGGACGACGACACAGGACTCAGGACCTCTACCGTGAGGTAGGAATGCGCAGCACTTTCCGAAAATATATTTTCTGCTTGTTGTAAAAGGCTCTCTACATGTCACGCAGCTTCTATTGACGGACGTGAGCGGGGGAAGTCTTTAGGAGTTACTGCGCGGACGTTTTGCTCCTCGTATCATTACGCCTCTTTTTATAGTACCCCTTTTTTATCTGCTAATAATATCGAGATGCTACATTTCCAAGTAAATATACTTCGCATGAAAACACTTCACGTAACTTTATTTAAATAGGGAACACGTGGAAGAGCTTGGTAGCTTCTATTGTGAGCTTTTTTTGAGCTATATGACATGTGGGAGAGGCTGCGTATGTGCTCCGTTTGCGTGACAGAGCGCACGGACAAAGACCAGACGGGTATATATTAACTCGGCTAAGGTTAGGTAAGAACATATCTCAGTATGTAAAAACAGTGGCCTATTCCTTTAAGCAAATCCTTATGCTAATATTCTTTAGGATAGATTTGATCATTCGTATCATTTGAATATGATAATATAGTTCAGCAGGTACAAGGACAAGCATTATGGATTTAACATTGACAAACCAACACAGCCAAGGCAACAACAAGACCAAAGGTCACTCAATGACTGCAAACATGTTAAAAAGAGATAGACCTCAATAATTGGCCTTTGAGAGCTCAATGTTTTTTTGTTTTTTGTTTTCTTAAAGTCAACAATGGTGGTCAGATTGGTTTGGTCATAGAAAGAGGCAAGAAGCCACAGGCATTCAAGAAATTCACCATCAGCATTTTTCCTTATGGAAAAGGGTGCCTCAAACACAGAGGGTCAGAAGGTCTTAAACTAAAGCTATGCACAAAACAAAGAGGGGCCAAGCCTTAAATCCAGCTGGAACAAAGTGCAGCTATGGCACTGTTTGTGCTGAAAGTAGGTTCTTTCAGGCTGTTGGAGAGAAGACCCGAACATGGAGAAAGTTTTCATCTGGAAGAGCTCAGCTAAGAGACAATGTTTCAGAGAAAAAGCAAAGCTCACAGGAAGCTCAGAATAGACACGGGAGACATCAGCAGTAGTGGGGTGATGGGCAGGTGGGATGGGCCAGCAGTTTAGACATGAAATATAACGCAATGCTGCCTGGATACACAATAAACAAGTCCAAAGTCTAACAGGACATACACATAGCACACTTATGTGAGGAATGAGGGGAGCCATGGCATGATTAAGTTCATGCGGTTTGTGTTAACTCCTGTCAGCTGACAGCAGCACAGCAAGTCCCCACAGCACCTTGTGGTCACAAACATCTGGTTAGAAATATCCAATTATAATATCACTGTGTTGCAGGATGTTAGCTTCTGATTCATGTGGAAATGGAAAAATGGAGAAGACTAAAACTGGGCAAGGGAGCAACAGTTTTGATCAATTTTGTAATACTTACAAAAGTGAAGGTGCACAAAGAGAAATGAGCAACAGAGAAAGAGGAGCAGTATACTCACAAACTTCTCATATTTTATCCGTTATAAAAGCAGCTATTTACTGGACCAGCATATTAAAAAGGCCAAAATTGTACATGATAAAACCAAGATTCTAACACTTTCTGCAAGTCTATAGACCACTTTAGGAGAGAGAAGACCTTTTTGAGAATTCAACAAAAGCCTGCATTGTACTATGATGGATAATGCTAAACATGACCGCAGAATGTTCACATACATTATGTATCTGAGCCAAATCCAGCCCCATATTTGTCTGCATTGGTGGAAACCCCAAGGTGTGTCTAGTTTGAACAACTTCTGCTTCGCCCCACCTTGGTTTGTCATTCTCCACAGTTCAATAGCATGTAAAATTTTCCATGATGGATGACTCCTCCTTCACACAACATCCCTCTTTGACATCATGTCTGGTCTCACACATTAAAAATTATATACAATATATAAATCCTATGTGAATCAACGCAGTAGGAAATGTTTATGACTGCAGATCATACAGACTAAAAAAAACAAACAGCGTGTACTACAGATCAACAGGGCTCTGATTGGTTGGAATCTAAGTGTGGGGATGGTGTGCACCAGTGTGCGGGTGGATGAGGGGGAGATGGGGGTAGTGTTTTGAGGCGGATGTGAGGATATGGGGGTGGAGTACAAGGCGCTGTGTGCGATATACACAGGACACAACCGTAGTCCAAATGGCCTGAGGGAGACAGATTGGCAGAAGACTAGCGTGTATTTATGTGTGTCTTTGGGGCACATGAGGTTCATGTGGAGACCAGATGTCTGTCCTGTATTTGGTTACACTCCCAGAAGAGGGACCTATTGGAGTTCCCTGCCAAAAGAGATGAAAATATGCACATTTTTCCCGCCAAAAAAAGGGAAAACATCATGTGCAGTTGTGCACACATTCAGGCCTTGGCTACAGCATGACACGTTGGCTATGCAATCGTGGTTCAGGTGTCACAAAAATTTCTAGCTAATTTTAGTCTTGGTTTTAGGTCCTGTTTCACCTTTAACTCAGTGTATTTTTGTGTCAGTCTTTATAACTATTCTAGCCTATTCTTCATTATAAAGTGTTAAATTGTTGCTCTACTCTACTCATTCATTTGTTCATTCATTTCATTTGTTAGGGACAGTGAACATGAATGATTAAGACTGACTAAAGACGAGTTGTGAAACTCTTTGTTCAGGTAATCATGTGCCGGTTAAGTTTACAACGGCATGGCTCTGCAAAACAAACACTGCAAGTTCAAGCACTGTCTCTTATAAGAATATCAAAGTCCGCACATGTAGAAGCATCCGGTGGTAACAGTGCCACTGTACAATAACATAAAGTGGGACCGATGAAAAGCCCAGTCTGATGCTGGTCAGTAATTAGTAAAACATTAATATCAGCTAACATGAGCTTGTTACAAAACACTAAGTAAAAGTAGTCAAATTAGCATTTACTCTATCAAATAAGGCTTCATCTGTTTTAGTCCCCGACCAACACAATGTTTACATTTTTGGTCCCCGCTCCAAATGAGTTTGGACATGATTCAGGAGAACGTGCAGGTTTGAATAAACATCACTGTCTCCAGACAATGGGGTTCCTGGCAAACAAGATCTCAGATATTTAAGTTGCATCAAACCTGTGTCAAGTTTGATGTGAAGGGCCACGCATCATAAAACATAAATGCATGGGAACGTAAAAATGAGCAAAAAGTTTAGTTTTAGTCATAATAGTCCAAATTATCCCAATTTTAACCTTTAACATTTCCTATGTCTTGTTTTTCACAATTTGATGAAAAATCTAATGGCTTATGTTAAATTCAATGGCCCATACTGTGTGTAAATGGCTTCGACAAATAAAATAAAAAAACAGTTATTGAATATTGCAATTTTTGCTCATAATATGTAGCACTAGTGACGTGTTGTCTCAGCTTTGCTTAAGGACTAAACGTAGCAGTGATGCACAGGTACAAGATAATCAGGTTTCCAAGGAGTGGAGCTCCTGGACATTCCGCCCAGAGTCACGTCATGGCCAACCAAACGTGCTGTTCCACTTTTTATTCTTTATTGCACCTTTCCAGAAGTGACATTCCTCAATGTTCGACAGTTAACGTTCCCTCCCACACAAGGGTATTTTCACGACCTATGTAAACGGAGATCACTTTTCATTCATTGACATGACGGCTCCAACACAAAATGTTACGGGACTTTTTCATGTGTTTTATGATTTTCATTGGTGTAAACCTTATCATTGCATTTCCAAAAGTCTTTCCTGCAATCAGTCTCCGAAAGCAATACAGATGCAAAACCCACGCCACAAGAACGTATTGGTGTTGCAAAGGTTTCCCTGATGTGCTGCCGGTGTCTCCAACACCCAGTTCAAACGCAATGTCTCCAACAGCTGAGTTACATGTAATGTCTTTGTATTGATCAAGGGACTCCCTGCTGATCTATTGGAACATGTGGAAAGCTACCAGACTGAAGTTAATTAGCACCTGATTGGATGGCAGAAGGTTTTGCTCTCATGACCTTTCCAAAGTTCATTCCAAATCATGTAATGCAATTTATCGGTGGAAATTGGATCAAAATTGCAAGTTTATAAGTCGCAATATAGAAAAATCACAAAGAATGCCATCATAATGTGCTCTGAATACAATCAAAATAATAATATCTTGAAACAAAAATTGCAAATCTAATCAAAGTCACAATAAGCTATTTTTCCATAATTGTGCACCTCTATGACCAAGACATCAACTCATTTGTAATCTATACTGCATCAGTGCTGATATGGGAAGGATGTGAATCCCCAAACAACAGATTAATGGACAGTTCAGTACAATCAATCCAAAATAATTAATGCCAAATTAAATGTATGCTTCTGATTAAACATACAGTCCAACAAAGCAAGGCTTGATTTGGCGAAATCAACATGAAAAGCGAAAAAGTATGTTCCATTGAAGAATTATGTCATTACCACTTGGCAAACTCTAGAAAAGCCATATTTGGTTTGTTCATAGGAAAAAGTTTCCTAAAAGGAACTGCCTTGTTTTCTTAGGCTTCAGGCTATTAGCTACACTTCAAGTCAGGCATAGGAATCAATTGAGATACTTTCAGACAGCCTTTTATCACAACTGTTGCTAAAATACGTCTTTATATAGAAGAATGTCTGTGCTTACATATGTGATATTGCTCTGACCATGTTAGCGTTGTTGTTCGTGCTTTAGTGTTTTTGCACCGAGCATTTGAGGATAACACAATTTGAATTTTGTAAATAGCAATTTCTTTGTTCAGAACATTTCTATAGATCTCTACAGACCCTCTCATATGCTTGTATGTATCAATCAAACCCCCATCTTAGACTACAATGCATCGGCTGATTACGATACAATATGGTTGGCCTGGCAACAGAGTACTGGCATGATTAAATGTAGGTCACTCTGAAGGAGCAAGAAAAAGAAAAGTCTTGCATCAGTTCCTCAAGTCTGTTTTGAACCGTTTATGGAGACAGGGTGATACTACAGGGTGAATCAAATCATTCACAGCTGTCACAAGAGAATTACCCGTCTTTCTTGTTCCAGACAAGAAAGACGGGTTATTTTCTCTTCGTCATGTATTCATTTGACGAGAGCAACTACCGGTATAAATAACTGAAGCTTGACCACTACTTTTGCACTTTACTTTAACCTGCCCTTCAGAGAAATCCAAACCTTAGCTTTTCTTCATAACTTGCAAATCTTCATGGGTTAATATTTAATGTGTAATTGTTACAATGGGACCTACCACTGTGTGATGAAATAGAAGCTCCCATGACGCATTTATCTTCTGGTTTAGCACCATGTCAGAGAAGTCATAGATGAAATAACCTGGAAAAGAGAAAATACAACACACGTTTATTTTATTATTGTTGTTAATAAGAAAAAAACAGTATGGGTTGGGATCAAGGGTGATGATCATTTAAGGAAATCAAGTGTGTCCATGACGACTACAGCAGCTACCAAGATGTGTCTCGGAGAGGGGCTATTCATATCGTCCACCCCCACCCGCTCCTCTCGCCGCGGTATCCATAGAGACCACTTTTCAGCGTGGCGCTCAGAATGTGAAAGACAGAAATACAGGGCAGCATGGAACTTAGTGGGGCCACATTTAGGTAAATGCAATTGACTTAGCATTTGGATTCACCCCGAGTGAAATTATGTTCAATTTTTAAAAGACGAATATTCTGAAGTTGAATTTCCAATTTGCAAGAAACGCTTGCAAAAAACAAATGGAATCCTGTAAAGATTGACATTCCAAGAATACCTCTTTATAGATAAGAAACTGAGCTTTACAAGTGTGAATAGGTTAAAGATGCATGATGCAACCTTAAGGTCAATTGACCTTTGAGTGACCCAGCAGCTGTATGGGTGGTTTGCATGGTGCCTTTGCTAACCATCTCGGTTCGAAAACCTACCAGAAAACCTTGTGATGGAAAGTAAAGGTGCCAACCATACGGCCCCTGGGTCACTACATAAACCTTTTTCCACATAAAAACTTCCATAATGTACCTTTAAAGTTGCAGAGAATCATCCTGGCCTTATATATTTTCTGTCCAACTTAACTAAGCTCCCACAGTAAGAGCGGTATAATTATAATGATGGCCGCTGATTGCTTAGAGAACAAAATCTGCTCTGTAATTTATAATCTGAAAACTGAGTACCATAACACTGTTGCTATTAATTCGATTCACTCCTTAAGCAAGTCCTCTATTTAAGAAGTGACAAATGTTTTAGGCATTTAGACAGTGAGGTTGGTGGTAAGCCGAGAAAATCGCACATTTGACACGTCTGCCTAACAACATTCCTAAAGGCAGTGTTCAGGGGATGCATACAAGAGCTGCCCTTTACCAGAGCACCACCGGAAGCTACAACTGAATTAAACCACTTGATTCACATTTGTAGCCCAGTGATGTCACGCGTCAATGTGGGGTTACGCCTGGTGCCTGGAACCACAAATAATGGCCACTATTGATCAAATACCAACACAGATACTAGCTCTGCCAGAATCAAGGGCTGGGTTTCTACAAAGAATGCCAAACATCTCGGGAATCCTCTGGAAGCTCTTGTTGACGGGCATGGATGTAATAAATTTGAATAGATTAAGCGAACTCATGCGCCACTGGTTGGACAACTTTAGTTCAACTTTTTGCCAGTGTCCCAAAACACATCCTGTGTTTGGCACAACACACAAAAAAAACTAAACTAAACTATGTTGCCAATAAGTTTCTGTGGTAAATGAATAAGTGAAGCTGCACCTGTAAGTGCCTTGGTGACAGTAAGAAAAAATAAACTAAGCATCATAGACCACTCACCAATTGAAAAGGAGACCAATGCATGAGAAAACACAGAGAAGGTTTCTATCAAGTCCTCGGCCATTTGAGGGTGATGGAAAAAGCTGAGGAAAAAAAGAAAATGAGGAACTGCAACACATAGCAAAATTTAATCTGTTTGTTTGGATTTTTGCACGTCACTGACAACAACAAATACTGACAGACAGTGCTAATCCTCTTGTCATGCTGTTCTTAAAAGATATTCCCAATTGAATTCCACAGGATTCCAGTGGGAGATCAACCGAGTATGAAAACAAACTCAGTGTTGGTCCACAGCTGAGTAATATGGGAGCAGGACTACAATTCATTAACATATAAAAAATCACATGCACATCAATGCACACTTAAATAAAAAATAAAAAATGTAATTGTAATTCTGTTTTTCTCACCATAGCACTGCCCATATCGCAGTGATGAAACTGTGCACAAAGGATGTCGCGATGTTCCTCCATTTCCATGCATTTCTGTGGGCAGATTCAGGCATGGGAAGAGAACGCACCCCTGCGTTCACGAGGCTGAAAAAGGTCACAGAGCCCCCAGTTGTCAAAATCACAGAACTCAACTCCATGGCTGCTGCTGGGGTTGTCTCCTCCTGTCAGAAATGTCTAAGAAAGGTCTTCAAGACGAACGGTGGGCGCGAAAAGACTCAAGGATTATTGGCCAAAAAGAGAGACAGCGAGCTATTTGTCTGAAACGGCCGAGGTAATCCAGTTAACACGTGCTAACCATCCTCTCTGATACCCAAATTACAAATTGTGAAGCGGAGGAAAAAAAAAAAGCGCCGTTTCTTTTACGATTTGTCGCTTGACACAAAAAGGGCGAGGAAGAGGACAATTATCAAATCAAATGTGCCTCGAAATCCCTCAAAGCAGTGGCGGATCTCCTCTCACACGACTATCGATGTGTTTATGAAGGCGTGGGGTAGCACTTGTGTAATTGCCCTGTTGTAAAACTCCAGTCTCTGCCTTGTGTAACTTCTTTACATCAACACTGTGATCCCAACAGCGTGTCTCCCCTCCCCGCCCTACTACGGGAGGTGTGGCCAGCGCCCTGGGGCTTTCAAGTGCTGTCGGAAATATGGAGATAAGAAGGCTAATTTTCGTAAACGTTGTCGCTTAACTCAACAACATTTCTCCTGAAGTTGTCACCATTCGGATTCTCCAGTCAGTGGGTTTGTGCAGGTGTCATCAAGGCATTAAAAAGGGAATTCTTTATTGTGGCTAAGCAAACAAGCAAATGAGATATGAATGGCTCCTAAACAGAACGTCGCCATCGTAACTTCCAGCTCCGGTAGCAGCCATATTATGCTGGTCAACAGTAACAGGATATTTATTTAAAAAGAGAGAGAAACCACATAAAAACAGTAACACTTATTAAAATAAAACAAATGGACGTGTGCGGTTTTGTCCAAACACCGCAGTACAGCTTTCAAATAAACGTATCTAAAATTTAGCTTATGCGAGTGATGTGGCTACCTCGGCAATGTTATTCTTTTATTTATTATTTGAATAGTCCCTTAATTTGACATTGCATCTTATGTTTTACATTTAGATAGAAATATAATCTGCATAACCTCGCATCTTTGCTCTGGCTTCTTGTTAATTTTAGAATAGATTCTTTTTTTTTTTAAGCTATCGTCTTAGACCCACATTAATCACTGAAGGAGCCAAATACATAGTGCGGGCCTATGTAGTGAATGAGGGGTTAGGGGATAGTGTGGACATTCGGATACAGCCATTGTTTCCTTAGATCCCAAGATGGCCGCCCTCTTTGCCACAGAAACCGTTGCCATGGCATCTCTAGAGTTTTTTTTTTTTTATGCTATGGGCGCTCTCCCACGGATCTACCATGAGCTCGCTTTAGTCATGTTGTGAAAAACCTAATTTGCGGCGCCCTCAACTGGCGTAAGCATCACGTCGCACATTTGTCTCATTCTTTTTCAGTCCGTCTTCTGCGCGGAACCTGTAATTTTACGCGTAGCCTCGTGTCTTTGAGCTCAATTACTCCAACAGTGTTTTTTTTCTACATGTCCAGGGGTGGATGTTACGTTACCACATGGTTTCAAAACAGTCTATGGTTACAACACATGACCTCCATTGTTGAGAGGAATCACCGTGCCCAATCCTGTCTGCTGTAGGAGCAGGCGCTGATCACACGACTGTGGTGGTAAAGAGACTCGTTCTGAAACGGTCCTTGGTATCTGTCCTGCAAAGCGAGCACCCAGAGGACTGGCATCCGCATAGTCAGCATCCAAGTTTGGGTTTGGTCTTTGGAAGAGAGCTGAACTGGTAAGAAGAATACATCTTGTAAGAAATAACTATTTTATTTGTGTGAGACTTACAAGGTGCAAGAACTTGCCAATTATCTGATGCCAACAAGTGGTGATAGACATAATTTGATTAGACAATATTTCAGCTCTGGAAATTCTCTAAATTAATGGTTTAAGAGTTAATTCATAACATTTGTAACTTTGTTAAATGAACTTAGACACAATGGCAAAGTTAAGTTAAACTGTCTGGCTTACACAATGGTAATGAAGTGGTAGGACACAATACAAATATGGGAGTGTCTGAATGCCTTTGCTTCTTTTTTTTTTTCTTTTTTTCCTGAACCTGTTTTCATAATAAAATCTAGATTAACTGAACAAGATTTGCTGTGTCATGTAGTTATGGAAACCCGCCAAGAAAGAGGACCAGATGATAACCCAGAGGAGTTGACAGAACTGGTCTGTCAAGAGACTGATCTAAAGGATGGAGAGTAAGTATCGTTCCTCACTACACACATTGAATGAATAAACATTAGTCCTAAATATTCTATTCAATGTGTTAATTGTTAATTATATCACAATATGTATGTAAACTTTTCTATTTCTGCCTCAAGGATGAAAGCTGTGGATGTGGGTGAGGCCAAAGTGTTGATTGTCCGCGCCCATGGTCAATACACAGCCATTGGAAGTAGATGTTCCCATTATGGAGCTCCTTTAATTAAAGGTAATTCCATTCTACAGTAACTCTACACCAATTCCCAAGCACTTCACTAAAATTGAATGTGTTTTCAGGAGTGCTATTAGGGGACAGAGTGCGATGTCCGTTTCATGGAGCTTGCTTCAATGTCAGAACTGGGGATATTGAGGACTATCCGGGGCTTGACTCTCTTCCATGTTACAAGGTGCATAATCTGTATAATATATGATGAAACTATGAAACCAAAATACAGGGACAACATCCATTTCCCTATAACTACGACTTACATTGGGAAACAATGAAATGCCCGTACATCATTCCATTTCCTTGTCAGTGGCTAATATATACTTTCATTCGACAGGTCACAGTGAAGAATGGACATGTTTATGTTACCATCAACAAAAAGGTAAGCCACACATCTGAAATTATTATTATTATTGTGAACACTAAAATATAACATGTACATTGCTTGTCAGACAATGACGCAAACCAAGAGAGTGAAGGAGATGTGCAGCGTGGCCACAGATATCAAGCATACCATTGTCCTAATTGGCGGAGGTAAGTTACTGTTTGTTTAATATGTTTAATATAAGATAAAACTTTACTGATCTCACAATGGAGAAATTCACTTGTTACAAAAAGGAGGTGCTATATTTGCCATTGTAAAATTGTACAACGAAACTGCATGGACCAGATGTTGGGTTAGTCTAGAGCCGCTGTGACTCTGCACGTCGCCATTGTGGACCAACCTGACTAGCATGTTTTTATGTTTTTGGAGGTAGGGGAAACCAGAGTACCCGGAGGAAACACTCAGGGGTGCAAATGGACAGGAAAATGTGCAATCAACAAGTAATAGTAGAGGTATCTTAAATCCTGATAAAGTGGCTCTGGTACAGGGGTTATTGCAGACCGCCGTGAGACCGGTTAGTTTTACCCTATTGATTATGTGTTGTTGCAATAGTGACTGCAGATCTGCGGTAGCGCTCCTTCTTGCGCTCTGGGTGTCTCCTCTATAGTCTCCTCTATGGTCCCGTGCAGTGGGTGAGAGATGTTGTCCACGATCTCCTGTGCCTCACCTCCTCCAGGACGGAGCTGGCCCTCCTGACCAGCTTGTTCAGTCTCTTCTCTGCTGCCCAGGATCCAGCACACGGCAGCATAGTGGATAGCAGAGGCTACCACAGAGTCATAAAACATAACCCAAAATTAATCCAAAGTTAATTTGTGATATTATTTGCAGGCCCCGCTTCCTTGGTTTGCGCTGAAACACTGCGTCAGAATGACTACAAGGGTCGCATCATCATGATAACAAAAGATCTGTTGCCTCCTTTTGATAAACCTAAATTGAGTAAGGTAACCTACAGCTTCACACATGTTATCGTTATTCATTTCTCTCCTTCACACTTGCATTCAGCTGACATGCCTTTATTTTTGCCCTCATTAAAGGCTATGAATGTAGAGAGCAGTAACATCCTCCTAAGGTCTCATGACTTTTTTCATGAGTTTGGCATTGAATTGTGGACCCAGAAAGAGGTAAGTCTTGTTTTTGGGGGATTTGTCATGTGACTTTTCTGAAGCTAGATAAATTTGGCTCATCTTTCTATGTTGCAGGTGATATCAGTAAACACAGCGGACAAGGTGGTAAAGCTTAGTGATGGAAGCTTGCAGCGTTATGACCAGCTTCTCATTTCAACTGGTTGTAGGTTAGAGCTTAACTGTTATTTCACACAGATAAGTACAAAGAAAAACACAATGGGTCATTCTTTTTACCCCACAGAGCTCGTCCACTTAACTGTCCAGGATGGGACTTGGAAGGAGTGAAATTACTGCAAACCTACGAGGATGCCAAGGAGATTCATACTTTGTCTTTGGGTCAAAAGGCAGTTGTTGTCGGGACCTCTTTTATAGGTGATGATTTATATCTTATTAGGTTCTTTTTAAAAACGAAAGAAATCAAAGGTCACTGTATGTTGTATTGCAATGTGGGAAGCGGACGTAACTTAGAAATGTAACAACTTATGGCGTGACTTTTCTTTTTTGTTTCAAGGGATGGAGGCGGCATCCTACTTATCGGACAAAGCTGCAAGTGTTTCAGTAGTTGGCACGTCTGCCTATCCCTATGAACGCTCTCTTGGCCCAGAAATTGGACAAATGACTTTAAAAGTGAGAATACATTCATAATGTATGTATGTATGTATTTTCTCACATTAATAAACATTTCAATGTTGCCTGTATCTTTAAAGATGATGGAAGAGCAAAGCGTCAAGTTCTACATGAAGAGTGGCGTTTCGGAAATCAGAGGACACAATGGCAAGGTAATAACAAGTTCTACTTGATGTTTTAGTTGTGTTGTATTGAAAGACACTGAAGCATAGAACCATTTATTCATATTTTTGAAGGTGAAAGAGGTGGTGCTGAAAGATGGCAGAGTCCTGGAAGCAGATGTGGTGATTTTGGGAATAGGTAATGTGTTGCTTGTCTCTATTTGTCAATGATGTGAGCAAAGATTTTTAACATAAATGTGTGCCATGTCCAGGTGTGATTCCAAATTCAGACTTTTTGCAAGACAGTGGGGTTGAAATTGACTCAAAGAAAGCTGTCATTGTTAACAAGGTAAGCATTCAAAAAGCATTGAATGCATTAAAATAGATTTTGGTTATGACTTTTATGTTTACTATTATTAATCTGACAATTGAAATAGTGCTTTGACTTTTGTCTTTAAAAACATATTTTCTTCACAGTTAATGATGACCAATGTACCCGGTGTGTTCAGTGCTGGGGATGTCACTTCCTTTCCCCTGTCCATAAGAGGAGACCAAATGGTTAGCATTGGCCATTGGCAAATGTCACATTCTCAGGGTAAGATGCTGCACATCATATAATACATAGCGTTACACTTTGCATTTCTTTCCCAAATTTGCTCCAGATTGTAGTTGTTGGTTCTTACACTAGTATCTTTTTCATGTTTGTTTATAGGAAGAGTAGCTGCTCTCAATATGCTCAACAAGCAAACTGAGATCAAGTCTGTTCCTTTCTTCTGGACAGTGTTACTTGGTAAATCCATAAGATACACAGGTAATGTTGTTTATAACATTTTTAATTTTTATTTTGAGTGAAGACAAACAAGACATTTCATGCCTTTTGTTCATCACAGGTTACAATGAAGGATACACAGAAATTATCTTCAAAGGCACAGTGGAGGAAAGGAAGTTCTTGGCTTTTTACATAAAGTGAGGGCTCAAATCAACGTCACACAAATAAAAGAATTATGTGCAGAATTTACAACTTCCTTTTTTTATAGGGAGAGCGTGGTTGTAGCAGCGGCCAGTTTAATGTTTGACCCAGCGGTTTCGCGCCTGGCAGAAATGATGGCTACAGGACAACGCATAACGAAAACCCAAGCATTGTAAGCCTTTTTTACGAAATAAAAATCACAGCAATTCTGTTAAATAATGCGCTGTCTTTGCACAGTGTATTTTCAATTAAGATCATTTTACTGACTTCACTTATCTGCGTTCATTTAGAGCCGATGACCTAAGCTGGCTGCAGATGTAAGCCACTGCAAACCCACTGGTAAGAAGTCAGATGATGCTCACTGCCAAATAAAAGAATCAGTTACTATACTCAGGTCTGCACGCTTAAGATGAGAATGGCCTTATTTATCTACTTCCAAAATGATTACAAAAATAAATAGATTTGACTTTATTTGATTGTTTTTGCTGTTTTTTTAATCAATGTTACACGATTGAGATGATTTAATCACAGGCCCAAACACTGTCAGTTTATGCATTTGCTTTTCCTGTTTGTTCTTTGTTTACTCTTGGAAGCTTCTATCAAAACATCGCAATCAATACACAATTTTACTGATATTATACTGAGAAAGTATAGATAGTGCAGTACAGTTTGTCATTGTCTCTCTGACACATATCTCCATCAGAATGTGTGGGTTCTTCACCTGTCTACCCTGAAACTTTGTAAAAACTGTTGCAATGATTACACTGGTTGCTGACCGTTCTGTGTTACATTATACAAAAATACATTGTGTTTATTAGTAGGATAATGTAAATGTTTTGTATTTGCTCCACAACTAACGGAACAAAGATATAAAAATATATAAATTCAGAAATGTTTCCCATATTAGTTTCTTCAACATGGTTATTACTGATTTCTGTTTTATAATGATGTTATAATCTATGCTCTTGACTAAACCAAAATATTTCAAAAATTAGCAAAAGGTTAACAAATTGAGCGAAAACATTTGTCAAAAAATCAGACACTACAATAGACAAAACCTATGTGATATTGTTTGGACATAGCATGAATCATTCAGACTTTCAAAATCATCTCACTTACTGATTATTTAAGACTGGCTTGTGTTGTAGCTTTATTTGCTTGTTTTGGAGCATTGCAGCACAGCAGACCCCAGCTGGTCGGCCAAGCGGAAGGGATTAAGATGACAGTACTACAAATAACATAAGAAAAATAGTAATTAGACACTTTATACAAATGCAAGTATGCCTGATTACCAAGAGGACTTAATACAATATTGTTCACACTTTATTACAATGTAAAAATACAAAAGACTATTAGAATAGTTTAATCATCCACTGTTTATTTCAGTATTTACCTGTTGTGACGTGGAAGTACTGTTTGTTGTATCCAGAACCTTTATTTCGAAATCAGGGGAAAAGCGAGAACTCTGTAGGATCAAAGCCATCTCTCCATTCACTTTGGTTGGAATGTCTTTCTGCACAATGATTAAGAGATTGTTGATTAATTTCAGATTGAGTCAATTGCGTAATACATTGCATTACAAGCTGATTGTAAGAGCATTGTTATCTCAATCTTTCCAATGTAGTTAATGTTTAATTCTGAATGCTACCTTAAAGTTATGTGATGAATCAAAGTTCAGCTGTTCTTGGAAGCCGTGTATAGTTCCTTTGTAAGTCACTTCAGCTTCAGCACAGACTGGTTTGTTGGGCAGCTTGAATAGCCTGTAGGTTGTTGATGCATACTGAATGTCGCCTGCCAGTATGGGACATTGTAAAAGTTATATTTTATCTTCATTAGACAGTAAAAATCAATAAATTAATACAAAATATTCAACCTGCTTTGGCTTTCAGCTCATCATTGTGCACTATAATCTGGCTTGCAGACACTAAATGAGGTGTACTGAACCCCACGCTAACAGCCAATGAAATGAAGTCTTGCCAATAGAGGGCACCGGCCATTCCTTCACCTTGAAAGAGACCGACATTTTATCAGCTGTTCTTCATGGTACGGTTATAATAAAAATGTAATGTATTTTACCCCACAGAACTGCATCTTGTTTCATTTGATCTGGAACTGGTTTGCTGGCATACATGTCACTGAAGTACATCTCACCACCTTCCTGTGAGAAATATATATATTGTATTTCTAAACTATTTATTAAGTATAATCAAAAACTACATACAATGTACAGTTACAGATATAAATGAATTTTAACACACCTTCAACACATCGTATGCTGCTTTTAGCACAGACAATTTATCAGGACAAAGGCAAATGACACAGTTTGACCTGCACACAAAAAACATGTACAAAATCTCACTTCAAAGAGGATTGTGTAATATTACTTGATCTTACAGAATAACATCAAACGAATCCTTCTGTAAACCAGCTTCACAGAGTTTTTCCATGTAGCCCTGAACAAAGGTGACATTGGGCTTGATGTACCCAAACTTCTCCTGGTGGTACTGTATGTACTGCTGAGACAAAGTAATCTAAAACAGAAAAAAATGGTTGGATGTGCTTTTATCTTTGTGTTTTGTATTTTGGTCTGCACCTACCATCTCCTCAGTCATGTCAATCCCTGTGACGTGCCCATTTGGCCCGACAAGTTTACTGAAGGCGAAACAATCTCTCCCAGAACCGCTGCCAAGGTCCAAGACTCTGCATTCCTCAAGCTTTGCTGGGAATGGAAGTCCACAGCCAAAGAATCTGAAGTGATAAAATAATTTAGTTTACACGAACAGCTAATCAAGACAATGGTAAACATAAGCCCAACATAAGACTGCAACATACTTTTTGATCACCTCTGGATGAACAAGACTCAGAGCCTCTCTGACAATTTGTGGCATTGAGGTCAAACTGCAGGAGGAGACTGCACTGGTTTGCAAATCACCAGATGATCCCAGTCGACTGCCATAGTATTTCTGCATTACAAATAAACTGCATCAATAACCTATCCATATTGACTATATTCCACACCATACATTTTATTGAGAGATGGCCTGAATTAGGATATTAGGACATTCTTTAAGGATTTCACAATGTTAGCAAGGCAGTGTCCATGTCAAAGTAGACATAGGCTACTGAATAAAAAAAAGTAGTTATTTTATGCAATCTTCACTCCAGCAAAAGACAGCCTCCCATACAAATTAACAGAAACGCACCTTGACATTATCGTGAACATCTCCAACATTTGCCATTGTTTAATTATTCTCAAGCAAAACTTGCAAAAAGTTAGCGAACGTCAGAAGATCTGCACCCGTGTCCGAAGTCTGTAGTGTCCGGTGATCCAACTCCACACTGTTGCACCACCAGTGAGATTCTTCCGGTCCACTATAGCTAATATTTGATCTTCAACTATTGTTTGGCATTTAGCCAGAAACGCAATTGCATGTCACAGTAAATAATACAATCTATGACAGTGCTTTATACAATAAATAATTATGTTAGCCTATGGGGGCAGCACTGAGCCGGAAAGACATGATCATCATCCGGGTATCTCATAAAACGACTTTTCCGACGTTTGCGCAGAACATGTACGCATACTACGTACCTCCCGCAGTCTCACCGTGGTCCTTGTAGCGCATGTCGTTGGTGAATAGCCCTAAAGTTCTTGCGCCAACACCGTGTGGTCGCAGTCGTTTGTCTTGCGTGGAGAACTTCTCATAGAAACAACACATTGGTGAATCTGACGATATCCAAACTTATTTGGCGAAATGTAATTGGACCTGCCGAATTGAAGAACTTTTCTTTTTGTGCGAGAAAGGCGAGATTCAGCAGGTCGGTAAATTCTGCATTTGTAGCCTGTTTTGAGTTGCTAGCTACTAGCTGCATGCTAACAGTAGCATTCATTTAGCTAACATGGCCGTATATACAACATTTGTCATACCTTTGATTTAAAGCCACAGTCTCATCCTCAATCTAAAAATGTGTTTTGACGTATACGTACACACACGAACGCGATGTTGTAAATTACCTGGTTTGGAAACATCTGCAATGTAGTTATTTGAGGATAACATTAGATTAGCTGCGTACATCTACTAGTACACTTGTTTGCTAGAGAAAAAGCAGTAGCTATGTCGTTTAATGTTGTTGTCGCGTTTCGTGGGGTTTGTTGTTTGTTTTCATATGTCTGAACGTGATTGAGCACTAGATTGGAATGAAAGTTCAATAAATCTATCAACTTGCTTCATGTAGGCGCCATGGCCGCTGCCTACCCCTTTCGAGGTTTACCTCCGGGGATGCCTCCAGGTGTCCCCCCTCCTGCCCCTGTACCGGAGTATATGACCGAAGAAAAACTCCAAGAAAAAGGTACGTTCCTGTAGTATTAACACGTTTTGAGGGGAAATGGTCGTTGATGTACATGTTTGTTAACCTGTTCACTAACAATGGCAATAACACTCATTCTGATTTTTTGTTTACTCAGCACGAAAATGGCAGCAGTTGCAGGCAAAACGTTATGCAGAAAAAAGAAAGTTTGGCTTTGTTGATGCTCAGAAGGAAGACATGCCGCCTGAACATGTGCGCAAGATCATCAGAGACCACGGAGACATGACAAATCGAAAGTTTCGTCACGACAAGAGAGTGTATCTTGGGTAAAAAATTAATTAATGTATTGAAAATGTCAAAAAATATTGGTGTTCTCAATCTAACAACCTGTAACAATTCACTGTTAACAGAGCACTCAAATACATGCCCCATGCGGTACTGAAGTTACTGGAAAACATGCCAATGCCTTGGGAACAAATCAGAGATGTGCCAGTCCTGTACCACATTACTGGAGCCATCTCTTTTGTCAATGAAATTCCTTGGGTTATTGAACCGGTCTACATAGCTCAATGGGGGTAAGGTTCTCCTCTATTGTACATACTTTGCCTGTAGTTTTCCTATTTTCCTATTCACTGTGACTTGTATACAACAACTGAGTGAAACATATTTTCTGTCTTTCCAGCACAATGTGGATTATGATGCGTCGTGAAAAGCGCGACAGGAGACACTTCAAAAGAATGCGCTTTCCACCTTTTGATGATGAGGAGCCTCCGCTGGACTATGCCGACAACATCCTGGATGTGGAGCCACTGGAGGCCATTCAGATGGAGCTGGACACTGAAGAAGATTCTTCCGTTGTGGAATGGTTCTATGAGCACCAGCCTCTCAAAGACACTCAGAAGTGAGTGTTTTTATCCATGTGTAAGCTTTTTCTGTTGTTTTGTGTCTGGTTGGCAATATATTCTTGTGCTTCTCAGGTTTGTGAATGGAACAACATACCGTCGCTGGCAGTTCACCCTTCCGATGATGTCCACTTTGTACCGTTTGGCTAATCAGCTTCTGACAGACCTTGTGGACCTCAATTACTTCTATCTCTTCGATCTGAAGGCCTTTTTCACTTCTAAGGCCTTAAACATGGCTATCCCTGGAGGACCCAAGTTTGAGCCCTTGGTTCGAGACATAAATCTCCAGTAAGGCCTTTGATTTAGTTGGAACTATTTCATTGTGTGTATCTGCTCGAAATTTGTGTAACCCAATCTGTGTTTTCCTTTCAGAGATGAAGACTGGAATGAATTTAATGACATCAACAAGATCATCATCCGTCAGCCAATCAGGACAGAATACAAAATTGCCTTTCCCTACTTGTACAATAACCTGCCACACCATGTCCACCTCACTTGGTTAGTAGAATGTCTCAACCATATGTACACAGTGCATAAACATGCGTCTCTAAGTGGCTTTGTTTTTGTAGGTATCATACACCCAATGTGGTGTTTATCAAGACAGAGGATCCTGATCTTCCGGCTTTCTACTTTGATCCATTGATTAATCCGATTTCTCACAGACATTCGATCAAGGCAAGTTCAGTGTAAATGATTCTTAAATGCTTGACGTTGCTATAGAAAGATCCAAACAAAGGCTTTTATATATATTTTTTCCAATTCTTATATTTTTATATGAGACTTTTAGTCATGAGTTTTTGTGTGTGTTTAGGTGCAAGAACCACTACCAGATGATGACGAAGAGTTTGAACTTCCAGAGTATGTTGATCCTTTCCTCAAAGAAACGCCTCTGTACACAGACAACACAGCAAATGGCATTGCCTTGCTTTGGGGACCAAGACCCTTCAATCTAAGATCTGGCCGCACCAGACGCGCCATTGACATCCCCTTGATCAAAAACTGGTGAGAACTCATGAATTTAACAAACCAATATATTATGTACCATTTTGTGGAATCGTGTGCCATGGTGATTAGCATCTTTGCATCACTGCAAGAAGGTTCCAGGTTCAATCCTGGGCCTGATGTGATCTTTCTGTGTAAAGTCTGCGTGTTCTTCCCATGTCAGCATAGGTTTCTGTCGGGTACTTGAGTTTCTTGAACAAATAAAAACATGTTCTTGTAATTATTTTCAGGTACCGTGAGCACTGCCCTGCTGGACAACCGGTGAAAGTGCGCGTGTCCTACCAGAAACTCCTCAAGTACTATGTTCTCAATGCTCTGAAGCACAGACCTCCAAAAGCCCAAAAAAAGAGGTAAGCATCTCCTTTTCAACCACACATGTTCAAATTCATTGTGCATTAAAACGGCTTTCCCCCATTGCTGTTAAGGTACCTGTTCCGGTCATTTAAGGCCACCAAGTTCTTCCAGTCGACCAAACTGGATTGGGTGGAGGTTGGGCTACAGGTGTGCAGACAAGGCTACAACATGCTGAATCTGCTGATCCACCGTAAAAACCTGAACTATCTGCATCTTGACTACAACTTCAACCTGAAACCTGTGAAGACGCTCACCACAAAGGTTTGATCTTTTGTTGGGCTTTTTTGGAAGTCAATCCACTGGTGTAATGTCTCCAACTGACCACCTTTTACCCCACAGGAGCGTAAGAAGTCCAGATTTGGCAATGCCTTCCATCTTTGCAGAGAGGTCTTGCGTCTAAGCAAATTGGTGGTGGACAGTCATGTGCAGTACCGCCTGGGCAACGTTGATGCTTTCCAAGTATGCTTTTTTCCAACAAATAAACTGATATGTTGACGTTACAAATGTTACCCGTATAAGTGATCGAAACATTTTGTGCCGCTAGTATATTACTTTTAAATCCTAACTTTCTCATATTGCATATGACTAGATGCCACTTTCCTCACCTACCTAAATATAGACTATATATGTTGCAGTTGTCTGATGGCCTCCAGTACATCTTTGCTCATGTGGGCCAACTGACTGGCATGTACCGTTACAAGTACAAACTGATGAGACAAATCCGCATGTGCAAGGATCTAAAGCATCTCATCTACTACCGGTTCAACACAGTAAGTAAAAAACCTTGTTACAATAAACTTGTTTACAGGCCACAAAACCTCATAATTTCACTTTACAATTCAGGGACCAGTAGGAAAAGGTCCAGGTTGTGGATTCTGGGCTCCAGGCTGGAGGGTGTGGCTTTTCTTCATGCGAGGAATCACACCATTGTTGGAAAGATGGCTTGGAAATCTCCTAGCCAGACAGTTTGAAGGTCAGCAATGGCCTTCTGTTGATTTGCTATGGTGTCATTATTGTAAATAAGTGTGTAAATCACCGTCTTTGCCCTTGTAGGTCGTCATTCTAAGGGTGTGGCTAAGACTGTTACAAAGCAGCGTGTGGAGTCTCACTTCGACCTGGAGCTGCGTGCTGCTGTCATGCACGACATCTTGGACATGATGCCAGAAGGCATCAAACAGAACAAAGCCAGAACCATTCTTCAGCATCTCAGCGAGTCCTGGAGATGCTGGAAAGCCAACATCCCCTGGAAGGTTAGTGCTTTTTCATGATCCTGTCGTTTCATTATGGCGTAATAATTATATGGTCTTTGATTAAAAAATTATGAAACTTTTGGTGCTCCTCAGGTGCCAGGCCTGCCGACTCCGATTGAGAACATGATCCTGAGATACGTGAAAGCCAAAGCTGACTGGTGGACCAACACAGCCCACTACAACCGTGAGCGCATTCGCAGAGGAGCTACTGTGGACAAAACTGTGTGCAAGAAGAATCTTGGTCGACTGACGCGTCTATACCTCAAAGCTGAGCAGGAAAGACAGCACAACTACCTGAAGGTAATTCTAACATTTAATTTGGAATTATGTTTTTCCTAGACCAAATGAATAGCTTTGTTTGTATCCTAACCATTGCAACCTTTTAACAACATTGTTGCTTCTAATTTCAGGATGGCCCCTACATCACGGCAGAAGAAGCTGTGGCCATCTACACCACCACTGTCCACTGGCTTGAAAGCAGACGATTCTCACCGATCCCCTTCCCTCCACTGTCCTACAAACACGACACAAAACTTCTTATCCTGGCTCTGGAGAGACTCAAGGAAGCATACAGGTGGACACATTTAAAATAGTGTAGCATTGTAACGTGGCGATATTTGGGTTTAAAGCAACAGATTTTCTGTCTTACAGTGTAAAGTCTCGTCTAAACCAGAGTCAGAGGGAGGAGCTGGGTTTGATTGAGCAGGCTTATGACAACCCACACGAGGCGCTGTCAAGGATCAAGCGTCACCTGCTCACACAGAGAGCCTTTAAAGAGGTACTGACCAATTAGGCTAAATAGAAAACATTAAAATATATCAGAATATAAATTGTGTAGATGCACTAAAGTCTGGTAATGCACATATTAAGATAATGTTGCTTTTATTCTGTAGGGAAGGACACTTTTACAATGGTGTCTTTCCCTACATTTATTTAATTCAACAACTTATCCACCATGTCTCTTTTTTCAGGTGGGCATCGAATTCATGGACCTGTACAGTCACCTTGTGCCCGTCTATGACGTCGAGCCCCTGGAAAAGATCACTGATGCCTACCTGGACCAGTATCTGTGGTATGAGGCAGACAAGAGACGCCTCTTCCCTCCATGGATCAAACCAGCTGACACTGAGCCTCCGCCATTGCTGGTGTACAAGTGGTGCCAAGGTTAGTGCTAATAAAGATAATTTTTAAACTGAGTACAAATGTAATTAATAATGTAATTATCTTGTTTTTAGGCATTAACAACTTGCAGGATGTTTGGGAGACCGCTGAGGGAGAATGCAATGTAATGCTTGAGTCTCGCTATGAGAAAATGTACGAGAAGATTGACCTGACGTTGCTCAACAGACTGTTGCGTCTTATCGTAGACCACAACATTGCTGACTACATGACGGCCAAGAACAACGTGGTCATCAACTACAAGGTACTGCAAGTTTTCAACATGGTGCATTTAACATTATTTTTGTACTAAGGCCTCTATTTGTCTTTAGGACATGAACCATACCAATTCTTATGGCATAATCCGAGGGCTTCAGTTTGCCTCGTTCATTGTCCAATACTATGGTTTGGTCATGGATCTGCTTGTCTTGGGTTTACATCGTGCCAGTGAAATGGCTGGGCCTCCTCAAATGCCCAATGACTTTTTAAGTTTTCAAGACACAGTCTCTGAAAGTGCCCACCCAATCAGACTGTACTGTCGGTACATTGACCGCATCCACATCTTCTTCAGGTTGGTTGTGCCTTAATGATTTCTGTCGCCTGATGGCTACAGTTTTTATAATGCTTCGTTCTTGTAATAGGTTTACAGCTGATGAGGCCAGAGACCTCATTCAGAGATACCTGACGGAGCACCCAGACCCCAATAATGAGAACATTGTTGGTTACAACAACAAGAAATGTTGGCCCCGAGATGCTCGTATGCGGCTGATGAAGCATGACGTCAACCTGTGAGAGCCTGATTGTGTTTATATGAACATTGATTTTAAAAGAGCTTTCTTTTTTAAAAGTATATTTTTTGAACGTTTAGGGGACGTGCAGTCTTCTGGGATATCAAGAATCGTCTTCCCCGGTCAGTGACTACTATCCAGTGGGAGAACAGCTTTGTGTCAGTCTACAGCAAGGACAACCCTAATCTGCTTTTCAACATGTGTGGCTTTGAGTGTCGCATTTTACCAAAGTGTCGCACAAGCTATGAGGAATTTACCCACAAGGACGGTGTCTGGAACCTTCAGAATGAAGTGAGGCGCTGGCTGCTGTCAATGGCATATTAACAGTTATGATAAAATGTCCACATGTCGGCATTACTGCAGCATCTAAATCATTTTTTCCCAGGTGACAAAAGAGAGAACAGCACAATGTTTCCTGAGAGTGGATGATGAGTCCATGCAGCGTTTCCACAACCGAGTTCGTCAGATTTTGATGGCATCTGGCTCCACAACATTCACCAAGGTTTTAACAAAAAACTGCACAATGACATGAGATTTAAATGTTTTATGTACTTGTATTCATTTTATTATTGTGGTGACAGATTGTCAACAAATGGAACACGGCTCTGATCGGCCTAATGACATATTTCCGTGAAGCCGTTGTAAACACACAGGAGCTGTTGGATTTACTGGTCAAGTGTGAAAACAAGATTCAGACTCGTATCAAGATTGGCCTGAACTCCAAAATGCCAAGTCGTTTCCCCCCAGTTGTCTTTTACACTCCTAAAGAACTGGGTGGGCTGGGCATGTTGTCAATGGGCCATGTCCTCATCCCACAGTCCGATCTACGGTAAGTTTAAATAGTTATTTCACTTAATGTGCATATATTTTTTTGCATTGTACAAATGTTGTTTTTTCTCCCAGGTGGTCCAAGCAGACAGATGTTGGCATCACCCATTTCAGGTCGGGAATGAGCCATGAAGAAGACCAGCTTATTCCCAATTTGTATCGTTACATTCAGCCGTGGGAGAGCGAGTTCATTGACTCCCAGAGAGTCTGGGCTGAGTACGCTCTAAAGAGACAGGAGGCTATTGCACAGAATCGGTATGATTTTAGTTGTAAGAATACATGTAAAAAAAAAAGTACTCCTTTTATAATTGAGTATTCCGTGTGTTGCAGCCGACTTACACTTGAAGACCTGGAGGACTCTTGGGACAGAGGTATCCCGCGTATTAACACACTGTTCCAGAAGGACAGACATACGCTGGCTTATGACAAAGGCTGGAGAGTCAGAACAGATTTCAAACAATACCAGGTTTGAGTTTTAGCCAACGTTTGTTTATTTAACAATTGGTTGCATTCACGTTCTAGAATTTGATATCATCTCAGACGGGGTACAATACAACTCTGTCAGGGGAAACTTTTGTTCCTGATCATTATTGAGGAATGATCAAGTCCCTAAAACTGCCACATTCATCTTATGGCTGAAAGTTCTTCTATTGGCAAACATGATTTAGAATTTTGCCACCACTTTTCGGCACCTTTTTGCTGACAGAGAAGACATTGAATATTGTGACGTTTTTTGGCCAATATCCCCTTCAATACTGGGACAATAACCATGAAAAACAAAGCCAAAAAACAGGTTACCATAGTTACCACCATGGAATTTGTAGCCACCTCAATTTTAAGGCTCTTTAGAATTTAGTGATGTCACGTGAACGCAGCCTATTGATCAAGTCCTCTCCTCCAAACCCTACCCACAACTTGTAATCATAACCCTGTGGAACAAATGGCAAATTAATTAAGTTAACTGGTCAAACTGTATCATAATCATAAGATATTATTTTGATTGCATAGGTGCTGAAGCAGAATCCTTTCTGGTGGACTCATCAGAGACACGATGGAAAACTGTGGAATCTCAACAACTACCGCACAGACATGATTCAGGCTCTAGGGGGAGTTGAAGGCATCCTGGAACACACACTGTTCAAAGGCACTTACTTCCCCACTTGGGAAGGTCTCTTCTGGTGAGATTACTTTACCACACAAGTCTAAGTTTAAAAACAACTAAGCCTAATGATTGAATATTGCTGTCTGTCAGGGAGAAGGCCAGTGGTTTTGAAGAGTCGATGAAATGGAAGAAGCTTACTAATGCCCAGAGGTCTGGTCTCAATCAAATCCCCAATCGTCGATTCACTCTTTGGTGGTCGCCCACCATTAACAGAGCCAATGTAAGCGCATTTTCTATTTTATTCTTCAATTAAAATGATAAAATAAAATGAAATTAACAAGTATGTGTCTTTTAGGTGTACGTGGGTTTCCAGGTGCAGCTTGACCTGACAGGGATTTTCATGCATGGCAAGATCCCAACACTGAAGATCTCCCTCATTCAGATTTTCAGAGCTCACTTGTGGCAGAAAATTCATGAGAGCATTGTTATGGATCTCTGTCAGGTATGTGTAAATCTTAGTGCGCTTGTATATTTGTAAAATTATTCTGTAGTTTGTTAGTAATGCTGTTATCCAAATTTCTTCCCATCATTAGGTATTTGACCAGGAGCTTGATGCTCTTGAGATTGAGACTGTGCAGAAGGAGACTATCCATCCCAGGAAATCATACAAGATGAATTCATCTTGTGCAGACATCCTCCTCTTCGCATCTTACAAGTGGAATGTGTCACGGCCTTCTCTGCTGGCTGACTCAAAGTATGATTGTTCATTTAAACCACAAATGCAGACAAACCAAATATGTTTTACAAATTGTGTGAATCTTGTTTTTCAGGGATGTCATGGACAGCACCACGACCCAAAAGTACTGGATTGACATTCAGCTGCGTTGGGGTGACTATGATTCACATGACATTGAGCGCTACGCCAGGGCCAAGTTTCTGGACTACACCACAGACAACATGAGTATCTACCCGTCCCCCACTGGAGTGCTCATAGCCATCGACCTGGCGTACAATCTCCACAGGTTGGTTTTCTAATAACTATCAATAGCAATAAAAAACCTGACTGCATTTATAAATGTAATGTTAAATATCAAAAGTAAAACTGTTGTGGTTATCTCTATAAACGGCAAAAGATGTTACAGACTCTGCATTATGTGTATCTGATTTTTGTCTTTGCAAATCTAGTGCTTATGGTAATTGGTTCCCTGGAAGCAAACCTCTTATCCAGCAAGCCATGGCGAAGATCATGAAGGCCAACCCTGCTCTGTATGTGCTGAGAGAGCGGATCCGCAAAGGTCTGCAGCTGTACTCCTCCGAGCCCACTGAGCCTTACCTGTCCTCTCAGAACTATGGTGAACTCTTCTCCAACCAGATCATCTGGTTTGTAGATGACACCAATGTGTATCGTGTCACCATCCACAAGGTGATGTGAAATACAGTATTGTACACAATATATGTTTTGTGAGTCTAATTTCCATGTGAATTAAATTCCCTGTATGTTCTTTCTCCCTGTAGACCTTTGAAGGCAACTTGACAACAAAGCCAATCAATGGGGCTATCTTCATCTTTAATCCCCGAACTGGACAACTGTTCCTCAAGATCATTCACACTTCTGTGTGGGCTGGCCAGAAACGTTTGGGACAGGTGCTTTTACATTATATACTAAAAATGTATACATTTATTTTCCAGCTGGAAGGGTTATGTTTATACATTATTTTGCCTTAACTATGCCAACATTCCCATTTTTAGCTTGCCAAATGGAAAACAGCTGAAGAAGTAGCTGCCCTGATTCGTTCCCTTCCTGTTGAGGAGCAGCCTAAACAGATCATTGTAACAAGGAAAGGCATGCTGGACCCTCTCGAGGTGAGACCATTTATTAAACACTAATAATAGACACTTGTGAGTGTAACGACATTTGTTTGCTTTACAGGTTCACTTGTTGGACTTCCCCAACATTGTGATCAAAGGCTCTGAGCTGCAACTTCCTTTCCAAGCTTGTCTTAAGGTTGAGAAGTTTGGAGACTTGATCCTAAAAGCCACAGAACCTCAGATGGTGCTCTTCAATCTCTACGATGACTGGCTGAAGACTATTTCATCATACACAGTAAGGTTTACTTTTTTTTAGCCACACTTCCGGCTACATTAAGGAGTTACACTTGTCTAGATGTAACAAAATCATGGCTGTTTTATCAGCATCACATTTCTATCCAACTTTAAAAAAAAAAATTATCAGTGTCATTTTACCCCCAAAAATGAAAGGTCTTTCTTTACTGCTAGGCTTTCTCCAGGCTTATCCTCATCCTCCGAGCACTTCATGTCAACAATGACCGTGCCAAGGTTATTCTCAAGCCTGACAAAACCACCATCACTGAGCCCCATCACATCTGGCCTACTCTGTCTGATGAGGAATGGATCAAAGTGGAAGTTCAACTTAAGGATCTCATTTTGGCCGACTATGGCAAAAAGAACAAGTAAGATTAAATGCATTGATCAATTCTATGTAAATGAATATGGAAGGACCTTATACCTTTGTTCCTTTGTCCAGTGTGAATGTGGCTTCGCTCACACAGTCGGAAATTCGGGACATTATCCTGGGTATGGAGATCTCCGCGCCTTCACAGCAGCGACAGCAAATTGCAGAGATTGAGAAACAGACCAAGGAGCAGTCGCAGCTCACAGCCACACAGACCCGCACAGTGAACAAGCATGGTGACGAGATCATCACATCAACCACCTCCAACTATGAGACACAGACTTTCTCATCCAAAACTGAGTGGAGAGTCCGGTATGTTTGTTATTGTACCTAAACATTCAGTGCACATATGAGTGTTTCTCTTGTCTGTCTACATGTCTAAACAAATGTCTTTGTTTCAGGGCTATATCTGCTGCAAACCTCCACCTGCGGACAAACCATATCTATGTCTCATCGGATGACATCAAAGAGACCGGATACACCTACATCCTGCCCAAAAACGTCCTCAAAAAGTTTATCTGCATTTCTGATCTGCGAGCTCAGGTGTGTACATTTCTCAGTGCCTTTACGGGTTATTCAACATTCACCACACAACTCGATGTTTTATAACTAAATGGGCGTTTCGGCTTGCAGATTGCAGGTTACTTGTACGGCACGAGTCCACCAGACAACCCTCAAGTCAAAGAGATCCGCTGTATTGTTATGGTGCCGCAGTGGGGAACACATCAGACCGTTCATCTGCCCAACCAGCTGCCAGGGCATGAATACCTAAAAGTAAAACCGCTTTTTTTTTAATACAATACTGTAAAATATAAAAGGGGGAAACTGACCCTTTTTTGTCCATCAGGAAATGGAGCCCCTTGGTTGGATCCACACACAGCCAAATGAGTCTCCTCAGCTGTCTCCTCAGGACGTCACAACTCATGCTAAAGTCATGGCCGACAACCCTTCATGGGATGGAGAGAAGACCATCATCATCACCTGCAGGTTGGTTTGTGCATATTGACAATGCTCAAGCTTCATTAAAAAGTTAAGTGTCAGACTGTTGGCATTTTCATTACCTTGTCAACATGTTAAAAATCGAGGATGCCGACATCGACACGCTTTCTGAATTTTTTAACCACTGACTTGTGATTACAGCTTTACGCCTGGGTCTTGCACGCTGACGGCCTACAAACTGACACCAAGCGGCTACGAATGGGGTCGTCAGAACACGGACAAGGGTAACAATCCTAAAGGCTACCTCCCGTCCCACTACGAGAGGGTGCAGATGCTGCTGTCTGACCGCTTCCTGGGCTTCTTCATGGTGCCGGGTCAAGTGTCCTGGAACTACAACTTCATGGGTTTGTACAAATTTTACCATCTTCATATATTCCCGTCATTTCAAATCTGCTCAAAAGCCAAGTATTTATGTTTTTGTTCATTTCCTCTGTAGGTGTGCGCCACGACCCCAACATGAAATATGATCTGCAACTGGCCAACCCCAAAGAGTTCTACCATGAAGTCCACAGACCCTCACACTTCCTAAACTTTGCCTCTCTGCAGGAGGGTGAGATCTATAACGCAGACCGAGAGGACATGTATGCCTGAAGGCCGTCTGACACCAGAGATTCAACATTGTACTTAACTTAATCATGAGTCATGGTTAAACGCTGTGTAACTGTCTGGACATTTTAAAGTGAAGGCTTTGAGACCTTTTAGAAATGTTTCATTTAACTGTTTCATTCCCGTTTTTTTGTATGCGTGTTGCATTTTAAAGTGCAAAATTGGTATTTGTTTGGTAAACGTTAGGGAAATTCTGTGTAGTTTTCCGTACACAACTTATCAAAAGGATTTAAGCCTGAAAATGAAATTGAAACGTGTTTTCATGTCAGCAGCAGTTACTTTGTTGTAAGTTACTGCTCTCTTGCATTGTAACTTGGGTTTAAATAAAGATCTACTTTTTACTTTCGCTATTCTTATGTCTTTTTTTGGTGTACATTTTTATTTGCGCATGAAGTGGTTTTGTGCAGCTGCTCTTCTGGGTTCACACTTGTGGCATAACAATCAATAATTCAATATAGTAAAACGGAAATGAGCATTTTACGCACTGATGCCCACACACTTGCCCTGGTTGCTTTCCTCTGAGTGTGTGTGAGCAGTGCATTAGTAGCAGTCAACTTGAGCCTATGGTCGTGACGCTATGTTGACGGAAGCGGACCTTTTACTTTAACTTGCAGGTCCAGACGTGTACCGCCACAAGCTAACCTCGACGAAACGGGTTTCTCTTTTCTATCCCCGTGTGCAACTGATGGCGCTCTCTCGGTTTCGATAAACGCGTAAAAGAGCATGTGTCTGTGAGCCTTTTATCAGACATGGAGGCATCCGAGCAGCGCGATGCGTCTCAAGCTAAGCCCACGGACAGCAGCTGCTTTGACAAGACGTTTTCCTCCCTCACCGTGGACGACGTGTACGAGATCGCCAAACTCATCGGCGCAGAGGTAGAGAAGCTCATCGACGGCTACGGCAAGGAGAGCGTGGTGGGTCTTGTGCCCAAAATAGTGAAAGTGCTTGAACTTCTGGAGAGGTATGCGTCGTGGAGCCAGGCGCACAAGCTGCAAGAAGAGGCGCTGCTGAAGACATTCGAGACGATACAGCTGCAGCAAAACAAAAAGCGTGGACCCAAAGACAGCGATGAGGTCAATTTTAAAGACCAAAGAGAGGTAGGAGAAGCTAAAGCGTGCACCTATACGCGCTTTATTACGTAGTTGTGACAGATGTTGTTCTCGACGCTGAGCTAACTGTTGTCCTGGCAGGTTAGAACTGCTGTCCACGCCATCAGGGCATTATATAAACATCATCTTTATCTAATATCAACTAAACCACACGATTGGTGTTTTTAGGGCTACAAGTTATCGACACGGACTCCTTCAGGTGCATTTATTGACCACTGCCTTTGCCACCTGTGCAGCAACATATGCTACAGGCCTACTATAGAAGAGGCTGATTATTGCTACAATGTATTTGCCAAGTATCAAATAACATCAGTCTGTTTTTTGTGTGTGGATACATATGGGTGGTAGGTAGGTTGATGCAAAAGTCAGCCTACTTAGAGCCAAAGTGTGTTTATGAGTCACTAATGATCATGATCAACATTTGACATTATTTTATCAACCAGAAAGGGCCCCTTGAGGTATGATCCCCTGAATCTCCTGCCCCCCCAGAATATGTTCACATCATGCGATCTGCAAGTCAAGAATGGACCTAGGCTTCTCTTTCATTGCTTTTGGGATTCATCTGCCACATCTGCAATGATTCAACAACAAATGGACACACCCGTTAACTTGGCTACTCCGAATTTCCATTTTCTCCAGAGAGGGAGAGCTCTCAAGGCGTTGTCAAGGCATAGTTTTCAGTAAGACTATTCTCTGTTTACTATTTTATATTCTTTACTTTCTGTTCCTGAAGCAAGAGGAGCTTGAGCAGCAACAGCAATGGAGGACCAGGTGCGAAGAGTTGCAGCTCCAGGTGCGACAGCTGCAAGAGGACAGGGACGAGCTGCACAGTCAACTCAAGGGCAACTATGCAAAAGAAGGTATGCCAGACATGCAAACAACCCTTTCACCTACTTCCCCACCAAATCAGGGTTGATTCATGCACTGCAGTTTAATATGCGAGAGCACAATGTTCATTTTATATGGACCTACCAATAAAGCCAACATTATAAAATAGGCTAAATAAGCTGCGCTCCTAGAACTTGTTGTCATATTCTTACTTAACCAAGAAAGTCCCATTGAGATTTCGGTCTATTGCACATCATTTTAGTGGTATGGGAAACCGGAGCACCCAAAGGAAGTCTATGCAAACACAGAATAGGACATGTAAACGCCACACAGGCCCAATATGGCCCAGGAATCAAATCTGGGAACTTCTTGCTGTTTGGTGAAAACCCTAACAGCTCCCCCACCGTGCCCCTCATTTGTGCCAACAGAAAATACTTTGTACTTTGTTCTAGTTTTTGTGCCAGGTATAGGCCAAGTTGACATTTTACCAACAGGCTTTTGATCCGCCGTGCATGAATGGGAGTCACTAAAGACTAATACATAAATGACTAATACATTTATTTCTCTATGTGCACCCTGTAGACCGAGCTCAGCGGCAGGAGCGAGAGGTGATGCTGAAGTTGAAGGCTGTTGTGGACAAGCAGCGAGATGAGCTCAGGGCCAAAGTCCAAGAGATCTCCACCATCTCTAAAGAAGTGGAGGCAGTAAGCAGAAAACTTATGTTAATTTCACTGTTATTACACCTCCTACACACACTGTCAAAACCGCTTGGACTTGCAAGTTGTGACTTGATTAAATGGGCCTGACTGTGACCAATGACTGGGTATTTGGGTAGATTTGATGCCTCTCTTTAAAAATGAATCTCGTATGAACAATTTACAAGGTCCCTGGGTGCTACAGAGACATTCTGCCTGCACAAACATATCAAAGCTTTCAACAGATGGAAAGAGTGAAACATGTCTGTCTTAAATTAAATGCAAAGGACATGGGCTTGACTTGGACACACAAAACAAGCACTTCTTTCAACCTCTGCTTTACAAAGTCTCAACATACAATTTATCGACAGAGCAAAAAGCTGTGAGAAAGTTTACAGGTCACGCAGAAACCTATTTTTAAGGATTACGGTTTGCTCCTACATGTGTGAATGTGTCTTAATCTTAATGACCGTTGCATGTGACTGTGTTTATTGTTCTCACACAGCACGATTCAAATAGCTTAGCATAAGTCATTGGGGGAAAGGCATGTTATTTTTTTCCTCTAGTTCAACAAGACTCTGTTTGCCCAAATGGATACCTCACATTTTTTCATAGCGACAATGAATGGGACATTTGTCTTGGTATTTTGGTGTGTAGGCACAAGGCAGTTAAATCTAGCTTTATGGTGCCATTCACTATGCAGTAAATGCTGCTCATCTTCCTCTTTCAGTTCCCCCTTGGTTGTGTAGTTTACCTAGAACAATTAAAGCTGGGACAAACACTTTGAAACTTTTTTGCTGTAAGCTGTAATGCTGTATTGTATGTGTTTGTGTGTAGCTTCAGGAGCAGCTGGACCGCTTTATGAAAATGAATGCAGAGTTGCGACACAAGCAGAATGTGATGCAAGCGCAGCTCAAGAGCACAGTGGAGAGAAAGGCCGACATGGAGGCGGATCTGAAAGAGAAGAATAAAGAAATTGAAAACCTTCTTGCGGAACTGTCCAGAACCAACAGCAGCCCTGTACATGATATCTTTACTTTTACCAAGCATTCTTTTACACACAGTACATTTGCTGAAGCCAGTGAGTTCAGTTTCTCACTCAAGTGTTTTTACTTTCAATTTTCTTAAGTCCATTTCGAGGCGTCAAGCTCAAGCTCGTGAGGCAAATCAAACTAGTGACCAAAAGGACCCTGACCAGCCGTGTTTCACCAAAAAGGAAGTCCGTGACATCATTGTTGAGAGGAATGAGCTCAAGACAAACCTCTTTCTGTTGCAGGAGGAGCTCAGCTACTACCAGAGGTATGGACAGCGGTATGTGAGCTGAATTAGGACCAAATCTAATAAGTGTTTTTTTTTTTTCCTAAAGAGAGATTTTGAATGAAGAGAGATGTCCTGGATTTCTGCTAGAAGCTGTTCGCTCTGCAATAAAGAAGAAAAGAAAGTTAATCAAGGCCAAGATGCTTGGGATTCCTGTGAACGAGTGTAGCAACAGGTCTCCTCTCAAAAGACACACATTGTCCACTCTCACCGAGGTCACACAGCAACTCTAGGCTGTTCATGTTCATTTACATGTTACTGCAAGCTGGCTTTACTTTAAGCTATCAGATTTTTAACAATTAAAGAAACACATCATAGAAACACTTTCAAAGAAGTCTTCCGGACTTAGTTGTGACCCTAAACCTTTGCTATGATGGAAAGCTCCTCGACCACTGAGAGCAAACACAGAGAGTGTCATGAATGTCATAACAAATAGATACTGCACATACATACAGACTTACATACTTACTCTAAATGTACATGAAGATGATAAACTACATTGATTATTTTGTTCTCTCAGTGATGACGAGGACAAGAATCCACAGTTGGGACAATCCGAAGTTGACGGTGCAGTGGATGATGAATCTGATAAACCAGCAGAGTCACGCATTAAAACCTTGTAAGTACTATTCTCAGTTTAACATCATAATAATAATGGATACTTTTGTAAGTGGATCATCATTTTAAAGTATCGAATAGTTTCTGAACCAGAGCTAGATAGTTACTGGGGTGGTGTCAGCCTGTGAATCAAATGGTAAAAATATCTGTAGATCAAACAATTCTTGCGAGCAAAAACATTCTCAATAACAAATCCAAACATTGACAACATTCAAAGAACAGGCCTGAACTCAAACCAGGGCCACCCATCAACCTCATATGTCTGAATTAAGTGCACCTAGTGATTATATCTGTTGTTTGTGTCAGGTCTGATGGACTCACGCACAACAAACAAGATGTGACGCTACTCACTGCCAGTCGCCACAGTGCAGCGCCAGACTAATAGGTTGACAGGGGAACTTGGTCGATCAATAGTGTTTATTCAGAAAAAACCTTCAGTAATTAGACTAGAGACTGGCCAACCTGTAAAGGAATGAGATTAAGTAAAACTGCCTAAATGTCAGAGGAGAAAAACATCATGTGACATTCCAGGACATCTCTAAAGAACCCAAAAGTTGGAAAGTTTAGGGTAAAATCCAGTCTTAGGCAACTACCTCAAATATTAGCAAAGGTCACTTCAAGTGTTGTTGTCAAGTTTGTATTATAGCCCTAATTCTGTAAAGCCCTTGAACCAGATATTTGTTAATGCGCTGTATATCAATAGAAATGTTTTTTGAAATGTGCAAATAACGTCATATTTTAGTCATTAATTTGCCTAGTAACCACATAAAGAAATTAGTTCAATTGCAAAAGAAGGAAAAAAATACTGTACTATTGCTGTAATATTATATTATGTATTAATATTTGTACGTCTCTAAAACAGATCTGGTCATTATAAACACTCCAAAGAAAGTATATTGGAAAAATTGTAATGACCAGATCCAAAATTATGAATGTTTCTTTTGTGTCATCTGTATAGAGGTTATGTGAGTGATGTCATAGCATAGCAACAGCATGGCCGTTGGCATTCCATCACAGCAACAGCAGAAAATCGTGTGGGAAGTTTGCAATGTTAGATTTTCCACTCAATTTGTAATGTTGAAGGTTATATTCCAATTCAAATTGTGCATACTGGCTATTATTTGGTACCCAGAAAGATGATAAAATGTTATAAACTTGAAAGCAGCAGTGCATAAATGACAGTGGCTTCATGGCTCGGCTGCTGCTGCCTCTGCCCCCGAGGCCTTTCCCGCAGAGCTATATTTAGCAGTAATCCCTCTCAATGATCTAAAGCTCAGACTTGTCTCGTTTCTCTCTTCGTTGTGCTGCAGCTTCGGCTTCCTGACACGATCAGGCAGCAGCCACAGCCCCACCCACATGACCAGCTCCGCCTCCACCTGGGAAATCATCGAAGACGCAGAAGCCAGCCAGGACACAGAGCTGCAGGCGCCCTCCTGATCCCGCCACTGACCACGAGCTGTGAGATCACCCAATCTGAATGAAAAACAAGCAGTGTTGACATCCATGCATTTTTAAGGACTTTTATGATTTCAGTTGATTTCAGTCCCTTTTCATTTGTAGTTTCTCTCAGCATTTACTTTTAAAGGGAAAAACCATAGCATAGTTTTTATCACGTCAATCCTATACTTACTTTAGATTAAATTACCAGAGGCGGGTAGAGTAGTTAAAGTTAAGTAAAGTTAAAGTAACGATACTTTAATATAGCTTTACTCAAATAAAAGGGTTCAGTAATCATCCAAATAATTGCAAAATAAAGCACTTACTTACTTATAAAATGTTTTAGTTGTGACGTAATACAACTAGCAAAACACAATATAATGTGAAATTTTTGATATTTCCAATAGCGCACCATGAAAACATAACATGTATAATTTAGGTAGATTAGGTACAAGACACAAAAACTTAACATCTCTTTTATAAAGTTAACACAAAGCTTTTGTCACTTACAGATTTACTCACAGTTCAAAGATGAACAATTGTGTCTCCTCAAGTTAGAGTATTCATACTTTAAAGTAAAATGTCTCAAGTAAAAGTATAAAGTACTGAGTGATAAAAGTAACTAAGCGCTACCGCCTCTATGACTTACCTCAAAGCACTGCTTAAATGCCAAAGAAAGAGAAGAGAAATGTGAACTCTTAGATTATTTTGATTTCAACAGTAGCCATTTTTCCCACTAGAGGGCATTGCTACGTTCCTTGCTGATTTTTAAAAAATATTTTATTCCAATACTATGGCATTTTCCTCAAATTATTTAACTATTACTGCACTGTTCAAATCGTCATTATCTGGAAATGCGAACAGTATTGTCTATGTTTGTACTGACTCATTAACAGTGTTTGTGGAGGTAATTTTGCACAGTGCGATTGTGAGTGAGTTGCCTCCATCTGTGGTGCCAAATACATGTTAGTGTATCCCCATAAAACATGTGCTTCCCTTGCAAATGAGTTAGATTTATGTTAATCCTGACAGCCTTTGAGATAATACTAATTTGCATGTTTTATGGGTATTTGCTGTAAACGTAATGTAACATAATAGCAGAAACATATTTCAACAACCATTTTTGTATTTGTTTTTTCTGAAAGATAAAGAATCACTGCATAGATTTGTTTGTATTGCACAAAATAAAGAGTATTTTAATAATTTTCTCTTAAGTGGTGTGGTGGAATGAGTTTCTTCATACATTCAGACAGAGGTAAGCCTTTTGTTTTTACTCTTAAATGAGCAGAAGGCCCACCAAGTAGGGCTTGACCATCTTTAAAAAGCTCTGCGTCCGACAGAATGGCAGGAAGCGGGCCCTGACTTCCCCAGGAAATGAGGAACCTCGACCCCTTGGACTGCACTGGAGAAGCAGGACAACTCACGGAGAGAGAGGGACGAAGCAGGGATGGGCGGCGGGCAGACAGAAAGACGGACACTTCACAGAGTTTGGATCTAACTGAGAGAAACAAAAATACAACTATTTTTATGTTACATTTGTTGAGATGAAGCCATTCCTTCGGAGTCTGGCTACTGTCCTGTGTTGTTCGCTGTCCTTATGTGCCGATTTGGATCCTGCTGGGAGAAATGTTTGTCACAACCCCAGGTAAATCTTTTTTCAACCATGTAAGATACACTATATATTTCTTAAACATGACCTATTTGCGTCTCCAGATATTGCCTAGATACTGTATGTTCAAATCAAACCTCCAAACTATACCTTTATACCTCGTATAAAGCTATGTAAATTGCTCATTTAACACGAGTTATAGCAAATCTATGTTTTTTTAACTTGATGCATTTGAGATTGTGTGTACTGTATGTGATAGGGACCCCTCTACCTTGGTGTGCTGCACTGGATGGCAACAAGAAGGAAAAGAGTGCACTAAGCGTAAGATTTACAACTATATTTACAGTGAAAGTGTTTTGTGCTGATAATAATTTGTCTTGGATGTGCAGCTGTTTGCGAGGGGGAGCAGGCCTGTCTGAAGGATGAGCTCTGTGTGTATCCTGGAGTGTGTCGCTGCCCACCTGGCTTCTACGGAGCTCATTGTAAAACACGTCAGTATCAACATCCTGTCTGTGTTACTCATTATGTGGGATATATATATATATATATATATATACTGTATATATATATATTTATTGGTAAAAGTGTTATTTAATTCTATATCACCAACTATGTAACCAGAGTGTTGTTCCTGTGGGTTTTTTAGGTTGTCCTGGTGAGTTCTGGGCATCAGACTGTCGACAGGTGTGCCCATGTTACCCAAACGGCAGGTGCCACGCTGTCACAGGAGAGTGCACCTGTAACACAAACCGCTGGGGGCCTCTTTGCCAGTTGGCCTGTAAGTGTGCCCGCCATGGTCACTGCGACACGCTGCACGGTAACTGCAGCTGTGATGAGGGCTGGTGGTCTTCCACATGTGCCAAACCGTGCCAGTGTGTGAGCGGGGGCTCAGTGCGCCCCAGCTGTGAGCAGGCCACAGGACGCTGCCAGTGCCACAAGGGCTTCTGGGGCCTGAAGTGTTCTCTGACTTGTAACTGCAACATGTCGCCTTGTAATCAGCGCACTGGTGTGTGCGAGTGCACAGAGGGCTGGTGGGGGCCCAGCTGTGACCGTCGCTGTAACTGTGACCTCAGTCACAGCAGATGTGACCCGTCCACTGGGTTTTGTCTGTGCCATCCAGGCTACAATGGAGACTACTGCAACAAGCCGTGTGACGCAGGCACCTATGGAAGCGGCTGCAGAATGAGGTGTGTAACCTAGAATTTACTGAGCCACATTTGTTAAGAATCTGTTTTAAAGCCAGTGTTGTGTTTTGTCAGTTGTGGCCACTGTAAAGACAACCATTACTGCTCCACCACTGATGGCGCCTGTGCTGCTTGTGCGCCGGGCTGGAACGGCACACGATGTGACAGCCCATGTCCGTCAGGTTTCTATGGTGATGGCTGTAAACTGATATGTCCCCGCTGCAGGAGAAACGAGCCCTGTGACCCACAGACAGGGAGCTGTTGGAGGTGTGACCCGGGTCAGACAGGCCCCAGGTATATGCATAGACCACATTGTTTTTAACACAACAATTGGCATGCCACTTATGTCATGTTGATTTCTCAGGTGACACAACTATTTCATTTTTTTTAACCAGATGTGAGAATCAGTGTCCCAGTGGAACATATGGTGATGCCTGTGCCTTTCAGTGTAACCCCTGTTTTAATGGGAGCTGCCATCATGTCACGGGAAAATGTATTTGTGAACCAGGCTTTCATGGAGAAAGGTGAGTTGGTCTTTGCATTATATTATCAACTGTTTTCATATCAGTCAATGGTGTCTTGTGCCCATTTCAGTTGTAACAGCAGCTGTCCCACTTTGCATTTCGGCCCAAACTGCTCCGCGGTCTGCGACTGTGGAGAGGGAGCAGGCTGCAACCCTGTCACTGGTGCTTGCCCTCAAAGTAAATGTCTCTTTCTCTGTTCATAATATACACACTCAGTGCATACTGTTAAAGCTGCCTCTTGTTTGTCAGGTTCTCGAGGTGCAGTAATCGCAGGTGTGCTGGTGCCTTTCTTTTTGTTGCTTATTGTTGTGGCCCTTTGCTGTGTGTGTTGCGGGGAAGCTCCTGTAGACACCAAGGACAGGTATGGCTCTTATGGTTTTCATTCATTTTCAGTGAATGTGAGACATTGAGTGATTCTCAAACCACTGTTTATTGCAGGGCACTTGTGGCTGAAGGTGGGCTGTTGCTGCGTATGAAGTATCATGTCTATAGTGTACTGGCCAACATTGGTGCCGCTCTTCCGTGTGTTTCTGATTGGTCCAATGGCCTCCCTCGAGTCACTGGTAGGTTTGTCAGTAAGTTGTTTCCTAGAGCAGGTCACACTTTGGAACATGGTAATAATTCTCTATATTTTGTAGCCCTGATTCCATATTATTTCTAGTTATGTCACTTACAATCTTGAGGCTGGTTTAGGATGTAAATGATCATGTTAGCGTTAAAAAGCCGGTGTGTGTGTGCGTGTGTGTGATTTCCTTGTTATTAAACTTTTGGTCACAATGCTATTTTTATTCTATTACAACACTATAAAGGTGCTGTAGAGTACATGTTGATTTTAATAATTAATGCTAAAACATACAAAATTATCTTTTTCCACAGTGTCGCATCACGATCCAGAGCTGACGTTTAACCACAGCTTCATCGAGCCTCCCTCTTGTGGCTGGGTGACAGAAGGCTCTTCTTTTGAGAGTGACGAGGAGGAGGCAGAGGCGCTGTACTGTGTTCCACCAAGAGAAGGTAATGCCCTGCCCTATGTGTGGACTCTCATTTTTCACAGATCAAACTGTACCTACATATTTTTTTATTCAAAGCAAAGCAGTGTTGTAGAATTATGGCTAATGGCTCCAGACAAACATTCTCTATCGTGGTCTAGAATAAGTTTATAATTTACATTTTTTCTCTTGTTTTGTTTGGCAGACATCCCGGCTGTGGCAGGAGGCGAGTTTCAGGAGATTAGCTCTAAATGCAACATGTTCCTGGACCCCTCTGGCTTCAGCAGCGAGGACATAACTTCACCTTTTAACATCCCACGGACGTCCAGCCTCGCCAAGGCCAAGCGCCCGTCCGTGTCCTTCGCAGAGGGCACTCGGTTCAGCCCCAAAGAGAGGCGCGGCTCAGGACAGGAGGTGGTGACGCCCTCCGGACCCCCACGCTCTAAACCCAAAGCCAACTGGGGTGTTTTGATGGTGTCTGCCTTACAAGGTCAAGCTTCAAAGACTGGGGAGGAGAACAGAATTGAGGACAGTGCCACGGAAGAAGCGCAGTATGGTCAGGAGGTGGAAAGTGAGAATGCAGAACAGAATGATGACAAAAACTCAACCACTCCATCTGGTGGCGCTGTGCAGGATAACATAGCAGGAAAATACAGGGACAAATGCAACACAAGCGCTCATAAAAGGTGCCACGGCTCTGCTTCTGACAGTCAGGTGACAGTCTCCCATAAAGTCACCACTGTGTACGTAACAGTGGGTAAAGCGGGGCGGCCCGTGACAAAAGCTGAACCCACTTACGAGGGTCCTGTCCAGTCCATGTTGAGAAGACTTGGAAGTCTGCAGCGACAGAAAGACCAAAGTCCAGACAGAGGCAGGTCTAAAGGAGCAGAGGGGATGACTAAGCCCCCGAGACGGAAGCTCGGGGCGAGGGTAAACCTATGGGAGAAAGGGGGGCACCCTGTAGGGGAAATCTGTAAGCCAATTAGAAGAAAACACGCCCAAAACACCCCCTTAGACACAGCGACAGGTGATCAAACTGCAGAGAGTGAACGTCCAAAAAGACCCCTCTCAACTATTCTTAAGAGTGTGCCGGAAGTGGCTCCAGCGCACCCCGGAGACGGGGAGGAGGGGAGGCTAGAGCAGGGGTCAGCTCAGGGAGGAAGTGAGAGCAGCTATTTTACTGTGGGACCAGCAGGCGATGCGCTCAGTGAGGTCATCACAAATGAAAGGGCAGTTGTCAATGAGGAACCGTGCTATGAAAATGTTATGGTAAAACAATGACATGGATTACATTCAGCAGATAGTATTTAAGTACTGTAACTTATTACATTTTTGTACCATTTATTCCACTACATATTTCATAGACTGAAACATTATTTATGCTTTTGTATTTTTTTTTTTTACATAAACGAATATAGAAGTAATTAGTTAAGCAATGCAACGTTACACACATAAATAACCTTGATAATAATAAAACAACCTTCTTATTTTTTCTTTTTCTCACAGCTGGTGTTTCTTTAAATTCTAATAGAAAGTAGTTACAGAGTAATGCGTTTATTGAGAGCAATTGATCTGACCTTGTGATGTTGTATCCATGGTTAATCATTACTCGTTGGACCTTAATGAACTTATTAGTTATTGCAAGTTTTCGAAGTTGAAGAAACCGCTCTCTCTATGACTTTCTCGAGATTATCTTACGGTTTTAGTTCTCTTCTCTGTGGGGAAAAATATTATGTGACCATTTCAGGGTAAATCAAAGCTTAGAAAAACTGTCTCTTTTGACATTTGAAAGGAGAAAGTAGTCAAGAAAATGTAATTCAACAATATGCATATTTTAATAAGAAAGGATTGGGTGACTCTTGTTTACGATGCTAACATAGTCCTCCTAAAATCATACATATCTTGACCCATTTGTGCACATACACATTTCACAAGGGCTTGCCAAAGGTCGCAATCATTGAACTTTAAACTGTGCAGTCACATGATGGGAAAACACGACTGCTATGAACCAGTTAGACTAACGTTGGCAGGAGTAAACGGAACTTCCCCATACATTTTTATGATACGCTAAAGAGTAGTCCTAAGCAAAATAACTTAATATGTTATAGATCTATAATAAAAACAGCACATAATAGTTAGGTCAAGGTGCTTGTTACTATCACAGTAGCAGGAATTTGTTGTAGTAGAGACTTTAAAATATCGTTGTCTTGACCGGGTTGATTGAATAGATGATGTTTCTTCTCACTCAGAGTGAAATATGTATATCTGGTTAAAGATACAAGCCCATTTAAACTCTCAGGAGGGACCACCTATTTCTTGTTTACTCTAAAATAGTCTTTGTTCTGAGTCGTTGGTGTTGACAAGGCCCTGCTGTCCATTGTATGTATTTGAAAATCTCTACTACAGTGGAAAATTCCTGGACAACTGAGAGCCCAAAGCAGCAGCAGAATTTGGCGTTTGACTGATCCTAAGCACTTGTAAAAGCAGGTAGCAGTTACTTCTCTGCCCCGGGGGTATCGGAACAGCCGAGCCAGTACTTTGCAATAGATCTGGGGTATGGGGGCATCGCCGGATCAACTCTCTTGGTCCTGAGGTCCACCCTGTAGTATTTATCTGGAGACACAAAGACAAAAACGTAACTCAATAACGAGAAGCATGAGGTGAATGTGACTAATTAACGACAATAAGGCCTTTATTATGTTCTCATGTGAAACGCATCGACTGACATTATATTAAATTTGGGGCTTCCTGTCACCTTAGATAACTCATGTCAACAATGATTCACATGTTCTCGACTCACTGTCACTGATTAAAAGCACATGTTACAGTTGATATCATGATCATTGTTTTAAGTCTGGGGTCTGTGAACAGCGTTTTGTCTCGCTCACTGTTTTTGATTATCCTACCTCTAGTAGTAGCAGTAGTAGTTTGAACAAGCAAACAAGTCATACATTAATGAAATAAATAATCCATAAGCTTAATGCAGAGATGGTTTTATCACAGACAGAGCACTTAACTTTGGACTATTATTTATTCTATCTCCAATCATATGGTGGCAAGATCTGTATTTAGCCGGACTGACGGACGCTCATACATCACATTCATGCATAGGTAAGGTGTGTGAAGTGTCTTGCCCATGGACACAACAACAGTATGCACCATTCAGAGCTGGATAAATATAGTATCGCTGACCTTTGGATCCGTGGATAAACGCTTTTACCAATGGAGCATCTCATGTGCCACCATGTGCCACCTTTCAGTGACCCAGCAGCTGCATAGGTGGTCAGCATGGCACCTTTGCTTTCCATCCCGGTGGCCTAGGACTTAGGATGCTACACGATAAATTGTTTTTAAGGTTTCTAGTAGGTTTTCACTGCTGATGGAACTATCTCCATGGTTACGTATACGTTCCTTCCAGAAACCCTAAAAAACCTGACATAACATCGATCCTGTAGCGTCATAGAGGCCACTGTGTCGGAAAGCAAAGACACAAAGCTAACCACCCATACAGTCACTGGGTCACATATTCATTTTTTTTTTATATATAAAAAGTTGCATAATGCATCTTTAAAAATAATACATTTTATAGTTGCAGATGAACCTTGGTACCACTCGAAGAAGCCCCAGTACCAGAAGCTTTTCAAACCTGCTTTAAAGAAGTAGACCGTCTGGATTGGCTGGGTCCTCTGGATGAAATCCCAGGGCCTGCTGTTTCCACGGCTGTCATAGTTGCCCCTGTTGTTGGAATTATATCTGTCCCTGCGCCGGTCCTGATCCCAGTCCTGGTCCCAGCCTCTGGTCCAGTCTCTCCCGAGCCTCTCCTCCATCTCCATGCGCCTCTCCGCTAACCTCATCCCCATCTCCATGCCTCGTTGAGCCAAGTCTTGGCCCATATTCATGCCCCCTTGAGCCATGCCGTCCCAGAATGGGGAGCGGTTTTGCCTGCGCCGCCCATTGCCGTACTGCTGATTCCACTGCTGGCCATATTGCTGGTACCACTGTCGGTCGTCATTTCTGCCCGGGGCGAACCTCAGGGGGGTAACATAGATCCTGCCCGCCATCGCTGCGTCCACAGGGGATTTGAGGCCTTTCCAGTCCTTATCAATGAAGTGGTGGTGGTCATGGTGCTGTGGAACTAGCACAAAATAAATACATTGTTAATCAAATGATACTTAAGTGTTTTTATAGCATATGTATAAGGACTTACAATCAGAGAAGAGCTGAGTGAAGAAGCTCTCATAGTTGTTGTAGTAGACATCTGTGTAACGTCTAAAGCTTGTGGCTGGCGATCTCTCAGACATGCCGATGCACTCTTCATGGGACGGCTGATGCACAAATTCATAGACATGATACTGGTCCCCTATATGTGCATAACAAAGAATCAGAATCAGAATTGTTTTTTATTGCCATGGTTTGAGAACAGGATTTTTTCTTGGTGCTTACGCGCAACATAGAACAATCACTGTAATCACATGGTAACGGATGAATTACACTTTATGACCATGAACAGGTGAAGTGAAACTTGTATCAGGAAGCATGAGAACACTTTGTAGTTCCTGATATTTCTATTATACACCACTATAACCCATAGCTCAATTACTATATATTGTGCGTACCTTTAAAAAAGAATACTTTTTCTCTGCCATTGTGCCCTGGTGCTGGCAGTGCAAATGCTGCATCGATATAATCAGGAATCTTGTCAAAGCCTACGCTGATGTCCCGAGGATAGTCCTCGTCCAAAACCCCATTGTCAAACCTCCAGTACTTGTTTCCCTGTAAAATACAGTTTAGATTAAATATTAAAACAATGCAAACATGAAAACAAGCCGCTTATTACCTTGAAGATATAGGTCTTTCCTTGACAGTTCATTCTTGTAAAAGCAGCATTAATGGGCCCGGGGATGCCCCAAACATCCTTTATGAGCTTGGGATAACCAGGAAGAACTGACTTCTGGTCCAGGACAAAAAAGTATTCCCCTGGAAAAATAAATAAGATGATGAAAAAATATATACTGTGCTACTAAAATATGATAAAGAATATATCACAATAAAAAAGCCAGGAAAGGAAATCAATGCTGAGGCTCGCAAAGTACCATCTGAACCCCTAGATAAACGTGCAGCGAGAAATGTTTCACAATTTTAGCTAACACAGGCTCCATGAACTTAACTGAAAAAAACAAATGTGTTGTCCCATCTCGTAACTGTCACGTGCACTGGAAACAAACGTTTTAAATGAAATATTTGACTTGAAATTAGCTAAAATGTCGTTGTTTATTAAACAAGCATAAAACTTTGAAAATTAACTTTGAAACATATCATATGATTTGGGTTCTGAATGAGGCCCTACACCTGATTTGTTTATTTATTTTCTAATTGAAAAGAATGAAAGAGCAACCCACGAAATAAAATGGTGGTGATCCAAATTCATTCATAACTTGTCTAACATATATTTGGAGCATTCAAATTCTGCAGGGACAAGTTTAGAGGCAAATTTCAAGGTTCATGAAATTGATACAAATGTTTTATAGTTAAATGCACAGTGTTTTTTCCCCACAAATGTTGAGTTTAGAATACACTAAAGGAGGATTTCGGTTCCATTTCCAGAAATAGAATTAGGTACGGTCAAACAATGCTGCCTGTATTGTTATTGCCTGTATCTCTTTGACTAGTCCAATTTGTTCAAGTTCAAGACGCATTTTAAGTCATTTATCTAATGTAAGATGGTATTTTTTTCCAGATTAATACCTGAAATCTTTACCTCTGAATGCATAGATGGATCCATTCTTCAGTTGCATGAAAGAGTCAAACGGCCTCTCGCTGCACACCACGGCGTCCGGGTCTGGGGCTGCAGTGGTGGTTGGGGCAGTGGTGGCGATGGTGGTTGGGGCAGAGGTGGTGGCCTCTGCTGTTGTATCATCTCCCAGAGCCTCTGTTCCTTTGGCCACTTTCTGTGGTTTAGTCATCTCAATCGTTCCCTCATCTGTTTGCCTGGGGTTGAAGTCTGTCACGGGCCGCTCTGAAGGCCTTTCCTGGCCACTGGAGGGGGTTAAGCCTTGGTCATGAGCCGAGCGCCGTGGGGCTGGAGTGGTACTGTCAAACTGCTCGTCATCTTCTGCAAAAATAAATGTGTCTCCCCGAGCTGAAAACAGTTTGACATGGAGAGCAGCCATTAATGCAATAAATGAGAGCAGGTTTTCACGAACAAGACGAACCATGTTGTCTTCCAGGCGTATTTCTAATTATAATAACTTTATTGCCTCAATGTTGGATAGTTTTTTTTCTTGCAACATGAATCCCCAGGGCCTACATTGCTTGGAATGGGCCCCATGCTTACATTTCTTAGCTCAAGTTAATTCAAAATGCTTTTTCATCCTTCTTTGCACAATTTCTCAGGGGTCCCAAACTTAGTGTAGACAAATGTAAAGATACTACTTACTCATCATCCCACAGGTGGATTCATAGTCTGAGCAGCAGCTTTTGTAGTACTTGCACATGGAGTCACACTGGCAGTTCTTTGTAGAGTCAAAGCCATTTTCACATCGGTCCATGCATGACTCTAAAGGAAAATTCTCTGTAAATAATGTCCTCAAACTAACTTTCACTCAACACCACTAATAGCAGAGGCTCAAAAGAGGGGTCGCGAATGAGCCTTTGCCAAAAGTTACATTCAGCCCACTAAGCTTTGATGCTCATTCTTATCCATAATCCTTGAACTTAACTCCTTGACATTACATGAGTTACAAACCAAATGCATATTCTGATTTTATATTTGTACTTACCCTCAGAAGCCGATGTTAAAGCCAGCAGAGGCAGCAGCAGCAGCAGGGCAGCCCTCAGCCTCATGTTGAGTCTGTTGTGTAGAGGAACAGAATGAGTGCATAATCATGGACTGCGTGCTTCCAATCGTTGGAAACTTGTGTCACTCACCCCGACCGCTTGTTTGTTCAAAACACATTTCCCAATCCCCTTCTCTCATGCACTAGACAAACTGACCCAAAAAGACAGATCAATAAGATCCACAAGTGGCCCAATAACAACTATTTGTAAACACATTCCCACAGTTTCCTAACCTTTTTTGGATTATTTAGAATGTGATCAACTCAAACTCTGACGTAATTCGTCAAAGGCCTGTCTTCAGAATAAATACATACATTCTACTGCAAAATGTAATCTAGGCTGCAATACTTTCCTGTAATATTCAAATAGTATTGATTTTGTTATTCTGAAGTAATAAGTACATGCTAAGTAGGCCTACCCCATAGCCTTGATTGGCAAATTTATAGCTTAAAAGTAAAGTGCATACTAAATTTATTATTATTACCATTATTATTATTATTATTATTATTATTATTATTATTATTATTATTATTATTATTATTATTATTATTATTATTATTATTATTATTTAGTAACAGTAGGCCTAATAGTAGTCGTTGCGATTACATTATATATATAATGTATATAATAATATATATATAATATAGCTAATATAACACTGTATTAGGTGTCTATCACCTCTCCAGCAGAGGGAACTCTTTTGTTTACATGCCTCTGCGGCGGGTCGTAGTGCGCATGCGCTGCTATGATGAGTTGCTGATGATGCAGAGAGGTCAGAGGAGGAGGGGTGCCGCTAGTGCCGCTGCTCTTCCCATCCATTCCGTCCATCACACCCCTATGGATTCCTTTGCTGGGCCGGTGTCAGGTAGGCGGCCGTGATCGATCCAAAGCGACTGGTCCAACTAAGAGACAGTTATGACGAGGAATGACAAACTGTATTTCTGTGACAGACCTTGATAGGTCTCTCGAAGACAAAGAAAAGAACATTTCTTTATTGGCTGAGGCGCATGTGCGAGCTACAGCTGTACTGTTTTGAAGTGTACGCACAGCGACCACATCCTGCTGTCATTACCAATGCTTTATCAGACTTAGTGACAGACACATCCTTGATGGAGAGCGAGGGACTGCTGTTTGCTGAAAGCTGTCACAGGTGATTATTATCCGAGGCCTGAACGCAGGGCGGCACAGGAGGATTACAAGGCCCCTCTTCACGGATACTTTGTTTCTTCCGGTAAATGATATTTTCTCTGACGCTTTTTCTGTGGAGGCTCTACAGACATTTGTCCATAATGTTTAGTTCAGACAGACTTAATGTGCCTGATTATGTGAGTCGACTGCACGGCAAGAAGAACGAGCCCCGGGCCGTTTCTCCCGGGATCAACGCCGACGTCCAGGCGGTATTAGACAGTATACTGCCCAACCTACGATCCGCCATCAAGAGGCTTAAGACGTCCAGGGACACTTGTGTTTCTGATGGGCCGGATGAGACGCGCAGAGCTATAGCTGAGATATATCAGCTGGTAGAGGAGGCGTGGGTCCTGCCCACCACGGGCCGCTTGGTGGCTGAGGAGATCTGCAACAGAATACGGCTGGATGGAGGTCTGGAGCTCCTGCTGCAGCTCCAGCAAACCCCGGCTGTGGACATCACGTACGAGTCTGCCAAACTCCTGGAGCAAATTCTCATCTCAGAAAACAGGTACTGTTTATACACTGTCCAAGTTACTTTTGCACAGACTTTTTGCTAGTGGCATTTCAAATGTTGACGAATATTAAGCACTATTCACTGTTACAACTCAAGATATTTTGTGATTTTCTTGCAGAGATTATGTTGCAAGGCTCGGGCTGGGGGTCATTCTAAACCTGAGCCGACAGCAGGAGGATGCGCAGCTGGCCCGCAGTGTGTCGGGGATCCTGGAGCACATGTTTAAACACACTGAGGAGACATCAGTGCAGCTCATCTCAAATGGGGCTCTGGATGCACTGCTCTTCTGGTGCAGAGGCACAGACCCCACTGTGCTGCGACACTGTGCAGTTGCCCTGGCCAACTGTGCCATGTACGGAGGCCATCGTTGCCAGCGGCTGATGATTGAAAAGCAAGCAGCCGAGTGGCTTTTCCCCCTGGCCTTTTCCAAAGAGGATGAGCTCATTCGCTTCCATGCTTGCCTTGCGGTGGCAGTGTTGGCTGCAAACAAAGAAATAGAGAAAGAGGTGGTGAAATCTGGCACGTTGGAATTGGTCGAGCCATTCATTGCATCTATGGATCCTGATGATTTTGCCCGGAGTTTACAGGACAGTGCAGACTCGATGCAGGGAAGGACTGCTTCTGATTTGCAGCACTTACTGCCATTGTTGGATGGCACAAGAGTGGAGGGAAAATGTATTGCAGCCTTCTATCTCTGTGTGGAGACCAGCATCAAGTCCAGACAACGCAATACTCGGGTACAAGCTCTGTCCTAACTCCACAATAATACCGTTGTTTATCTTCATTGAGCCAATGATGTGTTGCCTTTTTTAGATATTTCAAGAGATTGGAGCTGTGCAAAGCCTAAAGAGAATCGTCATGTATTCAAGTAATGGCACAACTTGTTCTCTTGCCAAACGGGCACTCACTATGATGGGAGAGGAAGTCCCGAAACACATAATATCAAGCGTACCCAACTGGAAAACATGTGAAGTGCAGACGTGGCTGCAGCAAATCGGCTTCAGTGCCTTCTGTGATCGCTTCCAGGTGTTTACAAAGTACCAATGTGTCTATTCAGTGCAAATGTGCCCATAACGTACTCATTTTATTGTTTTCTGTAGGAGCTGCAGGTGGATGGAGACTTACTGCTTAACATTACAGACCAGGAGCTGTCTAATGACCTTGGCATGACAGCCAGTCTCACCCGTAAGAGGTGAGGATAACCTGAATATTCTTTCATAACATTTTAGTCACAAATTTAAGTATTTAACTTTCTCTTAAGGTTTTTGAGGGATCTGTACGTGTTAAAAATGTACGCCAACTACTCCACCTGTGATCCAAACAACATGGCTGACTGGCTGGCTGTGGTTGACCCCCGTTTCAGGCGGTACACCTATGGTCTAGTGCAGTCAGGGGTGAACCGTAACTGTGTCCAGAGTCTGACGGACGAGCAGCTGGAGAAGGACTGCTACATTCACAACGGGGTACACAGAGCCAAGATCCTGGCAGCGAGCCGCAGGCCTCTGATGTCCAGTCACATCACTACCCAGCCCTCAGGGCCCGATGTGTTCATCAGCTATAGGAGGACCACGGGCTCCCAGATGGCCAGGTAGGAACCAAAAATGTTTTAATGTCCAATTCAGATAATAAATTATTCAATATTTCTCATATTTGTAAGAATAGAAAACAAATTCGTAACCTCTTTACTTACACCTAACCTCGACAAGACACTATGGCAACACATGCAGCATCTAGCTCAACAGTCCAAGTCTTGTCCACCTTGAAAACACTAACACTTTACTAAATACAGTAAATACTGTATGGAGGCCTCTGGAAACCTGAAAACCAGCTACACATGTTAAATTGATTTGATTGATTTAGTTTATACATTTTTGTTGTTTGGTGATGGTCAGTAGTCAAAACTGGTTTCCTTACACTAAGTGTAACATAAAGTGTACTGCTTGTCTTTTCTACCAGCCTTCTGAAAGTGCACCTCCAGGTCCGAGGATTCAGCGTTTTCATAGATGTGGAGAAGCTCGAGGCCGGCAAGTTTGAAGACAAACTCATCCAGAGTGTGCAACGTGCGCGCAACTTCATCCTAGTGCTTTCCGCAAATGCACTGGACAAGTGCATGGGGGACACAGCCATGAAGGACTGGGTGCACAAGGTCAGTGACAACCCCCCCCCCCCCCCCCACACACACACACACACACAATTAACAGCTTTTATGGATATGGCGTGTGAACATTGGCAAGATAAACCTTTTAAATAAACCTCAGATTAAACTAAAAGTCAATATTTGCACACTCCGGTGCCATTTAACACTTAACAATTTACTCTTATTCACTTCAAACCAGGAAGACTGAATTATTAAAAAAAACTAGCCCCAAAAAAGCCCCATGGTGATTGTAGTTGAGCTTGCTATAATGCTTAATTTCACAGCCCTATTGACCAACCGCTTTTAACTTAATTGGCTGAACCTTATTGTAACATTTTTACAGGAGATAGTCACTGCTCTGACTTGCCAGAAGAACATTGTCCCCGTCACTGATAACTTCCAGTGGCCAGAGCCAACTTCCCTGCCTGAGGACATGAGATCCATCCTGAACTACAACGGCATCAAGTGAGTTACGCACTGCGCAATCTACCAGCTGCAATAAATCAAGTTAGACTAAATTAATATTGTAAAGTAAATGCTGTGTATATTCGATTTGTGAATATTGATTTAAAATTTGATTAAAACAGCCTACACAGAACTGTTACCTTAATGTTTCAGGGCCATGTTGTAATTCTCTGATACCAACAGTTATGTTTTATGAATAATATGATTATGTGCTCTTTCCTCCAGATGGTCCCATGAATATCAGGAGGCCTCAATTGAAAAGATACTTCGCTTTCTCAAAGGAAACCAAGACCAAGCCGACGGCCCAGACTGTTGCAAATCGTTAAAGAAAAAGTGAGCGAGATAAACATGCAAAATGTGATGTTTTACCATAGATGCAAAGCAGTGGTTCTCAACTGGTAAAGCTTTGGTGTTTTAATTTTACAGTCAAGTTAATACACTTTTTTCAATGTATGATAAAACCATGTTTCCGTTTGGCCCTGTTTTAGTATTTTTAATATAAAATACAGTATTTTTTCACAGAGATCTGTTCATTAAGCGCTGAGCATAAGGTGGACCTTCAACAGTGATTTTAGGAAAAGGGCCTGTGTTCCACTTTTGGGACCTGACCCACCAGCTGAGAACCACTGAAAGATTTTTTTTTATCAAAACAGCATGTACAATAAGTGGGATGGTCTGAGCAACTGTTGACCTTAATAAAGTATGTGAGTCAATAAACATCTAATATGAATGCCAATATGTATAATTTAATCTGTAATCAGCCTTTAGTGCCCTTATGCAGCTATTACAAATATAATCAGGTACAGCCTTCTGTTCTCAGGAAAATAACTATTTAATTTGCCTCCAGCACTCACTGCAAAGCAATCTGTAGCACCAATAATAACACCATTTCTTTGTGATTCCCAAATGCTGTAGTGAAATATGTGCAACAGCTGACCAGAATTGTTGTATTAATGTATATTTTTGTTAGTCGGAGAAATGGTTCAGCTGCAGCTCTTACGACCAAACGAGTGCCAGCCACAAATAATACTCAATACTCTGCTCAAACATTAATTTATTGTACAAAGGCCTTTACTTATAAAACAAATAAATGTACCCGCTTTGCAAGTGAAAGTATATTGTAAGCCAACTATGTTATTTTCAAACAAACAAACAAACCAACCATCACAGTACAAATAACACAGCAGCTACAAAGGTGTGGATTTAAGACTTGTGTAAACATACAGTTCAAGTATCCAAAGATCATTTTTGGTTTCAATGTAAAATAAAGTATCAATACTCAATGCTTTGACAATGTTGTATTTTATTTACCGTACGTTTAATATGATAAATAACATCATTCTTGAATTGCCACACACACCTGATATACCACATATGGCACATGTCGGTTAACTGGCTTTGATCAAATTCACAGTGTTTTGAGGTTAGCAGGTTTAGTGACCCCATATTAAACCACTTAACCTCTAATTTTCCCTTTGAGAGATTTACCCCGTATCATGCAGCTTTTACTCCCTCGTTATGCATCAAGGACCTGACCCCTCTGTGCATGTGCCATGAGGCCCTGCACTGAGGGACTATCTGGTTTTTGCGGTGAAGGAGGGGTTTGCCAGGCCAGTTATTTAGATCGATATCATTTACTCACAAAACACAGGAACTGAGCCCTTGATGCAAGACAGAGTCACTTGCTTGCCACAGAGTGAATGGCACTATGGGGTAACAGTGCAGGCTAGAATCAGCAATTCTGTGTAAAAAAAAAAAAAAAAATGGATTGATTCTTCATATCACGTATGTACTTCAATGAGGAGTTGAAGTACTCAATCCTCATTCTCTCGTTTTGTGTCAAGTTGCCGCTCGTGTCTTCCATCCAAACACCAGAGGGTCCTACATCAACAAATGAGACTATTAATATTAGAACTTCCCTATTGCCTTATGCATCTTAAGTTACAAGGCACTGTTCCTGACAAATTGTACACATTTTCATAAAAATGGACAACAGTTTGCAATAGTTCACAAAGTACTTATTGGGTCAAAAGTGCAGTGAATGGCATTTCCTGTTTTATCAATAAATAAAAATGTAGCCTTACCAGATGATACCAGAAGGCAGTAGCAATATGATGGCCCCCAAAAGGAAAGGAAATCCCTTCATAAAGTGCAAAGTGGCTGGGTAGAGGGAGTTGAAGACACTGTACCCGACCATAGAACACAAACTCTCCACACAGGCTATAGAAGCAAACAAACCCCCTGGATACAAACAAAGGAAAATGTCAAAAAAAAAAAATACATATAATGTATGAAATTAATTGTTATATTAGTGTGACCCACCTTGTTCTGTTGGATCTACCAACTTGGACAACTTTGACCTAATCACTGGAGTTGTCGTCACAAAGAAGAGCAACAGACCGTAACCTGGTGAGTTATAAAAACACATTAGCTAAAAAGCCTAAAAATAAATCACATATTTAAACAGCACCTGACAACACTGACAACACAGGAAATATTTTTGTGCACCTCCTTTTAAGTGGGTCTCCAAAAAGATGTGTGAATAGAGTCAGAAGAACTACAGTCTAAAACAGTAGTGCTCATCTTCTAGGTCGAGACCCAAAAGTGTGTTGCAGTACCATTTCCCAAATATGAGATATACATATAAATTCTGCAACAAATACATACTAAATGTTGACATTACTTAATATTACAAAGGTTAAACATTTTTTTCACATATTAAGTTGACAATTTGGCTATTTCTGTTTCAGCACGTTGTTATGTACTTTATTTAAGTCCATAATGGTGCGCTCAAAGTGTGTTTATCTGTGACGAAGCGGTAAACCACGGCGTAAATGAAACTGTAAGTTAGTTTTTTAATAAGTTATTACTCCTTCTAAAGCTACCAGTAGAAGGAGCCCCAGTCAAAGTCTTCACCAGCTACAACTGTTACTATTTAATTCTTACTAAGACATTATTTCAAATTGTAAAATGTAAAATATCAGTTCTGGGGCACCCAAAATAATGTTTAAAAGCCCCATATGGATGTTACTGTATGTCCACTTTAAAAGTTGATAATATCCCAAATAGGGCTGGGTAATGTTAAACGATACCAGTATGGAGTTGAAAAAAAAAATGTAGGTACTACTGGTATCAGAAAAATAAAAGAATCGAAAGCAGAGACTGAAAAAAAGAAATTATATCTTAAGAGACCAAGTTTTGATGCCTGTTAGTTCAGGGACAGCATTGAAGTAAGTTACTTGGTTGTTCAGCTCAAATGATAGAAATTTCAAAGTAATGGTCTATTATGGAATAAATTAACATTACTGTTCTGTTTTCTGGTTCTAGAAGACACATATTTTCATGTAAGTATTGGAAAAAAGTATCGTTCAGGCATCTGGATCGTAAATCATGTACCGTCAAAGTACCAGCATATGAAAACATAACAGTACCCTGCCCTAGCCCCAAACCTGTGTCAATTGAGAACCACTGGTCTAAAACGTGACATTATGTTGAGCAGCAAATGAGTACGCATGTACCTGTGAACATCAGCGCCGTGGTGTTTGCAGCAGAGAAGACCAACAAGCCTGCGATGTTGGACAGCAGACCCACAAGAGCCACCCAGGAGTCCGCCAGGCAGCGAGTCATGACCTTCAGCCCCAGCAGACTGCTCAAGTAGCACAGGTGCAGAGCTGCCGATCCATATCCGATGAGCTCCGGCCCCCAGCACAGCGGAGAGCTCAACACGAACAAAACATACAGATCCCTGCAGCCCGTGTGAACACCCACCACCAAAAAGAAGCACAAGGTATAAAGCCATAACTTGTATTTGTGAAAGCTGCCAGTGCTTTGACTCCCCCCAGTGGAGAACAGTTTCCACAGAGCTTTGTGATGGTGGGTGCTGAAGAGCCTGACGGAGGGGTCTATACGCACTGATTCACAAACAAACAAGTAGCTGTACAGTGCTGAGGCCAGTCTCGTGGCCAGGACCAGCCAGCATGGATTGATGTACCTACATGAACAAAATATTTTTAAGAAAATATCCAGTAATTTATTTTGTTTGTCATGTAATTGGTTATGCTTAACTGTCTCACTTTTGATAGTTGTGTGGTAGGTGACAATTGTTTGAATTAATGAAATAAACAAATTCTGTTTATATTTACCCTTGTGTCCGCTTCCACTGGCCTCCAATAATGCTTGCCAGCATCCCAGACAATCCCAAACAAGCTTCCAAGATTGCCACTCTTAAAGTACGGGATCTCCTGTCACTTATATCAGCTATATATGCAAAACTACTCGCCAATATGCAGTTGAAATCACCTGAGATGCCACTGAGCATTCTGCCCAGTAAAAAGTAACCCACTGGCAGCCTCGTGTACATGACCACGAGGTAAACTACTGTCTCTAGAGCCAGACCCAGGTTTGGGATGATGAGGAGCGGCCGGCGCCCAGCCTTGTCACTCCAGGAGCCCAGGAATGGCACCACTAACAGGCCCAGAGAAAGTCCCGCTAGATTGATGTAAAGATTCCAGTGAGCTGTCAGTGTCTCCACCTCCTAAAAACAAAACAATGGATGGACTTAATGCAATAACAATTCTATTAATAGGCATATCATTATTTCACTATAACACATATACCTACACTTTAATTAGACATAATTTAATATGTGTTTTAGTAGTGCAATTAAGTAGGGTGTTTCTGGTTTAGACATTGTTTAATCCAGTTTAGACATGATTTATTACAATTTTTAGACTAATATCTATGAGATGGTACAAGGTGAAAAATGCAATGAAGCGATACTTCTGAAATAGTTTATGAGGCAGCGAAAAGTAACCACAGCACTATAATAACAGGTTATAACATGAAGGCAACTTTTTTTTGTTTAGCTAGACATTTTCTACAGCTCTTCCTTTCTGACAGTCTGTCCTACTTCCTTTAAAGCGGAACAGAGATTTTGGGACAGTCCACATACTGAAACATCTGTTTTTGTTTTCAATGAGCCTCACCCTTTGCAGCGGGTCCACGGGCTGAGAGGTGTTGCACTCTGAACTTTTGGAGCCATTGTATCCAACGTCTTCACTGATTCTGTCCCACAAATACTGAGTGAACAATGGCCCCTGTAATGCTATAGAAAACGTGGAGAGAAAGATCACAGGCTCCACAGTAACTGGCTTCAAGCACGAAAACGGAGGCTTTAAAGCGCGCGCAGACTCTTCTTCTGTTTGAGCGCAGGTCACCGAGGAAGGGTCCTCATCATCATCGGCTGCTGGAGCGAGGACGTGGTCCAGGATTGCGACGGTGTCACGCTCGTCCATAGTGAAACTATAAGAAACTACTTCACAAACGCCTTCTCTTCTCAGCTGGTCAGTAACCTGTTTAACAACAGCGCAACTCAAATATACTGTGTTTACTTCTCGTCTGACTCTGTCGGCTACATTGTCAGGTGTGAGTAGCAAGTTTTACTGGCTCTCCTGTAGTTGTAGCCTTTTCTGTTTCGGAAGTAAGTCTGTGTGTAAGTAGACTGCCCCCTACTGGATTTATTACAACTCACACTGCACTCACAGCCGCACATATCCAGACTAAGGGAATCCTTTTTCTTTTTTTTTTTTCAATTACAGACAGATAATGTTCTGTTGGGTAGACTCACCAAATGTTATTTCCCCGTAGACTACAACTATGGCTTTTAAACCACATTTAGATTGCCTTTTTATACATCAAGCCACAATAACAAAGGCTGGACAACCAAGACTCTCTTTTCCAAAAGAGTACAACTGGTCAGGCGACTGTTTATCATTGGCCTCCCAAGAATGTTTTGAATGTCATGGCACTGTGACATCCAAGTCTCATTAAATCTTAAGATAAGATATGATTAGACTTTATTGATCTCACCGTGGTGAAATTCCCTTTCTACAGGCGCTCTTAGTAAGGTGCAAATAGTAAAAAAAATATGCAATCAAAGAACAAAGATAAATATGTTTTCAAATAACGATAGAATAGTATAAATAGATATGAAGATATTTTAGTGCCAATAGTAGCCAGACAGCTGCAAAGCTAAGTCAATCTCAGTCAAATGGACAACCTTATTGACCTTATATCTTATGGCTTCAATGGCTAATATACTTCACCTGCAATAAAGATAATTGGGCAATATACTGTATTGTGCCTTACTCATTTAAAACAGCTTTCAGAAGGCTGCTCATGTTGAGTTAATTGTTAATCTATGGAATGGTGATTTATGCTATCTATGTCTTTACTGTCTGAGATAGTGCAGCTGCCAGAGGGCCAACACTTCAGATGCGTTAAGTGTCCCTTGGAACATGGCTGGCTGTTGTGCATCGTTACATGTTTTGTGGAAATATAGGAATTACATTATAATAGTCCTGACACCTCTTCTGCTACTGCCTTTACCACTGCTCATACCCACTCCGGTAAGAACAGATACAAGCAACATTTCTTTGAACACCCCCTACTGGGGGTAAATATTAATTAACTTACAGGTATTTATTTGTTGATGTTTTTTTTTTTTTTTTTTTTTAACTATTTAACAGTAAGGTATATTATCAGCTAACAACTGAGAAAATAGGATTCCAGTAAGAAGTGCAAAGATCAGAGCAGAGGTGCACATTCATGAGCTCTACACACTCAAAGAACTATAAACAATAATTTGTAAAGAAAAAAATATTGTATTGAATTGAATTTATTGCAAAGTTAATTTATGTTAATCAGGACCTAGTCTAGCTTTGATCTATACGTATATGGTGGTGCTTGAAAGGTCAGATATTTCATGAGATGGTTCTTGATGTGAAAAGTTTAAGAACCATTATTATAGGTTATTACTCCCCCATAGACACAAAGATAATGTTGTCATAACTACTAACCTTAACTGCTCTTTATAACTTTATGACAAGGATCCGATGGGTCGCATCTTGTTTCTGTGATTTTCCAATCCCTTTTGCAGGCAGGAAAATGTGGCTTCGCAATCATTTTGATGGCACTGTTCTGGTGCACAGAGTGCATTCCTCTGGCTGTTACTGCCTTGCTGCCTGTTATACTCTTTCCCATGTTGCAAATTATGGAATCAGATGAGGTACGTCTTAACAAATTCTCATTTCATGGCTCTAGCTTTGTTCATAATGAGCATTGTAGTGTATTTTTTGATTTCCTGGCTCAGTTTTGTCCAAGTTCAGGTTTGCATCCAGTACTTGAAAGACTCCAACATGCTTTTCTTTGGGGGGCTGGTGGTCGCCATCGCTGTGGAGCAATGGAATCTGCACAAGAGAATCGCTCTACAGGTTCTGCTTGTTGTAGGAGTTAAACCATCCCTGTAAGTTTAAAATACACCATTATTATGACCATTGGCAGGTGAATCAAAATAGGCAGATGACCACCCTTTTTAGTTCAATCAATTTCTTGATCAAACTTGCAAAAATAAGTAATTTTGATATTTCAAGGGGTGGGGTTTACTGGAAACAAATGATGCAGCTCAAACGTGAGAACATTCCCCAAACTACTAGTCATTCATGATACGTTAACTGTCAACACAGAGGTTCCTATTCACAGTAACAATAAGGAAATACATTGGAAATAGCATTTGCTGCCCTTTATCCACATTATAACAAGAACATACACTCAACATGTTTCCTGGTAAATTAATACACCAAGTTAGATTAGTCTGAACTAAACTACTTTTGTGTCCTGTTTAACGTGTAATTACCATGATGACCACACTATTACTATGCCATGTGCTGGAAGATAAAATGCTACATAGTGCATCACTCTTTGATTTGTCAGGGACTGAACTGTGACCACCCCCTATTGTGCATTTTGGCATGTACCTGATTTACCTTTCTAATATTCATTCATCTTGCAGCCTAATGGTGGGGTTCATGAGCACGACAGCCTTCTTGTCCATGTGGATCAGTAACTCGGCCGCTACTGCCATGATGCTGCCCATTTCTAAGGCCGTACTCGACCAGCTGTCCGACACAGAGGCGACAGCAGAGGAGAAGGAGTGGGAAATGATGGCAGTCAATGACGGTGACGAGAACCCAGCGTTTCAAATGGAAGATGAGAAAACTGACTTTGACAGTGCACTCGACGTCCAGGAAAATGGCTTCAGTAAAGGTACGCTTGTCTGTGTGTTTGAGGGGGACTGGCTCTATGAAATGATTGCGCCCATTGTCTTGTTTCAGATGCTGCAAAACATGAAAACAGTCAAGAGCTGAGAGATTGCAGGGAAGATGATGCTTGTATGTAATTCTCATTGCAATGAGGCACTTGTGCACGATGTAAACTCTGGAAAACAGCTTCTGTGTTCATCATGGACCTGCTGCTTTGAGCGCATGCCACTGGCTAAAATATCTAGTATTCTGTATTTACTATGGTTGATTCTCCCTTCTGCCTGTGGAGGGCGCTTTAAGTAACACACAAAATGCTATAAAGGGCCGTGCTTCCCATCAAGTGTCTTTAACGCAGTCATAAAAAAAATAAGTTACAAAACATATTATATTGATACTGACATAAAACAAGATTGTGCTTGACATTGAGTAACCTGTTTTCTGGCAATTTAGGGTTAGGAGAGTTTACAGCCAATATGCCAGTGTACTTCATTTGAAAGCCAAGACCTTCTAAAACTATGTGTAAGATATACGTATATGGGTATAACACAATTTACATCACAGTTGCCGTTCCTAATCCTAACCCTGACCAGCAACCTAATATAACCCACACTCCCTGATCAGGGGGACGGCAAGTAACGGGTTAAAACACTTGGCTGTGGGTTATGAAGCTTTGTAAGACATGCCGCTGATACATTTACAGTCTACACTGTTGCCAACCTTTAGTGACTTGTTTTTGTTGCTCCAGCTGAAACATTTGTCTTTCTATCAGATTGTTGTGCCAAGAGAGCTGAGGCTGAGCAGCGCAGGGTGCAGAGAGAACAGAAGTATTCCAGACTGTCTAAAGGCATGAGTCTGGGCATCTGTTACTCTGCCAGTATTGGAGGAACTGCCACACTGACTGGCACAACTCCCAATGTAATCCTGAAGGGCCAGATCGATGAGTATGACCACACTCACACAGACAGGGCGGGACAGGCCTGTAAATAAAGCATGGCTGTGAAAATCATTTAACCTCTCATTTAGTTTGTTGTTGCAATCTGTTTTAACAGGCTCTTTCCAAACAATGGGGGCATCATCAATTATGCGAGCTGGTTTGGCTTCTCTTTTCCCAACATGATCCTGACACTGGTGCTGTCATGGCTGTGGCTGCAGTGTTTATTTGTGGGCTTCAAGTAAGCGCATCCCCTTCATTAAATTTTAGCACTTACTTGACTGGTTTTATACAATAATTTCATACATTCACAGCTTTAAAGAGTCATTCGGTTGTTGCTCGAAGCGCAGCGATCGGAAAGAGGATTACCAGGTGATAAAAGATGAGCACAAGAAGCTGGGCCGGATGAGCTTTGCTGAGGCCTGTGTGTTGTTGATCTTCACTCTGCTGGTTCTGCTGTGGTTCACCAGGGACCCGGGCTTCATACCCGGCTGGGCCACTGTCCTCTTTAACCAGCACAAAAAGTGAGTGCAGAGAATGTTTGAATGTGCTGTTCCTAAGCGCATTATTTTCTTTGGGGACACATGGGCTTTCCTAGACAGTATAGCTGTAATAGGGAAAACCAGCCAATTTGCCAGAGCTCCTGATGTTGAGACTGTAACAATGTTGACTTTTCTGCTAGATCCGTTCACAAATTCAGTTGGAGCCTGAAGTGTAGTGTTGGTTTAATAATATGCTTGGGGCCTTGTTTTTGTATTTTGTCAGGTACGTCACAGATGGTACAGTGGCTATATTGATGTCTTCACTGTTCTTCTGCATCCCGTCCAGTTTACCATCATGCTTGTGCAGGTCGTCAAACGGTGAGGGGATATTTTTTGTGTGAATCATATGCCACATTTTATATTCTTTTATATTAATCATAAATAATGTCCCTCGTAACCCTTTATTCATTATCATTTCTGATTATGCTGATATTATTATTTTTTTTTTTCATTTCTATAACCAGGCTTTTATAAAAAGATGATGGTTATGAAGGTAACAACGTTATTGGGCCTGATCACTTTTGTCAGTGTGAAATTCAAGATTTTATTTCTTTTTTTAAATATTTGTAATATTTAACTGAATACAAAACTTAATTATCAGTGTTGAATTTTGACAATAAAAATGATCTTGAGCTGATTGCTACGTAATAGAATAGAAATAAGTTAAAGGAGTCTTTATACTTTCTGAATCCACATACAGGTGTAACCTTTTGTCGACTAACTAATGAAACGTTTATTTTTTGTCGGAAAACCTCTGGATGACTGAGAGCTTGCACCAAGGCAGCACAGTTTTAACAAAAATCATACAATTATTATAACTGTGGCTAGATTTACACTATGGACACTCTAAGCAAGATTTAAAACACATCCCTGGAACACGATCATATGAATCACATGCATTTCTTCACATGTTTGTAGAGAACTGAACTACAGGATTAGCCAGATATAGACAGATATTGTACTGCCTACATAATCGCAGTCTCTGTATTTGTTTATTGCAACCATTCAAATTATGATTTCGATTTGATTTTAATTTATTGTGCAGTCTTGGGGCGGGATGGCGGTGCAGTGGTTAGCACTCATTCCTCACAGCAAGAATTTACCGGGTTGATTCCCCTGGACGGGGCCTTTCTGTGTGGAGTTTGCATGTTCCCCCTGTGGGTGCTCCGGTTTCCCCTACCACTAAAAACATGTACAATAGGGTGTATGTGAGAGTGAGTGGTTTGTTACTCTGTTGGTCAGGCCGGTAGGAGGCTCCTGTTGGCAGCCACCCATCTTTCTTTCTTCCGAGTTCCCTTGCGAGTCCACAGCCCGTATACGCACTCAATCCGTCCCCTCCTCATTCACTCACTCACATTGGACAATAGCCCTCTGGACGGTACTGGGGCTGTGGGCCCTTTCCCGAACTCTACATCCCGGACAAGGGAAACCCAGGACTATTTGCGTTTCCAATTGCGCCTTCATTACGCAGGGGTTTGAAGGAATTATTTGCTGATTGTACATAACTTTTTTTGTAAATATTTATTATCGAATGGGCATTCGCTTATTTACTACGACTTATTTGTGTGTATTGTCTGTTGCACAATAATAATATAAGGTACCTATTATTACGTCTTAATTCATGGTTCAGTCTCCTTTTATCTGTTCTCCGCTCCTCGAGTTGAACGTAGATCTTCTGACTCTAGTCCAATTGATATAGTACATTAGTATTCATACAGTACTGTATAGGTTACAGACGGCGCAGATTGGCAGTCAGGCTTCCATGAATATTAACCGAGTGTAGAGTCAACATATATTGTCCCATGTCAAGCGCTTTGTGACCATGTCTGTGAAAAGCACTTTACAAATAAAGTCCTTTCCTTATCTCAGACTCACACTCACCACTGCTTCAGGTGGCTTTTGTTTTCGCACATGTCACTTAAACACCACGGCTGACTTTGCTGATTCAGTTCTTTCGTATCTGCTCCCATCGACGATCGGGAAGTGTGATACCCTCGAGGTCAAGTCTGAACATACGCTCACACACTATCTGGTCTTTAGATAAATTACTTTCCTTTCATCAATATTTGCTTTTTCTGCTTTGGAAACATAAGTGAAGTGTGTCCAACTTTTACAGTATTTGCAAACGTGTCACTGCCCTCTTTTTATAACCATGAAGAGCTACTTTGTGTTTAGAAAAGTGTCACTGTGATGGACACCGGTTAATAAGGTGTCAAAATGGTCCATTTAGTGTGAAACTAATACGCCTGATTTTTGTTGTTTAAAATCTTAGTTGCACACGTCAGGGACAATCCTTCTTCCTTCCTGGTACAGTGCGTCTGCGTATGATCACTTACTGTTCTGCAGTGTGCATTATATGACTTTTAAACGGGACTAAACACACAACCAACCTCACACATTTTACTATTGAGCCTCTCAATTAATATATTAGCTTTAAAGGAAATTATCTCTCAACAGATCTTCAAAAGCTCTACATAGGTACAGGTCTTAAGCATATTTACAGACGTTATTGGCCACCTCTGTTTTGTAGCGTCTCAACAGGAGGGTTACAGGGTTATGAGGGATTTATGCCAAAATGACTCAAAGATAGGCAGATTTGCATAAAGGCTCATAACATGTTGTGACTCTTGAACCTGCTGAACTACTCTTATCTAACTCCCTTTAGACAAGTTCATGCTCCTGACTTTGAGGTTAAAGTTCAGTTGTGCAGAATTTAGAAACTCAATTGTGAGTTCAGTCAACTTGTCTCATGAATAAGTAATTTTACCTAACTCTGGGATCTCCTACCAGTATCTTGGGAGCTGCCCAAAGCTTTCTACATTACTTCACGCGCTTGATCACATATTTCATTTTGTTTTGAAAATAATCTGCAAACCAATTAGGTGAATAAAGTTAAATTCTGTAGAAATATCTAACCTAACTCTCCAGGGTGAACTCCTTTAAGTTGCATAGTTACACAAGTAACTTCAAAGCATAAGTAGCTCTGTGATGGGTTTGTTGCATAAAAGCAGCTCACTGGGTAAAAAAGGTTGACCCCTGACCTTAGTACAGACCTTCAGAAACCATGTATTTTCCTGGTAAGGCTGATTAACATGACACGTGCCCCCTCCCTGGTTTAACGTTTAAACTGACACTACAAAATTAAAGGCAAGTTGATTTAACTTGACATCTTGTTAACTGTGAATACATCAATCTTAGTCACAAAACAACAAAATAAACGGTCACATTTTGGAACATAGCTAGAGTTTGCCAAAACAAATAAATACAACCAAAAAATTCGACCCACGCACTTTATTGTTTAGTGACTGTTTGTGATAATTGGTTCTTGGAAAGCTTGCTTGTGCAGTATGGCAAGATGCCACATACATTACCACCAATATTTCACTGGAGTTAATGAGTAACAGAGTGCATCATCAGGAGCCTGCTTTGAAGATCAGTAATCGAACCAAGTCCTTTGTTGTTAACATTTCAATGCCATTTGAGGACATTATCTGAAGAGTTTACAGTGAATAAATATCTCTATCTTGTTTAATAGGGGACTCTGTAGAAGCTCCACCTCCATTGCTCAGTTGGAGCATAGTCCATCAGAAGTTGCCCTGGAACACACTTCTGCTTCTGGGAGGAGGCTTTGCACTGGCACACGGCAGTGAGGTAATCACTCAATTACCAGAGGCGGGTAGTACTCAGTTACACTTACTCGAGTACAAGTACTTGAGTAACTTTTTAAAGAAATTATACTTATTTAGAGTAATTATATCTTTTCAGTACGTTTTACTTTACAGTACTATTACTCAAGTGGCTTTGTCTACTGGAATAATATTGTAATGAAGCATATTTACCCTTGAGTAAAAGAATAGTTACTTGTGCCACTGTGAGAACATTTTAAAGTTTCATATCGACCTAAAATATGTGTAGTTTGTGCTTTGTATCCCTTTTTCTTCAGAAACATATTTAAATACATACATTCATGGTATTTTCTTTGGAAATCTTAGTATTTTCATATGATTACAAGATGATCATTGTTTGTGATCATTTATGTCTGAAACTGACACTCAGTTACTCAGTACACAAGTAACATTTTCTCCAAGTACTTTTTAACTTAAACTTGAGTAAAATGATTAGGGGGAAACTGAACATCACTGCGTGTGGAGTGAATGATAAATTGGCTCATGTAAAGCGCTCTTTGAAAGGTGCTATATGAATAAAAGTTCTTCTTCTTCTTCTTCTTCTTCTTCTTCTTCTTCTTCTTCTTCTTCTTCTTCTTCTTCTTCTTCTTCTTCTTCTTCTTCTTCTTCTTCTTCTTCTTCTTCTTCTTCTTCTTCTTCTTCTTCTTCTTCTTCTTCTTCTTCTTCTTCTTCTTCTTCTTCTTCTTCTTTTAACCTCTTACCCTCTGCCTGACCTAAAAGCTTATTAAAAAAAACATCAATCTAGCAACGAAAACAAGGAAAGAAGAAAGGAAGAAAACTAAACAAAAAGGTGACAAAAACACGACGGCAACGTGATCACTTTGGTAGATCTTAACCTTTCAAATGAGGCAAACTTTTAGATTTGGGTAAAGAAAATTTTGGAGAAAATGTGCTCAGTTCAGGCGGGGATGAAGAGGTTAAGTAACGTTACTCTTATTTGAGTAAATATTTTGGCTACGTCCATAAGAGTAGAAGAAAGGACAAGATCGCGAATACAAGCGGCCGAAATGAGTTTCCTTCGCAGGGTGGCTGGGCGCACCCTTCGAGATCGGGTGAGGAGCTCAGTTACTCGGGAGGAGCTCGGAGTAGAGTCGCTGCTCCTTCACGTCAAAAGGAGTCAGCTGAGGTGGCTAGGGCATCTGTTCCGGATGCCTCCTGGTCGCCTCCCGCTGGAGGTGTTCCAGGCATGTCCTAGTGGGACAAGGCCTCATGGAAGACCCAGGACACGGTGGTGGGACTATGTCTCCGAGCTGGCCTGGTGTCGCCTCGGGGTCCCCCCAGAACAGCTGGAGGAGGTGTGTGTGGATCGGGAAGTTTGGGCATCTCTGCTGAGACTGCTGCCCCCGCGACCCGGCCCCGGATAAAGCGGAAGAAAATGGATGGATGGATGGATATTTTGGCTACTCTATCAACTCTGCCAATTGCTGTCATACTGTATATTAAAATGTGGTGTGAGAATGGAACAGATGGAATCCTTATTCACCTTATATTTTAAAGGTTGGTGGTTTGAATCCTGGCTACCACTGGCGCAGACTGACGTGTCCTTGGGCAAGACACTGTACCCGCTTTGCTTGTATGAAAGTGGCATATGAGTGAGTGAATGGTGGTTGGAGGGGCAAATGATATAGATTGGGAACAGTGGGAACTAGTCAACTCTGGCTTGTAAAGTGCATTATTGTTGTTAAAATGACCTGGTCTAATAGTTGTTTCTTTTTTGAAGAAATCTGGACTGTCTGCATGGCTGGGGGACACTCTGATCCCTCTGCAGAATATCCCGCCGTTTGCCATTTCAATCCTGCTGTGTTTACTCGTGGCCCTCTTCACAGAATGCTCCAGTAACACGGCCACCACGACACTGTTTCTGCCCATTCTAGCCTCAATGGTAAAAACAAAAACAATCAACACCGACACATGGCTTTGTCACTGAATTACTTTTTATTTTTATTTTAATGCATTTTCCAGGCTGTAGCAATCAAAATCCACCCGATGTATGTGATGATCCCATGCACCTTTGCTTCCAACCTGGCCTTCATGCTGCCTGTGGCCACGCCCCCCAACGCCATCGCCTTCTCCTTTGGTAACCTCAAAGTCATGGACATGGTAAGACCTGACACCCAACACTGGGACTCAAGCACAAAGGGCTGTGTTTACCATCTCTGGAAACATTGGCTCATAAAAATTACAATGTAAGCAGCTTAAAAATAATCCTTAAATCCAATCACTCATTTATTGTTCATAGAAGTGGTATTTCTGAACCCACTGTACGCTTCGACAGTGACCCTATGCATTCTCCCTTTCAGGTCAAGGCTGGATCCATGCTGAATATTATTGGAGTGTTAACTATAAATCTTGCCATAAATACTTGGGGTGTGGCAATGTTTGACCTCGACACATTTCCAGAGTGGGCTAATGTCACTGTGAAGCCTTGATCATGAACTGGTGCGGGACAGGAGCACTAATACTAGTTTTTAGGCTATTTATACATTTTGAGAAGTCTGAACAAATGCAAACGGGACTGTAATGTTGGGAATTTGTGGCTGCTGTTTGTGAAGACTGTGCCTTAACCTCAAGTTTTTGTTGTGACCTAATCTTCATTTATAATTGTGAAACAACTATTCCAATTAGAAAATCACGCAGAACAATTAACTCGGACTTAAATGTGGTTTCAGCTTTAAACTCCTACATCGGACGTTTTGTGCAAGTAATGTATGATGTATTTCAATAGTTTTGTGGTCATCTGATCTAGTGAGCCCAATCCAATTTATAATATACTATGTCAGAGTCCTGGGGTATCCTGCTGACCGTTTGTGGTGTTTTTGATTTATTGTATTTTTTTAATGTAAGGGCGACCCTGCAGGAAAACTCATTGTTTTCAGGTTTTGGGCCACATTGGTCTTTTAACATAAACTTTCACCTGTTAAACAAATAAATACCTACTCTTCACAATAACATGTTAATATTATTGCACAGTTTCACGGTAGATTTATTTGGGAAATTGTAATTTTAATGGCCATTTTCTCAAAACAAACTCTAGTTCCTAGCTTGATTTATTGAGTTTTGAATTTCAACAAACAAGATGAAATTTCAATTTTTTCAGCTTATTTTAAAACTACACAAAATATCCCAATTCCCCTCTGAAAAAGTTGTAACTATTATCAACAAAATAAAACCGTACATTTAAACCTGGCTCGATCCATTACTCAGATTTCGTCACAGAAAATGTGGGAAATTTGGGGCATTTTAGTCATTAAAGGCCTTTTTTTTTTTTATATGAAAACATAAAGAGACAGAAAATGTGCAGTAAATTTCCCCCTTCATATTTATTCAAGCCAGTAATCTACAGCAAGCGTTTCAAATTGATCTCTTCAAATTTAAAACTCACCTCCAGTGTCTCACCTTAAATACAAGCAAATATCTGCTGAACATGTTCTTGCTTTGAAACTGGATCACCCAGAGAGGACAAGCAGACGTCCCACAGAAAAAACAACACAGGGAAGCAAACAGTGTCCTGCCCATGGACACAACTGCAGTATGTGTTGTGTGAGGATGGAACTGGCAGGCTTCCTTTTCCCAGACCATGGTCCTTAGATACTTACCTTCTACTGTATATTATGCACTTGGGATTTTATGTACTGGCTTGTCTACCTCTGTTTCTGCCTAAATAATGGAGTTTTTGGATTTTGTATATTATGTGAGAGCATGATAATACAATAAAGGCGTTTACTGTACATCAAATGACCATGGAATTGGATCAATGCTCAAATACAAATCCTGTTTAAAATGGGGGGGATGATGGGAACATATCAAATTACGGAAACCAAGGATAGCCTATTACAAGAATATTTTATTGAACTTTTTGGTTCAAGGTCATGTCAGGGTATTCTTCTGTGATGACAGGAAGCAGAAAGGATTTCAGAGCTGCAAAGCAAAAAGGCCAAAGGTAAAATATCTAAAATGATTTTTTTTTTAATCTGGCCACTGTTTCTCCAGTAAAAAACAACCGTAGTTTCCAGAGAAAAGAGCTATGAATCATTCAGTCGCTGCTTGATGGACCGCTGTCACAGGTAAGCCATGCCATCTCTTGTGTTGTCTTTGCTTGCCTTCTTATTGTTGTCCTTTTCAAAGAATGATTTAAGAATCTACGACTTGGAATGTTGTACTACAGGTTTAACGCACACTGTGTAGTTCCTCTGCAAGACATTGATCCCATTATTTTGTTGTTTCCGACTGCAAACCACACTAAAAGAAGTCACCTACAGTTTTATTACAAAGCTTTCACAGGATAGGATTGAATTTATAGAACTTTGTCTGTGCCAAAAACTCAAATATTTAGTATTTAATCCTCAGGGGATAAAAATCTTCAACTTAAACAGCTCTCATAAATCACTGTTATTAACCAGACATGCAATTGTCTTTAGTTTATGTTTCTGTACATTTATCATCCAATCTTGAACAACACTCATGTAAACACAGTTTGTTTATCCTTTGGTCGAATTGACCACTTGTTTTAAGAATGATACAAAATGACAAACACCAGATAAGCACACAGATAAGCAGCTACTTGTTTGGTAGTTTCATGTCTAAGAGTTTCCCTCTTAGACATGATGATTATGGATCTAATAGACTGCTGATCTGTATGCACTAACTGTATCATTGCTATCAAAAGGTTCTTAGCTTGAATATAAACATTATTTTAATGACAAATCCTGAACTTTCTCTGTGACCTGTTGGCAGCAGTAGTATAATTATAGAGTCTTTGACTGAAGTGTCCCGTGTGTTAACATCTGTGTCTGACAGATAAAGCCCATAGGCAGCAGTTCTTCTGCACAGACCCTGCAGTAACAGTAACATGAGTTTATTCAATCTGTAACTAATCCTCTGTCTCTCACTGGCCTCGCCCTTGTATTGAGAGCACAGTTTGTTCAAGCTATAGCTACGAGCTAAAGCTCTGTTCCTGGGTCACTGAGGGGATAATAGGATTCTCTCCATCATTTTGAGCATTTTGCACTCATGGCAAACTCAGGGTCAAACTACGCAACACTTCCTGTCATGAGTGCTGTTATACCAGTCTTATAAACATTTGGAAAACTGTGCTTCTATACCTGTTATTATGGGTGTGGGGGTCGCTGGTGTCTGTAATGTCCACTCATGCAGGCAGTGAGGCTCAGAAAGCAGAGGGAAGAGAGATGGCTGAAGGGAGCGCATGCTGCCAGCTGCCTCTTACTGCTGCACTGGATCTCTCAACCTGTTGCAGCAGGTTTTGATTTCTCTATCTGTTATTTCTGGGCTAAACTGGAGAAGTGCCAGAGTTACACACACACACATGCACACACACAAACCTGCGCACACCCACAGAATACTTAAAGCTGCCAAAATGTGAAACCAACCCATTGAACATTACTGTACACATTAAGACAGTCACTCGTATGCATGCGCTGCACTGATAATGTTAGAGAGAGTGACTGCAAAACCTGAACTTTTGATCTTAGATGGAAACAACAAGATTCATTCCTCAGGTTGACACGGGTAAGTGGATGTGTTTCATTATTGGCTGTCTTGATTTATACATTTTTTTCCTCCCGAAAAGTTACAAATTTAGAGATTTTGAAAAATACAATCCTAATCCCTGCAGAAACATTAGCATGTTCATCTGCATGTTTTAAATGGCCTGTCCCTTCACCTGTTATATTATTACTTTCTGCTCTAATGCGTCCAATGTTTTTTACTCCCAACAAGTCATTTGATGTCGGTAATGTATTGGTGTGATGTACTGATGTGATTTGGGAGGGGTAGGGCCTTTTAAGTTATAACTAACTTCTTCCTACTCCCTTTGAGCAGCGCTAATACTGTGAAAGATGTCTGTATGTTATATGTACACTGCGTTCCAAATTATTATGCAAATGACATTTTTCTTAGATTTTCTAAATTGTCAACTCAAATGAGAGTCAGCATAATTTTCATGTCTTTAACTGGTAGAGGATCATTTAAATGTGGTTGAAAAAATCTTCCAGTGATAACAGTATTTTTTTCAAAAATAAATCTAGTAAAAACCTCATAATCCACTGTTCCAAATTATTATGCAACTCATCGTTTCAATACATTTTAAAGCTTGTAATTAACTGAAAATGGTCATTTGTTGAATTTGTAGCATTAGGAGGTCATATTTACTGAAATCAAAATCTATTTCAATCAAATAAATCTTTACAGGTCAAGTTATATTTTACCAAAGGAGCCCTTGTGTGATAGCAGTTTCAAAATTCTTAAATCCACTAAACTTGTGAGTTTTTGGACAGTTTCTGCTTGGATTTCTTTGCAGGATGTTAGAATAGCCTCCCAGAGCTGCCATTTGGATGAAAACTGCCTCCCACTTTAAAATTTTTTTGTTTTTTGTTGAGGCTCCAAAGGTTCTCAATAGGGTTGAGGTCAGGGGAGGAGGGGGTCCACATCATGAGTTTCTCTCCTTTTATGCCCATAGCAGTGATGCAGAGGGATTCTTTACAGCAGGACATGGTGCGTTGTCATGCATGAAGATGATCTTGTTCGGGAAAGCACAGCTCTTCTTTTTGTAGCATAGAAGAAAGTGGCTAGTCAGAAACTCCACATATTTTTCAGAGGTCATTTTCACACCTTCAGGGATCCTAAAGGGGCCGACCAGCTCTCTCCCCATGATTCTGGCCCAAAACATGACTCCGCCCCCTCCTTACTGACGTCACAGCCTTGTTGGGACATTGTGGCCATTCACCAACCATCCACCACTCCATTGATTTGACCATCCAGGGTTACACAACAGTGAACAAGACTGTTTGAAAATGAGTCTTCATATATTTCTGAGCCCGTTGCAGCCGTTTCTGTTCATCAGCTTCAATTAACAGTTTAGGGGAGGCCCGGATAGAAGGTTTATGCACAACTGCAGCCTCTGGAGGGACATTGTGCCTTCATCCACAAATCTCTTATCTGTATGATGATTACGCTTAATCTTTCATGAAATATCAAAGGTTTTCATACCTAGACCAAGGCATTCAACTATTTCACGCTTTTCATCAGCAGAGAGATCCTTTTTCTTTCCCATATTGCTTGAAAATGATGATCTGCTTGATAAAGTGGAACATCCTTTTTCATTTGTTTTTCCCTTAACTGGGCTTCAGTGATTCAAAGAGCCCTGAGACACAATACCATCCAAGAGTTTCATTCAATTTTATTATATATTTTTTTACCTTTTTGACACAAACATAGAATTTGCATAATAATTTGGAACGCAAGGTACTACACCTGTTTGCATCTGTTGCTCAAAAAAACTTGTTGCAGTTGTTCCGAAAACATTGTCACTAATATGAACTTCAGTTACTTTTTAATATAGCATTTTACCAAACCGCAACAAGTGCTGAACGTTGGTTAATAAACCTAAAAACAAAAGATTATCATTATTTTTTATGGTTCAGGATGAAAGTCAAATGGGGTGAAGTGGAGGGAGAGGTATCTGTCAAACATGTAGCAGCTTTTAAATGCAAATAGATAATGTTTCACTACAACAAAGATAATACAACTATATTTAAGGTATTGGGTATTGGGGGAAACGCAAAATAAGTATAAAAAAATAATCTTCAGCATTTAACAATCTCTTAAATTTTTACCATTCAGAAAAGCATGACCTTCCTCCAAGGTGAAACATTATATAACACACTGACATTCTTCTTCTTACGTAGCCACATTTGCATATTAGGATGCACTTTAATATTTACTTGATTTCCAGTTAAGATTACATAATGCACTGTTTTCCACGGTAGCAGGCACGAAATATTTCACCTGAGGCAAAGCAATGACACATCAATGCCCTTGCACTGGCAACAATAATTGTCTGGCTTCCACTCTCGACTTGGCAGTTTCCTTGTAGCTAATTTACATACATGCCTCAGCCAAAAGCAACAACGTCACTACTTTCTTTAAAACAATCAAAAGAATCCAGAAAATAGCAAATAGATGGCAAGTCAAAACATGCAGATTTGCTCACATTCATTATGCAATTTTCAATGGCTGGGCTATAATAAAATTACATAACTCAACTGGTAACTATTGTTGCTAATATGCAAATATTTGAGTGATCTATTGACTTATCATAGTAGGCTCCCTCCCTCCCTCCCTCCCTCCCTCCCTCCCTCCCTCCCTCCCTCCCTCTCTATGTATGTATATATATATATATATATATATATATATATATGTATATGTATATGCATATTGTATAGTATGTTGTATTGTCTCTGTTCTGGTGTCTGTCAAACAGATGAGAGTATTTGTTGCCACAGTTCAAAAGCAAAGGCCAGTCTCTCAGATTTCTCCTCAGTGAGCTTCGTCCCTCATTCTGTCACTGCGCTGTGTGCATCAGCACTTTTTGGCTTCATGTGACCAAACAGACACGCTTTGTTGGCATTTTTAATGAGTGTGCTCTCTGTCACAGTTAAGGTTTCTATTGAGGAAGACCCAAGTGTCAGGGGAACCTTCACACTGATACCAGAGACAAATACTAAAGACACTACACTTTTTGTGGCTTCAAAGAGAAAATACAACATAACGTCAAAGTTTTACAGGAAGAAAAAATCAAGTGTATATAACATGCATTTTGGCGCTGTTGACAACGAGACTTCTCATTGTTATGAGTTGAATTCCAGCTGTCTAATTTTCTCCGCCATGCTTTGTAATAACACTTTAATCTTATATCAGCAATTTGATTCAAAAAGCTGTGATTTTTTTCTTTTAGGAAGCTCTCCTCAAACATCAAAAGCAGCTCTTGCGCCACACATCTTTTGGGACGGCAGAAGATGGCACTGTCACAGGTACTCAGCTGCTAGTTTCTGCTCATTAATTATTATCATTATTTTTTATGAAATAAAAAAATTGCCTCTGTCCCATATGAATCATTTCAGTTTCTCAGCACATTATAAACAGTTTGCCTGTGTTGTTGCTACACATAGACAACCCAGGATCTCAGTCCTGCCGTGTGCTCCTCGAGCAGCCTGAGGGGTGTGAGCAGGAGACACAGTGTTGATGGGACAGGTCAGGTGGAGCACTTCCACCCGTATCTCCGACAGTTCAGTGATGAGACCAGTGCTGCTGCAAGTGTCCAGCCACGTTCCCCGTCCTTTAGCTGTGGACCCGACCTGTGCAGCCCTCTCAGCAGCTCGTGGGGGTCTAACAACACTGTCCAGGTGACGACATTACACACACAGGCCACTAGTGTTTTTGCTACAGAACAAAAATCCACAAGTTGATCAAAATGGTGTCATGAAAATAGTGTAACACTGGGATATACACTATTGGAGTTCTGTTGTAATGCTTTTTTATTCTCAGATTCCTAAAATGAATAAGATTGCACTCATTTGTTTAATATTATCTATAAACGCTGTAAATGTGGGGCTAATAACTGTCAATATTCCCACAGAACCTTTACCCAGTGGCACCAGCTGTTACTACAAACTCCTCCTTCATGTCCTCTGACTGTCCATCAATACTATCATTTACCAACGTCTCTGAGGTAAGACTTCTAGGCCAAGTAGGTCTGCTTGCAATCTACATTGGGCTTTACGCGTATAGCTACAACTGATGCATCTACAGAAATGTTGAATGTGCATTTTCTCACATTTTTTAGATTGTTAAAGCCATTGTTAAGAAGTTGTCTGGACAGTGCACCCGAGCACATTTTCTTTAGTTATCCAGATTATCCAAATCTAAAAGCTTCTTAAAGGAACAGGTCACCGTTCTTCCATACTGAGATATGTTCTTCTTCTTTGTGCGTGCCCGTGGAAGAGTGTGGTAGCTTCCAACTTTACCCCGTTTGGAGCTATAGGAATACATTGGGAGAGGCCAAATGCTAACAGAACAAAAGAATCAGTATAGGGACAAAAGCTTGACAGTGATGAAAAAGCAACAAAAGAGTTACAAAAATAAGATGTAAAAGAGACATAAACAAGGAAAAAAAGGATTAAAAAAAGAAATTAAAACACAACGGTTACGATTAGTTTTGTAGTTCTTAGCTTTACTCTGGCCTATAGGCTGTAAGCTCCGATCGCGCAGCTTTTAGATTTGGGTAAAGCCAAACTGGAGAAAATGGGCTCTGGTAGTGCGGAGGGTAAGAGGTTAAACATCTTTTAATGAAGTTGTTTATACTCAAAAGTAGTAGCACCTCTGCAGACCTACCCTTGCCAATAAAAGTGAGAACTAAATGTTGGCAAAAGCAAGTGATAACCTGTAGGAAGTGTCTCTACAAACATTAACTGTTCTCTCACAGTGCCCGCTGGAAGTAAATAGTGATTTCATAGACTTTGAATGTAAACATCGGTTTTCTGTAGTTTATTTATTACATTAATGTTTTTAGGTGTCTTCAAAACCATATGCAGCTTCTAACCAGAACTACAGCTTCAAATATGCCCCTCCAAAATGTTCATCTACTTGTCAAGAGAGTCCGCCGCAATTTCCCAAACCCATCTACTCGTACAGGTAAAGAGAAAGTCCTGTAGTCCTTTTCCAAAGTTCCCAAGGTAAATCTGTGTCTGTGATCTTCTCCAGCATCCTCATCTTCATGGCTCTGAAGAACAGCACAACTGGGAGTCTGCCGGTCAGCGAGATCTACAGCTTCATGACTGAGCACTTCCCGTATTTCAAGGTATAGGTTTTAGGATATTTTGTGCTTCAGAAACATCAGCTCGGGGTTTACAGTGAGATAACGTTATAGGCAATGTAGACTTTTGAAAAATCATGCCCTACTTTAATGAGGCACCTGCAGGTAAACCCTTTGAACTGAGATTGTCACAAAAACTGTAAATTTAACATTCCACTTTTCACTTTATGGAAAGAGCTCCAAGTTTTTTTTTCTTCTGCTGTTTTCCATTCAAGGAACCTTTCTCATGGCTGCAATCCAAACAGCTGCCTGTAACATTAAACACCAGCTGCAGGGCTCAAGAAAGCAAGAGCAGATTTTTAAACGAAGACATTTCTATCTAAATTGCATGTTTCTCTCTGCAGACGGCCCCTGACGGTTGGAAGAACTCTGTGCGGCACAACCTGTCCCTCAACAAGTGCTTCGAGAAGGTGGAGAACAAAAACGGCAGCTCTTCCCGTAAAGGGTGTCTGTGGGCGCTAAATCCGGCCAAAGTGGAGAAGATGCATGAGGAGCTTCATAAGTGGCGCCGCAAAGACCAGGGGACAGTGCGCAGGAGCATGGCCAAACCAGGTGAACCCCACAGTGTGTAATAACACCACAAATTGGTTTATTCATCTCCTTTTACAATAACGTACCTGACAAATTTAGTACAGTGTAATGTGAAGTGCAACAATGTGTAATATCTTGTACCTATGTGTTAACTACACAATAGAATCATTTGTCTTTGTCGTTGGGTGGTACATAATGTCATAAGGCAGAAGACCCTATCTCTAACCCTAACCTTAAGCCCTAACCCTAAAGGTCTTATGCTTTATTCCATTGTGTATGTACACATACGTTATTACAAATAGTTACAAAGCAGATTACAATGTACTAAATTTACTTTGGTACAATGTATCAAGGTAGTGTAAAACAAATTGCCTCATAATATCTGGTGTCATACGTTTTATATTTACAATTAGTTCAAATGTATTGAATGAACAAAAGAAAAGCTTTGAAGAGTTTTCGTATGTATTATTTAAACAGCCTGATCAAAACAAAAGTCTTTATTTGACCTTTATTTAACCAGGAAAGTCCCTCTAAGATTAAGAATCTCTTCTTCAGGGGAGTCCTGGCCCCAGAGGGGAACCTGTTGTACATGTTATTAGTGGTAAAGGGAAACCGGAGTACCCGGAGGAAACCCACGCAGACACGGGGAGAACATGCAAACTCCACACACCGCACAATAAGCCTCTGTAATGTCAAAAGATCCAGTGATCTTGTGTTCATGATGGGAGAGTGCGACCACTGCGTAAAGCCTTCCACAGCACATCCCAAAGATTCTCCATGGGGACTCTGTTGTGGCCAATCCATGTGTGAAAATGATGTCTCATTGCTCCATGAACCGCGCTTTCACAATGTCATCTTGGAATATGCCTGAGCCGTCAGGGAAGAAGAAATGTATTGATGGAATAACTTAGACGTTCAGAATGTTCAGGTTCAGCGGATCTCAATCTTTGGGCACAAAGTGTTTTTTGACCTGACCAACTGCAGCAACTCAACATCGTGATAATTAGATAAATCCAGGAGGACACTTTTTTTTGTCAAGAATTATAGGATATTTTATTTGTCGTGTCATGTTTTTATTGATTTAATGAAACTTTCTGGTCATGGAGTTTTCATTTTTAGTTACTTTTTGTTAGTGCTAAACATTAGATTTCTGAAGATTTGTTTCTCTTTTCAGAGGACTTAGACCGCCTGCTTGGAGAGAGGCCAAATAGATTCCGATCTTTGGCTCACTTTACGATCCTGCCCGATCAACGCCACACTTACACAAGCTCCTCGTGTTACGGCCCAGAGCAGCTCAGCCCTCCCTCTTCCTCACAACCTTATCCAGAGTCACTTTACCTGACCCACTCCGCCCCTCGTCCCAACCACTCATTCAGCCTGTACCCGCCCTGCAGCGGCCAGCATGTGTTAGCCCCCCGCTGCCTGAGCTTAGCCCTGCCAGGGAAGATGCCCCCGGCATACAGTGTGGCAACAGAAGAGGGGCACAGTGGCAGAGGCATGCAGGACCTGCTGATGGAGGGAGACACTGGCTGTGACATCGACACTCTCAACCCCAGCCTCACTGACCTCCAGCTGCAAGGTGAGGCCTTTTGGAGGCCTGTAAAGTGGCAAATTAATCACTTAAATGACTGAATGACTGAATGACTGAATGAGTGAATGAATGAATGAATGAATGAATGAATGAATCAATCAATCAATCAATCAATCAATCAATCAATCAATCAATCAATCAATCAATCAATCAATCAATCAATCAATCAATCAATAGTGGCCATAGTATCAAATACTTTTTTGATTAAAGGCCCTATAGGCTAATTGATTTTTTTGATCATTTTGTTTCCACTGATTGTTTGTAAATGTTGAATAATTAGTTGTGTTTCTGTGTCTAAACTCTTTCCTAACATTTCTCATTCAACATCCCAATTCTTCACAGGGACAAGTCTATGAGCCCGTTTCACAGTCATCGGGGTCTTTTTTAAAAATCAGGATCACAGTCACGATATTTCTCTGTTTTAATTAAATATAGTGTCTTTTCACAAATGTCTTCTTCACTATTTCATTCCACTACCTGAAAAATATAAGGTACAGGGCCTTTAACTGCTTTACTTTACATAGTAAATACTGCACTTTTTTACCAAACACACGTATTATATGACAGCCTTAAGATACTGTATTCTCCAGCATCTGTTTTCTTTGTGTGTGAAGGTAACTTATGGGAGGAGCTAAAGGAGGACAGCGCAGGAGATCCTCAGGTCGTGTCCTCCAGTGAGCAGAGCAACTACATGTCACCCGTCCCTCAGACCTCTGAGGGGATGGTCGGCCAAGATAAAACCCATTATGTGGACAATGGCGTGGAGAGGCTGTGGGGACTGGACCAGAACTCTTTAAACTCTTCGAATCCCCTCGGACAGTTTTTTGGAGTGGAGAGTGTGGCTGGTGGTCTGAGCTTCAGTGCCACGTCTGTCTCCTTAATGTGAACCTTGTGCTTTTCATGTCTCTATCTCAAATCAGTGTTTATCTCTCCCCCCCTGTTCATGTTTCCAGTGCAGCACCAGAACCGTTGGCCACCTCAGCCTTGTAAGTGGTAAAACCAAACAAAAAACAGTCAATTTAAATCTTTTATTTTCGTGGTGGCACGAAGGACAGAGCGCAATAGCACAGTCCACACAGTAGATGACAGTAAAGAGAGTCTGACTGAATTTGTTTATTTGATTCTGGTGAAATCACAACACACCTAATGGTCTGTCAGTGTCCCTGCAATTTCAAATTAGATTTTTTTCCCTACACATTGAAAAAGGTATGTAAAATTATATTTATCTGAAGAAAAGAAAGATTGTCAAAACTTTGAAAAATCCCATATTTATTGCATTGATGGAGACCATCAAAACTTTCTTTTTTTAAATTTTGTACACAAAACATTTATTGGTAGTTAAAGTATGCACAGTGTCCAGTACTACAGAGTACATATACATATCAAAACTGGAATGAGCTCGGCTTATGTCTGACACTAAAAATGTCTATTTATTGAAAAATACTCCTGACTTATTTGTACTATAAAGATTCACACCGGAGACACAGGACATGATTCTGTTTAACTGAACACAGTGGTTGATGTTTGTTACAAAAATCATAATACAACATCTGCAAAGGAAATGTGTCGATTATTTGTACAGTACATTCCACTTGATTTAATGCCAATTACTGCTTTCACAAATCGCTTTTTTGATATTTTTATTGGTCTTTTTTGTCTCTTCTGCTTCTTCAAATGTAACACAAAATTGTAAAATGAAAGATATCTGTTATATGCCTGTTTCAATTCAACAGACTGCTCTCAACTATAAGTACAGACAGTGCATGTGTTCGCTGCCCACACACTCTCCCTTGCACACAGATGACCGGCAGAATTCAGTGTTCTTGCAAAGACAGTGAGACAGAGGGACAGATCTGATTGGTCAGGCAGCTGAATACATAAACAAAAATAACTGTACTCATGGCGTTCCTCTCGTCATCTGTCCCTGGTCCTTACATGGGTCTGGAATGTATAAAACCTGTACTGAAGATATTTTACAGAGAAAATGTATCCTATGGTCCCCCGCTGTAGGAATAGTCTGCTTTGTTGTGCATGACCAGCTTGTTGTCCACAAAGTAGAAGCTGTCGGACTGCGTCTCATACGGGTGCAGGATCATCTCGCGCACTTCAAGACACAAGACACAACATTTAGCATTCAAAAACGGAAAATAATATCTTCAGCTTCGTGTTTTGTGAAACTTACTGATATCCTCCGACAGAGCTGGGAACTCGTATATGTGCTCGCACGTGTTTTTGCTGCTGGGCATGCAGAAGCCGAACTCGAAGTCGAAGCTCTTGAGCAGCTGATCGCGGAAGTAGTGCCTCTCGATCATGCGGAAGTTGTTAATGGGTGCGTCTCCTACGGTGAACTCCACACTGCAAAACAGAAGCGAATCAATCAAAACATTTTGATGGCAAACATTGGCTCACTCTGTGCTGGTTGTGTTTCTATGAGGTTACACTTTTTATAATTAATTGTGTCTGGATTTAAAGGAAGCATATACAATAAAATTTGTATTGTTATTACATTGTCTCTTGTCAAAATGTGTACTTGTGGTAGTATTTTACTTCATTCACGCAGTTTTGAGTAATTTTGCTCACTTTGTTCGTTTCTTCCTATACTGCTGAAGCGTTCCAATCTGTATTTCTCAGATTATATTGAAAACATCACCAGGCCTTTTCTGAGCAGACATGTGCTCAAAATGTGTTCATCATGGCGCCATAGAGTTTCTAGAATGCTGTTAGCAGAACTGAAAATTTGTATCCACTGTTATATCAAGATGTCATCCTCACTGCTGCCTACAGAGAGAGCTCAAGAGACATTTTCTTAAGTAATAAAATACATGCAGAGCAATCCCCAAAAAAGAACCTTTTAAGCCTCAGTTAAGCAGGATATAGCCCCTTCCTATTGCACTTTTAGCCAATATACACTTTGTGCCAGACCCCAGCCAAGATAACTGAAGAAAACTGTAACACATGGGACAAATGTATACATGCCTTGCTTTAGCTACTGTGGGTTAAGAATGAAGCATTTTCGAAGTGTGGCATAGGGTCAGCAAATAAGCAAACTGGCCTGTTCTATATAAAATGACACTCAATCATTACACATGTATCATATGCAAATGCAGGCCAGGGTGCTCTGACAGAAGCTGTCAGTCGCTGAGTAGGAGTCTAGAACATGAACAGCAGCAGCACTGACTCACACCAAAACCCATTCACCCCCATGTGGACTAATGCAACAGATCCATATGAATTTATCAAGAATTGTGTTCAAACTTACGTTGCTCCGACTTGCCGCAGTTGTAGAAAGGCTGGGGTGAACTGGTATCGCACAAAACGGCCGGCATTGGGGTCACACTGCTTTTTGCCCCCTGCTGAAGACAAAACAAGAGTTGATAACATTATATAGGACACACACATTTTACAAATTACAGGGAATGGACATTGAAGTGCTTTTTTCTATAGAGCAGTGCTGACCTGGTGTTGGGGGTTTGGTAATCTCAAATAGGACAGTCCCAGTTTCCATATCCCGGATCTTGAACCTGGTGAAGTCTATCATGTGCACGTTTTCTTCAGGGGAGCAAAGGTAATCTACAGGAAACAGAGGAGAGCATTGGTTAGCTGGGTGTCTTCTAGTTCTGGATTAGATGCTTTATTCAAAAGGCACAACACTTCACAAACGGTACAAATACAGAATTAAATATGTAGTTTTCATGGACATCACTTGGAGGGCACTGACTAAAGATATTACACTTAGATCACTTTATTTCTAAAATGAACCACCAACACGATGACTGTAAAAGTAAGAAAAACAAAGACACTAAATAACTCAACCATGACCTCATTCGGCCTCTGTTGCCCTATTGTGACATCATCCGCATACTTTAGATGTTACATAATAGTGCATATGATAGGTTTTACTGCTTTTGGTAATATGACTTATTTAGAAGGATAACATCAATTGCAAGTTCATCAGTTGCATAATTTTATTTAAAGGGACTATATAGAGTTTAAATATGTTAAAATTATGTATTTTCCTCCCCCTACATATTCCAACGATGTCCTAATGTGTAGAATGAGCCCAGACCTGTTCACCACAACTGCCTCTAAAATCCTGCACTGTCACTCAAAACGGTGTTAGGGTGCAGTTACACGTATGACCTGAGGTGGCAGTAGTGAGTAGAACATGGCAAACTTTCATCTAGCCCCTTTAATAAAGAAATGTGGGCAGAAAAGTTATTTTTGCTTGAATTTTTAAGCTGCTGACAGGACGTGATATTGATAAAGGTAACATTCCATAGTAGTTACACTCACTCATTTCCCGTTGACTTAACATGGTTGGCACAGCAACAGTTTCAAATTGTTTACCTTCTTCTATGTCACTTCCTGTCAGTGTCCAATAAGGAAGTGAAACTATAAACATCACAAAAATGGCCAAACTAAATAAAGTTGGGTACAATGTTTAGCAAAATCTTAAATATAATCGTGTTAACTATGTTTTACTAAAAATGGTGTCATAATGAGTCATATGCACTTTAAACCAGCTTACTTGTTGTATTTGTAGGTTAGTTATTTTTGAGGAGAATCTGTAAAAACAAAGCCCAGACTTTTGTTTAACTCAAATAAACAGTGCTTCAGACAGCGCAGGAACTTAATGATTCTCCTTCTCTTCCAGCGTGTTCGCCACCAAAGTATAAAAATATCAAATGAACTGTAGACGAGCAGTAATGTGCGTGTGCATGTGAGACACTTCCCTCCCAATAGACCAGGATTAGACCTAAGAGGCTTACTGTGCTTCACCATCACATGGATGGGCTGACTTGGAAAAGCGAGCTCCTACTATCTCATTAAGGTTACGCTCGGGGCAGTTATTATTGGTCCAATATGTTATGTAAGGCACTAGTGATCTTCCCAAAAGCGGCGGTCCTCAACGTGGACAAAGGCTGAACTCTTAAATGATGAAAACAAATAGATAAAACAACATCTGTCTATTAGAGTAAAGCCGCTTCTTTGAGCTGGACAACAACAGATGGACAAACTTTGGCCACCTGCTTGTGTATAATTATAGCTGTCGAGGTGATTGCAGTGCCTAACGTAAGGGTGACCTTTTTCTAAATATAGCCAGCAAGTCATATTGCTGTTCAGATAAAAACAATGAATGGCATTTAACATCACAGAACATAAAAACATGACGATACATCTGTTGGCTTTGTGGTGCCGGCAACACAGCTCTGTGCTCTGTCACTGGCTAATCAGACAATGTGAATGGATGCCAATCTATACTGAAATGAATCAGATTTAGAAGTAACTACGTAGGACAACACCCAGAAAGGACTGTGGAGCTAGAGACAATTAATTAGACTATACTTAGAAGAAGACAAAAAGCACTACCACAGTATATTTAGACAGGATTACATAAAGCAGTCTGGTTTGTCTGAAGAGTTTCGAAGCATCAACTCTACTTCTATCCTTACAGATCTAAATCAAACTCACTGTCCATTGAATCACACACTCCTAGAAAGAACATAATGTCTAACACTGTGCTTTACAAGCTTTACAAGTGTATCAAAGTGTTTCACTGTAATGATTATTCTTTCCATATTTGATGATGGTAAGCTACCATTGTGGCCACAGGGGCTTCCAATCTATAACCACCATTCATTGGCTCAGAGTGAAGTGTGTTACCTTCCACTTATGAGTGAATTTACAAATCACCTCTAGCAGGTAACTGGAGTTCACAGCAAAAATAACAATCAACAATAATCATGCTTTTTCTATAAAAGGTTTTTAAAGCAAACTCCAAGCTAATCCAAGTGCAAAATGCATGGGCATATTTAGTGCAACCTTAGGTATTTTTGTCACAATCTGTTCATTACCAAACGTTATCAGCAGCGTTGGCAGGACATGGCAAGTGCAAATCACCCAATTCCAAAACATCCTTTCGATTCTCAGTGGAGGATCAACCAAGAGTTTACACGACTCTTAGAAAGCATGGGCCTTTAGGGGAGCAGAATTAGCACTCGCACTTGAGTCATGCTCTTCAGTTCAAACAGACCGGTGCGATGGCAAAGTGGCAATCACACGGAGAAAGACGGCAGCCATTTTTAGAGCCATAATCCGAATAAGATTACCACAGAGGGAAAGACTCTGCACAAGGACTCGCTTTGCATGTTACTATACAAACATGGCATGAATGGTGGAGCTATAAGTAACATTATGGTGCCCTGTCTTCACCTCAGAAAACTTGTAGCCAGGGGCAGCGAGTGACATTAGCATTCAGCCCTGATGTACAGTGCACCTGTGTCTGACAGGCTGTTTCATGTCTCGCAGAACGGCACCTGTAGGCAAACTGGCTGACACTGAGGTTCAGTGAGAGGTAAACACTCCTGGGAGCTTTCTCTTTATTGGGCTGCGAGAAGGCAGTTTATTACCATGGCATATGCTCCCACATCATAAACCATGCTTTGATAAGGTTCATTTCTACCTGAGTTGGAATACACAAGACAACTCCAAAATTAGTACTTTAATAAGGGATTCTGAAACTCAATGGGACTTTCCTGGTTAAATCAAGGTCAAACAAAAACAAAAATAAGTAAATGTACTTCCAGTGTATTTGGTGTAGAAAATACTTTTGCTTTTAAATGGGACAATACTTTTAAATGTGGAGCCTTTACAGAAATGTAGTGGAGAGTAAAGTATGTATCTTTCAAAAATATAGCTCAACTCTCAGATTGTGAAAACAGTGCACTTAAAGCAAATGTACTCAAGTGAAAATAAAGGTACATAAACACTGTGCAGAGCAGACAGGAGGTGTTCACGTGAGACCACTTTATTATGAAGGATGATCAATCTGTCTCCCTGGGCACACATTCCTATCACTCAAAAGATTAATATCTCTCCCACAATTTGATATAACATCTCGCCTTACCTTACTATTTTCCAAACTTTCCAAATGTACTTCATAGTTTTAGAGTGGGGAAAATAATACAAAGTATGAACATGATCAAAGACTTCAGCAACAAATATGTCCTGATTAAAGCAAAGTGAAGACTGCTTAAATTTGACTTCCCATACTGATTCCTGCACACTTTCTCTGAAGGCTGGTCCTTTGTTGCACAAACACTGCACTTTGGTAGTTTGGTTGCTAAAAGTGCACATTTTTTAACTGTATAAAAATGGTTCAAATGAATACTGCAGTCTATTATTTTCATCAACTCTAAAAAGGATTGTACTTCACTATAATGAAAAGTTTTCCTTAAATGTTTCATGGATAGGCCCAGAAATGGCAGAAATATTAACCATGAATCAGTTTATGTACATGTGCCATGTCCCGTTAGTTTTATACAATAAGATCTCTGAGAATGGTGTTATCTGAATGCAATCTATAGAAAAGCATTAACCCTGAATTAATGAAAACTATAGATTGTAACTGATCTATTAATAGTAAATACAGTGGCATAAAATCTACAGCACAACAGTCAGAAAGACTTTAAATACACTTAAATTGGAATTCTACGGTACGCTGATGAGGTGTGTTTGTCTGAATGTGTTTAACTCAAAAGTCTTTGGTACTTTAGTTTATTTTAAAGATATTGGTACTAGTTCTATGCTATCTTATCTATGCTTTTATTCAATAAAAAGCATAGATAAGATTTTGTTCTTCCTGGACAAATCCTTTTGGAGAAACACCAACAGCCACCAGCAGGAGGAGCAGCTGCTCTACTTCAGGCTTCACTGAAGTGAAGAGCTCCTCACACCATCTCTGTGTGGGTGCCCGGATAGGAGCATATGGAGGAATTGTAATTTGTCTGAGATCTTTCATGTAACTTCTTACATCAGATGCTTAACTCGTTACTGCTGGGCTATGTAACACACGTCCTACAAAATATAAAGCTCTATTCAAATCCTCTTGGTACTAAAGTAAAACAAAAGAATTGCTGAAGATCTCCCTCCCATATCTGATTGGCATAGCAGTTTTGCCGGCTGTAATGATGGTAGGCTATTAAAATAGTAATATTCGGAAGTTGGTTTTATTGGACAATATTTTGTCTACTTTCACCTTATGTGACAACACCCAGCCGTGTTGCTTTTCAGAACTGAACCACTGTGTCCAAGATTCTGGCTTTTGCCCCTAAAACAGAGGGAGGGTCACACACACTGCCAGAGGAATTGGTCATTTCAGCCTGCTACTATATTCACAGCGGATTTTAACATATCGAATTTACAAACACTAGCAAGTACTTTGCTAGAGGAAATATTAATTACCTGCGGTGAGGTGCACTCTGTTACAAGCCTCAATACGTAATCCCAGATTACATGTCAGCACAGAGCGAAGATTACTGGACCATCAGGACTGATTTAGGCATTATCACCTTATCACACTTCAACAAGAGCTGGATCCAGACACCCAGAGTGTGGGACAGACACCGAGAGTGTATGGAGTAGTGTGATATCCACAGTTCACCTGTTGCTAAATCTTCTTTTGAATTTGATACGGCAGATATGCTTCATCATGAATGCAGAAGAAGCATAAGAATATAGAGCAGCCTAATGTTGATTGTCACCTGAGTGCCACAAGTGAGGTCAGGTTAAAGGTCCCGTTGAGGGGTACGGTTCAGTGATTGATTGATCTATTTGAAACAAACACACTAATATTCTACTTGTAAACTTTACGTCCAAGCCTTCTTCTCATCAAACTCTCGTGACAAGAACAAGCCTTGCACTCAGTCAGCTACAGCCAAAACCAAAGGTAGGCTACGTCCTCTGGTTGTGTCGCTGTCCATGGTACCAAAACCCCAATAAAGCTTAAACAAAATGGCTCAGGCACAGTCTAAATGAACTCAGAAACACCCGTGTCACCTTGTCACTTTCTGCTTTTGAAGCATTTTCCATCGTGGCAATTAGGCTTCAGCAGGTGTAGGCTACTTACTCTTGGTGATCTTTTGCAAGCCCAGCACATCCTCTGGTGTTATGACAGCGTTTCTGCGCAGCTCCTCCTCGGTTCTCACAGGGATCCCCATGTTTGTCGAGTTACAGCCTTGCTGCACTTTCATGTCCAGCGAGGAGGGCTGCTTCACCTGTGCAGAACCTGACAAAAGCGCTGGCTGTCCGTCACTCGGCGTCCCAGACCGCAGGAGCCAATGGATGTTGCGTCGGTGGTGTTTAGGTGGCTCGGTCGGGGCTAACACACCGTCAGGCTAACAGACTGCGCCGAGCTGCCACAAGAATAAGTCATTCTCCGAACCTCCTCCCTTCTCGGTCCGGTAAAAGATCAGAATCAGTCCTTAGCTCCCTCCCCCTTACCCAAGGCTCATCTCACAAGCTATTTAATCCAAATCCCACGGCTTTACAGCGGGCACCAGTGCGTGGCTCACTGTCTGCGCGTGTCGTCATCACGCGCACACGAATAGGATTTGCACGGCCATAACAACCCATGGTCTGATGCTGCTGTGTTTATGTATGGTTCGTGTGTGATACTGGATTCGAGATTGTATTCGGAATATGAGCAGATGACATTGTATCATTTTGCCTGACTATTTCCTATTAAGCCACAGGTTCAACTCTTTCTCCTGAATATCTACCCTCCTGCATTCATAGGCTGAATATCCACCTGCATCCTGATGTTTGTTGTGAATGTATTAAGGCATCAACAAAGGAAGAGGAAGGAAGACACGGGGCAGTTTAATTTATTTATTCATAAGATTTTACTGTTAAGATGCCAGCATCCCTGAGAAAGAGTCCAATGCACATCTTGTAGACAGTATAGTCCCATCAATGAGCAGCAAATGTTGTCTTGGAAGAATGGTACAGTCACGTGATCCCATACGGATCACTGACCGCTCACTGCATTTACAAAACGACTTGTGTTGTCAGACAAAGAGAACGGCGCCTCCTGCTGCATGATGCACAACAGCACATACACAGACCAGAGAGCTGTCCGTGGTGGTGAGGACTGAGAAGAAATGCCATGCTGAGGGAGCTGAGTTTACAGATAGTAAACAGGCCTAGGCATCAGTACGAAGATACAAGCTATAAAATAAATAAATTCATAAAATAAATCATTGAGTTGTGAATGAATATAAACGCCAACTATGAGCTAAAAATCTGCAAATGATTCCTTTATAAATATATAAATAATGTTCCTCTGATGTTTCTGTAGACAGGGCAAATTCACTGGGAGGTCCGCGTGGATGTCATCAAAGCCAGAACCAGTCAAATTCAAAGAGATGTCGAACTTCCAAAGGGTTGCACACGGTACACGTTTTCTGTTCCGTCTCGCTCTCCTGTGTGACGTTTCCCTTAAGCGGTCATCTCAAAGCAGCCGCGGCGGTGCGTCTGCATGTCCCTCACCCTGCGCATGGACTGGATCTGAGGGTGGTTCGCTCCCCATTCGTTCCAGTGCTTGAACGGGCCCATCTCAAACACATACTGGTACCCACGGTAGCCCGGGTACTGGTAGCCCACCCAGCTGGAGGAAATTGAACAAGAAAATTGAGTTATGTTAGTGAATATAATCAAATAGGAAAGAGGAGATGAGCAGACTTCCAGATCCCAGAAATGAGCTTCAGTTTCCACATTAGGCTACTCACTGACAACAATAGTCAATACAGTAAGTAAAAGAAGCAAAAATATTGACACACGTTTTCTAAATTCAGTATGCAAATGCAGCAGTTTCAATTACATAAACAACTTAGGTCCTCCTTGTTTGTTTGGTGGGTTTTCTTTCATATACATTGAAGCTCACTTACGTTCCACCGGTCACTTGAATGCTGGCAACTCTGTCCTGGAATCCATACGACCACAGACTGGGAATGTCTTCATCGCACACTTCCATCTTACGACCCTCGAAGTTAGCACACTCATACAGGCAGATTTTATGGTCTTGTGGGTCCTAAACAACAAAAAATATTTGTTATCTCTGCTCTGAAAATGTCATTGCACATTCAAAACCACCTCAAGAAGATGAACTCTCTCCCCTTTTCTTTAACAGTGGCGCTCTCCAGCCACTCAACAACACTGAACCCCATATTGTGTACACACGTTTATTTTATTTTGTGCTGTATACTGATTGTACTGGGGATTTGAGAGCCTACTATACATGTATTTGACTTTGGCTTATAACTCACCATGCGCATAGGCCTGACGGACATGAAGCGGTCACACCTGTAGCTGTTGGACCAGGTGTCCCAGCGCGGGTACTCTCCCTTCTCCAGGATGAACATCTCTCCGTTCAAGTTCTGCTGCTCATACCCGACCCAACTGGAAAGACACAAGCGCATTGCCTTGGTTTCTATTATTATTTCCTGGAAAATGTGAATTTAAAAGCATTTTTCTATTGTGCTTTAAATATTAAAAATTGATTCAGGCATTACTGTTATGAGAGTTTGGGCTTATTCTACAGGTAGCCGGGGAGCCAACAAAGCCCACTCAGAAGGCCTCATTCGGTCCCCGGGGCCATAGTTTGGACACCATTGCTTTAGGATGATCAGTGACTTACGGCCCACACTCTACCCGGATGGATCCAACGCGGTCCAGGCCCTTTTCAGGCAGGTTACGGCACTCTCCGAACAGGTCCAGCCTACGACCCTGGAAGTTCTCAAACTCATAGAGGTAGATCTGCAAAAGTGGGACAGACTTAGTTGGCGGCCATGAGTTAATTACCAAAGCGTCTGACTGAAGTAATGATGTAGCTCACCTTGTAATTGCGCATGCCACTGGCCGAGTGGCTGCCAATGCTACCTTGGGCACCTGAATGAGACATTATCAAATCTACAAAAGAGAAGAAAAAAAACTAATGTTAAGATTTTTATCAACTCAAAAGTCACTACATTTTCTGCAAATATGGGAATTTAAAGACATATCTATGGACACAATGTCACGCACCTACAGTTTAAATACACAGAAATTAACTACAGCTACTCTTTTTAAACATCCCAAACAAAAATGATGTCTATGAGCCATTAACTTTTTGAGATGCTCAACAAACACATAAGAGCTGTTTCTATCGTTATACCTGCTTAGATTAGAAATAAATACAGACTTACGAGGTGTAGGGTCAAATGGAGGAAACGATGGACACGGGCGTTTTCACTGGGGGTATATATATACATTCACATCCAACTTCATTGTATAGATTCACAGGCGACAATTCTCATTGGCTGGGACCATTTTGGGGCACTGCAGAGGGTCAAAAGTCACGCTGCTAATCTGTGGAGTTGTGCTGACACAGGCACACGCTTTGTTCTCTTCCAACCCTGAATGGGGACAGTTGGCATCATCAGCAAAAAGCAGGCACACATTTGGAGAAAAAGAAAAAAAAACACAATGTATGTATATCTAATTTCTCCATACATTTTTTGTATAGTCTTTCTATTTTTTGTTTAGTCAATCTTTATTTTTTCCACATAAACATTGCCATTAAGCCTGTCTGTGCAGATACGCTGACTGCAGAAAGAGGATTCAAGCCTATTCATGGTGCCAGACCGACCACACATATCCGCTTGATCATACACATAGAACATAGAACTATCTTACACATTATGTAAGATTGTTTTTTATTCATTTTGTTTAATATTGTTTATTTATTTTTGCAAGAATGGTCCTATTGATGTAAAATAGTTATGCCAGTGGTTCTTCACTGGCATAAGAACCAGGATCTAAGTCTATTTTAGACTTAAATCCCATTAAGTCTAAAATAGACTTAATGGGATCTAAAGTAGATCGAAATCGGACTTAATAATGTGTAAACTGTGTGTAAACTAGAAGAAAGAAAAAAACATAACTTGCATTATTGAAGTATAAATTAAATTATCTCTGATTAAATGTAAAATTGCTGATAATCCCGAGTAAAAAGTACAATTGGATTAGACTTGAATAAGGATTTGTAGCTCCTTTTCAGCCGGTGCAATATTGAAAGTAGAAAGTGCTATGCCATGCTTTTGAGTGTTTGTTCCTGTGATCTCATACATGTCAAACGTTAAAGTGAGAACCACAAAGGTCTTTTGTATGCCCTGGTGTGACTGTGTGCGCATGACTGAGCGTGTGTGTTCATTGGAGTAACTGAACAGTGAAACATGCAAATACGGACTGTAGAGATAGACAGTAGTACCGAGAGAGAGAGAGGCAGACATCTTTGACTCAGTGAGTTGCTCAGCTATGTTTAAATGGACACAATTTAAAATGATCACTTATATATAGGGGTAACATTTAGTTTATAGTGTTGTTGTTGTTGTTTATTACCTTGGGATACCACATACAATCATAATTGTTCAGACCAGTCTAGTAATGTAACACTTGGGTGCTTGCAGGCACTGGGCACCATGCCCTGTAGAGTTGCACTATCGCAGGCTAAAGCCCGGTGGCTCAGAGTTAAACAATGAGTGGAGCAGTAATGTGCTGACTCCTGCCCTGGCCCATACACCCGGCAGCATTCACCAGCATCATGTATAAATAGGCCTGGGTAGACTCAGGTTGGGACGGTGCTTTGTGGAGCCCCTTTGAGAACTATACTGCTATTCTTTAGGGCCAGTCAGGTAAGCATTGTGTCTCAGCGCTTTCATCATAAAAGCTTTGTCAATTATTAGGTTGTATGTTTGTTGTTTCCACATTGGCTGATAACAGACATGTCAATGTGGATGACAGCCCATGCATGGCTTATGTGCGTGTTCATTGTAGCTAATTGAAAAGACCTTCAATTGAAAAGACATGTTTTTGTTGACCAAAAATGGAAGGGCTTGCAGAGCTCATGTTTTATGTCCTCCTTTACTATTCTTTAAGTCTTGACCTCTAGCAACTCTTTTGTGCAGTGAATCTGCAGCAGAATGGCTCTGAATAACCCAAAACCACTGGGACCATGGAAGGTGAGTCTGAAGTGGCGTAGTCACCATTGATTGTTCTCTGTAATTGGCCTGCTCTGATGACAATCTATACACACCTCAGTGTGTGTGTGTGGCCGGTGCATACTACATGTATGCATTTGTGTCCTCTGCAGGTCACTGTCTATGACCAGGAGAACTTTCAGGGGAAACGTGTGGAGTTCACCTCCGCCTGTCAGAACATCATGGAGTCTGGTGTAGACAATATCCGCTCCGTGAAGGTGGAGTGTGGAGCGTAAGTCAGTAAAATCAGTCAGTTTGTGCACATTCATGAAGATATCATGTTCATGTGTCTGTGTTTGTGAGCAGCTGGGCAGGATATGAGCACTCCAGCTTCTGTGGCCAGCAGTTTGTTTTGGAGAGAGGAGAGTACCCTCAGTGGGAGTCATGGAGTGGAAGTAACGCCTACCACATCGAGAGGTTGATGTCCTTCCGCCCCATCTGCTCTGCTGTGAGTCTGCAGATCATTCTCGTGTTTTCTCCAAACTAAAATTCCCCACCATTTAGTAACAGTAATGCCTGTTTTGACCTCAGTAACCAGCTGTCACTGTGTTCTATTCTTTATACTTTCACAGAGTCACAAAGAATCAAAGATTGTGCTATTCGAGAAGGAAAACTTCATGGGACGTCAGTGGGAGGTAAATGATGACTACCCCTCTCTGCAGGCAATGGGCTGGGGCAACAATGAGATCGGGTCCATGCAAGTTCAGTGTGGATCGTAAGTTATTTCTTCTTCAAATACAGCACTATACTTGCCTGTATTGACTTAACTCACCATAGTAGTCACCTATACCCCCTTTTTTTTAGCTGGGTGTGCTATCAGTATCCCGGTTACCGTGGTTACCAGTACATCATGGAGTGTGACCGTCACGGCGGCGAGTACAAACATTACCGAGAGTGGGGCTCACACGCTCAGACGTTCCAGGTGCAGTCGCTGCGCCGGGTTCAACAATGAGTCCCACAGCCTTCCCTCCTGCCCCTGTACCTTGTCTCTTTCTTCCTTTTCCTTTTCTCCTTTTCTTCCCTGTTCCCAGTCATTCCAAGCTGCAAGGCTGCTGCTATCAGGTGCTTCAAATTCAAGATGTTTACTGAGCTGGTTTTGTTCTTATGCCAAATTAAAATAAACAGACTGTCGATTCAAAGAGAGATGCTGACTCATACCATAATGATAATTTGGAAAACGTTGCCTTATATTGTCGGCTTCAACTAGCCAACACCAAAATAAATGATCCAATCCTTGATTTTGTATGTTTGTTCTTTCAATTTGACGAAGATGCCTATATTAGAATAAGTGATCTATCATGAAATATGATAGAATTTTATAAGGTTGCTGATAATAGTAGCAGTGAAGAGCAGTGAAGTATTCAACTGTGTAGAGCAGCCATTCCCAAAGTCCGGGACATCGTGGATCCCTTATTGATCAGAAAATCTCACGGGGCCCCCCAAATCACAATTGTTTACTCCATTCAAAAGATTATTATTATTTTTTTTTTTTTTATAATTTTACTGCTAAAATGACACTAAAAGTAACATCTAGCAATGACAGTATAGGCTATACTGGTGCATTTGATTTAAATGTATTTTTCCATTCAAAATGAACTTTTTTCAATGTACTTGTTTTTTAGACAAGTTTTGGGGGCCCCCCTGTAGTGCTTCTGAGGCCTCCCAGGGGGCCCCAGACCCCACTTTGGGAACCACTGTTGTAGAGTGTTTGCAGAGTGCCACTGCACTTTTTTAGGCTGTGCCACAATAACATGTTATTTAATGAGGTTCAGCAAAAAGACCAAGGGCCAACAAGAACTGGTCTGAAGCTACCCCTGCCTGCACTTTGGGTATGCACCAGCACCCCTACTACTTGGATGGGAGACTGTTTGGGAACACCACGATGCCTGGGTGAATGTAGTGTGTCAGTGAATGGTTGGTGGTGGTAGGAGGGGCCAATGGTGCAGACTCGTAGCCTCGCTTCCGTCAGTCTACCCCAGGGCAACTGTGGCTACAACAGTGGCTTACCACCACCAAGTATGGAGTGAATAACTAATGCACGAAATTGTAAAGCGATTTTGACCGTCTGGAAAAGTGCCAAATAAGACTAATGCATTATCATTATCATCATTATTATTATTATTATTATTATTATTATTATTATTATTATTATTATTATTATTATTATTATTATCATTATTATTATTATTATTATTATTATTATAATCATTATTATTATTATTATTATTATTATTATTATTATTATTATTATTATTATTATTATTATTATTATTATTAACTAAATTAAAGCATAATGTCCATCAGGGTTCAACATTGGCTTTTTTACTTACTGGCAACTGTGGCTCATCTTTTCCAAATGTTACTAACGACTTTATTTTCAATATTTCCACAAGCCACTATTTAAAAGCTAGACTATTCTGTAAAATACAGCAAAAACATGTACTATTGTAGATGCAAATACTTAGCATTTGTATCATTTACCCGTATTTGGTATGACACCATTTGCATTTTGTTTTTTTTTGTAGTATACGTACGTACTACCTTTAATATGACGTCAATGCGTATCCCCGCCCACTTCGGGGGGAAAAGGAAGTGGATGCAAACAGCAGGCCTGGCTGGCTGTTGTCTGACCTGCGCTCACGGCAAAAATAACCTGTTCCCCGAAAAGCGAAGAGAGATTATTTTTTTACTCTGGAGCCCGGCGTTGGATCACAAACTCCGATGATAAAGGACTAGTGGGGGAAATGATCATGGCGCGCGCTTCTTTTACCTTTTCACCAGCGCCGAAACTGCTTCTTTTCTCACTGCTCTTTCTTCTTGTTGCCTGTTGTGCTGACGCAAGGACACGAAGATTAAGTCGTACAACGGCGGAAATTGCAGAAACTTATGGCAAATATTATAATTATTCGGTGCTAACTGATCTCCTTCACTCATTAGCCCAGAAATATCCCTTGATAACCAACTTGTCCAGCATAGGCCAGTCTGTGCAGGGCAGAGAGCTCTGGGTAATACGCATAACCAAGGACCCCAACACGGACACACCGGGGAAGCCCAAGTTTAAATACGTAGGAAACATGCACGGGGACGAGACCGTTTCCAGACAGGTGCTGGTGTATCTCATAGAGTACCTTTTGGACAAATATGGCGAGGAGCAGCGTGTAACGGAGCTGATCAATACAACAGATATTTACATTATGCCCAGTATGAACCCAGATGGTTTTGAGAAGTCTAAAGAAGGAGACTGCCGGGGAAGCAACGGGGGGCGAAATAATGCCAGAGATTTTGATCTGAACAGGAGCTTTCCTGATCAGTATGCCAAGACAGAAGTGAGCCAGGCTGACACCCCTGAAGTGGTGGCCATGATTAGATGGATCCAGGAGAAAAAGTGAGTGATGAACCCTATAGTGGATCATACGAAAACATAATTTTACCATCTTTCACGTGCTAGTATAGTCTATTGCACCATTCATTACATCACAAGCAAATTATTTTTTTTGTAGTGTTCTTAAACAGTGGCTTAAGCAAATAGCCTATATCAACATATGTTATAAGTGTGATTCTAAGTGGCTAAACAGCATACTGTACCATCAAACCTGATATGTCATTATTTAATTTAGGCTCTGCACACTGTTTTGTGTTGAAATAAACAGATCAGCAGTAATTTAGTTATCTTTCATGTAAGGGGAATTGCTCTCTGTAATCTTCTGTACCTGTGCTCTGGTTTTCTTCAGGTTTGTTCTGTCAGCAAATCTTCATGGTGGCACCGTAGTTGCCAGTTACCCATTTGATGACTCAGCCTCCCACCAGTCGTCGGGACACTACAGCCCAGCAGCGGATGATGCTCTGTTTCGTTATTTGGCCTTGGTGTATTCCTCAAACCACCCTGTAATGAAAACTGGTCTTCCTAATTGTCCTGAGTATGAAACCTTCAAGGATGGCATCACCAATGGGGCTGAGTGGTATGACGTACCTGGTAAGATGTAATTCTGAGGTGCAGTCCACAGTGCTGCCATAAATACTTGTGAAGATAATAGCAAGTCATTTTGTAGTGTTTCCTTGCAGTAATTTTAACAAAATCTCTACCAGCTGCTTTTCTGTGACTTTAAATGTTTACCATTACCCTGGCCATATGATCTGATGTAGCTCATTACACACAAAGCCCTTAGGCTAGATTATGAGAAGCTTTGCATTGTCTTGAAGTTCGGCAGCCAGGTAGCCTTTTGTTGCAACTATTTTCCAAGATTCTCTTTCATAATGTTTCCCAGTTTGTCCTTTATGTTTGAATTGAATTTTGGCACCAGTTTCATTGGCATGCTTACTGCTGGGATATAAAAGGAATACCCAGCATTGCTCCTCTGTGGCTGACTGGTAAAATGTCATTACACATTATTACACATCTTGTGCTCATTGGAGGTGGAAAAGCTGTATATAAATTATTACAATTAACTTTATTTGTTTATTTGGTCGGTACAGTGCATATTAATGAACACATGAACACACACACCAGTGGTTGGGGAATCGTACCCGGAGGAGAACATGCAAACCCCACACAGAAAGGACCCCCTTGCATGAGGGCTAATCAATGCGCCACCGTGCTGCCCCCTGAGCCAATATACTTTACAAATCACTCCTTATCCCCCGCTTTAACCAAGTGCATTGTCTCCAGTTCAGCTTTACCCAAATCTAAAGGCATCTGGACTGAAGAGCAACAGGGTGATGCCTCATTTGAAAGCTAAGGCCCGACAAAACTGATCTTAACTTTTTTGTCTCTGATTTTGCCAAATTTTTAAAGGATTTTTGTTGTGTTTTTGTCATTTTTTGTTGCTTTCTTCTTTCCATTTTCCCTTACTTTTTGGCATTGTGTCCACCACATTTTCGTCACTTTTCAGTCGTGTTATTGCTGCTTTTCTGGCACATTTTAGTCATGTTTTTGTCGTTCTTTAGTTGCTTTTCTTGTTGTATTTTCATCCTTGTTTTCGTTGCTATTTTTCAAAAGCTTGTATAGATTTGGGTAAAGCCAAACTGGATAAAATGTGCTTGGCTCAGGTGAGGGTTAAGAGACTAAATTAACTCTCCATTAATGTATCATCCCAGAGCACTTATGGGCCGGACCTGGCTTTTTGTTGTGACTAAAATACATCCTCTTTTGCTGATTAACCTCAAACATTGGATTAAGTCATATGTTTGTTTAAATTATCAGGCTCCTGCAGCTATTGTTTGAGAAGGTTCCTTTAATGGTTGTTTAGTCAGTAGTTTCCTTAGGGTGTGTCACCAGATCCGGTGTAGACAGAATTCTGAGTCAATGATGCTAAAGCCTGTGTGATTAACTAATTGGAGATCACAGAGTTGAGCTGTACACCTTTTTGACTAAATTATGTGCCCTTTGATTGATTAGTTGACATTGCACCACACGCAGTTAAAGCCTCTAAAAAACTACCTAAAAAAATGAGTACATGAAGGTGTGGTCCCCATTGTGCAAATGCAACATAGAGCATAGATGCAATAACCTGTTGTCTGCTTGTGTGAACATCAAATCAAATCCTCTTTTTTTTGTTACAAATGCAGTCCTTTGGATTAAGGGATTTAATTTTGGTTTGGTAGCTGACTGACTGCTTTCTGCAACGTTATTTGTAGTTGTTTGCATTCTGATCCATTTTACATTGTGGCTGCATATTTGCAACAGTAGCCGTCTCATTGGGTGCATGTGGCCACAGGGGGCTGCCATGACAACCCCTGCCAGGCTGGGGCTGCTTTCCTGCTGCTGTCCCCAGGATACCGCCTGCTCTCCTAAGTCTCTTGTGCTATTTGGTGTAATTTGGTGAGCAAACAGCAAACGCCTTGGGCTTATTGCCATATAAAACACCACACGTTTGCAATAGAAAGCTTTCCTTGTATTTAACTAGAATATTTTTCAGTCAAAACATGTTACCGGTAAACAGTGTTATGCAGAAGTGGTTGTTTGGATTTGGCTGCACAATTTATTGGCAAATTATTATTATCGCAACACTGAGTGATGCAATATCCATGTTTGCAATGAGTCGCAATGTATCAAAGAGGTCTTCCATTTTATTTGAATTCAATTTTTCTCAGATTTTATTAGCACAGCCTACAACAAAAATACATAGTTTAAGTAGAAGGCTTTAAGTTTGAGAAAAATGTAGCTCCCTCTGTTGCTGAAATAATAAAAAATATAATTATAATTATTTAAGTTACTTTGACATCAAAATATTGGCCCTCAATATGCATTTAGCCTCACAGATGATCAATTTTATCACGGTTTTCCAAATTTAGTTTAATTTGAGCCTCATTTTGGACCTAAAGTCTTTGACATTTTGATATCTAAAGTTTTCCTCATATTTTGGAGCTTTACTTTGGATTATTGTAAAAAAAATATATATATATATTTTCTTCTCTCTTCTTTTTTACATTTATTCAGGAGGGATGCAAGACTTCAACTACCTCTATGGAAACTGCCTTGAAATCACAGTGGAATTAAGTTGCTGCAAACATCCACCGGCTGATAGTCTCCCCAAGGAATGGTCAATGAACAGGGAGTCTCTGCTGGCCTACATGGAGAAGGTACTGGGCTTAAAACAAAACGCTTAAAGGAAATAGAAAGTTTGTTTTAGATTCGGCGCGGTTAAATTGTTTTTCCTCTGATGCTCAGGTTCACATTGGCGTCCGTGGATATGTAAAAGAAGCAGTCGGAAGAGCGGCGCTTATTAACGCAAGCATTGTTGTTGAAGGAATTCGCCATAATCTGACAACTGGAATGTTTGGGGACTATTACCGTTTGCTGCTCCCAGGAACATATAACATCACAGCTGTGGCGCCAGGGTGAGCGCAGTCTGTCTTTGGATAATGGTTTTGACTTAGAAGATTATCAAATTGCATGACAAATCACTTTTTTTAATGACGGGACTCCACTGTTGTGCGATGCTGTAGACAACCCCCCCAATGAAAGTGCATTTCCTGGTTAGAACCTGTTAGACTACACATACACAAACAACTTAAAACTGACCGTTTGTTATGTTTCCCCTGAACACAGGTATATTTCAATGACAGTCCAAAGTGTGCAGGTCTCCGAGGGCAAGGCAACAGAACTTAATTTCACCTTGGCGCCTGTAAGTGAACCCGCAGCTTTGACCACGCCGTCCCCACCAATGACTAGTGATGCGCACATTCCCAGCATTACTTCGAGCTCCACAAACTCCAGTGCTAATGAAGCAGATTCCTCTGTGGAAAACACAACTCCTGTGTTACCAACTCAGCACCAGCCGCTTCAGCCGCAAGAATTCAGACATCACAACTTTGCGGATATGGAACTGTTTTTACGCAAGTACAGCACCGACTTCCCCTCGATCACTCATTTGTACTCTGTCGGGCATTCAGTTGAAGACAGAGCACTGTATGTGATGGTCATCTCCGATAATCCCAAAGTACATGAACATGGTAGGTTTTACTTGGAAGTTATCCATACATTTACACCTGCACTTTCTCTACTTTATACCTTGCGTTCATTCATTTTTCTCTTCTCAGGCGAGCCGGAGTTTAAGTATGTGGCCAACATGCACGGCAATGAGGTAGTAGGCCGCGAGTTAATGCTTAACCTCATTGAATACTTATGCCGAAACTATGGCACTGACCCAGAAGTCACTCATTTGGTTGACAACACTCGTATTCACATCATGCCTTCGATGAATCCTGATGGCTACGAGGTCGCCGTAGAAGGTAAGAGAGGCCATCACAACACGAATATCCATACCACATTATTTTTATAGTTTTTTTTTCCAAGAATCCTTTTCGTAGTCCCTCTGGGGGTAATACAAGTGTTAATGGGATGATTTGGGGTCTTTCATCTGCCCCTGGTGTCTCTGGCCAGAAAACCACCCTTGCAACTTTCCCTGCTCTGACCCGGAGACCCAACACACACTAATGGAACCATGAAGAAGAAGCTAACAGGCTAACGGGCAAAGCTAACTGTGGGCTAGCACCACTTTAGCAGTATTTACAGCAAAGTTGAGTGAAAGCGAAAGCAGCAAAAAACGCAACATGCTTCGACACCTGCATTGGCGCTTATGGCCTCTAGGGGCATGAGTTACTTAGTTCTGCTTTAACATGTAACAAAACAATATATGACAAAACAAAAAGAGAAACAGAATTGCGACCTACGAGATACAGTACACGTAATAATACAAACATACAAGATTTCACCCTCAACACTGCTGAGGAGCACTTCATGTTCCTTCCACCGCATTTGCAACACTTTTTACGGCAAGATAATTTATGAACCGGTCCCAAATTTGATGAAAAATACTGGCAAATGGAAAACTTTTCCTGGGAAACAACATTTGTACTTAGCAAAGCTTGGGTTTGAGCCACCAAGTGAGTTTCGACCCCCCGCCTTTTTACAAAGACAAAAATTGGCCGTGAGCAAACTTGCCTTGAGAATGGTCTGTTGATGTTCTTCAATGACAAAAACAGAATAAATAGAGAAATAAAGTTATGAGAAAGCTTGTACAATATGATGTGGTATTCATCTATATTGCATTACTGCATTACTGTATTCCAGGCGATGTCCAAGGTTATAAAGGTCGCAACAACAGCAACAACTTTGACTTGAACCGCAACTTTCCAGACCAGTTTGTCAGCATCACAGAGCCCAGACAGCCAGAAACAATTGCTGTGATGAATTGGCTGAGGAGCATCCCCTTTGTTCTGTCAGCAAACCTTCACGGAGGTAACACTTATTCATCCTCCGTCGTGTTCGCCGCCTCTTACATAGTTTAACTTTACTTTTTCTACTCTAAAACTTAGGTTCCTTGGTGGTAAATTATCCCTATGATGATGACAAAGACATGGTTACTCAGTACAGTCAGTCGCCAGATGATGAGGTCTTTCAGCAGTTGTCCCGAGCCTATTCACAGGTAATCTGAAGCCGTGGATTTTTGATCTGATACTGTCTGCATGTGGATTCATGTTACAATGAAAAATAACAGGTGCAGACAGATCAGGGGGGTGTTTTTAATACAGGACTACAGTGGTTGTCATTGTTTTGTGCAGGAAAACCCCATGATGCACAATGGCCACCCTTGTGAAAAACTGTACAGAGATGAATATTTTACAGATGGCATCACCAACGGCGCCAACTGGTACAATGTCCCTGGTAGGCACTTTTCCCCCGTATCGCTCCTGATCGTCTTTTAGCTTCTGCCGTGCCTGTTAAATGCACGTGGCACACTGTGTTCTTGTGAAATACAAGAACACGTTGTTTATCTCGGTCCAAAGGTAACCACTCCTTTTACTGACTTCTGCAGAAATGCGTTATTCTCTCATAACCACGTTCAAACAGGGCTCATTATTGATTTTGAATTATCATTTTATTCACTGATATTTTAAAGTGTAAAGTAGTTTATCATGTAGCGCAGGTTCTCTATAAAATTTGCTTAGCTGTAGGCCTGTCACGATAATAAATTTGAAGTTCGATATATTTAGGCAGGAAAGTAGCGCGATAAATGATATTGACTCTAACAACACTAGATACTGTCAACTCTCAGGCATAAAAGTGACAGTAAACCTTTGTTCTAAAAGTGAATGAAGAACAATAGGGGGGATGCTCATAAATGTACAAATGTATAGTTTATCTGTAATTTATAGGATGATAAGTCGATTATAGTAATTATCGTGACAGCCCTACTTAGCTGTCGAGATCTGGCAAGTATTTTCGTACATAAATGATAAATTCAGATCCTGTACAACAACTGCAAACCAATTGTCGGTATAGTTGTGCTGTCTTTGAACGTTTGTGCAAGATTTAAAAAAAAAAAAGTACTGTCTCTGTGTGAGCATAGACTTCAACACAATAGCGTAGGAATTTAGCATATGTGACAAGGAACAACTATGTTTCAGGTGGAATGCAAGACTGGAACTACCTGAACACCAATTGTTTTGAGGTGACCATCGAGCAGGGCTGTGTGAAGTACCCCTGGGCTAAGGATTTGCCTGGGTATTGGGAGCAGAACAGACGCGCCTTGCTTCAATTCATACATCAAGTAACAACTTCAGCCCTTACCACTGTTTTGTTGACTTTCTGTGGCCTCATGATGCAATTTTATTAACATGTGATATGTTTCCAGGTGCACACTGGTGTAAAAGGCAATGTGTCTGACATACTTGATGGTACAGGGATTTCTAATGCCACTATAAGTGTGCAGGGCATAGACCACACTGTCACTACTGCCCTTACTGGTGACTACTGGAGACTCCTGACCCCTGGCACTTACTCCATCACAGTGTCTGCCCATGGGTAAGTTAATTTGACCTGAAAATACCAATAAATATAATTAGGGCGGCATGGTGTTACAGTAGATCAAATTGCAACATTCTGTCATCTTGAATATGGCAAATAACAATTAGGCAATATATTGTACAGCCCTAATAATAACAAAAGAACTGGAAAGGTCTCAATTTAACAGGATTTTTATTTCAGGTATAAACAGGAAAACACCTATGCAACGGTTTCAAAGGATAGAGTGGAGGTGGTGGATTTCAAACTGACACGCCTCCACTCTGACGCTAAAGGACCGGCTCACAGCGGCCCCCAGCCCACTCAAAACCCATCAGAGAAGGAATTTCAGAGCTTAATCAAGGAGCTGTCTCTAGGCCAGGGCTTGGACCAGCTGGTGAAAAACACGGCGACAGAAAACAGCTTCCGATACCGTCGTTACAAAGAGATGTCTGAGTTTATGAGGGGCCTTAACCGAAACTTTCCTAAAATTACATCGTTGCGAAGGTACGTGGGGAGCCTTCTGTGATTAACTCCATTGCTTTGAGCCCATGTAAAACTGTCCCCATTTGTTCCGTCTAGACTTGGCCAAAGTGTGGAGATTCGGACCATTTGGGCTCTTGAAATTTCTAACCAACCAGGTGAGGCAGAACCATCTGAACCCAAAATTCGCTTTGCAGCAGGAATCCATGGCAACGCGCCCGTCGGCACAGAGCTTCTGCTGGAATTTGCAGCCCTCCTTTGTATCAACTACGGCAATAATCCAGCCATTACTAAAGTATGTTTCAGCCGTTTGACAGAATTCAGTTTACAAATGCCAGATTATAAAATGTTCTTCTTCTTTAGCTCATCAATGAAACTCGGATTGTGATTGTGCCTTCAATTAATCCCGATGGACGGGAACAAGCTGTTGAAAAACAATGTACTTCAACGCAGGGTCTGACAAACGTTCATGGCAAAGACCTGGACACAGACTTTTTTGGTAAGCTGTAGCGACATGTCTGAATAAGCGTATCCAAATTTTAATTTCGATTGTCCATTCTCCATCAGGAAATGCCTCACAGCGTGTTGTAGAAGCTCAGCCTGAGACGAGAGCTATCATGGATCTTATTCAAGAAAAAGGCTACACATTGTCTGTGGCCCTGGATGGAGGCTCCCTGGTTGCTACTTATCCTTATGATAAGCCTGTCCAGACTGGTGATTATTGATCATTACTAGATTGGATAGGAAACACAAAGTGAATGGGAAAATTATTTATTGGGAATTTTATTATACATTTTTCAGTTGAAAATGAAGGCACGCTTAAGTATCTAGCGAATGTTTATGCCCGCAATCATCCCAAGATGCACCTTGGCAACACTGGATGTTCTAATAATGGGCAAAGTATGCAACTTGTGCACTTTCCACAACTTTATGGTTGTATATATAATTATATATTTTTTTGCAGCAAATGACATTCCTGATGGGGTCATGAGGGCAGCGGAGAGACAGAGTCACATGGGCAGTATGAAGGTAAATGCTCGCTGATTGAAATCCATTTATAGTTTGAGCTTTTTCATCAATATATTACATTTTGTGATTCCCCCAAAGGACTTCAGTATGGACTTTGGCCACTGTCCTGAAATCACAGTGTACACTGGCTGTTGCCTGTTCCCCCCAGCTAAGCAGCTGGCCACTCTGTGGGAAGAGAACAAAAAATCTCTTCTTAGCATGCTAGTGGAGGTATGCTGATTTTTTTTCTTTTTTTTCCCCTTTTCAAAACTTACAGAATACACGACAAAATACAAGACAGAAAATCATAAAAAGTCTTTATTTCATCCAGGTCCACAAAGGGGTACGTGGTGTTGTGCGAGACAAGAGCGGAAAGCCTATAGCTGGTGCTATTGTAGTGTTAAATAGTGGGGTAAGAGTTCTGACAGGAGAAGGTGGCTACTTCCAGGCTCTTCTGGAACCAGGCAGCCACAGCATTGAAGCTGTTGCAGAAGGCTACCAGCAACAACGCCAGGAGGTAAACAGTGCAAAAATATTAATCTTTCTTTAAGGTCCTGTTTCTTTCTCTATTATACTGCCTGTTATTGACAGGCACATTAGTACAACAAAATCAAAAGTTGTAAAAACAAAACATGTGATTGTTTTTTAACTCATAAGCCATCAAAAGTCAATACCTAGTATTTCTAAGCAAGTGCGGTTTCTTCTATATCGTCTATGTCTAAAAAGGGAGTAGGACGAAGTATACAGAATCTTTCAGAAATGTCCAGCTTTCCATTTGGCTGCTCTGAAATATGAAATGTGGGATAGGCTAGTTCTTCAAAAAGATGCTCCTTAATTGTACGGCCCAGTTTGAGGCAGTAAGGTTTGATATTTCCACAAGACTGAAGAAGAAGAGGGTCGACCACAGAATGATAAGTGGCTTGGTACTCCGATATAGTGAAACCATGGATTAAAAGTGGCTGTGTCATTGTGCTATTGGGGCTGCTCTGCTCCTTGTCCTTGTCACTGCTGAGCAAACAGAGGTCTGGAAGAATTGCAGCATTCTTTAAAAACTTGTCCTCCAAGGGTCTTTCCGATACACTTTCAACATCTGCTGTGTATTTTTGGTTCACTATATAATTTCTGTTCTTCGTAGTTTCTCCATACTTTTTTGGACACCTGATTGTGTGCCTCAGACCATAGGGACTCATGTCATATTCCTGAAATTTAAAGCGCAATAAATACCTTCATTTAATACAAATTAATAGATAAGCAGTGAAGACACTTACCCTCTGTATGTGGCGGGACATTTTCTCTTGCTTTTCAGAAACGCGTTAAACAGACACACCTGCAACTAATTGCCTTCAATGGCTTGTTGTCTTACCTTTACCCGTGACAAATGATGAAGGCTGTACGCGAGTCTGTATTTAGTCGTTGCAACCTTAAAGTTTCATTTCTGTCTTTCTTTCTTTTAGGTTGTTGTATCTTCATATGAAACGGCTTGCTTCATAGTTATTGAGTTTGACATGGATAATAGTATATTTGGGCTGCCAAGAGAGTTTGTTGTAGCCAGTGCAGGTAAGCTTTTGACTTGATGATCTTGCATGTTCCATAAAATAATTGTCAAAAGTAATGTATTTTTATTGTACTGTTATATGCATGTAAAATTCTGTCATCATTTTGTAATTGATCATTTGTCCATCCTCTGGCCTTCTGCAGCTGCGTCCATGACTGCGTTAGTGGTAACCGCATGCATCATCTGGTGTGTATGCGCTGCCAAGTCGAACCACCAAAAGGATGGGTTTCACCGTTTACGGCAACATCGAGACGATTATGAAGATGAAATTAGGCTCACATCAATGGGCTCCAAGAAATCGCTGCTTTCTCATGAGTTTCAAGATGAGAGTGAAAGTGATGAAGAAACATTATATGCCAACAAAATCTGACAGCGTGTTGGAATCGCAGCATGACTGTTTGCTCATTTTTAATGTCCTTTTAAATTGAAGCCCTTGTAACAAGGAACTGATAAATGGCAAATATGATGATGAAAGATGCAGCCTCTGCATCACTGTGAAACGACTGCTCACTTTTCCACTGGAGAATCTCCTTCTACTGGTTTGCTGCCTGAATTAACCTGTCAGAGATTTCAATGTTGAAGTTGAAGAATTGCTGCTTGTTTTCACATCATTCACCAAGACTCTGGACGGAATAAAACTGGATTAAGCCCTAAACTCAACATTTTTATTAATTTCAGCTTGAGAACAATTATCCCAGAAGCAGCCATACGCCACAAAATCTTCAATGTTTTTTTTTTTTCTGTATCCATTAATGTGCCTTGGCGTTTGTTTCACTCTGGTTGAATCTTCTCAGGTGGTAGAAGGACTGAAAATTATTTTAAAGACTTTTTTTTTTTTTTGCACTGTTTCGGTGTAGATTTTATGCTGGCTGTTCTTGGAGGTCATCACTTTCCCTGTGTCATTCGACAAGGCAAATGTGAATGTATTTTTGTGTGTGACTGAGGTATTGCATCTTCTTTAGCATCTGCCCTGATTTTCAAAACTAAGTTGAGTGCAATGCTGGTGGTGTGTGAATACTTGTAACTGTGTGAAGATTGAATTAGCAATTTGCCTTGATTCAAAGGTATGAAAAAAAAAAACTTTATGTGTCAGATGTGAAAGATCTTGTGAGTATGAATCACAATGATATAGTTGTGAATATTTTTTATGAACTGGAAGCTGATGTGCATAATTTGTGTTGCATTTAACCATGTTGAAGACTTTACACATTTTTGTAAATTTTTTGTGATCTTGATATGCTATCATTCAGAAATGCAATAAATACACTTTGGTTCAGTGATGTCTTAATCTCCTATTGAGTGCCATTTTTGTTGTTGACATTTTTCCCCCCCAAGTCTGTTTGAGGAAATCTAGTTCAGCAGTCAGACGTGCAGTACCCACCTCAAACAACAACAGTGGGACTAGTTGTAGGATGAAAGCCACCATTGAGCCTTTTCTTTTGCTTTTTTAACCCCTAATGAACAAAGATAGAACGAGATAGAAAGAACTAACAAGTGTTAATAGGTCTCAAAAACTCAGTATTGCACATTTTATGCGAGGAGTAAGGCTTTTACGGTATTCTCTATGAAAATCTGTTATAAACAATTCCATATTGAAAGAAGTGGGACATTATAACAGGTGTTATAGACGTCCTCTAGATGTCGCTGCTCAGAAATTAAAGATGTTTAAAAAAAAAACGCCTGTCACGTGATATATCCGCACCCCGGAAGTTGGTGACGTCTCAGAAAAACAAAGATGGCAGGGATTGGGAGCAGCGGCTACTGGGAAGGTAAACCAGTATTAAATGTTCACGTTATTCTTTTCGGCCTCGACACCTTTTGGGTGCATGCTGTGCAATCTTGTCAGTGACATACCGACAGTGTCAGTGTTGTTTTGTACAGCCTGTGCGTGCAGCTGACCATGGCAAGTCAGGGTAAAGCACAAATCAGGCTATCAACATACTGCACGACACACACCGTGCTGAAGTTCATGTTAAGCTGTGAAAATCCGTAGCTGTATTGAGGCTACTTAACATTTCACATGTGTCACGGTAAGATATATTGAAGTTAAATACTCGCTTGGTGTTTCTGTTGGTGGTGTCAGCCTTACCAAGTTACACGATGAACTTAACACATCTGTTTCGATACTTACTTAACACATGTTGGCTTGTTCTTGCCTAAATATGACACATTTTACGTCCCATACAGATCTCCGAAAACAGGCCAGACAACTGGAAAATGAACTCGACCTGAAGTTGGTCTCCTTCAGTAAACTGTGCACGAGCTACAGCAGCTCCAGAGATGGACGTCGAGGAGAAACGTAAGATTTCCTCTGTACAGCACATTAAACATGTATGATTAGGATTAAGATATAGGTGACCCTTTGTGCTTCAGTATGAGTCAACATTAAAGCCTAGTTTCCTTTTTTTTGTTCTTAAAAACTATCAGAGGAGTGACATTACTCTGAAATAATTTTATTCCAGTTGAAGTAAATAGCCAAATAATTACTTTTTTGTAAGAGTAAAAGAGTACTTGGAGAAAAAGCATGTTTGGTTAATGGCGTTATACCTGAGCTTTGAATAACAAATAGTGAAAGAGGAAGCCACAAAATGTAAATGTTAGCTTTGGTTCAAACTCATACTGATTCTTCACAGGGACAAATTCATCAGCACATTTGTTAACTTGCACTTTTTAGGGTCTCTTTGACAGAAATGCTACAAAACTAGCCTACAAATTCATCAAATTGTTCAAAGTCTATATTATAATTAGAGGCACAGTGTTAAGGCGGCACCTTTAAGGTTTGCATTTTAGTAGTGACATATTTATGAGACACAAAACATAAAATAATGTGAAAATGCCAAATAAAATTGCATAAAAAGACTTAATTCTGATAAGCCTGAACATGAGGCTTTTGTCCATAGATCTAAATAACAGAGATCGGCGGGGCCCATTCATAGTAATGATCCGAGTGGTCTGTGAAATTAACTCAAGAAGCCTGCTCCGTAAAAGGTCCACAGTGCTCCTCCAGAGAGTGTCAATCATCAATTTAGGCTTCCACTGCTTATTTTTAATATACAAAAACCAGTGTGGTTTAAAATATGTTCCCTACCCCACTGTTGTCACATGGGTCATAGTCATTTTTAGGCTTTTAAGCAGTGCAAACGAGGCCTAAAGCTATAGTAGAATCCTGTTTACCAAGTGTCTTTTTGAGTCGCCCCTGGCCACCGGGGGTGATAATACAGCAATGTCAGCTCTCTGCCAAGAGGACCAAATAGAAGAGCTTTCCTCGCCCATTGTCACTTCAAATATTTACTCACTGTGGGAATGGTAACAACAAAGATATTTCATGACAAGTAAAAGTAAATAGTGCTGTATGATAGTTCAGTTACCTCAAAAAGTTCATTGAGCAATGTAACTGACCACTACCCTGCCTCTAAAAACAACCCAGCACTTTATTGACCGCTTCTCTTTTAACAGGTCTGACACGACCCCTCTCCTCAACAACTCCACCCAGGACAGGATGTTTGACACCATGTCAGTGGAGCTTGAACAGCTGCTGGCAAAAGTAAGTCTTCCACTCAAACACATAAGCAGCCCTTTAAACTATTTCACTTAAACATGTATTTTGTGTACTTTGCAGCTAACTGCCGTCAATGATAAAATGGCAGAGTACACAAACACACCTGGTACTGCGTCTCTTAATGCTGCCTTAATGCACACTCTTCAGAGACACAGAGACATCCTGCAGGTTTGTCCGCGTGACTTCCCCTGCAGTTCTTTTTTTGTTTCTGAAAAGAAAACAAAATGGATAACTCATTAATTATATTTTTTACTCATTCTTTAATACATGTGTTTTCCTTTTTTCAGGATTATACACAGGAGTTTCACAAAACTAAAGGAAACTTTCTGGCCATCAGGGAAAGGGAGGATCTGCTTGGATCTGTACGAAAAGATATCGAGTACGTAGGTTATGGTCATGCATCACGCAGCACACACCGCTCTTTACAGAGCTCCTTAATTAATTACAGTGGGAATTATGATTTCAATATTGCTATTTTAGCAACTGCTTTGTTTTTTTATTTGTCTTTTGACTTTGGGAGAAAAGTAAATTAAATGTGTGTATATTTATACTGTAATTGTTGACAGTCTGGATAGTTGGATACCCAAATGGAATTTCAGAATTATTTTGTTATATTTGGGCCAGTCCATTGAAGTACCACTGTATATTAGAACAGTAGCAGTAACCATGATACCACTAGGGGGCAGCGGAGATCTTCAAACTAAGATTCTTCTTTGTCTGCATTAATTACAATGTAGAGAATAACGTAATACCCATTTAACATTTAACATTACATTTAAAAATGTATACGTATTAAAACTGTTAATTATTTCAGCAGATTATCACTCATCTCTCATTGCTCTGAATAATTTACTGTTTTCTTCTCTCAGGACATATAAAAGTGGGTCAGGTGTCAACAACAGACGAACAGAGTTGTTTCTTAAAGAACACGAACACCTCAGAAAGTAAGTATATTATTGTTACAGTGGCGCAGATGGTAGAGTGGGTCGTCTTATGATCGGAAGGTCAGGGGTTCGAATCCCGGCTCCTGCAGGTGCAGATTGTTGTTGTGTCCTTGGGCAAGACACTTCACCCAATGCCTATGTGAGAGTGGTTGATGGTGGTCAGAGGGACAGTAGGCGCAGATGTAAGCAGCCTCGCTTCTGTCAGTCTACCCCAGGGAAAGCTGTGGCTACAAATGTAGCTTACCACCATCAGCATGGAGCGAAAGAACCCCCCTCCCTTTCATGTGTGAAGCGCTTTGGATGTGACTTGTGTCATGTGAAAAGCGCTATACTAATAAGATTCCCTTCCCTTCCCTTCCCTTGTTCCCTTCGACAAGTCTTTGAAAATAAAGAAGCAAGAGGTACCAGCTTCCAGATAAAGAGTTTTATGAAGCTACTTTTTGGCAGCCATTTTCAATCTCAGCAGTTCAGAAGCTGCCAAGTTTTGGGGTTTCACAGTTTGTTCTGGCAAAGTAACGACCACAGCTTCCCAGAAGTCAAGGCTGAGATAACTCATTCTGATTGTACTGCACAGCTATTTAGTCGGTGCTAAAATCTCCTGTGCTTCTGAGGATTGCTTTTGTTATTGTGGCATATTATTATCACCAATTCCAATAAGCTTTTAAATCGTGTCTTTGTAAAAGCATGTTGGAGACCATTTTTACTGCAACATTCAATCATGATACAGCAAGTGAGGTGTGAGAAGCCTCATGAGTGTGAGATTGTTTGTCAGCAGGGCGTGAACACCTTCTGGCATTATACACGGGGATCCAGTCTCATTTTGCGTCATCTGCGACTTAGTATTTCCAGAAACTAGAAGCACATGAGTTTATCCTCTTGTTAAAAGTAGTGTCTCTACATTGTTCATTCATTTATGTATAACCCTTGCCCTACGTTACTGTACTGTACCTTGTCAGTGATCCTCCAACACACACTTTGTTCAAGGTCATCAATAGTCTTTACTCTCTGTAATAATGAATGCAATACCATGCCATTTTTAACACCTGCCTTTGTTTACTTTATCCACAAATCTTCCTCTTCAAATGTACACACAGTCTGTACATGTTCAAATCGACCCCTTTGACTTTTTCCCCACAAAATGTCCGACAAGAGCTGTGATTTTAGTGGTGCAGAATAACCAGTGAAGGCAGAAGTGGTTGCTCACAGCAGGTAATCTCCTGTAATGGCTGATGTTCATGAATAAACTAGCAGGTGAAAGTCCATTTGAAGTTCATTTTGCAAACGCTTCTGTGCCTCTGGTCATTGGTGATGTAAGATGGCTTTGGACCTCAGGGAAGATTTAAACTTAATTTTACACATATTCAGTAGAGAGCTAGGCAACCTTCAAGTTCATCCGCATAAGTATCGTCTGCTGAGTATGGACAATTGTGCTTTTACCTCTTCCTTCCTGGCTGGATTCCATCTTGGGAGTTTGTCTGATATGCTTAATCTTGGATCTGGGCACTCAGAGCTGCCGCTATAGTAAAGACGTGTTTAATCATTGAAGAAAAAACAAAAAGAAGATGTATATTGTTTTCCTTTACAATATTAAGTGGATGTGATCTACTTTGTTTTGCAGTCTATTTAGACTTGTCGCTTGCAGAGGTGATGGCTGCATGTGGATGATTGAACACTGCGGTACAAAGATATAACAGTTAATCAGTATTTCACTGCAGTAGTGGGTTGTGAATGAGCCCCAGGCTTTGATTTGTGGCCACTGTTCCTCTTGGCTTTGCAGTTTGTGGTGGATGCCAACGGTGCCAAGGCAATTTTCCTTGGCAAAGTAATGAAAGTTGTTATTTAAAAAATATATGGCTGGAGCTGTGTGTTTCCCAAAAACCCAGCACAATCAGTGAACAGTTGGAAGAAAGTGCTTGTTTTTGCTTCAAAACACTATGGTGCCAATGTTCCTTTGTGAACCCCTGCTTGCTTCTATTAGAGCAGAGAGAGCATGAGGCTTTAGGCCATACCCAACAAAAATAAAGAAAATGGTGATCATGGCGGCGTTCTGACTCTAGGTCCCTACGAACTTTACATGTAAATGGTAAATGGTTACTGGACTCAACTTATATAGCGCTCAAAGAAAATGACTGATTCTAACGCAAGAGATTCCTCCTGTGACAACTCTGAGGGGTTTTACAAAACACAATGGTTTAGTTTATTAAAGTGTATGCATTTTAATGAGGCTGAAATTTGTAGGTCTCAAATGGGTTTAGCTGATCAGCTAGCTATTAACTTTTAAAAAGCTGCTTTCTTCAGGACCATTATGGACTCTTTGCAGTAAAAAAAATCCACAGAACTCCACAAAAACACAGCGAAGTACAAAAGTATCCAGTAAAACAATGTGGAGACAACCATAACCAAAAGAGGGAGGTTGCTGCCTGTTGTACTGCATGTCCTTTTATGTTCACATAGAACAATAGAATTAAAGATGTGGGCAGAAAAATGCAGCTAATGAGCATGAGTTAATGATTGTTCAAAGAATTACTGATCAGAGCGGACGGAAGAAACCCACTCAGTGCCATGCATCTCACAAATAATGATACCATATTATCATTTTCTTTTTGTAGGCCATAATGAAGCAGAAATTCTTCATTGCTGCTTGATGTTCTTTGCTCTTTGCAACAACACTCTCCTTTTTAATTTTTTTTAATTTAACACATTTGCAACCAGAAGTCCATTTAATTACCACTTTTGCCTGCCAGCTTCAAAGTTGGAGCCATTTGCAATCCACTTTCAGCACTGTATTCATTCCTTTTCACTCGTAGTAGTGCAGTCGAGGGTTGCAGCGCTGGAATTTATTTTGGTCATTTACTATTTACTTCTTACATTAGGCTTGCATTTACTCTAAATTTCCTCATTAGTAATACTTACCAAAACCTAAAAGGCTGTTTATAGTCATTAGCAGAGCACAAAGCACACGAAGATGAATGTTCTGCCCTCAAATAGGCCTTTCTCTGGGGAGATATTTGGTCAATACTCGACCACAAGAGTAACATGAAGAAGACCAGCTCCGTGGCCTAAATGACATGCAGTTTAATCATTTTTGATTTTGTACGTGAAAACGTGTATTGTGTGTTTAAAACTAATTTGCTTTCTTATTTTGTTCTCATCCATAGTTCAGAACGACTGGTCGATGACACAATAAGGTAATGTCCACACTCACATTTCCCAGTTTTCAAGTTGTTAAATGCACATAGATTAAAAACAGATCTTTAGTTAGACATTGGGACGACCCCGAATTATGACTTGGATATTGGCCCGTCCACATGTCAACTGGGGACTCCGCTGAGGGTGCGGGACTCAGCAAAGCGATTGTTCCTGACTGAGGAGAACATGATCTGCCTCACGCTGCTCCAGGCCAGGGCTGCGGACTGTCCCCTCAGTAGCCCTCACCCGTACGAGCTGCCATTACCTCATCCATATTCACTTTGACACCGGTGTTGTCATAATATTGATTTGGATGTACTCACACATTAGTATTGGTGTAACTTCTGTGTATTTGGTGTAATCTGTAAAAGTGTTAGTGAGTATAAACATGGACCCAACTGTGCACTATTTTATTTACTATCTTTTGCTTGGATTATTAAAAAATAAAGGCAGATTTAGTTTGTGGTTTATTGTGTCACTTTTTTCTTTCAGCATTGCCATGGCAACCAAGGAGAACATGACATCCCAGAGAGGCGTGCTGAAGTCTATACAGAGCAAGGTCAACACTTTGGCCAGTATCCTTCATCACCGTATGTCTTTGTGCTGAGCATGACTAAAATCATTAACATACTACAGATTTTTGCAAACACAGCCAAAAACACATCTTGAGTCTTAAGTGTGGCAAAGTTAACTTTTAGTCATGATTTGTTCACGACTTTATTTCCATTTAGCCTCTTTTAGGGTAAAGGGGGTGGGGTAAGGGGGATTGCCCAATCACCCCCACGAAGTTTAGCCGCTAAATTATAGGATGATTTGTACAAACTGGACATCACAGACTGTTTTAATGCAATAAGGACGGGTTTAATTCAAAAGGAGGGGGCGTTGTCCAAAGGGGCCTCAGACAATGCTCCTGGCCTTTGATACAGCAACACGTGCACGACTGAACACAAAGACCAAGACTTCCAGCGGGTAAGCGAAAGTCTGGACGAGAAATTTGAGCACACAACTTCGCAGTCCTCTCCCTGATGGCCAAATTGATTAGGTTACATGTTGGGTCAATAAAATCCAAGAGAAATGACTGCTTGAGCGTTGTACCTAATATTTTACTCCTTTACCTCTAGTTGTCCTTAACCGTCTAATCTCAGACCGTTTCCCGACCATCAACAACCTCATCCAGCGAGTCAACCTGCGCAAGAGACGGGACTCTCTCATCTTGGGCTCTGTCATCGGCGTCTGCACCATCATCCTGCTGCTCTACGCTTTACACTGAAGCCCACGTCAGAGGGAGCCTTTGAGACTGTTTTACTGTGTACCATAATTGAGACTTTAATAGTTCTTGAAGAATCCTGGAGCCTCCTAACCCACGAACACTTTGGCCAGGATCAGCGTCAGAGATTTGTGAAGGAGTTGGTAGTTCAGCCAACATGAGAATCGAGACCAAAACTTTCCCCCAGGACTAGGTTTTAACAAGCTTGTGAGACTGTGAAGAGGAGGTTTTGGATGTAAGGATTTTTAATTCAGATAATGGGGATGCATTGTTCATAGCGCTATGTAAAATGTGAAATAATAAATTATTCATATCAGTGTGTGACACTATTACTATGCTGTTTATTTTTCAAAATACAGTATGAAACCATTCATGTTTTGACCTTGTTTTGTCTCTTAATGGTATCTTGACAAACATGCATTCATAGTGGTGTTGAAACGCAGCAGTTAGTCCACAAAATCATAGACTTTGACATACTTCATTTCACCCCTAGCCTATTTATTATGCCTTACACCAGAAGGCCACAGATTTAATTTTGACAAAACTTTCCAAGTGCAATATCCTGCAGTAGTAGAAATTACAAGTTGAGGGGAGTCCATCTGCAAAATGTACATACTGTGTGTATATATATATATATATATATATATATATACGTACTGTATATATGATTTCTCTGATCATCCCCACCAGTGTTCATTTCGTCGTCTAAAATATTTTGTCTTAATTTTAGTCAAAGTGATATTTTTGACGACTAAAACTAAATTAAACATTTTTTATGAGTTTTGGTCTCATTTTTCATGAGACTAAAACTATGACGACTAAAATAAGACTAAATAAAAATGAAAAGGGGAGACTAAAATCATCCAAACTTCTATTGACAGTCTGAAAGAGCCTCATATCATTTAAATTCACTGCCAAAGGAACAGCTCTGAGCTTTGTTCATGTGGGAGCAGCTCCATGAAGTAGAGGACCTTGATTAAATATGATTATAATGAATATTATAAGTCGACTAAATTGACATGCAATTTTAGTCGACTAAAACTAGACCAAAATTGAAGATATTTTTTTGCCTAAATCTAGACTAAAATTGAATTACATTTTTGTCTAAGACTAAGACTAAAACTAAATAAAAAATATGTTGAACACTGATCCCCAGAGCCTAGAATTGAGAAGAAACAGAGAAGTACATTTTTCATGTTCTTCAAATTTCCATATAGACTGGATTAGCAGAAACCTGTTTACAACACCAAAACGTTTAGGTTTTGTGGGGCGGTTAACAATTTAGCTTTATTAAGGTTCCAATAAACCCAATTTGTGAAGGAGAATGCTACTATTCTCCTTTCATTAGATGCCCACCTGTGTGGACAATGACAAATGATTGCACTTTACTCCCAAGCAGCCTGTATGCTCCAGCGCCAGCCTTTGTTGGTGCCAGATCTATACGACATGCAATCCAATCTACATTTTAAACAATGATGCTAAAGAATTACATTGAGATTAATGTTACAGCTTTGCGCCTATTGTAGAAGGCAAATGAGACACTGAGAAGTTGGACCATGCATGGCAATGTTTATTCCAGTCAGACATGCACAAATGTACAGCAGAGATGGGACACAGTACATCAAGGGGAACATGGTAAGATTTTAAGCAATGAAATAAAGGAGAGCAGTTCTTAATGTTTTGAACACCAATTAGTTTTGGATCCTTGGAGAGAGTATATATCACTTTGTCTTTGGATGTTGCTGTCTTATGATGTCTCATTTATATGTACAGGGATAAGTGGATAAATAGAGGAAAATGCTTGACTAGTGACAATATTTTCAAATGCTGCATAGTTTTAACTGTGTGAAACCCTATTGAGCTGGTGTGTCTTAATGTTTCCAATGTAGTACAGGTGTTTGTTAACACATCAGAAAATGGTGTCCATTTTATTTAGCTCAAATCAGAAGAAAAGACAATATCCTACACACAATATAGTATTTTTGATATGCGCCAGTAAGCCCTTACACTTGATGAAAATAGTTAACGTATTGTTTGTACTTTTGTTATGATCAAGGAGGCTAATGTGAAAAAATACATTTAGAAAACAAGGCTCAAAGAAGTGGATCACATTGACAGTGATAACAAATGTGCTTTTAGCAGAAGTGTGAGTTCAAACACAGACCGTTGTGATTCGTGCTTGTATTTAATTTGATTGAAATGTTTATGTTACACAGTGAAACTAGTCATTTACAAAACATTGTATTTGACCATGCGTTCATATTGCATAATTATATTGCCCATAAATACATTTGATAATACAGTATAAATAGCAAAACATTCATCGACTCAGAGGACTCTTGTTTCTTGGATTAACATGATTAGCTTGAACATCTTAAATGGTCGTCAATAATGAATGATTTTAAAAAGTATAAAAGTAAATTCAATAGGCAGCAGTCACGCCATCAGGTTAAGAAGATCTATGCCATGCTTGCACCAATGAGGAGTCTTCACACATTCATCTAGAGCTGGACATTATTTACACCAATCCCACAGTCCCTGTGCAAACCTTCAGCCTTTCTAACCCCAGTAGTGTAAAAAAGTCAACAAATCAAGTGTCACGATTATTTACATTTTGACATGCAATCGAATTGCACAAAGTATATAAAACTCACTTACAAGCACATCCTATGACCTCGTCACTCACATTTTCACTCGGTGCCAACCAGCACCAATCCAAGTATTTAAAGAAAGCGTTACAAACAAATAATAAGAATCGTATTCTTCAGATAAGTATGTTTCTGTAAATGTATGTTTGGCGATAAGAAACTTGCGAAAGTCCAAAGTTGGAATCCAGAATCTGTTTGGCCTTGTCCCAAATGTACAAAATGTGCAGGGGCTCCACATACAATTCTTCATTTTCACAGGAAGCACATTTCTCCATTTCATCATAGTCATTTTCACTGTTCTCTTTTTTAATCTGTGTATTACATTTAAAGTTTCCTTGCTTTGTCAAGCATATATTGTTGTATTTTAGAGCATGCATTTCATTTTCTCAGAATATTTTTGCTTACTTGCTACAGTATCAACTGTTATGAAATTATTTATAACCTGGACAATAATCTGAAACACACTGACAAAGTAGGAATGCTGAATTTACTACTATAAGAACAACATATTTGGAAGTATTATTACCAGACTTTTGTCAGTTTGTTGTGTCAGAAATCAAACTTTATCCAGGATAGAAATAATTCTGAGCTTAGCTGCTGTCTTTTTTTTTTTTTTTTTGCTATTCAATGATTATTACAATATAAAAAGAAAGTTTTATAATTTTCTCCTTGGTGGATCCACATTACTTCTTCCATGTCACTAGAAGAGAGCAGAGGAGACAAAAGCACACGGTAAGGTCAGATATAGACAGCGACAGGTTAAATCTCACTGCTGCAGTCCGCACAGTCACCGCAGTGCTAAATCAATCTACACACACACTGCTCAAAATGTGCTGAGCCCGGACACACAAACACACACTGGTGCCCCAGTGCAGCGATCATATATCACTCTGTAATGGTAATGCAGTAGGCCTCTGAGTGGACCAGCCCCGTTTAAGTCGCTGGTGTGAAAGAATGTGTACAGTTGTAGCTATGGTTAACAAAAGCAATATGCAAGGACTTTGTACACTCCAGAGTGCAATATGGGTTCAACATTAATTGTATTTTCCAATGGGCTGCACATTGTCACATTATTTCATTCGCAATGTTAATAGACAGAATATCCACATTGCAAGAAGGCACAATATTACATTTTAAAAAAATGTTATTTATGTTATTTATCAGGGATGTTGGAATCAGCATAGTTACAGCAGATTAGCAGCTTATAGCTAATGTAAATTTTCAACTCTTGTCCCTGGTTAGGCCTCTCTACACTGTATTTATCTAAAATGCAGTACTACAAGCAAAGCAAATACACAGTGACTTAATGATGAGCAGAAGTTCCATCTTACTTTGTTTTGTTGAAAAACACTGCAGTATGAGTGTACATATATCCTTCTTACGATATGATAAGATATAACTGTATGAACTCATGAGGAGAGAAAGGGTGTGATTACGTGAGACTGAGACGTAGACTATGATGATGACGAGGCCCAGGGCGATGGACACGATGCTGAGGAGTCGAGCCAGTAGTCCCAGTCTCCGAGCCCCGTCCATGTCCCCGTTCTGCAGACTGTTCCTGGACTGGACACAACACATCAGACATTTAACAACACCACAAATGTATCATAATGTCAGCCTCCGAGCATAGTTGCCCAACATACACAGATTTTTTTTTTCATTATAACTCGATTGCAGTGAGATTGCATTATTGAGCTACTGTGGCAATGCAATTCTGCCTTGTGAATCAAGAATAAAGACTGCATGACTTTGCAATGATAGTGAGTATAGCAAATTGCAATAAGACTTTTTATAGAGACAACTGGATTTCAACATCATAGGATAGGATTGGCAGCTATAGTTAATTTGCATAATTAGTCCACAAGGAAACTACACTGCCTGACCAAAAAACAAGTCTCTTCCTGGATTTAACTAACTGTTATGACTGTTGGTCAGGTCTTGGTTCAGGGCCCAAAGAATGAGATCAGCTGACTATCCTGAACATCCTGAATAACCAGGTTATTCCATCAATGGATTTCTTCTACCCTGATGGCACGGGCATATTCCAAGGATTCATCACATTGTGAAAGAGCGGTTCAGGGAGCACAAAACATCATTTTCATTTGCAGTCCAGACCTAAACCCCATTGAGAATCTTTGGGATGTGCTGGAGAAGGTTTTGCGTAGTAGTCACACTCTCCCATCATCAATACAAGATCTTAGCGGAACAATAAATGCAATGCTGGAACATTTTGACATTTCAGATACTGAAACAATGTCACAGTGAGTGTGCGCAGCAATCAAAGCTTAACGCGGCCCAACAATATATTAGAGCATGTGACCCTGTTATTTTGGTGAAGCAGGGTATGTCAGAAATACTTTAGAGATACAGTATTTAGTTTACTGACTTTTCAACTGTTGAAAAAGCCCTTCTGATCCATTTGTGATTAGTCTTTCAGCCCTAGAGTATAAGTTCATGTATGTATATCTACAGATGTTTGTGTTTTATTGTGGCATACGAGCTTACATGTTCATTCAGAAGTAACTTTTAAGATTGTCTATTCAAGACAAACCTTATTTCTATTTATTTAATCCTAAATAATATAATATAAAATATATGTATGGGAGGTTGTGCCAGGCATATTGTTTTAAATGTTGTAATCTGTACTTTATAAATAAAGTTTGATTGATTGATTGATTGATTGATTGATTGATTGATTGATTGATTGATTGATTGATTATTAATGCTTAAAGATTATTATTGAGAACATACAGTGGGAACCAGCTGTTTGCATACACATTATAAAAAGACACATTTGCATATTTTTTTTAATTTTTTTCCCTCACTGTCTGACATGAAACCAGAATTAACTTTAACTTTTTTAGTTTCTAAAAAGTAAAAAAAAATCAACTCTCATTCTTCTGGCATTTAGCAAATAGAAATAATTTGTCAAATTCTAATTGACCTAAAAAAGTAAAAGTTAATTCTGGTTCAATGTCAAACAGTGAGGAAAAAATATGCAAATGTGTCTTTTTATAAAGTGTATGCAAACAGCTGGTTCCCACTGTATGTTCTCAATAATAATCTTCAAGCATTAATAATCAATCAATCAATCGATCGATCGATCGATCGATCGATCGATCAATCAATCAATCGATCGATCGATCGATCAATCAATCAATCAATCAATCAATCAATCAATCAATCAATCAATCAATCAATCAATCAATCAATCAATCAATCAATCAATCAATCAATCAATCAATCAATCAAACTTGTGTATGTATGCATGTATATAATGTAATATATGTTATAAGTAGGCAACTGAGGAAACTTATGCTGCCGACCAAGATGCTGATGCAGTTCTACACAGCCATTATCGAGTCCATCCTCACCTCCTCCATCACCTCTGGTACTCCGGCGCTACAGACCAGGACAAGCATCGACTCTGCAGCACATTGCGCATGCTGCTGAGAAGGTGATTGGCTGTGAGCTCCCATCTCTCCAGGACCTGTTCACCTCCAGGACCCGGAGGCATGTAGGTTGGATCACAGCTGACCCGTCTCACCCTGGACAGACTATTCACCCCTCTCCCTTCAGGCAGGAGGCTACGGTCTATTCAGACCCTTACTTTCCACCGCTTTAACAGTTTTCCCCCTCCCCCATCAGACTCATGAATGATAACAAGATCCAATAACTCTTTATCAGACTCATGAATGTAATAACCGGTTCCAGCCATTTGCACTGCTCTCGTGCACTATGTGGTTTGTCCACACTCATATCTGCCGCTCTTAATACACCTGCACATCTGTGAATACAATACCGCTGTTGTTCAAATTGTTGCTGTCCTATCATACTTTTATTTTATTTTGTATTATTTATCTATCTCCATAATTTTCTTTATCCATGCCCTTATAGTCTTATAGTTTTAAAGTTTTCATAGCTTATTTTGTATCTAAATTCTTTGTTATATATTTTATGCTGCATGAGTGTACTGAGAAAAAATCCTAGTTTGTGAACCTGTTCTTAAACAATAGCAATAAATAAAATTCTGACTCTGATTCTGATGCTACCTATCCAAAGGTAACATACATTAAACACTGTATATTAATGTTAACTTGTCTCTTCAGTTAAAATCTGGACAGTAATTCATCTTGGTTCAGAGCTCTACGTGCGACTGAGACCCGATAGAGAGATGTGACACGCTGAGCCATGGAAGCCAACAGGCTGGACCTTGTGGCTGTGGCGCAGTGACACCACTGTATTTCACTTTGATGCTGAGTGAATAGTGCTATCCTTGCTGCAGGTGCGGAGACAGCATCATTTGTCTGAGCTATGATTGATGGCCCTTTTCGGTTTTGTGTTCTGCTCTCAATCACACCCGCCGCTGTTTGCATTGGACTCTCAATTCCGTTCACTGTGTGATATTGGAATCAAATGAGGCATGAGTTACAACTGAAACAATATGAAGGCAAATCAATCAATAAAGAAATAATAAAACACATGTTTAATTTGTGTATGCAATATAAACCGCCTATTGCAAAAAAAAAAAAGATGTCTGTGCAATTTTTGAAAATCAGTTGTCACAGGTCACTGAGAACCCACCATGGGGTGAACAAGTTAGAAAATATCTAATCACGAGTGCTGCAAAGTTAATTCATTCCTGATGCACATCGTGAATATGTCGAGGAAAGCATTAACATTATGAGAAAAAGATGAACAGCTAAACTAGTATTTCAAAACAACAGCAGGTTTTATTCATGAACAGACCATATGGAGACTGGAGATTTGTAATTTGCAGTGGTAATAAATGACCACAAAAGAACAGCTTCATGCTTTTGCTGGAGGGGATTTTAACCCCCATTCCATTGAGATTTTAGATTGAAAATTGCAGCCCTACACCTACAGGCTGAATGTCTATGGCACAAGTGCAAGAAAATACTGAATAAATCTTGAAATCAACAGATAACAGCCTAATGCCAGTAATGCCTATTTTCAGGAGCTGTCCTTGGTGCTGAATCCCGCTCAAACTTGACAAACTTGTGGTTTTGGCCTTTTCAAACATGTTCTGAAACGCAAGTGATTAGTTCAGCTGTTAATATTTCAGTCTTTTCTCAAACAGTGGAAGGCTAAAATGTGCAACATGAACCATAGACTGTAAAATTTTGAATGGACTATTATGGTCTACTTCTTCCTGAAGCCGCAAGGAAATGGCGGCTGGATCCGGGAATTCCTGGCTTTAATGGACTTTTCATTTAAACTTTTTTGCCCCAACATATGTAGCTATTGAACAATTCTATTTTTTCACTACTTCCAAGAACCCAGCCTAATTGCTAGCATGAACAAGCTTCAGCTAGACTGCGCTGAACGCTATGGGGAAGCCACGCGCCATCAGCTGTCTTAATTTTACAGTTGTTGACGTAATCATAATTGATAGGTTGTGTTCACATGATGTCACGACCAATGGGTGAGAAAAGCACTTCTCTTTGGTTCTCATGGCAAGGAGCTGACATTGCTGCAAAACCACCCCCTGCTGGCCATTGGCGACTCCAAAAAAACAAACTGTTTCCAATGAAGGCTTTACACCTCCCAAAAAACATCTTAAAAACCTGGCTCCAAAGACTTTTGTTATTTCTAAAAAATATAGTTTATTCCGTGTCAATGCTGAGAAGAGTAAAATACTTTTAAACACGCTGGTGTTATGTCATCATTAAAGTCATAGCTGTGAGCTTTTACTGACAGGGCTTTCCTGCTTTTTGTCCTTTTTGGAACATGTTTTGTCAGGAGACTGAACAGCCATCATGGATTCTCGCTCGAATGGAGTAATTACTGTACATGGGGCGGAGTGAGCAACGACAGTCTATTAATATTAAGTCTGGTTGGTGCAGCTAAGAATTCTAATGTGGTAACTATGGCATTAACTTTTGACTTGGTTTATGGTTGTTTGTGTCACAAAGTTCAACGTCTTCTTTCTTTGCATCTATGAAGTAAAGTCAAATTACTCTCTGATAAAGGTGTCCAAAAGTGGTTACAATATTCAACATCATGTGCTTGATGTTGGTCAGATGAAGGGACTTTCAGCCACAGATTTGTGAATCTGATCACAGGGCAAACATTTAGAGATTATCTGTTAGTAGGTTCCTTTCCATAGCTGTGTCACTCCAATTGAGTTGTTTAGTCCCCTGCCATATCATTCGTGAACACAACCTACTGCAATAAGATCTAAAAATCAAACCCTATGACCTTACTAAATCATGCCAAATAAATAAGTAAATAAATAATAAATCGGGCATTTGACTTTGTGCTCTGGAATATCACACTGACTATGTAATGCAAGGGGAATTTCAAAACAGAGATATGTCCACTTGTGTGACAGTAAACAGGAGAATTCGGGAGAGGACACGCTTCTCCCTTGAAAGACTGCAATGTGAAGCAGTGGGACGCACCGAGTCCCAGGGGAAGACGCGTTATTGATCCGGACTCACATCACAGAGAAAAGGCAGCCTCAGCACCTTGAATCAATGCGCACTGTTCCTCTTTCAGGAAACATGCACTCTTTAGCTGGCACATACAGAAGATCTAAGTCAAAAGTTCTCTGTAAACAGGATATTGTTTATTGGATGCAAGGGGCATTATGTGTGCGAGGGACTGAAGGGGATTTAATGGATCACTAGCGCAGTTTGCATAAAAAAACCTGGCCTTACTTCCTTTGTGAAAACAAACGGAGAGGGAGAGTAACTTAATCAAAATACATGCACAAAGCTTAAAATGATGACATACAATAATTTAAACTTTGTATATGAATTTTTAACAATGACTTTGTGCAGATGTGAGGCTCTTGATGAAAAGAAATATCACCTACCTGTAATAAAATATAGTTATGAAAGGGCTATGTTCACTGTATAAGGCTCATGTAAACATTGAATCAGTTAAGAAATTAAATAGACCACTGGGTGTTTCAAACCTTTCATCTGAAACAATTAGAGCTTCTGTGGAAACCCGTATATTAAGTTAAGCCCTGGTAGTATTACCCATGAGAGTCCATAAAAAATGCAAGCAGTCTTATGGGCAGGTCTGTCAGAGCCATGATGGCCTCGCTCTTGTTCTCAGCACCATAAATGCATGCCAGCTACAGCTCATGAATTTTAATTGCATTTTTGTCTTGCATCTTAGCCTGTGAACTGGAAATGTGGTATGAACAAGCTAAGTGCTAGCACCACAGAAACGCTGCTCCATTTGCTTCGTTGCAAATGACAAGCTGTTGTTTCACGCTGCACTTTATCACCATTTTTCCAGGAGTTTTAAACGGCACAGTCACAGTCTCGTTCATACAACTGTTCACTGTTTCAGCGGGGCGTCTGATATTGACAAAAGTGTACACAGACTGGCCAAAGACAAAAAGCTGGTCAAACACGCTAAGATTTGATTTACCTTTGATTATGGCATGATTTATTTTCCACGCAAAGCCTTCTCAAACACAACACAAAGGTTACATTTTGGACTGTGTGGTGGCCAATCCATGTGTGAAAATGATGTCTTGGAATATGCATTGTGGAATAATCTGGTCATTCAGTAAAGTATGTAGTCAGTCAGCTAGTCTCATTCTTTGTGCACATACTGTTGCTGAGCCGAGACCAATTACAGCAACCCCAGATAATCACTTTTTTTAGGCCAATATTTTGATTTTGTACATACATTTTCCAGCCATAAGACATCGCTTGCACATAAATTATTATTACACATAAAGTAGGCTATTTATTATTTATCAGCAGTTTTGGATCTTTACCATTGGTTTCTCATGTCATTGACGATATACTCAGCTGGTCATTTATCAAGTGCTTGCTCATGTGCAGAATGAGTAGCCCCCTTGACCCATTGCCGGGTCATGGGGGCTCAAATCACATTGCACCAGCCCCTCCTGCAGGTGGTGGGTCTACGGAAGGACAGCCTCATGGTTCTAATTGGGCAGTTGGTCTCTCATAAGGGGCTTCTGAACTGCTTTTTGTCTGACCTGTCACCTAGGACCTGTTTGCCATGGGAGACCCTACCAGGGGCCTGAAGCCCCCGACAACATAGCTCCCAGGATCGTTCGGGTGCTCAAACCCCTCCACTACGTTAAGGTGGCAGTTCCAGATGGGGATTAAGCACACAGCATTCTCTAATTTACATAAGAGGTTTAGGGCCCTAATACAGAAACACACACAATTTCAACTTATAAGATTTGGTGCTACATGCCCACAAATAGCTATATTGAATTTTCTAGCTTGCACTCACTGTGAAGCGCCTGTCTTAATAAATGTTAGTGTATTGTGTCGTATCTCCCAAACAAAAGTTTCAATACAATATCTTGCAGGGTCAAGATTACTTCTAGCACCGTCTATTTCCTGCCCTCGATGGAACAACCAGTAAAATAGTTTGTGGACCAGAATAATGTGACTCTGGGGCCCACTCCTGTTGCAGTGTCAGATTCATTGTAGATCATGGCATAAAAATGATTAAACATTAAAGAAGGAGCTAACCAATCCTTCCTTACTGTTTAGTCAATGCAAGAAAATACACTGTATTTCTCCTAACAGCTGAGCAAGCCCCTTCTCCTTTATCTGCACACTTTCTGCATTTCAGACCATTAGACAATTAGACTGCTATTACATTTTAGTAGAGCTGCAAAGCTAACAATCCAATGAAAAAAGCTTTTCAGCAAAGATAGCAAATCACAAAGACTGCAATTATTTTCTCTTCTAACAACATAATATCCAGTCTCTATGGGACCTTGTATGTATAATGCGTCACCCTGTAGCTTAGACTTTTTGATTGTGATTTTATATTGCTGCAGTTTGGCAGTTATTTCAGTCTTTTCTCAAATGTTAATCCTCATGGACGATTAAAAAAAAAAAAAACATTTGCCAGAAAAATCACAATATATACTGTATTTATATTTTATTGTGTTTTCTTTATCTTTTAAACCGCTTCTTTCTCTTTCTATAACGTACCAAATCTGTTTCCGTAATGCCTTCCTCTCACTGTATCTCCTATATTAAATTTGTAATAATAAGTCATTCAGTGGTGCACACACATGTATATACGCTCCTATGCAGCGTCCATATTTCACAGGCAAATCTGCAGTGCGAGCAATAAGACGCTTGCAGTTTTGGCCCTGTCATTACTGGGATAGGCCGGTCTAGGCAGTAAAAACCTATTAGCTCTGCCTCTCCAATCCCCATAATTGACTGCACGTCTTGTGTGTTTGCCAGCCACAACCTTCCTCTCCACTGGAGCTTTTGCCAGAGGTCTGTGGTTGACAGAAGCTGTTTTTTCTGAGGCTGTGAGCGATCGTGATGGATGGTACTCACTGGTTAGTCTCAATGAATCGTGACACATGCTGAGTCTTTGTAACAAGGCTAAAACAACGGCCGTGTGCAGCCATCCATGTACTGTAAGGTATAGGGTCACTGTCGTCCCTTCAGATGTGGTGCTTTGTTTTGATTAACACTATATTGATACAAGCAACAAGCACCACACAGAAATGTCTTAGTGACAAAAAGTTTACTGACAATTAAAGTTAAGTTACATCATATCTTGTCATCAATGCTATCCTCTCTCCACATTATCAAATCAAACATCAAATATGACATAACTCTGAATATACATGTTTCAGGAGATGCTAACATGATATTCATTCATTGATCGTCTACTTGTTACATCAACTATGGGCCTAAAGCAACTTAGGTGAAAGTATATTTCCGTAGCAGTTTGACTCACTCATGTCCCATGGACTTAACATGGTTGGCACGGCAACAGTTTGAAATTGTTTGCCTTCAACTATGTCACTTCCTGTCAGTGTCCAATAAGGAAGTGAAACTATAAACACCACAAAAATGGCCAAACTAAAGAAAGCTGCGTAGCTCATGCCCCTAGAGGCCATAAGCGTCACTGCAGGTGTCGTATCATGTGTTTTTTTACTCATTAATTGTCCGTGAGAGTAAATACTTTGCTGACAGAAAAGACAAAGGAAGAGAGGGAGATATTTTTTTTCACTCAAACTTGGCTGTAAAGACTGTTTAAGTGGTGCTAGCCCGCAGTTAGCTTTGCCCGTTAGCATATTAACTTCTTCTTCGTGATTCTACTAGTGTGTAATGGGGCCTCCGACCCGTAGGCAGCGAAGTTGCAATTGTGGTTTTCTGGCCAGAGACACCAGGGGGAGATGAAAGACCCCCCAATCATCCCATTAACACTTGTATTACCCCCAGTGGGACTACGGAAAGGATTTATCAACGTAAACAAGTTGCTTAGAACTGCTTTAAATATAATTGTGTTAACTATGTTTTAGCAAAAATTGTGTCTAATGAATCAAATGCACTTTAAGCCATTAAGTTGTTGCAATGAAAAACGTTGACTATCAAGAGTTGCAAATACAATGATTTTTATCCATGTTTGGTAAATTTTAATTTCCTTTTAAATGGAGTCTTCTGTAGTTGTTCTGTAGAGCCCTTTGAAATACTCTCTTCAATACATACACATACAAACCTATACACTGAAGTGCCTGGTGTAATACTCCAGGTCTAAAACATGTTCCTGGCATGATGAATGTACAAGGCACTTTGCCCTCATCACTATTCCAGCTACAACATAGACAATTTATTACAACGTCACTCTGCTCTGCTGCAGGAAAATTGGTTTATTTTCCCCCTCATGTTGCAGCCACTATCTCCACTCCCTGTTTTCCTCCCATAGTGTAACACTAACTTCCTTTGAGCTGTGGGATATTTGCACTTAGCGAGCGATACATTCTGCTACATCATTACTTCTGAATCATCTGTGGTGGCGAGGCTTTTGTATTCCCCAATCCTTGCACTTTTCCACTACGGCTGATTCAATTCCTCTGTAATCCAGTGATAGGAACTACTTTATAGCCATTTGCTGTCTCTCGAGCACCCATCAGGCCAGGTAGTCAATGGTGTTTTGAGCCCCCCCCCCAGTAACCTCAGGAAAGAGCAGTGTGATTGGGGGGGGGAGCCACATTGCCGGATAACTGCTCCGACCTGCCCTCTGCTCAGAAACTAAATTGACTTCTCTCGCCTTCTATTGAGTTAGCGGGCAGCTCCGGTTTCCCCCATCCTTCACTCCTCTTTCTGCCCTCTGTCAAATATCTCCTCTCTTCTCTCTCTCTTTGCACCATCACTGAGTGGGAGACTTGTGAAAAGTCAGTGGGTTTTGTAAGTGAGGGTTTGGATAGTCCCTCCGGTGTGAGGCCCATCGGAGTGAGATTACAGAACGACTGCCTCGGCTTTGCGGCATTGTCTTGGTACGGTTTCCTTAAAGATCTCACGTCTCGGCAGCTGTAATCTGTACTGTTGTCAGAAGTGAGCCAAGTTAAAATGGAAATTATTGTAAGTGTATGGCAGCGGCAACTGCTCATAAGCAAGACACTTTAACAAAATGTGCGTAACTTCGAGCTATACGTATAGAAAATATAATACTTAAGCTGAGCCACAAAAGAGAATGAGGAACATAACCATCAGTGTTTTCTTCATGCCAGTCCCATGCCCAGATATATACACAGGGTTGCATTTGGGATGACATCTGACCTACTATGAAAGTGAAAATGACCAGGAAATTCAAAACTTATGTGCATTCGGCTTAAAATTGAAACACAATAATATAAAAAGCTATGTTTCTAGCCTTTAATTCTCTTTGATTGTACTTTTGTTTTGTTTTTACTGCTCTCACCCTCTGTAGCACTTTGAGACTTGCGTACAAATGTAAAGTGTGTTACTAATTCAATGCATTATGATTATTATGATTATTATGACTATTATGATTATTATGATTATGTATATATCATTTGTGCTCTGATTAATTTTGAAAGTAAAAAAGTCACTTACTCTCTTATGGCATTGATTTCAAGAATAGGGAGAACTTCTCAGATGTAACAAGATATTCACAGCATCAAATTTCATTTGTTACCTCCGCTATACCATCTGGTCTTCGCTTTTTTTTTTCTTGTGCATTTATGTATTCTTTTTTTTAGGGTGCATTTTTGTTTAATGTGTATTTAAAAGTTAACATTTTGTGTAAATTAGTAGTACATATGACTCTAAAACTAACACACAAACACATGATATTTCCTGCTGATGGTTTGGATTAGGGTTGCACTGTTTGGAAAAACAAATTTTTCTGATAAACATTGGAATGAAATTTGCCATGAATGCTTTAAAAGTTCTAGGATTAACATTTGAGATAGGACAAGGTAATTTCTAATGAAGTTGGTTGAGGTCTACTGCAGCACATGGTTTGCAGATTGTACATAATAAATCCCAATGAAGACAAATAATGTTTTTTCCAAAGCACATAGTATTGCTTTATTGCTGGTGCTTGTGATTTGGTTATTGTAGCCATTAAACTTTTAATTTCGATTAGATTGTGAATAATTATGCAGCCCTAGTTTAGATTTTGAGTGAAAGGTTAAACTTTTGGGTATCTGGGTAAATTTGCCAAAGCATGATAGAGCTGTTCGGCACTTACCATGATGGAGTAGACCAATGCCACAATGCTGATGGGCCACACGGGGCAAAAGCAGGAGCAGATGACCAGGATGAGGTAGTCCTTGGGTTTGGGTGCCTCCTGGACGGTGGCATTACCAGTGGAGGAGCGGCTCAGGCTGGCCCGGGACGGGGACAGGGGCGCGGCTGCTGTCAGGTGTCCAGCCGAACCAGACCTCATAGGAATGCTGTGTCCATTCTGGTCAGTGTCAAGGCCCTTGTCTCCACTCGCGTTGAAAGAGGTGGACATCTTCATCCCATTGCCCCCTGGTTCAGTGGTAACAGCCAGTAGTTTCTCTGTCTCATGGGAGTCTGCAGGCTGGGCGCCTCCTCCTCCTCCACCTTCTCCCAAGTTGGTCTTTTGATATTCAGTGTCTGTGTTGATGGCCATGGTCAAGTCTTCAAGAGGTTATATCATCAAAGAAAAATAGCCTGGAATATTCTGACTGATCTTATTCTACAAATCACAGAAAAAGCCTACTGCACAACCATTTAGTCATTTAAATAAAACAAGTGAAAAAACGCATCAGAGAAAAGGCAAAACTCCTACACTGGCCAACACCATTCTTCCAGCTACTTCATTCACATCCCAATTCGGAATTCCTCCAGTAGAGCTGATGATTCTCCACTTGGCCAAGAGTGAGTTCGTACCTTTCCCTTTGCCGCGTGGGAGTCCGCTTCAAAGCGAGCCCAGCGTGGTTCTAACGGAACAAAAGATGGATGAAGGTGAAGCAGACCATAGGTGCGACACTTTTTCCTCCCGTCTCGCACACTGCAGCAAGCAACACACGACTGTACTCAACTTGGGACCGGTGTCAACACGTGCCGTGCACGCACAGCACTTCCGCTCCCCGTGCGTAAAAGTAAAACAAAACTTCATTCACTTTGCAAGCTACGTACAACGCGTTGAATTTGACGAAGCAGATCACGGTATAAAATCGTTTGGACTTGCAAAGACTATATGTTTGCAGCAATACGTTACACTGCATTTTATAGGCATGTGTCCAGTATTAGGGGTCTGCTACCTTTTTGGGCACAACAAGTAGACAACGAAATAATGATCTGTAACGTAAGTAAACCTAATAGACTAAACCTGGCCTTTACCTGGCCACTTCCACTAGATACTTAGCCAAAGAGCAGATAGATGGATAGATTCAATCTCGCGGCAAAAACTATATTTTATAGTATTTTGTTTTGTAGTCCAGGATACTTCATATTGGTGGCCTCGGTTGTGGCAATTTATGATGACTGCAAACTTTATCAAATCTTATTGTGAAAGTGTCCACCGGTGGAAAGTGACGTGACTTTGGTAGACTTTATGCGGCTCTCGTGGGGCAGTCTGGCGCGCAGCCCGTTCTCCTCTCCTCCTCCTCCTTCTCTTCTCCATCCCTGCTCTCTCATCAGCACCAGTGGTTTATGGAGACGAGCCCTTGGCAGTGTGGTGCTATGCAGAACACTGCTGTTATGAAAGCCTCCATCAGTGTCTAGAGATAGAGATAGGGTCTTAAAAAAACCGGCGAAATTTGACTTTGCGTCAATTTAGCGTCTACAGGAGACAGCTACACATGTCCCAAATCTGGAATGGAGACTATGGGGTTAATTACAACCGCTGAAGGGGTTTTCTTTGCATTGAGCCGTTCGCATTGATTTCCCTCATCGTTAGACTGGTGCATTAGCGTCAAACTATTCCAAGAATGACCTCTCACTGCTTTGTGGCCCGATTCAATTGATGGGGGAGGACCAAGAGGGAGGAGTAGGGATTCCCAAGAAGTTTCCATTTGATGTAACACCCACACCTGACTGTATTCATAATGTGCTCTTTTCAAAATTGATCCAACAAGCAATTCAATCGCATTTGTCGCGTTAGTCTGAAATCATAATCATCTAGAGTCAGCTTTTGCAGAACAGAAGGAGAGGCAGAGATACAACTAGGACCGTTTATTTTTATTGGCCTCCAGACACTTAAATATTCATACTCTCTTGGAGTCATAAGTGCTGCCGAGGCGTTTTCTTCAAAGGGCAGATTTTAAAGGCTCCCATAAAGCAGGAAACTGTGCCCACAGCTCCGCCTTGTGGAAGTAAGGCATAAAGTTTAAAACACAAGCTAAACCAAAAAGAGTTGTGATGGGCTTTATAGCGCTTTTTACAGTGTATTTCTTAGAAGCCAGTCAGAAAATACATTCTCTATGGTTCTTAACCTTTTGGAGCCGCGACCCCCATTATAACAGTTCATTAGGATCGTGACCCCCGCCCAAGTCAGACAATGGGAAAAACCGGGACATTGACCTATGTAATTCTTCAAAAAAACAAAGAAAAAACAATGGCTAAAATAAAATGTATCAAATTTAGAACGCATAATAGCACCCTGATAAAATAGCATGTATGCTACAATACCATAATAATAATATTAAAATATATATTTTTATCTATATGCTATGGCGATCCCCCATATTTGTCTCGCGACCCCTTGAGGGTCCCGACCCCCAGGTTGAGAACCCCTGCTCTATGAGAACACATTTGCCCAGAGGGAAGTATATTAACAACAATTACAGCAGCAGGATTCATTTTAATTTATGAAATGTGTGCCAGGTAAAAACAAAAGAGAAGAAGCTACAGCTGTCTTAACAAGTGTTCATGACAAGACCTTTCACTCATTTTCTTTTTTTTTTTTCCCTGTTACTTTTGTGCAAAATTTAATTTAACATAGTTCTACATGAGTACCTCTCATTGGACCCCATACCATAGTTTGAGAAACACTGATCTATTGCAATCTATTCTTGGGTGGATCAGTGGATTAACAGTGACTATAATGCGAGAATATTAGATTACAAGAGGGAGAAGAAGCTTCTGAAGATAGAAGTGAAATGTCCTCAACCCAATCTCCCCAGTCCAGTCGACAAATTAAATGAATACCACAATGTAAAGTATCATTCCATGAAAGACACCCCAAACGGCAATACTATTGTATGTGTCACGCTTTATTGAAAACATTACAGAGGTGCTCAACAGGTTTAATCTAAAACATGCCCTTGTACGTCTGCCTGTCTTCCTGGTTCTTCTCCTCCATGCGCATATTCAGCACGGCCAGTTCCCTCTTCACGGCCTTCTTCATCCCCGGCTCCAGCTCCAGCACCCTGTTGAAGTCCTGTCGTGCCTCTGCCTCATTCCACACTTCCTTATGGGCTTTGCCTCTCAGAAAATAGGCCTTTACGATTCCTGGGTAGTCAAAATAGTTAACATAAGGAGGTGGGTAGAGTAGCAGAAATATTTCATTGTATTTGCTATTTTCCAACTGTGCTCCTTTATCTTTAATGCCATATTGTGTAACATTGTACTCTCTGAGCCTCCTGGAAGTGTATCATCCACTACTTATTGTGCGGCTGTGTGTCTTCATTATACTCAATGTGTGTGGATGGCTCACCCGGGTGCTGGTTGATGATGTCACTCGTGTGCTCGATGACCTCGTAGTACTCCTCCATGCGCAGAAGACACTGGCAGTAGTTCAGGGTCAACGTGTTGGCCATCTTCTCCAGCTTCAGCCACGGAGCCTCCCATGCTTTCTCCTTCAAATAATAAACATCAATCACACCGTAGATCATGTCACATATTTGACTTTAAAGGTGCATTATGCAACTTTTTATGTGAAAAAAAAAGTTGATATTTGTGTGTATTTGACCTTGTAGTGACCACGCTGCTGTATGAGTGGTCAGCATGGCACCTTTACTTTCGATCACAGTGGTCTCTAGGACGCTCCAGGATCAATGGTTGGGAAGGTTTTCACTGCTGACGGGACCCTCTGACTAGAAAACCTACAAAACAATTGATCCTGGAGCGTTGTAGATTCACTGTGATCGAAAGTAAAGGTGCCATACTGACCACTCATACAGCAGCGTGGTCACTACAAGGTCAAATACACACAAATATCAACTTTTTTTTCCAAGATAAAAAGCTACATATTGCAGCTTTAAGGGGAGATGATGCAGAACTAATTATTGAGAAATTGTCATAATTTCACTGAATCTTTGCTGTGTAAATTAACTTTGCAGATCATTTTCTCCATGTGAGTGAATGTGTATATTTTGCATGAGTACCTTGGTCTGCACGTTCTTCAGGCAGATAATGGCCTCTTTATACTTCTGAACTGCCTCTGGGTAGTGACCCTGCTTGTAAAACTTATTGCCCTGGCCGTGCAGAACGGGCACCACCTTTAGCCTCTCCTGATCGTTCAGCGCCCACGACTCCCTGTTGTACTCGTTTGGCTGCTGGACCTGGATCAAAACAAACAGCACATTTCTTGCCTTATGTTATGAATGAAAACATATGATTACTTCCTTCATTTCTATGTTTTTTTGTTGCTGTACCCTGATCAACTCCAGAACAAAGTAAAGTGGTTGTGGTTCCTTCATGAGTTCGTTCAGATCGTCATAGCCGAGGGTGTGGTAAGCGAACATGTTGGCCATTCCACACGTGTGCGTCTGCCACTCCACCGGGTCTTTGCCCTCAGCGATGCGTCTCATACTCTTGGCCACGAGTGGGTAGACGCCAGTGTGCTGGGGAAACAAGGCGACGCAAGTTAAACTGTTAGTTGTGGTCCAAACTCCTTCCAATGTTTCTTACACATTTGTATTCTTCATAAGTTTGAATTTATGAGCATGTTTTTCAACTTTCAGGGAGCAAAGTGACGCTTTACTGCAGCACGAAGTTCACAAACTGACAATGACAAAGGGAAAGAGAGGGGTAAGACAGCACCATGGACAGCACACACATGTGGCTCTTATACTGTATATTATTCTAGGTTATCTTGTTATCTTTCTACAGCACTCCAAATGAAAGTGCAGTGAGGTATTACACGATTAAGAGACAACGTTAGACTTCAAATGGCTGATGGTGTAAATCTGATTCAAGACTGGAAGAATGTGTGGCGGTAATGTCAGAGAAAGCAGGGAATGATCGCTCTGAACTCCATCGAATCTAATCAAAGCGGAGCAGAGAGGAGAGACAGGGAGGGAGGAGTGCTGAGTCAGCGGTACCCAGAGCCGATTAGAGAGAAGGCTATAGTGAGGCTGCTGCAGATTAATGGCAGTACCTCCACCATCTGCCACTGACACCAAAACGTAACAAAATAAGTGACAATCGCTTAAGTAAATAGACGCATGACGAGTCTAATGAGGTCATTGCAGCATCGTGTTTCGAGCATTGATGTTGTGTTTGTTCATGTTCTGACTTTTACATACATTCTTGCAGTCTAATTGTTCTCATATATGCCTATACTTTGTTGAATAGTTACAGCATCATACTTTGCCATTAAATTAACATGTCCTTGCCTTAATTGCACATTTCTTACAGAGGCCCATGGATTGTCACTTACAACAGTGTCGCACCAAAACTCGGCCACCTCTCCGATCCTCATGGAGGCCAGCAGAGACTCCCACACGTCCAGCTTAAACATGTTTCCGATCACTATCTCCATCGGCGTCCCCACCACTTTACTGTCATCCAGCACCGTGCGCTCGGCATCACACAACTGGGTTCGGAAGTGGAATGTCACCTGGAGGAGAGAGTCGTGTTAGTGCTTTGATGGAGGTTGGCACTATTAAAATCAATGAGAACATTACATAAATATACTAAAAATAAACAAGTGGTTGAGTTTTGATTAAGCCATGGACACCCACATCAACAGTTTAGAGTAGCCAAAACAATTACCACTGAATAAAACATTTTACTTTGACACATTGACCTAAAATTGTGTCCAACAGCGTGAAAACCAAGTCTAAACCAGAAAAAAACATAAATACATTACACACTTGTTTTCTCCCATTTGGAAAATTATAATTTATCCTTACCTAATTCAGTAATATAATTTCAAAATATTATTACTGAATTAGAAATTAACAGAACTGTGTGGTAAAATGATGGGAATAAGTACAGTTACTTCAATTTACCTTGAGTAAATGCAACCTGACCACAAACTCTTTGGCCTGCTGCACATCTGATGCAGCATTAGACATATCAAACTTGAATTAATGTTGTAAAATATATAATCAGGTTGCTCCATGTTATAGTTCAACTTCACATTACAGGTCTTTTCTTTGAGATTTGGGCCAGACACTGCTGCCATCTTCTGGTCACTGAGAATAGCTGCACACAGGTGTGATTTATGGATAATTGAAAGATTTCTATAATGAGCGATCCTGGAGTGATAATTGTTTCAGAATTAATAGATACAAATCTTGTGGATGAACGAACCTTCAAAATGAATATAGACAATCTACAAATGCAGCAATGTAGCCAAATGGTTATTTAGACTAGAGTATATATATATATATATATGTTTTTTTTTATCAACACTTTATTTTACAGCATATTATTTCCAACTATGTATCACATCCATAGGATTAATGAATGATTTAATGTGTTACCTTTGTTCCTGTGGGTAATTTGGGGATGTCTCCTGTTCCTCCGTGCAGAATGGTTTTCTTGACTCCTTCTGTCCCCAGCAAGAGTGTGTCTTGCATGTCTGACATTTTATACAGCAGTATATGGTCTATACCACAAGGCACAAGTGTCTATAATGAAGAGAGCACTGTGCATGTGTGAGATGGGGAGATGACACGAGCGTGTATCCACTGCTGGATTAGCCCGCAGGGACAAATAATCAGATTACACTTCTTCATGTCTTAGTTTTGCATTCAGTTTCAGTCGTCATCACTGACTGTGGTGAAATGTAGTACCAAACTGATGGTGCTATTATGTTGTTTATGTCAAAGATGCTTCAGTCTTACCTACTTCTTTTTGTTTTGTAGCACAATTTACTTGGAATGTACAGCTCCAGTTCCACCACTCAGGGATAAGATATGAACATTAGAAAAAACAAAAAACACACACTCAGTTTGAATAGTGTGCCGGATCAAAGTAGAAAACAAAGAGAAAAAAAGTGTCCACCCAACTAAATAGCTCCCAAAAAGTATGTATTACTTACACCGTGTACAATGTTTCGAGCATTGGCCCTTCCTCAGGCCCTTCCTTCATGTCTGAGGAAGGGCCAATGCCCGAAACGTTACACACGGTGTAAGTAATACATTCTTTTTGGGAGCTATTTAGTTGGGCGGACACTTTTTGTCTCTATAGGATATAAACATCACATGGTGGTTGTCAAAGCTGTAAACAGGTTCATGCAGATTCTATAGAGAAATTATTTTGAGGTATAAGAGTACATTTCTTGACCAAGACTATATTTTGTTTAGAGCTTAAACTATTGCACATAAAACCATAAGACTTACATCAGATTAAATAGTAGTTTCTCAGGCAAAATGTGATGCACATTTCCCCTGCTAATCTCAAACTATTATGCTAATACAGCTCGCTAAACAATGGCAGACGGGGTCCCCTTACATACAACTAATGACACTTTCTTGGTTTTAATACTTTTACAGAATGCCTCGGCAGTGGGAAAGAACGGCTGACAGAGGTGTGCCTTCAAATTCCTAAAAAAGCATCTGATGAGGTCAGAAAGAAGGGCAAATCAGTCAGATCAGTTGCGAAGGCACGTGGGATCTGACATATAACACAGAGCAGATACAGCAAAACACTGCAGAAGCTGAGAGAGCAGGGTCCAGTGATTTTCCTGTGTAGGTTATTGGAGCATCAACAAATCATCAAGTTTTCTTTGAAGTGCAGGAGGAAGTGTTGGCCGACTATTTGACGGGCAGCAGATCTGTATTATGGACTGACTCCACATGAGGTAAGCATATGACAGGTTAGAGAGACATTGTTCTGCATTGTTCTTTTATTTCAATATAAACCTCTTTTTGAGGTATATCATATGACGTGGCCTCTGTTTTTGCTTCTTTTGTTTAACTTACAACTTACCTCATCCTGTGTTACAACCTACCCCGGTAGTGGGGTTTGAATTGGTGCCATCTGTAGTAAGCAAATGTGGGTACTTTGTGTGAAAGTTTGAGAACTCTAAGCTCAAAAATTCAGTGAGTTGCAACCATCTCAAGTAAAATGTTTTGGCACAATTAAGGGAAAAAACATGCACCATGACATCGTGATCCAACTAATTTACTTAAATACTTGTGTAGTAAGTAATAATCATTTTATAAAATATAGATCTATAAATATGAGACACACAAAAGGTCCTGGAAACTGTGTAAAAATAGGTTCACATAAGTTTAATCAACCAAAAGAGTTTTGTATGTCATAAATGAGACAGATCTTTGGTGATACATAGAATTCTGGTAAACTGAGAGCAGTTCTGTGTGAGGTAGACAGAGACAGAGAGAGAGAGAGAGAAAGAGAAAGAAACACAAATAGCCCCATATAGGACATTGTTTCCATTCCAGAGGAAATTTCCTGGATTTATGTGGATGTGGTGATCTGAACAATGCACTCAATACGGAGAGAGAGTGAAGCAGACAATTACGGTATGGACTCTGTGACCTTCCATTAAACATCTGTCTCCCATCTGTAGGGCACCGCGTGTGTGTGAGAAATGTACGGCTACTGTAGCGCGGGTGAACAGAGTCTGTAAGCACTTTAAGGAGCTATTACTTCAAAAATTACCTTAGTGCATTATTCCGTACTAATTGAACAAATAGAAAACTCAACCATTCTAATCCCTCATTTAAGTTTCCGTTGTGTAACCTTAAAGAAGACATTTGTGATAGGCAACGGTTTAAACATGAATGAGAATGTTTCTTTGCACCCTCTTGTGGCAAGAAAAAAAAAAAGAATTAATAGTAGAAACATATATTGCATTAAAGGCCCTACACATAATTATTTTTCAAATAGTGAAATAAAATGTGTCCATCTATATAATGTAAAAGAAAACATTTATTGACCATCCAGAACCCCACATTATATATGAAAGTAATAAACATGTTGTTACTAACTCTGATCTCTTAACCACCCATCTCACAGTGTCTTCAGTACTGTCGAGACTGTAATTTAAGAATGGACTAAGTGAGGATGGCTTCCATAGAAATCTTAGAAATGTCATTCCTGTAGTAGCCTGTTTCTACTGATCCGTATGTGAGCGAATGGCTCCCAGACCCGTTTGAATTGAGCCGTCTATCCCCATAAATGAATGGTGAATCCAGGCCCAATACTAAAGTATGTTATGTCAGTTTCATGGCATGTATATATTTTATGTGGTTTCTTTATCATTAGCAACATATTATTATATTGTTATTAAGGTTTCGTGGCCATTGTATTTGCATCCCCCAGTAAAAGCAAAAACTTGCCTGAATATGATTCAGCATTTAGTTTTTTTTTTTATTACAAACAAAACACATAAAGAGGAAGCCACTAAGTTAAAATATTACTTATGGTGGTCCAAACTCATTCCTAACATATTTGGAACATCCCAATCCCGATGCGTGTTGTTTATGGTACCGGAGAAAGTGGATACATTGTTTTCGTATGGGAACATTCTTTCTCTTCTTTCACGCCGTCACAAATTTCGCCCAGTGAACAACGAAAACACACAGATTTTGACCTGATCCCACACAACTTTAGGCTACTTCCAAATTTTTCATTTACAAAATTTTAACATTGCATGATAGGACACGTTGAGTAAAAAATATTATTATGGCAACGCTGTCCGCTATATTGGATATCGGCCATTTTGGATGATAGCCCGCGATGTGGGAATCCGCCATTATTTTCCACTTTGTACAAAATCGATCGCCCCCTTAGGCGTTTATCGAAACGAGCTAAACTGGGGTGGAAAATAATCTTGAGAAGTAGAACTAAGTTATCCAAAGTACTTTTTAAAATGTAACGTTTTTTATGCGGCGAAGCTGCCACTGCGCGAAGAATTTTGTGATTTTTGTCATAAACAAACAATTGCTCCCATTTGCACATATGAAGCCCGATTTTGATCATCTTTTAAATATAGAGTAGGGCTGCTCGATTATTGAAAAAATAATAATCACGATTATTTTGGTCATAATTGAAATCCCGATTATTCAAACGATTATTTGTTGTTAAAAAAAAAGTCTACCTTTATTTTATTTATTTATTAATCAAACAACTATGCTGAATATTTTATGTTTTTTGAACAGTCATAAAAGTACAAATGATTTCAAGTATGCCTCGATTAAGGAGAGGTCTCTGTTTCACACCCGCCCCCTGCTGGCCAGCCCTCACAAGTAAACTGAGCAGCGCGGCCTGATGACATCATCACACAGCGCAGTTTGTTTTTGAGCCATGGCACATGAAATGCGAAGGGAAAATAATCCCAGCGGCATGAAATAATGTAGGTCTGCTTTGCAAAAAAAAAAAGTGAAAAAAAAGTGAAAAAATAAATAATTTCGATTATGCTAATTTAATAATCGTTTAGTGTAATAATCGAAATCGTAATTGAATTTCGATTAATTGCACAGCCCTAATATAGAGTGATACAAATTCATACTAATTTTTCTCTGCATAAGGTCAAATAAAACTGAGCGTGGTGCTAAAGGTAGTAGCAATACCATAACCTAAGATTGAGGGAGAAAAAAGGAAACGAAGCGGCCCTTTCATTGGGCAGGGCGGTCGGCGAGGGCTGATAATCGCTGCTTTGTGGTTATTTTCTATTGTTTCACATTGATAGAATTTACAATAAAGCAAGCACAACCAAACTGAACTAAATGTTTTATAACATGTGGGGGGTGAAACCAAAAATGCTACTTGTGTATGTGGTGTGGCTCTTCTGTGATGACAGGTTTGCGTTGCCATAGTAATGACAGCCTTTTAACGTCAACATACTTTAAACGTCAACGTCAACAACTCTAAAACATAAGTTTTATTCAGTTTAGTCACAAATACGGGCAAAAAAGTTTAGTGACTCCTTGTGTAACTTCACTTAGTATTAACCTGTTGCAAATGTAATCCGGTGACAATGGGCTTTGATATAACTCGGCTTCCTTCCACAGTGACTCATAAAACATGCGTCACACACACCTACAACACTGTGCTCTTCTGCTGTCTGGCCGTATTAGGCACACGTTAGCAGCACTTAGGCTACTTACAGTGTGGGAAACCAGCCCACTGTACCACTCTATTCAAAGTCTTTGAGAACACTCAGCTACACACAGCAAGACCCCCTGCTTTGGCCTATCAGTTGCCTCCGTGCAACCATAGCTGATGCATTAGTTCCACTTTGAAAGAGAGAGTCTATTTTGGGAAGGTACAGTCATGGATTTCCAAGGGAGGGGCTATTCCCTGTGTAAAAGGCCATTCATTCATATGCACAACACATGGGGACGGTTTTCTTCCATGACGCACAGCATATACGCACATAACATAATATTTATGAATGTGTAAACCTTTGTGCGCTAATGGTGCGAGCGTCGTGGGAATGAGGCCCTGGGCACACACAGTTTGGGAGAGAGAGGTACAAACCAAACACACTACAGTAGGAGCAAATGTGTAGGGGGCACTTCCACAGACAAGGCAGTGCTGAGTATGCTGTTCTTACACAGATCTGTTTCTCAAAAGGCAGCGATATGGATTCATTTACAACTGATAGAGTTGATGAACAAAAACTAATTTGTGAGAACAACCACAGTGCTGCCTCGAGAACCTCCAGAACCCCCCCCCAGAAAACCCCCAATATGACTCAAAAGGGTGGAGTCTTGATTGAATGCCAAATTGGTGGTTGTAGAATAGGTTAGCACAATAATTGTCTTAAATGTATTAGAAAATGCAAAAAAGTAAAAAAAAAAAACAGAGAGATTTTGGAGGGGCCTTTGGTAGTTTGCACAAAAGCCTAATTTCAAAGCATACTCTGTAACATTTTTGGATTACACTGCTGCCAATACAAAACATGCGCCTAATAAGCATCTATTTTTGCAGTGGGTGGCAGTCAAAGAGTAAGTTTTTCATTCTGTCAACTGAGTGAATTATTTGAGCAACTAACGTGATGATGCAGTGAGGTGTAATATCAACTACAACTAACATAAGAAACAGTGGAGACAAGGTTTTCATGGGTATTGTTATATTAGCTCACACTATGATGTTATTACGTGTAATATTATTAGATCATCAATCGCTTCCTTTCGGCGCTCGATATTTCTTATTATACTCAACACCTTCGAATGTGACTCTCTGTTCTCTTATTGGTCATGCATAAAAGTGTCAGTTCAAGTAGAAGTGACAGGAGGCTTACACAAAGGATCACATGAACCCTGCTCTCTCACACCCTGCTCTGGACGGTCTAACCCACCATAAAACTGAGTCTGCAAGTTCCATGTAAATTGCAGCAGAACTTGAAATTAAACCTTTATCACGGTTTTGTGTAACGCCGTGCTGACCCTTTTGTTACACCACAGGACTGTACGATAAGAAATGTACAAATCAAGTTACACAATGTTGTTACAGAATGAAGGCATTAAGCTCAAAGTTCTTTTTTAAATAGCTTTATGCCCTACCTAAATTACATCATTGCCTGATTTAACATTAGTGCACCCAGACAGGAAGCAGTTGGACCAAGTTGATTGTTTAATTCGACCCCTGTCTAAATCCCGTGTAATCGTTCTGTGAACCCGTGTGACATGTGGAGACTACTTGGCAGCGTGCCTTGTGGAAAGGCCAGAGGTCAGCCACACATGCAGGGACTTTTGACTCTGCTGTACCGGTCCTGTCCACAAGAGGCCAACAGCACTGCTCACTGTGTACTGCATGTGTTGTAGGGCCTTTTTAGCTGTAAGCTGCCCTGACTTGCAAAACTGCCAGGAACAGACTGCTCTTGGTGAAGTCACGCGTGTGAAAGACGAACTTGCTGAAATGACACACCAGCTTGGATTCCTGATGTGTGGATGTCGTTGTTGCTCACGATTGATTGTGCAAGTTGCTGCTGTCTCTGAGGAAATAAAGGACGTATTAGTATTCAAAACTAACCATTTAATAAAGCAATCCATAAATAAATGGATAATGGAATCTGCAGAGACCATTGTAAAGGCCTGTACCATGAATTACTAAACCAAATGTATATATTTTCGACTTTCTTTTTTCCTTCATCATCTCTTTATTGTTCAGCACTCAGTATTGTTATTCTTTTATCTGATGTAAAGAGAAAAGAAAGTTGCACTACAGATCAAACGTGAAATGATCTGAGACCCTTCATTGTTCAGTGATGTAAATCTTTGTTTTAGAGCAAACTGCACAATATGCACTGCACTTTTGTCCTATGGCGCTCAACCACATTTACCCTGATCGGGTCTCTCCGGTTCCACTTTGTACCTGGCCTCGACCTTTAGCAACATGCCAGACACATAGCAGCCAGGACAAAGTGCACAGGGCCACCGCACTTTAACTCATGGTCCGGAGATGCCGCTCGTGATTGTGGCCTGCAGTGGATGATAAGTTGATGCACACACAATAAAAATGACATTACATGATCTGGGTGACAGACCACAGGGGTATACACAATAGGAAAATAAACATCAGTCTTGTTGGTGCACTTTGGACTGCGTAACATTGACCTGGATGGCTTCAAACCTGATTATGCAATACATTGATGCATCAAATTGTTACTTTTTATGTAACAAATAAACGCACACTAATCCATGGAGTTGATGTTGACAGATAAGACTTGATTCCATACAGAAAGAATCATCGTTTTAAGTTTTAAGTAAAATGTGAAGGTGATAGAATAAGGTGACCACGCAATCTCCATTGTGGATCAACAAACTTAGTCAAGGATATTCCAGCCGCAATGAATCAGCAAATGAAAGAGAAATGTTCATAATTTCTCCTCTCTGAAGGTTTATAGCTGTGCAACATACTGAAGCTCCCCTGCCCTTGTACATGGTGGGAGGTGTCAGACGTCATCAGCAGGATGCCTTTGACAAGCTCCTTATAAAGACAAGTCAAATCCTCCAGCACTCGCACCGTGAGCTAATTGAGCTAATTGACCTAACCGCCCCCTGAGACTGAACTCACCTAATCCTATTGTTTGCTTTCAACAACAGCTCATTAGTTTTGTCACTCAAGAGACACAGTTGATGGGGAAAATATCATTTTGCATTAACACTAGCCTGCAAATCAACTAAATGCTTCACATTAGCCTACATCAGACATTATAGAAAAATGAAAAGCATGTTTGACTATTTTAGGGCATTTGAAAACCTTTTTGATACTTTTCATTTAAAATTGGTGACATGTACAGTGTCCTTTTTAGCCTTCCACACATAGCAACTTGAAAAACATTAGCCTGGCTAGCTGCCTGACTCTTTCACTCAATGTTTTCACAAGGTATTAACACAGTCTGGTACAGCTCCCATTGAATTTTATCTTAATGTGGCTCTACCCGGCGCTGAGTGAGCTGCAACCAACTCCAATCAATCAAAGAAATGTGGCGTGGTTTATGTGGTTTAGGCTATACCTGCTCATTTTCTTATGAGTGAACACAGCTGTAGATCACTTTCAAATGCTGAATCTGTCACGTGGTAAGCTCTTGTCTTTGCAGTTGCCATTTTCTATGTTATGATTTAGACGTTTATTTGCTGCAACTCAACAGTGCACCACTCGAGCTGCGATTGGTCCGAGGTGAATGCACCGGCGGGAAATCAAAGTAGCAGCAGCTGTACAAAGTAAATTGGGCTTTTTAAGTCTAGCCGCGGGTGGAAAAAACTGTCTGTGTTTTTGCCATGCTGTGTTCAATGTAACATAGACCAGTTTTAGCTTATTACTTGATCATTTTTAAAAGCGTCACAAAATCTCAAATCCAATGCTCTTAGTGCTGTTTTTTTTTCAGTGAGAGAAGGAGAAAGAAGAGGTTTGTCGTCATCGCAGGAACACATTAGGTCTGTAAACATTGAAAATTGTTGTATGTCTGCACATTTTGGGTGGTTTTTCAGACATTTTTGGACAGGTTTGGCTGCAGAGACCTGGCAACCCGGAGTAAGACCTTAAAGCAGTGCTAAGTAACTCATGTTCCTAGAGGCCATAAGCGCCACTGCAGGTGTTTGTTTGTTTGTTTGTATACTTTGTTGTCCCTTTAGGGAAATTTGTCCTCCGCATTTGACCCATCCTTCGATGCCACTGGGGCAACCCATAAGGAGCAGTGGATGACAGCAGTGCCGCGCACAGAAAGGCCCCGTCCTGGTGGGAATCGAACCAGGGACTTTCTAGCTGTGAAGCGGAAGCGCTAACCGCTGCACTACCATGCCGCCCGTTGTAGCATGTTTTTTTTCTTTTTTTTTTCTCATTAATTGTCCGTGAGAGTAAATGCCACGCTGACAGAAAAGACAAAGGGAGAGAGGGATATTGTACGCAATGGAGCTAACTTTTTTCACTCAAACTTGGCTGTAAATACTGTTTAAGTAGCACTAGCCCGCAGTTAGCTTTGCTTGTTAGCCTGTTAGCTTCTTCGTCGTGATTCTATTAGTGTGTATTGGACCTCCGGGTCGATGCAGGGAAAGCTGCAAGATTGATTTTGTATTGTCGTCAGAGGGACTACGGAAAGGATTTTTTAAGGTAAACAAGTTACCTCCATCCATGTGTAAAACAGTGGTTGTCATTTAAAATGTTTTTCAATTTTCTAAATGTTCTGATTGATACCAAAACATACAGTGTCTTCCTAATTTTGTTCTTGTCGCTCATTAATCCATAACACTTAATTCGTTAGGAACAGTCGTTAGAATATGCAGGCATCAGAGGCCTGCCATCTGTTTTGAACTGGAGCTGCGACTCTGATCAGACATGTGACCGTGTGGTATTGACCCTTTCCTCATGCAGGATATGAGCCGAGGAAGTAGGATATTGAACATGATTGAAGTGCAGCCAACAGAGAGCTCGCCTATGGGACAGTCCTCTCCACATGGACTGCTGCTGTAATCTGCTGCAGGATGGACCAAGTCGAGGGATTAAATGAACGGTATTCGGCGCTCATCCAGTCTGACCTCAATACACTTAACCTGGCGTGCTCTTAAGGCTATTTGTCTACCTTTAGAAGCAGGAAGTGAGTGTATAAGGTATAACAGGGGGCAACTGAGGTAATTGGAAAAGGCTATGTGGTGAGTGGGTAAAGAGTTGTTTCTATTGCGATAAAAAAAAAGGAAAATAAAGAAAATAAAGTATTCATTATTAATGACCATGGGGTGATGTAACAAACACAAAATAAATTGTACCCCAAACCTAGTTACAGTGTGAATAGTAAACCAACTGCTCCCCTGACCTGTTTAACCAAAAACAAAGAAAAAACGTTTTATATGAATACTTATTCATAGTTATTCTATCATTGTTAACTACTAGTTTTTACCTCTTGGACAAAGCAGTATAGACTCCTACAGTAGGTGGAAATACTACAGGAACCATTAAAGCTAGGTTACTGCAGCGGTACAGTATGTGTCTTTAAAAGGAGAGCGTGCAGCTTTTTGCCCAAGTCTCAAACCACACTATGTGAATTATGCATCGATCTCCGCGTGACAGTATCACAGTCCACTGGTGCACTGTGCATGGCTGAACACAAACTCACTGAACTCCCATCTCCCCGGGAACACTCCCCAAGAGAGACGCGGCGTGCACAAGAACCATTTGAGATGGTGTTTCCTGAGCGGGGAAGAGCGCAGGAACAGTGGGGCGTTTGAGTGGGCCCGATGACACGAGGACGGCAGCAGCATAATGTGGACCATGTGGCGCAGAGGGCATGCAGCACCTCCTCCGGCCCACGCCCCCATCTGCAACTACGGACAATTTCCTCAAGTATGTGTGACATGCCTGCATAGGACACACAATATACTGTTCTTTTCACTGAGAGGATATAACATATGCTAGAAGTAAGGCCTTATCCGCAGATACAAGGCTGGAGTTATGGGTTAAATTCTCAGATGATTTTTCCCCCTTGATGATCCTCTTCATTTGAGTATAGAGCTAAGTACACTATTCCTTTTGTATCTATAGGTAATATTAAGTTCATTGTGAAATTACATAGATTATTCTGTAACATTTTTGGTTATAAAGATTAATTGAAATAGCAAACAGTAGGTGAGTAGATTGATGAAGTCTGGACACTCAACCCTGTTTTAAGGATGCTTTCGTAGCTTTTCCAAAGTGGTACACAGAAACTATGCTCTTGTGAACTGCTTTGCTTAGGCGCACCAGTTTTACCAAATAGAATACCTACAAGTTTGATGTATCGAACAAGGAAAACATCACAATACACAATAATATTGCACACCATTATATGTCTCTGAAACTGTAAGCCTCAATGAATCATGAATTTGGAATCCAGCAGATCATTATGATACATTGTACAAAGTACAACGTCGGATATCCTTAATCTAGACATTCACGAGTCTCACTTGGCTTCACTCTTAAAAAGGATTAAGTTGTCAGGTTACATTGAACTCCGAACGCCCTCCAGCCAGACAAAACCGTCTTAAGGTGCAAGCCCTATAGATATTTATAACTCTGTTGGGTAAGCTCTACTCTGTGCCTCATAGACATGTATGGGCCTCTCTTTTCAGTGAACTGCATAGGGTTTTGAAGTATGTGTCTACGTGAGGGCCGGATGAGAGATGGCGAAGTGTGTGTTGTCAGACTTGGTGAAAAGGTAAATAACGAGCCTTCATGGAGGAGACAGGAAGACACTCACAGTACACGGCGCATTAAAGATATAAACTGCTTTTGTTCCGCTATTCTGCAGCCCACTCTCGCATCCATCTCCACTTTGTCTTTCCAGCTCCTTGCAGCCCACCTATGTGGAAGTGCAGGCTATTTTGGGAGACAGTGCTAGCCAAGCACTAGCTGCAATGTGTAAAAGCATTCTGGATTTGGTAGTAACGGCAACTACACAGTGTCTTGCTACTTATAATTCCATTCTCTCTTTGCAACCTTCAAAGAGTGTGTTGTTGGTTACAAGACGACTCAAAACAACACTTCTGCTCCCACCTTTGGATCGTGTTTGTTAGATACTGACCATTGCAAACCAAGAATGCACTGAGGAGCTGGCTTGGTATTGGTGTAGCAAAGTCCCTGTGTCAAATGGATTCAATTTGAGTGTCGGTTTAATGTTTATTTAAGGGACACTGGACAGAGACATTGAGCTCATGAGATAGAGACATACCTGTAGGTAAATTTCCTCTCCACATTCAGTTCCATTGACAATTGCAACCATTCAGAGTCAGACAATACGACACAAAACATACTATATAGCACTACATTACAACACACAAACCAGTAAGATAAACTGTGCTTGCAACTGTACAACAAGTTTCACATTGCATGACAGATTGGACAAGAACAGTCCATAACCACTTTTTCTTTTAATTCCCTGGAGGCAAGGAAGGTGAAGTGTCTTGCCCAAGGACACAACGGCAGGGTGCATTTGCGAGACTTGGAAAATAAGTTTATGTTGGCTTAACTGTGTGAATAAAGAAGTTTGAGAGTAAAATTGTTTGGGGATTTTTTTGGTCGTCTTGAAGGAAAAAGGAAACTGAAAAGGTGTCTGTGCCGCTCAAAGAAAGTGTGATTAATTTCGATTCATACTTTTAATCGCACTAAACCTTATATGATGAATTATTTGGAATTAATAGAAAAAAGGCCCAGCCATGGTTTGTATATTCAGTGTTTTAGCAAAAAGCCTTAATCAGAATCAGAATTGTATTCATTGCCATTGTTTGAGAACCAGTTTACAAAGTAGGATCTTTTCTCGGTACACTCGTGCAACATAAAACATATAACACAGAATTTAGACACAAATAAGCTATGAAAACTTTAAAACTATGAGACTATAAGGGCATGCATAAAGAATATTAAAATGAATAAATAGTAAAAAATAAAATAAATGTTAAATATGATCGGACAACAACAATTGACGTAGAACAACAGCGGTATTGTATTCACAGATGTGCAGATGTATGAATACAATACAATAAGGGCCTGATTTACTATGCCAGGTGCTTAATTCTTAAAATGAGCACATGCAATTTTACAGAGTGTCGTACTGGGTTTATCATTAGAGACAGTTTATATTATTAATGATGCAATCTGATATGTAAATTAATTTATGAGAGACAGAATTATCAACTGCACCTGCTTTTTGCACCACTTTAGCACACTCTATTGCAAATCAGGCCCTACATTATATGATTTAACAAATTAACAAACAAATTTTTCCTTGCGGCACATCAATCGACCCATCAAGTCACCTGTATTAACAAAAATAGTCTGAGGTTTAGTGGCCTGCGTTGTTAGAGCTACAGCATCACTTCTGGATTCTCCACAATGAAGAATAACGAAAGGGTCTGAAGACAGTTATTGACTGTTGGGACAAATGGCTTCATTCATTGGTCATTTATCAGGAACCAGAGACACTGAAGATGACCATTGCGCTGCATTCGATCTCAAAAACAGCTTCAAAGAAAGACAGTGAAAGACAAACCAGACCAGCGCAACTCAGCAAAGATTTCTGAGAGACACATTCAGTCGTAATTTATTTGACTTTTGTGCCACTGAGAAGAGCAGTTTCTTGCCTTTTATTTTTTTTAAAGGCAGTGGATGTCGAGACTGTATAATATTAACCTTTGTGCCTCGTGTAGTGACCCATAAGAGTGTGGTTTTTCCAAGGATGAGCACCAGGCCCATGGCTCAGTGATTTACCTGACAGGCTGAAAAGTATCTTTATAGCCTCATTCTGCCCGTGATTCAGAAATGGCATACACACCCCTGTCGTACTCGATAAATCAGCTTGATGTGAGGGTGTGGATTGTGTTGACACATTAAGATGACAGTGCACCTGGGACCTCATTAAACTATACTTGGAAAGAGTCAAGAGCTATAAAAATGACACTACATCTCAAATTTGTATACAGTGTAATTACCACAGGCCTGCACTTGATACATTCACCCCAATAGGTATCACTGGTGGATGTATTGACACGATTGCTTTGAAGGTGGATGATTATCATTGTAGAAATAACTTCTGTCTGCATCTAATCCATTCCTCAATGTCACGGAGGACATACAGTTGGTGACAGTGCGGCATAAACGGCTTTTTTATCTTCGAAGTGATCATGTTTTTTAATTCTGTAGCACTTTGACATTTTAGATTTCACCATATAAAGAGCATCACACATAAAATTGTATTTTCTAGAGCCACAACCTTTCAGGAAGAATATGTTGTTGGAGGATTAATTGATTGTACATAATTAAAGATGATAGAGGGAAAGAGGGGCATTTGATATATAGGACTTTTTCACTCAGAGGCGCTTCACCTTGCAGTATTCTTTTACCTCCCACACTCTCCAACAGCCTCTCACCAACCACTAATCACTTGCAGGCCACACATTGTCCAGGTACTGATCCAAGAATCCTCCATGCCTTGGATTATACATTATGTCTTTTGTTAACTTCAGCAACTACCCACGGGAATAAGCTGTTCATAGTATTACAGCTTTGCTTTCATTATGTGCCTGTATGTTGTGGCTTTCTCACAGCTCTACAAATTCAGTGTGAAAACAGAACTGGCTTTGGTTCACACTATGGTCTATGGTATTGGACTTGGTGTTGGATTCTCTGTTGTCCCATGTAGAGTGCCAAATGTGTGCCAGACCAAAGGTGTTCTTGTCACTCGGGGCTAAAGGTCCTCTGACTGGAGGTGCAGCATGTGCCCATTGCATCACATAGTAGTGAGTCAGGTGCACTGGGAAGGAGGGAAGTGCCAGCTGCTGTCGAGGCAGGGGTAATCTGCCTAAGCTGCTTTCACATGATTTCACCCACGGGGAGGAATTTAGGAGATGCTTGTAAACCTCTTCAGAGCTGGCCTTGGAGACTCTCCCTGCCCAGATTTAAGGCACTCGTACAGGAGAGTAGAAGGCTCTTCATTTACAGACAGATGAAGAGAACTAGCGCTCTACTGCAGAGCTGTGATTACAACTTAACCAACACCAAGTCGTTTTTGACATAAAGACAACAGTTGATCAGCTCCATTTTACTTTACAACACAGTAATAACAGGGTAATTGGATGGAAATAGCTTAGGCAGCTATAGGAATATCAGAGTTTTATATATAATAGTGACACCTCATTCTAAATGATACTGTATCAATTGCCTTGATTACAATTAAACATATAATGTGCTTATCAATGTAAGTCTTAAATCTCAAATCAGCCCTCATCCTAATTGGTTCTTTCTGGCATTGCAGACAGACTGAAGCGGTAGGGATCATAGATTACGCATTGATGTCTATAGTCGTGGTACAGAGCGATTGACTTGAACAGTGCAGGGATATGCAGCCTGACCTTCTGTGGGAAACTCGGCTGGACCTTACAGTAGAAGATAATCTACTAACGACCCAGGTCAAAGTCAGCAGCGTAATGTGTTTCCATGCTGTGAGGAGCTGATTACTGTTACAAATTCCAAAGGGCACGGGCAACTCGCTACCACTGCTTTAACCTCAGAGGAAACTGCAGCGCAATCATGAAGAAATTTAAAATCAATTAACGATTAAAGATAATGGAACACTTAAGTTGAGGAAACAAATGGTAAATGATAAATGGTGACACCAGGAAGCATGTAAAGCTAAATGACTTCACTGATAGTGCAAAAGTTAACGATAGCATGACAGAAGTTAGGCTAGTTTCTATTTTGTGGAAGCTAAAGCTTTATCTTCACAGTCCTTCTCCTTGCAGCTCTTCTTCTGGCCTTATGCATCTGGATTTGAAAAACAACTAACTCCAAAAACCCACCATCATCGGAATAAGCGCAGGTGCTTCTTAATGCACTCAGCAGAAAAGTCCCCGTAAGCACATGGAGGCGGACAGACACCGACGTAAAGGTCAAACCGTGACCCGTGTGTGCACCTTTATAATGCGGAAGACTGGCAGTGCAACTGAAGAGAGGACTAATCCCAGGTTTGCATGTGCCAGAGGGGTGAGGCGGGTCTGTGGGGGCAGAAGGTCCAAGGGTAGGTCGGCCAAGTGCAAGGGCTGAGCAGCAAAGGGCAGCAGACAAGAACATAATGGGATTGCGGAGCACAAGCTATGGGTGCACATTTGAAACAGTCAAATCAAATTCACAGTTTGAGTGGTCACCAACTTGTAAAGAGAATTTGCGATTACTCAGGCAGTGTTCAATTTTTGAATCAACAATAAATCCCGTCTCGATGGGGTCAAATGTTTCAAAGAAACATGTACAGTAAGGACAAAAGTTTAAATAAATACAAACAAACCCATCAAAAACATGCTTCTGGACCTGTTAAATCTAATTATGTGTTTTGTTTAGTGCACCATATCGGAAAGAAATAACCCAACCACAGTCGGCCATGGCAGGGTTACAAACATGAGTCTCATGTGTTCATACCAGTCAGTTTGGCCAAACAAGAGCTCATGATCCGTAGACTATACCTGAAGTCAGGCATCGTCTATGGTCTCAATGTGGTGGAAGCGCAGGCATCTGGTTTAGTTCAGTCGTGGAACATTCCTTTCCTGTGTCAGGCTCCGACTGGCAGCTTTTTAAAGAGACACCTTTGAGCCTGTATCCTGCTCTGGGTTCTTGAAGTCTGCTTTATGAGCGCTCAGGTCACACACCACATGTCTGTTTATGGTGCTACACTCAGGACAGTGCTCAGCCCACATTCATATAAGATATAAGCTATAGTGTACAGAATCACTGAAAAAGGCTGCATGATTTTTAGAAAAATATCAAATAGCAATTTGTCTCATGGTGAGTATCAGGAGAGCGATAAGATTAACTTAAGATTCTAACAACAGCGCACATTTTTTAACACATCCAGAAGCATTACCATTGAGGAGAAAATTGCAATAGGAACTGCTAAAGGGTCTAATGTTTGTATAGGATATTGTACTCACTAAATATCTGCAGTCTTTGTGAATGAATTAATAATGACTTACAACCATTCAAACATTGTACTTTCAAATGCACATTTATTAAATTGTCATTTTGTATATTTCTGATCATCTGATAATAAAATCCAATTCTTCATGTATTTCACTTTTATTTTTTAGACTCACAAATCTACATACAAAGCACACAGAATCATCTGTAACAGCTTTAGCTGGCACAGAAATATTATGTGATGACGCAATCAGGTGAAAGTCTTTAACCCTGCACAGTATTTTGTCACTCCTCATCTGAATACACTTGCTCCTTACATTGCTGTCGTTGGAGGTAAGTGCGAGTGGTGGCGGTGATGAGTTGACGGTTCCATGATGCAATGCTTTTTCGTTACATAATGCAGCAGGTGTCATGGTGTGAGGGCCAGCACATGATCGAGCTGCACACGTAACTGGGTTTCTGTGCGCCACGGGCAGGGGGTGGGCAAATCCTACGGGCCGCGAGGTCGCTGCAGCACGGAGCATAGAGCTGACCACAACAGTTCTTCAGCTGGCAGCTTTAGTTGCAGCATGAAGACATAAAGCTTGCCAGTGAAGAACTGCTGTGGGTCGGCCAGTGGATGAAAACGAGATTTGGGTGCGCCGCGACTCTCCGTGTGAGGTGTCGTGTACGTCCTGCAAATCAAGAAGAAAACGGATCAGGAAACACGCATTAGCTGCCATTGTTCATTCATAGATGCACGCTTATACAGCAGTGTACACGGGAGGCAAGGTGGGTGAAGTGTATGGCCCAAGGACACAATGGCAATATTGCACTAGACACAGCGGGCATTGAACCACCGACTTTCAGGCTAGAGGAAAAAATCCAGGAGTCACTGCCTTTTTGTGGAGGGAAACACTTGGTCTGTATCAGTGAAACATAAAGCAGGGGTATTATGCTTTGAAAGGTATTTGGTAATAATTACAAACACAATGTGTCATTGTTTTACAATTATTTGGTTTGCTCCTAGAGGCCATGAGTGCCACTGCAGGAAAAGACAAAGGGAGAGAGGGATATTGCACATTGTTCACAACCCAATTACACAATGGAGATTTTTTTTTTCAATCAAACTTGGCTGTAAACACTGCTAAAGTGGCGCAAGCCCGCAGTTAGCTTTGCCCGTCAGCCTGTTAGCTTCTTCTTCATGATTCCATTAGTGTGTATTGCGCCTCCGACACTGAGCAGGGAAAGTTGCAAGTGTGGTTTTCTGGCCAGAGACACCAGGGGGAGATGAAAGACCCCCCCAATCATCCCATTAATACTTGTATTACCCCCAGAGGGACTACGAAAAGGATTTAATAAGGTAAACAAGTAACTTAGTTCAAGAGTCTCCCAGCTCGAAATATTGGTTAAAAGCAAATCAATCTTGTTATCACTTGTAAGACCTCATTAAACTTTATTGGGGATTTTTTTAATTGATCAAAAATTGCACGGGGCGGTTGTACATAGCGCATATAAATGGATATCAAAACTCTGTCTCATTGTCAGGGGCCTTAGTACAGTCCTTGAAGGGAACTGTAGCAGGAAAGGTGAGAGGAGATGATACGAGGAAATGGCATTCGTGTGATTCAGACTTCAGTAATCCGGCCTACGTCAGCCGACAGTTGAGCGCTTTCTGCTGTCTTCCCTTTTTAGCTATAATTGAACGCAGAAAGTATTTACAAGTAAGATATGAGGCTAGAACACTTGATAGGAAACAGCTCGTCCTGTGGGGCAGCTGAGGTTTTGTTGACCGTATTCATGCATTAATGTACGAATTCTTGCTTTCAAGTCACCCTCTTCCTGGGATTGTGTTAAATAACCACAGTTCTCAACTATGTGATCGCTGTGCAAGAAAATCCAAATCACATTTCAGATAGAACAGAACAAAAATCAAGGGAAAAAAGTGTTCCGCGCTTGTGTATCAACCAAAATAGATATAGGCTACATGAAAAATCTGCCATGAGATATGCTGCATAAGAATAACTAGTGCAAAAGATTCTGCTACTATTTTTGAGAAGTGGTGTCGCATTTCATCTCGAATGTGAAAGTGAAATCCCATTGTCATCATTGGGACATCATAAATAAATATACATTAATCAAGGGTCAACACAATCTTCTACATTCAAACAGGGCAACATCTCCGCCGGGCAGTGTTTGGCCCTGGACTCGGTCTCGCCTGGCTCTTTTTCAGCTGGCCTCACTTCAACTATCGCAGTCCGTCTGGTAAAAAGAAAAAAAAAAGAAAAAATCCTTTTCCTAGCTGCATATTCCTTCACAGTTCAAGGACGGGACTCTGGGCATGTCTTAGCTTTAGCTTTCGGGGCCGCGGTGAACCCAACAACCCTCCGGAAACCTTCGCGAACTCTCTCCCTTGCTCTGCGCAACAGCTGACACAAAAACTCCACGCCAACCCATACAGATCCAGTGTGCGACTGTGCGTGTATGATATTGCCAGTGAAATCCAGGCCAGAGGAATCTATTGTATGTACTCATTGACTACATTTGTAAAGGAGTACCTGATAGCCAAGCGAGTCTTTGTTTGCAGTAAACAGAGAGGTTCTCTAGCGCTGCACAAAGGACTGAGTTGAAGAGAGTAGGAAAGAAACGGTTAACCTCGCCCTAAGGTGCAAGCACACAGGGGGAATAAATGCATAGAAAAGGGAGAGATGCTGACATATGAGGTCAACAAGCTGTTGTTCAAAGCTTAAAAACATGCACAGTAAAGTATGACTATGGTAAAGAAAATGTTCAGTACATGTGCAAAAGGACATGTGATGAAGTAGGCTCCAATATTTGGAGGTAGTCTTGAAAGACTCTCTACACAAAAGGCGAAAGAAAGACATTGCATGTATCATATGTGCATACAGTATGCTAGAATTAAGTGTTCGATGTGTACATAACTCAATAATCTGATGCGCAAAGGCTAAAAAAAAATTGACCTAAGACTTTCACTATCACTGTCACAGAAGGCCAAACCAACTTACCATTTGACTCATCAAGCACATGTTAAAATGTAGAAAGCCTTTGGGGAGCTACTTGTAAAAGGCTGGAGAGCTACTGGGAGCTTCGGTTGGAGACCACTGATATACAAAACTAATGCACTATTGATTTATGAAAAGAGGTGGTCAGAAAGTGGCATTCATCTACTTAAATATTTGTATATAAAATGTAGCGATTTATTCCTCTAACTTTGCAAGCACTTATTTCATTATAGAGCCACAATCATTAATTAATTACAGTCATTTGAAAAAATAAATAAATTCAATACTGGCAGCAGAACTAAGTAACTCATGCCCCTAGTGGCCATAAGCACCACTGCAGGTGTCGTAGCATGTTGCCTTTTTTTACTCATTAATTGTCCGTGAGTGTAAATACTATGCTGACAGAAAGACAAAGGGAGAGAGAGATATTGTACATCCAATTACACAATGGACATTATTTTTTCACTCAGACTTGGCAGTAAATACTGTTTAAGTGGCGCTAGCTTTGCCCGTTAGCCTGTTAGCTTCTTCTTCATGGTTCCATTAGTGTGTATTGCGCCTCCGACCCAGAGCAGGAAAAGTTGCAAGGGTGATTTTCTGGCCAGAGACCCCAGATGAGAGACAACACTTGTATTACGGACTACGAAAAGGATTCATTAGGGTAAACAAGTTACTTAGTTCTTCTTTAAAGAGACTAGACGGATGTTAAAATGATATAGTATAGTATTATTTTCTACCCCTACTTCCAACAATGTCCTAATGTGTAGAATGAGACCTATTCATCTCAACTGTCGCTAAAATCCTGCAGTCATTCAAAACGTTGTTAATTTGGGTCCGAAGTGCAGTCATGCATGAGCTTAATATAGAAAGTGCAGTTGCGCTTAAGACCTGAGGTGGCAGTAGTGAGTGTGAAAATGGCAACATATATCTAGTCCCTTTAACGATACTTGGTTTACAATACTGATACCTGAACGATACTTTGTCCTATACACTAAAATATTTGTCATACAGAACCATAAAACAGAAAAATAATGTTAATTTATTCCATTAAAGACTATTAAATTTGTTTCATTTGTTTGTGCTGACACATACAAGTAACTTCCAACAGGCGCAACACTTGGTCTCTTAAGATGCAATTTCTTTTTCATTATCACTTTTCAATACTTTTGTTTTTTTCAATACCCATCCTTAACTAGAAAGAATGAAAAAGTAAGAAATCCTTATATGAATCTTCCACCAGAAAACTTGACTTCTAATCTTTAATCTTTAATCTTTAATCTTTAATCTCACTCACTTTACATGGATTTTTAGGTTTTGAATCAATGCTTTCAAATCTGTGGGTGTATTTTCACTAAATGCATTAAATCTTCCCTTTTGACTTCTCCTGCAAAGCTCCTTTTGGTTTTACATTGGATTTGGTTCAATTTAATTTGTGTTTTGTCTTTGTCATCTTTGCAATGATACACAAATAAATGTGTGTTATAGAAAGACAGGAAGGACTTAAGTGAGCAAGTAAAGTGTGTAAATGAGTGTGTCTGTATCTCTGCTGAACATATAAACAAACCAAAGTCAGCCACTTCGACAGACACAAGTGCTTGGAGAAATGTCATTTTAACCTTGATCATGTCTCTACTGTGTTTGTGGTGCTGACGTCATGCGAGGCACACGCTGCATGCACCACACTGGGCCCATCCCGGAGAGAGAACACAGTGTACCAGGAGTGATTTATTACACGGGGCTGACGATTCCCAAGACAATTACGGCCATGCAACAAGCAACAGGCTGAAAATGGCTCCTCTCGCACCAACTTACGAACACAGAAACACTCAAGAAGAGCACACATGGTAAATCTATGTGGCAACGGCTCATGAATCAAGCCGTTACTTCAAGGTTAATGAAGTACAGAAAATACACAAAGCTGTTTTGAATTGTTGATGCTAGACACAGTGGTGACTCTCTTGCTGGGATGCTGGTGACCTATATGCACACTAAACTTAGGGAGCACTCATTAAAATACATAGTTTACATTTTTCACGTTTCCTTCTCATAGAAATTGTCAAATCAAGTGCAAGGTGACTGGCCAGAAGACAGTATTTGTCTATATCAGGTGCCCCATCCTTGTCCCACAAGTATCTCGTTACCCTCCTCGATCAGAGCAATTAACTTAGGACAAAATACGAGCAACGCCAGTGGCCTCAGAGGAAAGGAAATCGAAGATAATTTTTAACTTTTCTGCCATCACAGAGTGCCTTTTTACTTCACTACCGAGACACACAAGAAAGTTACCACTTCTTCAAGTCCGTTTGAGTTCTTCAGTGAATCATTTCTGTCAGAAGATCTTTCATTCATTCAAGCTTTATTAAAGACACAGAATGCTGGTCCATAGTATTAAAAGAATAGAAAACAATGGTAGTAAAAGGAAACTAAGAAAGTGAAAGTGAACCATTTACAGACACAACATACTTAACTGAGTTTGTCAAAATTAGAAATATAAGTTATTGTTATAATATAAATGATTGTTGTTGGAATATTAGGTGATTAATAATAGATCACACAACTGCTGAGATGCTTCCTTGGACGTTGTGTTTGCCTGAATTTTATTTATTTATTTGTTTGCTTATTTGGGACAGTGCATGTTAATGAACATACATGGGACTCGTGCATGTAAACACGCCACGCCGGATTGTAGCCATGGGCTAATTTGCATCCGTTGTCCTCCACTCGCACTCTCAAACAGACCCTCATTCATCCTAATACTTCATTTGCCTGAACTTTACATTGTCTTGTTTACGGTTTTGTTTCATTACTTTAATGTTTGTACAGTCCTGTGAGGCAAACTCCCGTTGTGATACTGGGCTATACATAACCATTGACTGATTGATTGAGATTCTTCATCTGACTGCGATTTATACTTTTTTTTTCTTTTGTGCAAACACAGCCTCAAGCAAAAATGTATAGTAAGTCAAACATGTGTAACAGTTACATTTTAGCCTTATTTTGGTCCTGTTTTAATTTTTTCCCTTCAAATCTTGTTATGACACAATTTGATGAAAAACAAATGTCTAACACATTTATAATACTGCAACAATATAGTTTTACTACACAAGACTGTAATAAGATTTTGCAATTTTCCCCTGCATCAGGGAGCCCTGACGGGCAGTGAGTAAAAATGCATTGTCACTCAGCGACCTATGACCCACTGACAGCTGATATAACAGGCTAAGTCTTAGAGATTGCAATAGAAATATGCAACAGGGACTACATTGTAGTGGCTTGAGTTTCATGAGGTTAAATGGTATTTCTGACTAAATGTGAATGATATTTAAAGTATGAATGAGAAAATCCAGAGCGGATGGAGAAGGGATTAAATCTAAGAACACGGGCCAATAACAGCACATTGCAACAGGCTGCACAGCAATAAAAAAGGGGAGGCCCTGTGACTCATCCGAGGAATGGAAATACTGGTCCAAAATCAATTATGACAATTTGATCCAGGCTCTATACAGCACTGCTATAGTTCCATTTTAATGACCCCGAGTACAGGCAGGAAGAACAGCATGCTGGAAATATGTGGGGAAAGTACAAACACTCACATGTGAGGGACACATTTCTGATGATTCACAGTGAAACTACAGCTAGACAGTGTTTAAATATATATATTATTAGTGGTTTGATATGTGGTTTATACAGGAGAATAATGCTATAATAATATGTTAAAGTTGCAATCGACAATACAATGCAAGAAACACACCAGTTTAATCGGGAATAAAATACACTTGTATCAGTTCTCTACTGCTAGGTGTATTTATATTTAATATGATACATGATCTTGGAATTGGATCACCAGTAGTTTAGAATAGTTCCTCCATTTATTTAGTAGTAGTAATACCTAATATGTGTGTAAAAAATGAAACATCTGTTTACTACTATTGTAGTATGACTGAATAGCATATTTATTCAAACCAAAACATTTGAATAGAATTTGTATAATTTACTACAAAACACAAATAATGTTTCACCTAAAAAAGGGGGATACTTGCGACCTAGTCACATGCCCCCATAGGTCCCTAAACCTCAGGCTCAGGGGTAGGCAGGTTTGTGATGTGGAGGACCGACTTTCATCATTGCCAAAACACCAAGGGCCAAAGCTCACCATTGTCTCCATTGATCTCTTATTTGCAATAATATTTCCCAAAATCATCTAGTGGGCCAGAGGCTGAAATTGGTTGCCCGTGTTGGTTTGGAAGCAGTGGAGGAGTGTGTAGTGAATCCTCTAATAGTTAGATGTTAGAAGATCAATATATCTGCCCTTCCCTTCCCTTGAGCCATGAATAAGACTAGTGAGAAGAACATATACAGATTTCAACATGCAATAGAGAACGCAATAGTCTCACAAACACACATACCCCCTCCCCACACACAGTAAGCAACAACAGCCAGGGTGATTCTGCTAAGACTAGCACTCTGTCAGACAGGCTTTATCATTCAAAGTGCTGTCCAATCCAAAAATGACGTCCAGGATGACAAGACAAGCTCCAGTTCACCATTTGTGTGTATTGTGCATAGGAACAAACATATACAGTGCTGATAGAAAAGAAGCTAATCCCAGGAATTGTGCAAATGCTTGAAATTGCATATTAGGGCCTTGTAAATGTTTATGGCTTCAGGGAAAAGAATCGTTCTCCCCCTGTACTAGAAGGTCTTTCAGTTATTGCATGATCACTAACACTTTTTATTTATTTATCATATTGTACAAAACTCAAAAAGGAGAATTGCATTATGCCAGGTCGTAGCATATGCGCTAAATTCCACCTGTCGAGACCTGAGAAAATGACATGACAAAATTTCCCAACTTCTCAGTCGCATAAAATCATCATTCACACACGTTTATCCAATCTGCCTCCTGAGCATTATTGTTTATCTTTTTCACTTTTGCACATTTAATAGCATTGTGCCATCTTTATTCGCGCTACTGCACAATCTATTTAAATCTTATTCAGCTTCAAACCCTGACTGAAAGCGGAAAACATGTGTAACGCATAGTTTAACCATGACGTGAAGTCTAGTAAACAGCTAATGTATTCCTTACAGCAGTGGTTCTCAAACTGTGCTCGACTTAGACTTAGAGAAATATCATTTATGCTTTGATGGATTGATGGATTTGAGTTGGGTGTTTTTCAGGTTTGATTTGGTTTACACCGGGTTTAGACGTAGCTTCATCCAAATTTGACCCCTTTTAAATCCGGTTTGCCCTGATTTTGCCTGGGTGGTACAAAGTGTGCTAGAATATGCAAACAAGGCATGACTCAGCCGCATTCCCGATCATGACAGTCAGATCCAAATCAATGTCTCACTCATTCCAATTACGGCGAGTTAAGCAGAGTTAACTGTAATGTTTGCTTGCTTATTCACTGAAACGCATTGCGCACATTGCTACAGGAAGGCAGGCAGGAAGTCCGCAGCAGGGAAAAGAGGAAGTTATTTCCGAAGCGAGGAGCGTCATCAAAAGGGATTTACATATGGAGCATCTGGAGACAGGAATGCATGGGAACAATATGAAGATGCAAGTGTTTACGTTTGCTCAAACAGAAAGGGGGCGGGGGGTTTGGGGTGGGTAATGGGAGAATGGTGGTGGTGTGATGAAGCGACATGTAGAACAAGCAGAAGAAAGGAAGGTGGAAGGTGAGATGGGAGATCTTCAATTACTGTATGTATACAATACAACAGTAAAATCTCATGATACAAAACTCTTACACTACTACTTCTATCTATCTTTAATCTATCTGCATGTTTAAGTATTTCAAAGGTAGGATCTGGAACACATTTTCTCAAGATGATTATCCGATCAGAAAGAGGAGTGAGCCACACGCACACTTCAGTTTGCAGGTCCACATGAGCATGAAGGGACTTTCACTCACGTCCACAATCCCTGCCCCCAATTAATGTTAGAGCCGACCGCCAGAAGTTAAAGCTCAGTGACTGAACGCTGGAGGTTCTTTGCTTTCAAATTAGGAATGCAATGTTCACGAATAGAGAGCCAAGCAACCCAACGACCCATGTTTGGATACTGTGCCCTTTAAAAACCACAAGGAGCGAATCCTACAAACACACCTTTAACTTGGCAGCTTAAAAGTCTAACATACAGTACTCCTGCAATATGTACCCGGGACTTGAGTATGAGTAATAAGCAACATGCCTAAAACACAAAAAGCTACTTTTTCATTTTTTGTTGTTACGTAACATTATGCAATCCTCTCAAATTTGCTCCATGATCTGTGCAGCACATGGACCAGCAAGGTGACATGTGTGGAGTTTGCATGTTCTCAACGTGTCTGCTTAGACTTCCTCTCGAGGCTCCAGTTTCCCCTACAACTAAAAATATGTACAATGAGATCCCCTCCCCAAAGAGATTCTTAATAAAGGTCTCAAATAGGGTTTGATTTAAGGATAAATTGCAGTAATCTGCCACGTTCCCAAAGCAGTAATTAAAATGCTAAAGTCCAATGAATTCGCTTCATCTGCCTGTCACCCGCGCTCCCACCAGTGTGAATGTGCATGTGAAAGAGGACATTGTCTGTCCCTGGCTATGTAACTGTTTGTGTCTATGCACAGGCCGACATAAACGCTCCTTTAAGGCCTGCTGAGTGTTTCTCTGTATATGTATCCTTTGTCGCCTGCTTCCTCTCTTAGCAGCGGTTTAGCCTAGCATGCTGAACGACAGGAAATGCCTTTAGGGTAAATGAATAAGAACTGGCAGCTGCCCATTCGTGGTAGGAATACGAAGATTCTCTTACTCCCTAGTATCATCCCTGCACCGCGCCCATCCTAAAAGCTAATACGCACGCAGGCCATGTACACCTTCCCATGACTCAACAAACCCAAGGACATCTTAGTCGACAAGTGGAGATAACAACTTCATGCATAAAAGCCATTCAATCCTCATTTCAAAATGTTCCACTGAAAATTAATATGCAACAGAGTCGTTTAACACAAAGTATGTATTGTTTGAACTTTCACCCAGAGTTTCTGGACAGAAAAAGGTCCAAACTGGGTTGACAGGACTACAAGAGATGGCATTTTTACTGTCTTAGATATTGATCATCATTGAAGAACATAAATCATGTTTGAAATTGATATAGGCTAATTTACTCCGCTATTAGAGTAGGTACTGGACAATGTAAAGTTGAAAAACAGTTTGCCTAAGCGTGTGCTCTGCGTGTCCTCTCCTGGCAAACTGGCTCCAGCTGCACCCAGATGGCGCGAGAGCAGAGAGTGCTAAGCTAACAGACCCTCGGATCTTCACCCAGCGTGTGTGAGAGATGGAGGGACACAGTGGTCTGGTTCAAAAGCCCTCATCCACACACTGATTATTACAGACTCAAGTCAACATCCTGTACTGTGATACCAGCACAACAACTGCAATCCTCTCCAGAGTAATGACAGGTTCCCACATGACTGGCCAGAGGCAAAAACATAGAGCTATCTGTCAAAGTTATTTCCATTCTGACGCTTAAGCCACTTTTGGGGTTTCATTGCACACGGACGAACAGTGACTGGTTTTAGGTGTTGCATATATTTATAGTACAGCACTTCCCTGTAATTTCACAACAATAGGCAGGTGGGTGTTCAGGGAGAATAAAACATGTGATTGTGATCTGATTCCTGGGACAATCTGCCAATTTGGAGAGATCGTCATATCGTGATTCAGTGTTTTTTTTTCCAGCTCTATGATCCAATTACCAATTCGTACACTTCAGTCACAGTCAAGTGTGATCTTTCAGAAACACCTCCTGGATACTGTTGTATCTTAAAGGCAATATAAATATAGTGTGTGTACATGAATTGTGTTTGAGAAAATGATTATACCCGAATCGAGAATTTACTTCATTTCAGAAAAACTGAAAAATGAGGCTGCCATCACAGTCAAACCAGTTTTATCAGACAAAATTGGGGCAGTTTTTGACTTAAATTCCTTTCGTATGTAGTCTTCCTTTTACATTAATTACAGGCCTATTACATCTCTGTATTTAATCTAATTTCCCCTGCTTTTTGTACTGCCTTCATTTTAATATGGAGTCTCTGTCCTTTCCTCTTCCGCACGGCTCATCCTGTCTCCGCTCTGTGTCTTTAGGTTGGTCAGTTCACCGAGGCCGGCTCACATTCTTGGGATGCCTGCTACATATGGTCTACATTCCAGCTGGTCTGCAGAGAGGCCCACTGCTCCTCACCACCGGCCCCGCACCTCCCATCCTGAAGCACTATAAGGCATACTGAATAATGCACACAAATCACAAGTGTGTGGACTTTGCAAGACAATAAATCACATTAGCGGTGGGAGTTTCTAATCTAGAGAGGTGGTTTGGGTCGACACCCAAATCTAGATTGCGGGACTGTTTCCAGTCGTTCATATGATATTGCGAAAAATCACTGTATAACAATTTATTAATTGCTTTGATCATTTTTCATAGTTGGCTACAATACCAAAGCTTGTAAATAGTTTAAAAAAAAAATATTTTCATTTGGGTTGCAGCTTATTATGAAAGGTTGAAGGTGGGTCTTAAAACCTCATAACTTCAGAACCACCGATCTAGTAGTATCAGTGATGTACATAGGTCTTGTGTGAAAAGTGCTAATCACAAGAATAACAAATTAAACAGCATAAGGTATTTGGAGCTGAATAGAAAAGGTATTTGGTATTTTGACTCGGGTTTCTATTCTATATATGGGCTATTACACATTTACACCCTTTCTAATTCATAGCATTTCAGTTAAATTAACACAGTACTACACAGTGGAATGATGCGTAAAACAAAAACCTAAGTCATTCATGAAGTCAAAGTCAAAAAACCTTGTCAGAAACCTCAAACCTCAAAGAGTAAAAGTGATTCTTAAAGCCACACTGCGGAACATTCCAGGTTATTTGCTGCTACGCCATAAGAGCAACTCAACTGTTGCATAACGCAGCACAAAGGTAAACCGTTTCGAAGAGGGCGTTCTCCAATAAAAACACTTAAAACGACTTGCATTTCATTTTACTTATTGGTGAAATATTACGCAGCGTGGGCTTAACGAATCTTCTCGGTATTTCTGCACCTCCAGTGTATATGTCTGATGTCTCTGGAGAACTTTTTCCAGTCAGACTGCTGCTATAAGCGTGCAGGCATCCAGTGCATACATAGAGCAACATGTGTTCTACTTATGAGTGTGCCGCTACATTGGCGAACTACACCCAAAATGCCTGACTCTATATGAATTTAAATTACAGTCACACTCTAAGAAATCGCCACGGGGCACATACTGTCAGCTGTCAGCGTTTGCAACCACACCTTCCGATAGACCACTTAACAATTCTCAAACACACCCTCTTGAACTGCGTAATACGACTATAGCATTTACGCACATGCAAATCTCACAATACGAGCTCCACAATACAGAACAAACACTGCTGAGGTCATGGCGAGAATGCGTGATAAGGAGGTCAAAGTTAGCAGCACAGAGCGTCTATAGAGGCCATCGGGGCGTGGCAAGCAAATGTGCAACCTCACTGCAGCTACCGCATTTCCACCGCAGATCCTCCCGTCTCTGATTGACCATCAATAACAGTCAATATATAGCCCTGCTCAGTAGAAAGAGCCACGAGAGGCGACGTGTAGATTCAAGGATTGTAGTACAAGTGCCAGAGATAGGGGGGGTCTTTAAAACATCTCATTTTACCTTTAAATTGGCTAAACTAATTACGCCACATTGTAAGTCTTGGAAAATGAAGAGAGAACCCCATGTTGCTCCTTTTTTCATGCTACGTGTGTCCATATGTGGGGAGTGGCACAAGAGTAGGCCAGCAAGGCATGCAAAGGAAAACAAGACCATTTCAGACAAGCCAGACAATGTGGTTCATTTTTGATGGGACTGGTTAGATATATAATCACTGAAATATTTAATAAGTGCCACTAATAATCTAGGCATGTCCAGTGTCCTGCAGCATCATGTATAATTCACCATTCATTAGCAATGGTGACATCAGTACAGAGAGCAGTGCAAGAAAGAGTTGAATGAATCAGATTAAGCAAATCAGCATTTGGCTCAAAAAGGGGGAAAAAATCTCCTGAATGAGCATTTTTGGCCTCTTTGGAAATATGACACTATAGACCAACCGGCAAAAACTTGAAGAATCCATCAATAAATAATAAAAACATTGTGATTTAACAGGTATGGTCCGTATCAAAGTCAGACTGGATTGCGTATAGTCACAGGCTAACGGCTATAACATTACATAATCACTGTTTTTACAAGCCAAAGCAAATGGCAGGTCTTGCAGGCGAGAATGTCAACTCTTTGGACACTTTGTTTTGGTAACAATATTGTTTGACACACACATAATCCTAACTGGATGTGACCGTGCAGTATCAAGGACTTGGGTACAGTTCAATGGCATTCCACAGGTTGACTAAGCTGACTGTGTGCATCACCTCTTACCTCTTGCCTCGCTATAGATCCTTGTGCGTAATGCCAAGATGGTCCATGCGAAGGACAGATCGTCACCAATACGCCTTTCGAGTGCACCTGTGGACGTAGAAAAGAGCATAATGACACACGGAGGAGAGGGGGGAAATGAATGATGGGTGGTGGTGGTGGGGAGGAGGAGGAAGAGGGGGAGGAGGAGGAGGAGGGCAAATCTCCACATCCATGTTGCGCTACAAAGGGTGGGGCCTCTAGGAATTCACTCTGCTTTCCTCTCGACTTAAAGCTTATCTTAATTGGAACATACGGGGTCAGTGCGCGCGTGCACCCAATTATTATCATGAGTTATTACGGCCCTGAGTGTCTCTTGGCACTTCTTTAACCAACTGTAGCAACAGAGCTTGCCCTGTAAAGCTCCTGGTAATGTCCTACTGGGTACGTACACTGTCCATACGCCTGGTTATATGGAAGACACGCCCGCCCCAGTCCAAAGACCACCGCCACACACACATTTGGAGCAAATTGGAATCAAATTTTAACTCACAGCAAGTCAAAGATTCTCTACTCTACTAAAGGCTACTTACCAGAAAGAAACAAACAACATTGCGTCACAGAAATGGAAAAAATGTCATTAACACTAAAGTTTGTAAAATGCCTTTGCGTCGTACTTACTTTAGTCTGGGTAATTCCAGCGCGTCCACGGACACATCTGCTGAAGTGTCTCAAGCTTCAAATGTACGCAGATAGAGGATTCCTGGTCTGTGATCGGGCTGTTCCCCACGCCCTGTTCGCCTGTAGCATTCAGCACGGCTACTGCCTACTGTAAAGTTGCCACGTCCTTTTCGATTCTAACGATGAAATGCCATGCACGCGGAACGGGAGACGCACTTCTTTGTAAATAGTTGAGTTAAAACTGGTAACGGGTTGAAATCGATCTGGCCGAGACCAAAATGGTAATATTGTAGCATTTGTTATGTAATGTCTGCCCTACAGAAATGACTGAGCATACCCGAAAAGGCAGAAATGGTAAAAGCGAAGGCTGAGTGCGCACGACTGTGTTACTGTTGAGCAGAAGAGCTTCTAAAACCCCCAGCCACACCTAAACTCTCAATCATTTTTTTCCCCTCCTGACACTTGCAGAGGTTTTCGACGAAACGCGAGGTCCTTAAGTTCACCGTGACACACATCATCCCGCGCACTCGTGTCCAGTTTGCGTCTTTAAACCCATCTAAAGATACAAGAAGCGGGTCCGATGCGAGTTTCCCCTCCGCTCCCACCCCACGCCGCTCGGTGCTCCTCGGGGGGAAACCTCCCCTGATCCTCTCCCTGCTCCAACTCCTCGCTTCAAACCGGCTTCTCACTCCGATCAGCTGGCAGAGTCGTGGCGTCATTACGCACGGCCCACCAATCGCACACAGACCGGAAAAATGAGCGATGACGCCCACCGTGACTACCGGATCTCTCAGCCAGTCCCGGCTCAGAGCACTGCGAGGACTCAGACATGTGGACCAACGGGAGCACGTCCGCCCATGGAGGGTGTTTCCTGTCGAACCTATGAGCAGCAGTTCCAGCCTCTGTGTGTGAAGTGCTGGGAAGTGGGAACTTTTTCACACCTTAAAGGCCAGCGATGAAAGTGAAATCAAAAGCTTAAAATGAAACCCTTTTCGACTGATATTCGAGCAGGTTTGTGTCTTTTGGCGTTAAATCCACGCATTTATTCAATTTTCTTGGGGGAAATGGGTGTCAAAGTGGGAGGCCCCCGTACCTCCCTCCCTTCGCAAGAAATTATAACCCAGAAACAACGAAACGATTGCTCTACTTTGGTAAAGGAGGGATTACCTTTAGAGTGACAATTGTTTTAAAGACCTAGACAAGGCTGAAACCAAATTTTCAGCTCCTCCTTTTGTATATTGTAAACCTCGACATTTGTGGGAAAATACTGTGCATCTCATTATAAAGCATTTGTATCAGCTTCATAAACTTACAGTCAAGTTTTCTAGCATTGACCGTGTGAAACATGGCTATATACACTCACTGTGAAGACGTGGGATATAAAGTAGTGTAAAGTGGTACCTTTTGTTATATATAGCCTATATATAGTTACAAGTCACTCTACTGCACTGGAGCTCAAACTACTGTGCTACTGTACTCAGGCTCCTCGGCAGGTCCAGTCTGTTTCAGTTTTGAGATAAATAGTAGGCCTTTTTAATTTTTTTCCTCTGGTGGATTAATTCTCATGTACTACTTTACTCATTGGTAGGGCTGCCATGATAAGTACTATATCGACTAATCGTTTAATAAATAACAGATAAACGATATGTTTTTGGGCTCGATATTTATCGTCTGTACATTTATTAGCATTTCCGCCCTATTTTTTCTTTGTTGAACTTAGATTTTTAACTGAAGCAAATTTAGTTACATTATATTTCATGTTCATTGCAGCTTGTGTGGTATTTTGGGACATGATGATGCACTTTTAGAACAAAGGTTTACTGTCATTTCTATGCCTGAGAGTTGACAGTATCTAGTATCGTTAGAGTCAATAATATCGTTTATCGCGATACTTTCCTGCCTCAATATATCAAACTTCAAATTTGTTATTGTGACAGGCCTACTCATTGGTTCATTCTATTTAGCCCTGGTGAAACCCCAGTTTAGACGCACACAATGGCCTATTGTCAACCTGGCTTAGATCTAGCTTTATTTTACTTTTTTTTTTTCAATGAGAATGAATCACTGCTCTGCTGTATCATTTCTTTTCACCTATTCCATAAAACAATCACAACTAAATTATTATTATTATTTCTTAGCTTCATATTTGCATACAAAACATTCCTGTGGTCAGGAGTGGAGTTGGAATCTTCTGATACCAAATAAGTCACTGCATTACTGGTGGGTGGAAAACCTTCGCGCGGAGGCCTGCTTGTTGAGGTCACTCTACCGGCATATTTGGAAGAGGGAGAGAGAGAATCACTTTTTCTAGTCTTACGACAAATATTACTCACTAAATACCACACCATTTTGGTATGAGGGGGATCCGGGATTGGATCGTAGGCAGAGAACAGGTGGAATGTTCAGTTACAGGACTTACTCACAGCCAGTCATCATTCATGGTCACACTTACGTTGGGAAACACACAGTAGGAGCGTCTCTGCACCCCATCTCTACTTCATTCCTCTTAAGCTCCACTTAGATGCATTTTGTTGTATCTAAAACAACAAGTGCCATATCAGCCCATCTCTTGGCTGCACCAGAAAGCAGACAAGAACACAGATCAAAGGCAGAAGCAGCGCCAAGCCATTTGTTGTTACATTTTTAACAAGCAGGAACACAGTGCCGCCTCAGCAGTGACACAGCTTTTCTTCCATGGCTCACTTTATTCTGATGCACAATGCGCCACAGACAGACATCTCTCAGGAAACCAGTGGAGAAACAGACATTACCAGCACTGTGCTTAATGAATCAGAAGTGGAAAATCTGGCTGTCCTGCGCACGGAGCTTGTGTAACTGCAGGAATTAAACATAGTGCTTGTTCTTCCTGGTATGAAGGGGGGGGGGGGGGGGGGGGGCAAAAGCAAATGGCTGCGATAATGATATTAACATAATATTGGGACACAATCGTCGACATCATCATGAAGTTCATTTCCAAATCAAATTCTTCTGGACAAATTCAGAGAAAACAAGAACCAAATTAAAGGAAGTAAGAAAGTCCTGGGTTTGATTCCAGGACTACAGCCTCTCTGTGTAGAGTTTGCCTGTTTCCCCAACCACAAGCTCTAATGAGATTTCCTGTTTATATAAAGGTCAAATAAACCAGTGTTATATCAAACCTTAAATCAGGATTAAACTTATTCTTGCACTGCAACAAGACCTGCCTTTACTTTACTTTCTTGCTTTTGTTGCTGCTGTAAATCTGATCATAAATTATAATGAATAGCCACATACTGACCTAAATCTAACCCTTCTGTTTTTGCAGTTTTTCTCTCATCATAGCCTTGTTATAGGCCCCTTTCACGATCATCTGTGAAGAATTTTACTTCAAGATAGACGCAAAGAAGATTCCTCAGATATGAATTGGAGGTAAGGCCTGTTCACCCAAAGGAATGTGATGTTATTCACAAGACACAATGTCATTAGAAGAAGGTCCACAATTGTATTTACTGTCTCTTAAAGCACACAAGACCAAATAAGGAGCATACTGTACATTGATTTTTTTTTAAATGTGTTTTTATGAAGTAAGCAGTGTCATGTGAAGTTCTTAGTAGGATTCACAAGTGAAAGGTTGCCTCTTTAAAATACTTTGAAATGTATATACATTAATCCAGGACTGCAATAATGGACATTTGCAGTCAGGGGCGGATGTAGATGGGTGGCACGGTGTGGCAGCTGCCACTCCTATTAAAGGCCTTGCCACCCCAGCTGCCACCCCATCGATGTCATGTGATGTCTCACAGGTGCTCTAGAAGCTACTTGGGTGCTTCAGAGGCTCACTCTCTGTTTGTACTTTTTTGACAGAACAAAGAACAACTTTATAGCTAAATAAGGAGCCAGGTGCCAACTACTGTTGCTCCCAAGATGATGATTTTTATTTTATTATTATTATTTTTTTTGTGTGTGCAAAAGTTACAATTAGACAATTAGAACCTCAATTAGAAACCCCCTACTTATATTATGGACAATGCTACTATTTGTATATCATTTTGGGAGGCTCAGCCTGCATCTAAATGGACAAATTGCCTTGCGATCAAGCGGAACTTGCCTAGTCCTGCTAGATGCAAGTTCGCTATTTAATACTCACTACTGCCACCTCAGGTCACACGTGTAACTGCACCTTCTATGTTAAACTCGTGTATGACGGCAATTCGGACCCGAAGTAACGCGTTTTTGAGTGACAGTGCAGGATTTTAGAGGCAGTTGTGGTGAACAAGTCTGAGCTCATTCTACACATCAGGACATTGTTGGAACATGTAAGGGGAGGATCTAAATAAGTCATATTTTCAAAAGCATTAAAACCTGTCATGTGCACCAACAAAGATGAAATCATGATCATCAACTCATTTGCTTTTCCAGTAGACTGATAAATAATTTTTTTTAAAAAGGCCACTGAAAATGGTTCCATGATCTACTTTTGAGAACCAGTTGAGAACCACTGGTCTAGGACCCAGTGTTTTCTCTGCAATGGGCATGACTGACAGGGCGATTAACAATCAGCGAAACACAAAATCAAAATCATATAGCGGACTGAGAAACCGTGCTGTGTAAAGGACTGAGCTCCGTAGATTGCTGCTGAGAGAAGGCATATTATTTCTTCTAAATAACATGGTTGTTGAGAGAGTCCTCCACATTTCAGCAACTCCGAGTCAATGATTTGCTGAGAACTGATGGTTACTGATCTTAGAAATGGATGGCTTTGAAGATTTGAACTATTTAATAGCTCTTGTGAGGGTTCTCAATGAGCTAAAGCCATATTGTGGTGCAACAAAGAAGAATGAAACAACAAGTCAAAGCATTGGGTTAAGCCACGGAACATAATGTATGTGATTTGTTTGATTGATTGGTGAGCTTTTGCATATACTCTGGTCTTAACACAACTCAATGAATAACACTATGGTTGGACACTATGGACGTTTCACCCACTTAAGCACCTTCATCAGGATGTAAGAATGAACCCTATAGCAATTCAGTTCCATGAATGTAGGTAGCATGGATTGTCCCAAACAGGAAAGTGGAAGTAGTTGAGTCGCAGTTGGCTTATGTTTGTATTCTGCGCTTGTTCCATTGCAGAGAGCCACCATAGTTACTTACAAAGCATTAAATGTGTGAGTAAATTACATCACTCGTACAAATTGTTATGTTTGCAAGGAACAAATGATCGTTCGTGTCCGCTTTTAACACATTTGGACTCTCTCTCTCTGATCAGCGAATGTCTTTGTGCTCGGATGAAATGTTTCTGGAGACTGTGAATTGGGCATAAAGTCACCGGGGAGTTACGGGGAGCCCCTCTGTCACTTTAAGACATGCCTCTGGTTAAAAGGAAACTGATTAGTACTGCTGGCAGTCTGTTTCGAGCAGTGAGGAGAGCCAGGGCCAATGAGGAGCCCTGCTGGGTGGAGGTTACAAAAGCGGACTGAACTCAATGACTCAGCAAAGTTGGGTGCGTGAGAGATGACACTTTGCAGCGATTTAAAGGGCCAGTGTGCCACCGAAGGAAGCTGAAAAAAAAAAAAAAAAAGCACTTTAAAATCAGGCCAAGTGTTCCCTCCCGCCCCTTTCTGGGTAGTCATGAAACTATGTACGTAGCTATTGTTCCACACTGGTGTTGTCAGTGAAGTGTGCAGTTCATTCACACCGGCTGTGTCCTAGTCTTTCTCAGGTACTGCTTTTTTGGTGCAATACAAAAAAGCAGTTGTTTACATGAGCATTTGGCTATTAAAGACTGTTGTTCCAGTGTGTGCAACAAGCAAACGCTCATGTTCGGTCAAACTTCACATGTAGAGCTGCTCAAAATATCGGAAAAATGTTTGTCACCGCAAATTTGAGGTGATGCAATATTCATAGACATGCTGTGTATAGATTGCAACGGCCTTTTGCAGAAGTGTCTTCATGTTATTCTGGTATTGGTATTTTCTTTTTTGAGTGCTGGTCGTGCTCTAGTGCTGGCAAAGATAACCACTGCTCTTTGTCAGTACACTGTGTTTGAGCAGGTTTGACCAAGAAAGCACTCACCCTTTGGACTTTGACCTATTTGTGACCGACTTTTTCTACAACTGGAAAATGTTTAAAACGCAACTTTCTCTAACTATTATGTACTTGGCAAACGTACTGTATGCATGTGCAGAATTGCTATCAAAAGTAATTGCACTGACATTGCATTGTTACTTTCGACTTGAATGTGGAAAAGTAACTTGCAAATTATGGGCGGCCAGAGTTCCATCAGATTATAAACTTACTTGGATGATTTATTTTGTGTAAACTGAGGGGAAATCTATCTATAATTAGGAACTTTTATTGTTTTACTGTTGGTTACTGGCATAAACATGAGAAAAAAAGATCTTTCGCTTCATGTTTTTTAGCCTCTTAACCCCCACCTGAACCAAGCACATTTTCTCCAGTTTGGCTTTACCAAAATCTAAAAGCTTCTTGAAAAAAGTGTCAAAATAGCAACCAAAACGTGACGACAAAGTGACAAAAATGCAACCAAAGAATAACAGAAAAGTAAGAAGAATGTGTGACAAAAAAGCCACATTAAGCCACAAAACAGTTCAGGAAAGGTGACAAAAAAGTGATGAAAAACTGGCAAAAATGGCACAAAAGAGCAATGAAAAGAAATGTCAAGAAAGGTTGCGACAACACGACACCAGCGAATGGAACTATATATACTATATACTATACTATACGTATAGAGCTGTAAACCTTTAGATTTGGGTAAAGCTCAACTGGGGGAAATGCTCTTGGTTATGGTGGGGGACAAGAGGTTAATACATGATAAAGGTTACAACATGTGAATAATGGATAGGGTCATGTTTTAATTAGTTTTTTGTTGGCATATTCGATACAGATTGAATTTCAGATTTCTCTTAACCCCCACCTGAACTGAGCACATTTTCTCCAGCTTGGCTTTACCCAAATCTACAAGGAAAAAAGTGTCAAAATAGCGACGAACTCGATGATGAAAATGCAACAGAAAAAGTGACTTAATAATAATTAAAAATAACTTAATAAAAAAAACACAACTAAAAAGTGACAAAAAACAGACAAAAAGGAGTCCAAAAGCGAGGAAACAAAGTGATGAAGAAAGCAACAAAAAATGACATAAACAAGACAAAAAAATGTGAAAACAAGACAAAAAAGAGAAGAAAACTGTTGGCCTTAGCTTTCAAATAAGCGGTTGCACTGGCCTATAGTCTGTAAGCTCCGGTCAAGAAGCTTTTAGATTTGCGTGAAACTGAACCGGTGAGAATGGGCTCGGTTAATGCGGGTGGTAAGAGGTTAATAAACTAGTGATAAATGAATCGATCTCAGTTATGGTGAAGGCTTGTGTTTACATGCCCTTCCCCCAGTATCTGCGTACACTGATGTAAAGTGGTTTGACTGCCCGCTGGAGGTAGGAAACAGCAACAAAAATCACCGATCACCATAAATAGTTTGTATGATACAGTATGTGCATGTTACAGTATTATCAGTGTTGTGCCCTCTGATCCTGTGCGTGATGATGGATATTGACCAATGTGCACTATTGAAACTACACTTCCACAGGGTCTATCTGTGAGCACACAGGGCCAAGGCTACTCACACAGATGTGATTAGCCTCGCTGATGGAAAAGGAACACATCATTCCTAGACAGTCTGATCTGGATCCCACTCCTTCCAGACAGTTGCATTTATTTTCTCCCCGAATGATTGGAACATTGAAAAGAAAAAAAAAGAAAAAGCACGGATGCCTCTTTCTAGCTAAAAAGCGAAAATCCGAGTGGGGCTGTTGAAACTGATTGCGGGCGACAGGCAGGCAGGACTGTGGCCACGGAGAGGGGTGACATCACTGCCATAGCGCGACTTTGAGAAGGGACGTGTTAGAGACAAGTGGGAGATATCGGAGCTGACAGGACGCTCTCCGCTGCTTTCCTCTTATCACTATCCAGTGTTGGGGGTTGCCTTCGAGCTACAGAGTTAAATATTAATGCAAGACAACTCAGGGGGGCATAATGTAAGAGGGTTAGGGTTCAATGATGGGGATTTCCAGGGCAAACTCTCTTGATCCCAGTGTTATAACCTTTATATATTCTTGAAGTTCTACTGCTTCATACAAGAATTCAAAGATACACATTTGCTAGATTAAATGGTGGCCCCTTGTGATTTATTATTATCGGTATATACCTCAGGAATGATAGTACAATGTCATCTATGTATAATTGATAAATCAGAAAGCAATCACTCTTGTTTCTGATCTTGGTAGCTCCTCCGGCGTTTGTTGCCTGCATGTGACAGCACAATGCAGTGGGCGACTCCATGGCTGGTGCTGCACTTGTGCGACGAGCCTCTCATAGATCAATAAGCTCTTACATAACTCGCCGGTTTGGACTGGAGGCCAGATTCCAGCTGACTGGAACATGTGACGGGCCTCAGCGAGAGTTGACCCATATTTTCCCCTTCCTCATGAGCCCTCCCTCGAGCCATCCAGCTCTCCGCCTCTCCCCCCACAGCAGGTTCCGCGCAGGCCCGATCACCTCTCCAGCCCTTCACACTCATCACAGAGGTGGGTGGGTCAACTCTGCAACACGTCCAGACAACTCCATACTCTACCTGATCTCATTGGAGGATTGAAAGGGCATTAGATACTATGTATTTAGTAAAGAAAGAGTAAGCCGTCAGCCTTTTGGTTATAAGACGACTGCTTTATCATCTGAACCTTTGTCACCTGTGTCAACATAAAGGAGGGCAGTGCAGTGCTCCCTTAAAAGAAACTAGACTCTAATCAGAGCAAGACATTGGCTACTTCTAATTTGAAGTTTTTGTAGGTGACCTAATTCCACTCAGTTGTGTTTGTAACCTGCATAATGTTCGGCATTGATATCCATAAACAGTGCGTTGTGCTGCACTTTGATGCTTCTGAATGCATAAGCTTGAGTGAGACGCACACTCCTGTTTCCTGCCACATTAACCTGTCTGACTTTGCATTACAGTAAGCCGATTAGTCTCCACAGGTGTCCTATTTAAGTGTTTGTTTCACTGAAAACCACTTCACACAAGCCACTACGAGCCTTGTGACTACTTTTCTCTCACTTTTGCCTTTGACGAGGAACACTTCACATGCTGCATGAAGAGGGTTCAGACCTTCGGCCTCTTTAAGTGGTTTCTTGTTTATTATATAGCAATCTATCTGTACATGCACTTAAACCATATACATTTCTTTTATTATTGGTGTGGCCATTATACACTGATTTCTTTTCATCAGCACATTCAAATATACTGTTGTGCTCAAAGGTTTACATACCCTGGCAAAATTTAATCATAGGCCTTGTTGACAACAAAAAAGCGCACCATACCTACTGTAAGATATGGAGGTGGTTCGCTGATACTGTGCAGTAGGAACTGGAGGCTTTTTGCCAAGAAGAATGGGCCGCTTTACCATCCGAAAAAACAAAGAACCTCATCCACAAGTAAAGGGGACAATACACAGTATTAAGAACTGGGGTATGTAAACTTTTGATCAGGGTCATTCTTTTTTCATTATGATTAAAAAATAGCAAACTCAGTTGTTTGACAATAAATGGCTTCACACAACCACTAACTATGAGTGAAAAAAAAAAAAAAGTGTTAATTTTCATAATCTGCCAGGGTATGTAAACCTTTGAGCACAACTGTAGATTTAAGCGCATTGAAAAATGTACATAAGGATTTAGAAGACCCATCGACTGCAGACTTAGCTATGCTCTTTTTTGCAGTTTCTTTGTATCTGACTGAGCAGTATAATGTGGAAATAGGTAAAGAGCTGGGACAGACATTTATGGGACTTTCAGGCTCAGAACCCACATCCACATGTGTTTTTTTTTTTTTTCTTTGATGATGTGCAAGCTTAAACATAATAACATAGAGGGGTATGAATACTTGATGAACCCCCTGTATGTGACAATCTGTCAAATCCCCTAATGACGCATCTCCATGAAGATCATACGTATCACAATGACTTTCACATTGGACACATAACAGCGCCTGATTCTCATTAGGCATAAACCCTAAATGCATGTCTTCTTACGGGTTTATATTTACTTATGCTGCAAGATTGTGCCTGGTGCCTAATTAGATGATGGTGTTCTGCAGTCATTTCTTTAAGGAAGTTGCAGTGACTCATCAGAAGCATGTTTCCTGCCTCTATAAATAGCCAGTCAATAGCTAGCTTAAACACAAGATGCTACCATTCATACTAAGGGTCTGCTTCTTTTTTTCCCCTTCGTCAGACGTCAGTAAGTTGTCTGAGTCATTATACGTGGAAACTACTGCAGTGCACTTCCTCAAAACCCATGGGTCCACTAAAATGATTTGTCTGTCTTTGAAGATAAGAAAATTAAAGAAAACTGTGACGTTGGCAGTTCAGTAATTGCACCTGGTTTTTGCATTTGGGTTTGGGTCACTTCTTTAGGTTCACATTCTGAACTTTTAAGCTACTGTTTGTCATAATATTATACTGCAGATGCAACAATGATTTTGCTATTAGTCTGTTTTCTTCACTAAGCATTTGCCTTGATTTTTGTTTTTTAGTCATGAGGTAGGTATTATTAACTGACCAAAGTGGTGAGTGAGTGTAAAAGAGCGAGCACATAGAGATTTACCAGTGTTTGGGTTATTGGCTCGTGTGAATGTCAAGCCCCTGGGTCACCCTGGGTTTGAGAACGGTATCCGAGCGTTTGCTGGAATGTCTCTCTGCATTTCCTGCTGTCCTGTGAGAGAAGCTTAAATGACTTAGCCTTGGCTGTGGTTTTGTTTGCTCTGGTTACATTCAATAAATTGTTTTATTATTACATGAAAAAAATCACAAATGTCACCAGTGTAGGCTATTCCCAATGTGTAAGTACTGGACACAGCACTCTATTATCCAGACTAGAGGCGGACTGATATATCCGGCCGATATTTCGTGATTTTACAATATCGACTATTGGCCAATCTAGCGCTGAAAACAGCCGATATTTCCGGGACCGAAAATGATAGAGACTCTCCGTTTTTTGCATTGGAAAGGGCAGGATCAAGTCAGGGCTTTAAAAGGAGTCCTCCCACAACTCTCTGGGCCTCAGGGGAGGTGAGAAACATTGCAATGATAATTGGTTAGCTTCAAGTTTGTTAAACACAAGTTTCACTAAACCTCTGTCAATATGGACATGCTGCATGTCATTTTGAAGTGCAGAATCTGGAGAATTCAATCACTGAGTTAGTTTTCACCTCCACTATTGTATTTTTGATCGCAGCGCAAAATGCCGTGGCTAGTAACAAAATGCTAATGCTAACGACAACTAATTAAAGCTGGGACAGAAACTGTGATTGGATCACCTAAAATAATACAATAAAATCGCCCAGTGCTGGAGCGGCCAAGTATTTGTTTTTACAGGATTATAGACCAGACATTTGCAAAAATATCGGGCAAAAATATCGGTCAAAAATATCGAACAAGCATATCGGCATCGACCAATTAACATCCCGAAATATCGGCATCGGTGTTGGAAAAATACATATCGGTCCGCCTCTAATCCAGACTTGAGGACCCTGTGCTGGAATAGTATGTTGCTTCATTCACACAGGTTTGAGTGATCCTGTTTTCTTTGGTCATTTATTGTTCTACTGCTGAAGTCCATAAACCATCTCTTGCCCCCTTTCTGAGGAGGTCTGCACTTAACTGTTTTTATTACTTTGCCTTACATTTGTTAACATACTGTTATCTAAAAGCAAAAGCAATAAAACTTAAAAAAAACACCAATGCTGAGGTGCCCAAAAGCAGGTTTATAGGCCCCTATTATGCATGACATGTCCACTTTTTAATGGTCGAAGAGGCAGGCATTGTATACTGTCTGCCCTTTTAATGTGAACAGCCAGAGCAGTTTGTTCTCAGCAGACCGGCCTAACTGTCATTATGCATTAGATCCACTGGTGTTTGCTGACTGTAATTTAGCCTGAAGCGGAGGTGGTGGTTACCCGGGTATAGCTCTTACACAGAGGAACATGCTAACGCGTGTAGCAGGGAAACAAACGCATGCATGCTCGTATAGCAATCACATTTTCATCATACCCTTGCTTGCATTAAATTCTGTCTTTGTCGACTTGTTATCACATGAGCTGCACTGTGTTCTCCGAAGCGAATGGCCACACCCTGTACATAGAACCGAGTGACAGAGGAGGAATTTGCTGCAGGCTAGCCACAAATACTTGCAGCTTGACTCAAAGGAACGTCACAAGTTGCACAAATGACAGGAAAATATGTAGAAAGAGGCAGGCCTGCTGAAAAGTGCTTTTTAACTTGCTGGTTTGCATACTGCAGAGTTGTACGCTTGTTCCTGATTTAGTAACAGTCTAATTACATGGTGATGATGATGACTAACCATGACAGATTTAATAACCAACGTGACAACATGAATATAAATACAATTTACAACTTTAAATCAGTATTAAGCATATTCCAGCTGACATTTTATATGTAAAGTGGCAAGTATTACACATTATTTTTGAAATAAATTTCACACTTCTTTAACATTGTAGCTTGTATGTGTTTCTTGAACTGCAGGAGAGTTCCTGAATCTTTCACTTCTTTCTGAAGTTTATTCCATAAACTAATTCCTGTCACTGTAACAGTTTGTTCCATTGCTTTAGAATCGAACCTGGGTTTTTTAAAGACGTCTGTTCCTTTCAGATTATTGTCACTTTCTCTTTTCTCAAACCTTTCTTGGATGTTAAGTGGCAATATTTTTTTATTTGCTTCATACAAAACTTGAAGAATATAATAGTCATATATGTCATACAATTTTCGTAACTTACATGTAATAAATAGAAAATGTGATAGATCTCTACATCTAATATTATATATAGATTACAGAGCCCCCTTTTGAAGAATGAACAGTGTACATACGTTTTACAGGTTAAGCCCCAAATTGCCACACAGTAAGTTAAATATGGCATAATCATCGTGTTGTATAAAGTGAGTAAAGTGGATTGATTTAGAGAGAATTTGTCTTTATGTAACACCGCAATGGGTTTAGCTATTTTTCTTCTTGTGTAATTTATGTATGACTTCCATTTGAGGTCCTTGAGGAATTCATATTATTGAGGGGGACTCATAGGACCTTCAGCCTCGAGTCGGGATGGGACTGTGGTACTTTAATCTTTGGGACTGGCTGGGCTTAGTGAATAAATAGCCTTATAGATAAAGAGAATTTTGTTTAAAAGGTTGTGTATGATATTCAGTTGTTTAGAATAAATACTTCCCACAGCTATCTTTGGTGTTAATATCAACAGTAAGTTTCTATGGTTTGGAGTGCAAAATTCTCTGTCCATTAAAACAGCGTGGAAGCATCAAAATGGTTCAATAGTTTGTTCTGATTGAATTATGTGGCAGTGTAATATTGTACTAAAGGCTTGTCGGCCTGATTGGCGCAGTTTGGCAAATCACTCATGTTCTGGTTATAGGTTAACCTTTGTAACACTTGCAAGACAATGGCCACTACTAGCTACAGTGAAAAACAAAACAATGAATAATGAATTTGAGTTTGATTTAGAGAATACCACAGTGAGAGGGCTGAACATGTGTCCCGACTGAGAGCAGTGACTCGGCACATACGTATGTGTAAGACTGGCACCTAAACTGATATCTGCTGAACTATATTTAAACAGCACTAAATATAAGTGGAGTTTCCAAGCCAAAATGAGAAGTAGCTGCGTCATGACTTATGACAGGAGCATAAATCTGTCACAGTGCTGCCCTCTGCTGGCCTCAAACGGGAAAACACGGCTGGAAGTGTAGCTACTTTTTTTTTTTTTTTCAATAAACTTTTATTTATTTACAAAACAAGCAAAAACACACAAACAAGAAGAGAGACCATCATCTTCTTGTAATGTAATAATAATAATAATAATAATAATAATAATAATAATAATAATAATAATAATAATAATAATAATAATAATATTAATAGTAATAATAATAATAATAATAATAATAATAATAATAACAATAATAATAATAATAATAATAATAATAGTAATAATAATAATAATAATAATAATAATAATAATAATAATAATAATAATAATTATAATAATAATAATGAAAATATTTTTTACGACACCCCTCACCCGCTGAAAAAAAAACAACACAATTTGAATGGCGCATCCTTTTACTTTCAACCTACATTTCAGCCTCACGATGGCGCCCTCGCTCTGGTTATAAAACTAGCTTTAGTCAAACGTTTGGGGAAAAGATGAGGGTATAGGGATGTTGCCTATGCTGTGAGAATACATTTGTAACAGTATCCTAGTATTGGCTTCCAGTTCGGATTTTGGTATGGGAAGGATGATCAGGCTCTTGGTAATAACATGTTTTGTTGCCGTTTCCTGAGGTTAATCTCCAGCATCTGATGAGACACAAACTGTGGTCTTGTGTCACACGTCCTCTGTCAATAAATGCTGCACTCGGAGCGTTTGAAGCCTTGTGCGGTTTTGTGTGACATTCACTTAATTAAATATCAATCAGACAAATTAAATCTGGATCGGAGCCACTGAGGGAGTGGATACGTCGAGATTGAATAAGCAAAAGGGAAAAGGGCGGTCGTGCTCAAACAACTTAATTGGCCCATATGGAAGCCTCTGTTTATTGGTCTTATCATTATCAGTAATTGGTTATAAATTGTATTAGTGTCAACAGAGATGCATAAAGAGCCATTCTTCAGAACCACCCATGCACAATTTATTCAATCCGCTGCAATTTTCTGCATTACGGATCACAGTTGATTTAAGCTTAACTTTCTATGCCAAAGAAGTCAGAGGAATATGCACAGAAAAGACATACAGGTGGGATTTGAGCCCAGTGGACGACCTCTTCATGGAGGCCGATGCCCCTGTGTTTACCTGTCCCTGACCTGAGTGTATCCTGTTCCTAGGATATGCTCCGGTCAGAGACAGATGGTCATGCAAATTCTCAAACAATATCTCAAGTAATAGTAGTACAATATTTAAAAAAAAAATACCTGAATTAGATTTAGGATTTAATAGAGACGAACAAAACATTACATATTGATCTTTCTAATGAATGCACTAAAAGATGAAGCAAATTATTATTTAAATAAGGCACATGAAACAATTCAACATTATGTTTTCTTAAACTTTAAGCTTTTATCACATATAGATTTACATATACATATACACATTTATATAATGCTTTTCTACCTGCTTTTAGGCACTCAAAGCACCTTACACAAGAACCAGTCACCCATTCACTCTCTCATTCATACACCAGTGTACACAGACTCTGGAGGCAAGGAGGGTGAAGTGTCTTGCCCAAAGACACAACGGCTGTGTGCGCCTGAGGGATTTGAACCGCCAACCTTCTGATTACAAGACGACCCGCTCTACTCTGCACCACTGTCGTCCCCATATATATAATAAATACATGAATAATATTACTGAATCAAAAGTAAAAAGTAACCCACTAGACAAATCACTGTAAGAAGTGCAATTACTTAAAGTTACTCAAGTACATGCTCCTGAGTGAATGTAACTGAGTACTCTTACCCCCTCTGGCACAGACTAATTACTGGTAAACAACAGAGAGTCATTTACCGGTGGGGACATCTTGTGGCTTCCATTGTTGACCAGTTGAAAAGCATGTTTATGTTAATATCTCGTACTCTGGTGATTGGTAAAAGGCACAGAATGAGATTCCTAACACGATACTGTGGTAGCCTAGTGTTTCGGTGTGATTTGAGTTTTGGCAGTGTGACTGCAGGCTCACACCCTAACTATGGCTCTGCGGACACTGTGTGATCCGGCTGTCGGAGTGAATGAGGCTCAGAGCTGGGCAAACATCGGGCAAAGGAGAAGGGCCACAGGCTCTGTGCTATAAAAAGAAAGGGTGATAAGAAGTTTGATTAGGATTTTGCCAAAACAATCTACAGCTTCATCTTTTAGTAAGAGTATCTATTTGCGTCTATACTGACAAGTATTGAGATTGTGACTATACGTAGGTCTGCTCTCAAAACAACATTCAGTTCACAGTTTACATTTTGAAGACATCCAGGAGAAAGGACTGAAATATGAACTGATTGACTTTTACAAGGATTCCAGGCCTTTTTAACATGTTCATACGGTAATATTTCATTGGACCACTTTGATTACATCACACTTTCGCTTTGGCATTGTATTCAAAAGCATCTACAATGTCAAGTGGAGCATTAATATTTCACCTCGTTCTTGTATTGATGATTGGAGAATGTGACCACTGCGCAAAACCTCCACCAGCACATGGGGTTAAGAGCTGGTGTCTCATGCTCCCTGAACCACTCTTTCACAGTGTGAACCTTTTGTATTCTCATCTGGGAATTTCCCCATGCCATCAGAGACGACATCCACTGATGGAATAGAGGATGGACTTAATGCAAACAGTAGCTAAACTTGATAACTACAAAGAGTCCCAGTTCACACCTAAAACCTAATAATTAATATTTAAAACTTGTCTTTTTTTATCATGTGAATTTATTTTCATCAAATAAGTGAAAGAAATAAAGTTGTTTTAAAGCAGTGTTTATACTGGACAATAGGTAGCGTTCACGATTTCGAATGTGATGATGTCATAATGTCAGATGGAGGGCAGGGCCAATACAACTCTATGGGAGAAATGCAGTTTTTGGAAGAAATCTCCAAAACGAAAATTGACAAATGTTTTTCCACTTCAGTATTTGATCGTGATTGGATTCACAAACTTGTGATATTATTTTTATGTCTGAAAGTCTTTTCTATTGGGCAACATCATGGTCATGTTTTCGCATATTGTCACCACTTTTTGACATTTTTCAGAGATAATAATTGGACATTAGTTCATATGTGCCGACAGAGGACGATGAACTTTGTGACAGTTTTTGTTTCATGTTGATTCCTCCAGTCACGACTGAGATATGAGCCAAAAAACAAAGACATAAAAATATGCATTTTGTCAGTTACCACCGTTACCATAGTTACCGTCAGTTGACCTCCACCTCAATGTTAAACTATAGGCTCTTTAGAATGTTGTGATGTCACGTGAACGCTACCTATTCTCAGTTGGCTTATGCTTCTGTACCACTGTTAGCTGAGACAAAAGGTCCAATATTTATTTTATTAAAAACAATACCACATTACAGACAGGCACATCATATTAAAGGTGAAGGCGCTGATGAAATACAACACATAAAAGTGAAAAAACTATGAAATCAGATGCATTTTCTGGAGAACATTACTCTATCTGTGGTCTGACACCAAATGTGCCCCTTAAAGGTCAGCTAGGCACGCACAATTGTATTTTGGCAGTGGGGTATCAAAATATAGAGGACCTATAATGTATTTAAACCTCAATTTAAGCAACTTTTCAAAGCAAAGCAGCAACATCATAGCGGTGAGATGGTGATGTCACAGCAAAGTTACGAGAAGAGGCGAGCCCACACAGGTATTTTTCACCAGTGAAAACAACTGTCATGAACTGATTTATAATTTAATCAAAATGAACAGAAGCTGAAAGGTCTAATGTGCCTGTAGATGTGTGTAAACCAATCCTCTTGTGGTACTTTGCTTTCAGTTAGGTCTTTATCACCGTGTGTAGGATCTCTGCCAGTTGTAAATAGCATGAATGTTATGAGAACAGGCCGGTACCTGCTTGCATGTGCTTATACTGCGATTGCGGAAGGCCCTCCCCCCTGTGACCCCGCCTAACCCTCTCCTCCTCGCGGCCAGCTGCTTAGATCTCTCCTCGGTGGCAAAGAAGTCTGTGGTCGCCCTGAAGAATTCTAGCATGGTTTTGTGACTCCAGTTGATCCCTCGCTTGCCCGTTACGCTGCTATTTGCCGCCACATCCCCGCATGTGTTGGCCGACCGTGTGGTGAAGCCGCAATGGCCGCCACGCCCGGTCAGCAGCAGGAAAAAATGGGGATTTGACTCGAAAAGTTCCAATGGCACGGTGCACTTGGAGTCGCCTCGGATCGGGTCGTCCTTGGCGCATATGCTCAAAACCGGGATAGCTACCTCATCGACGTCTCGTAAAGGTTCATTGTGTTCCCAGTATGCATCCCAAGAAAGGCTGCTTCCTGCGGGTGGCGCTGTTGTTGAGCTGTGACAAAACAGGGCCTCCTCTATGCCCCTTAAGGAGGAGCTGGAGAACAGGTCTTTGGTTTGGATGATCTGGCCCAGCACACTCCGATACCTGCCAAGCACAAGGAGCAACCCATTAAAACAAGAACCAAGACAAATCTGTTCTATGCTGATTTTATAAACTCAATGTGGGTCACGCCGCCTCTGGGAAATCAATAATAGGAGACAAGGGGCATCATCTGTTGCTACAGTGACTTGATGGTTTCCTTAATTGTTTGTGCTTGTCCAATAAAGCAGGTTCTTGTGCTTCAAGTCCATGTTATATTTAGAGACCTTTTCATCTGGATGGAATTTGGAATTCAGTCAAATGTTCCTATGAATATTCTCTCTTTTTCTGCATTAGTAAAAGCATAAAGGCAACCAACTGGTCTAGATCAGGAGTGGTACTTGCATTCACTGAAGAAATATAGAACTTGAGTACAGATTTTTAGCCTTTATGTTGAGAAGAAATTACTTTTACATTTGAAAGATAACTAATACTTTCTACTCCCCTACGTTTCAAGTAAAAAAGCATAACGTTGGCTGCTTATTTTTCTTTCACATTTTTGGTGTGCACATTCATCATCAATTGAACTAACTCAGGAAGACAACGAAGAAGCTTTTGTACAAGTGGTTAACTCCAGTCTCTACAGGTTTAATAATGTTGTCTACTGAATACTTCAAGTTAGCCTGGCTAACACCAGACTAAAATCACAAGTGATATTTAGCCTGGGGACTACCAATTCATTTTCTCGTAGGAGAGGTGTGGTTTACGATCGTCCATAGTCGTTTATTGGGCGATACGAAAAAAAAAAAAAAGTCTATCATATGTCTGCACGTAGCCATGGCCAATTGTATCATCGTATGAGATGACGTATGACGTACCCGCTGTAAGCTTTTGAGCTAAATTATTTAGAACAAGGTCTAAAGCTTGATCGAAAAATACCATCGTGTCTGCTGCTGTCATGTTGGATCCGTAAATAAACGTTTTATTTATTTATCCGTAAATAAACTACAAGCTTCCGTATATCGAATAGCGCGTCATCGTCTTGCGTCCCTCATCGCTCTGTGATTGGTTCCCAAATCCACCGGAAAATTTGGGCCATGGTCCCCAGGCTGTTGTGCAGTTCGAAATAATTCGAGCGCACACAGCAGCATGGCGTTAGCCAGGTTAACTTCAAGTTGTTTTCTTAAGTAATAATTTGACAGAGCAACTTTTACATCGGAGCATTATTGGACAATGGAGGATTTTTGCTTTTACTCAAATAATGAAAGTACTTTGAGCACTTCTGTACAGCCACCCTGAGGCAGCTTAACAGCCTTACTTTACCCACATTTACGCTGCCACTCATGCAGGTTGAGTGACATGTCTTGCCACAGGACACAACAATAATATTGGATGGCTACAGTGTTAACCTCTTAATCCCCGCCTTAATTTAGTGCATTGTCTCCAATTCGGCTTTACCTAGGTATGTGGAGATTTCTAAAATGGAGTTGCCATTTTTGTCCCCAATATCTGTGACCGGGTTTTGCCCTGATCATTTTTAGAGCGGGACAGCAAATGGCCTGTTTGGCTGAAATTAGATGGCCATTCCCACAGTAAGACACTAGTCACGTAGTCAGGATAATTGTCTTCAGTCTCGTGTAGAAATGGAGAGAATCGGTCTTCATTTACTCCCGCAGTAGCAAATTCAATTCTTTTAACTTCAATATGCAAGAATTTAATAAACAGCTTTCAAATACTGTGGACACTGTGGAGAAGGAGGTGGACATGAAGAGTGCCTTGTTGTCGTTTGCTGCTCAAAGTTTTGTGATCTTTCAAACTCCCCCACATTTTTTGTCACTCCTGCCAATGCACGTGTGGAAGAGATAAACCTTAGTGCCAACACCATTCAGTTACTCAGCTCCACTTTTGTTGCTTGTTTTTCCCCACTTTCTGTCCACTATCATTAGTTTTGTTTACTCTGCCCACTGACACAACTGAAAATAGCCTAATTAAACCAAACTCCAATGTTTAAATGAACTAAAGGAGCTAAAATATAAAATTATGTTTTAACGTACAACCAATGGAAATATGTTAAATCAATGTTTACTGAAATTTTGAAGAATCTTGAATATTTAAAAAGTTATGGTCATTTCTCTTTTTAGGTCACACTGACCTCCATTCGTTTCAATGGAATGGGCGGGACTAAAGATAGATGCTGATACTACTACTACTACTACTGTACTAGAAACCGCTGCTACTTCATACTGAACATATACACACACATTTCATTGCATATTGTAGGGGGTTGCTACATCTTTCCACTTAAACTGTTTATTTTCCTTTCTATTGAGTTTGAACATTTTGTCCACATACCTACTTTGCCCAAATCTAAAAGCTTTTTGACCGGAGAGCAATGGTGTAATGTCTCATTTGAAAGAAAACTGATTGGAACTTTTTTTGTCTCGTTGTTGGCACGGTTTTGTCACATTTTGTTAAATTTTTTCTTTTCAGGAACATTTTTGTCACTCTTTTGTGGCTATTTCCGTTGCATTTTTGTCTTGTTTTTGTCACTCTTTTGTTGCTGCTTTCTTGTTTTTGTTGTTGTTTTCTTGTCTTGTTTTTGTCACTACTTTGATATTTTTTCTTCTTTAAGCATTTAGATTTGGGTCAAGCCAAACTGGGGAAAGTGTGCTCGGTTCAGGTGGGGGCTAAGAGGTTACAACTGAATACTCGTCCACCTGTGATGTTGAGCCTTTTTTATACATGTTAAAGGAGTAAACTGCAACATAACTCTGTAAATGGTGCCTAAAAACATCATTTTGTTTCTCACGATCAAACCATTTCAGGGTAGGCTATACCTGCTGAGGCCTGTCTTCTGGTACACCGTAATGCCCCACTGGAGCGGCCACCACAGCCCACTCTCAAACCAGCTCTGGCAGCGGAACACGGGCGACAGGCAGACGGCCGCGGTCACGTAGCTGGATGAGCCACACTCTCCCAGGTAGGACAGCAGCAGCCCCGCCCCCGTGCTCTCACTCACGGCGTACAGGCGTCCCGCGGGCTGCCGGTGGCGGATGTAGCGCACTGCCTCCCGGAGGTCGGACGGGTCGCCGAACTGCTGCAGTTTGAGCGTGGTCAGCGGTGCTCCGTTTTGACCGCGGCGATTGAAAACGACTGGAAGGTAGCCGTGGAATAAGGCGGTTTCACACAACTGTGGAGGCATAAGGAAAAGGATAAGCATGATGTTTTATTTAGTTGTAAATTAAAGATGAAATATCCATTTTCTCTTGTTTACAATGCATACAAATTATTAGCTGCTGTCCCAACTTTTTTCTAGCTATCACAATACCTCCAGTCCATCATGACTTTTGTCAGATAGGAAGTGAATATGGGTGGACTGCTACAGAAATACAGTATAGACTCTTGCTTCCGAACATCAGAAAAAAATATGTGTAAAATAGTTAGATAATAACATTGTGTTCCATTTTGTTTTTATTTCACAAATTATACATTGACAATATAGGCCTATGAAGGAAAAATACATGTACATTACTACAGAGTGATTACCCCAGCTTGAGGATTGCTCATGCTTAGACCACTGCAGCAGATTCTACCATTATTAGGCAGAAAAATATGGTCGGGCACTTCTAACAGAAATGCATTTTTTTCTGTGCGAGAGTCCATTGGCATGTGTAATTCAAGATAGCATCAAATTGCAGAACTCCTTAATTCCTAGGAAGATGGCGATGTGCTAAAATACAGATTTCAAAACTTCATGGAATAAAACCATAGCTTAAAGAAGTGTTAAATACTATTATTGAATATTTATGATCTCAGTGATAAACTCCCAGCATAAAAGCAAGATTATGTTCATTTCATGTCCGTTTTTCCATACTGAGATATGTTCTTACCTGAGCTTAGATGAGTTGATGCGTACCTGTCTGGTCTGTCTGGGCTCAGTCACCCAATTAAAGACAAAAGATGTTGTTAGCATTTAGCCTCTCCTCCTCCTTTCTATGGGGCCAAACGGCGGTGAAGTTAGAAGCGACCAAGCTCTTCCATGTTTCCCCTATTTGAATACGGTCATGCGGTCCAAGTATAGTCACACAAAATGAAACATCTTTGGTCTTTTTGCGTGACTGAGCACACACGTAGCAACCAGACAGGTACGCATCAACTCGTCTGGAAATAAACACCAAAAAAAGAGAGGAGGTGTTTTTTATTTAAAACCGGTAACTACAGCTCCCACTATCATCAAAAACGAGCCAATCAAATAGTCCTTCAAATATCTGGGTGTGGTGTTAGACCGTTCCTTGTACTGGAAACACCACATTAACTTCATCTGTAAAAAGACTAAACAAAGAATATATTTCATCCGTCGCCTGCGGTCTTTCGGAGCGTCTCGTCAGGTGCTGCTTCTGTTCTTCACTTCTGTGATTCTCAGTGTACTGCAATACTGTAACGCTGTGTGGTACAGCTGTCTCTCTGTCACAGCCAAATCTGGACTGAGACACTTGATTAAAATCTGCTCAAACATTGTAGGACAGCCCCTGGATGGACTGTACACTACCATAACAACACATTGCAGCTGGCTAAGAACATCAACTCTGACCCCAGCCATGTTCTGAACCCAGGATACTGTTACCATCAGGGCGGCGGTACCGTGTGCCACACTTCAATAAGGTCAGATTGAAGAACTCCTTTGTTCATCAGTCCATCCTGAAACTAAATGAGGAGCTGAAGTCATAGATCAAAGTGTGTTGTGGAGAGTGGACAATTGTTTATAATGTCTTTGTGAATTGTCTTATGTCTTGCCTGTATTTTGTGTTGATACGGAGCAGCTGAACTGTAAAACAAATTTCAGATCCTCGCATCTGACAATGAAGTATTTATCTATCTATCTCTATCTATCTAAGCTCAGGCAAGAACATATCTCAGTATGGAAAATCGGTGGCCTATTCCTTTAAAGTGTGGATATTCTGTATTGTATGGTTCGTTAACTGCTTGTCCATTCTGTGCTCCATGAAAGCACCTCCATAGGTCTCACTAAGACTAACCGCACACTGAACAATCAGCCCTTTCAGAACTTCTGCAGCGAGTATCCCTGTCAATTTCGTTGTGAAACCCGTAGAAGCCTTGTCATACCTTTAATTACATAGAAAAATAATGAATATTAGACAGAGTCAGATTCTTGTGTGGGAGACATATTATATTACCAGCACAAGCCACTAAGTTTGTGTGTGATAGATTGTGTGTTGGCTGTAAAAGCAGGGACATATTATTGTTTATGATTGCTATGTATTTAGGCTCAACATAACATTTAGACAGATAACAGAGGGAAGTTATTCTGTATCGTGAAGCTTATGTATACTGTGCAAAGCTTTAGTTTATAGTTCACATCGGTAACTGTACTTTCACTTCTTTCTACTTTGATTATGGTAAATACTGTAGGCCTTGGGCTGTTGACATAGTCTCACTCTGTGATTACTGTGAAAACTAGACGTCTCTAGTCACGCAATTTCAACCTTTGATTTTTATATTATGGTCTAGGCAGGTACTGGGAAACGTTTGGACCCTGAGGCCACATTGAATTTTACTTTACCAATAAACTGTAATAGCCTAAACTGCGTAAAAACAATTTAATATGAACTTGAATTTGTTGCCTTTATTGGTGGAGTGGGAACAGTGTTGCTGGTGACTTTTTATAGTCATTGCATCATATAGTGGTTATTTTCAACTAAATGGGCTTTAGTTCAATGACCCGCACTTTGGAGTATATTCTGTTTGTAGAATTATCAGCAACATTTTACACAATTTACAACAATTTACTTTTATGATTCTATATACACCATCAGTCAGTTATTTCATTCACGTCTGATTGAATGGTCAAATAGAAAGGACACAACCACTCCACAGTGAGTTATGCCTGTCCCATTAGACTTGAGAAGGTGCTCCTGAAATCCTATTAGTTTAGATGGAAGCGTGAGGGACTATAGTGACCCAATAACCAGTTTTATCCTTCAAAATGAAGTGTTCTCTTTTACTGCGGCAAGCTCGGTGCAATCCAAGAAGGCTGCAATATCACAGCATTAAATATTCATCGGACTGCAGTGACTTTATTACTGTTTGAAATGAAACAACAAATCAAACAAACATTTGTATATGTGCAAATGCATGATACATGGATGGAGATGGAGTTATATTTACCCCTGTCCTGGTTAGGTAAGAGTTAATTACAGCATATGAGGTGAATGGACGTCATAGCCTGGCACAGAAAGAGCTAAGGTTCCTTGCCTCTTCAAAATGCAATTAAGATTGTATCACACACCTGCATGTTAACCCTCTGGTAGCATGGTCAGAGGTGTTTGCTTTTGCGATACAAAGAAAATGAAAAAAGCATTTAAAGTACCTGGTATTTGACTTTCTCACAATGATAAAGATTTAAAGGACTTGAAAATGCTCAGGACAAGGACAATTGCTCATGAATATTTATGCAAGTCTAGCAGTAGGGTGTTAACACAATTTTAATTAATTTATCTTGTGCTGGCACGGTGGCGGAGCAGCTAGTCCTCACGTTTCCGTGGGGGTGCTGAGAGACAAGGTTGCCCCCAAAATTGCTTAATTCCTATTTAATAATATTGTCTGCAATGCGGAAACAATCCACCAGGGGGTACTACAGCACTCACAGCACCCTGGGTTCCCACGGCCTTGCAGCAATTCAAGCTTAAGGTTGAACTTCACCATGGGGACGAGCTATTCCACTTTGTAGGAAAATTTGCCCTCTGCAGTTGAACAATCTGTCCACACCACTGGGGCAACCTGTCAGGAGAGTTTTTTCAGCTCTGGATCTATAGCTTTGGTCAGAACTACTTAGCTGCAGTATTAACCTGTTATTTGGTTGATGGGGAAACAGGAGCACCCTGAGGAGACCAACCTTGACACGAGGAGAACATGCTAACCACTATACCACAGTGCCACAGTTTTATTGTATACTGTGTGTGTACATATGCCAAATCCATTGTTGTAAACTACACAGCACAGGAGACAGACAGCCTGTGATGAATGTTTATCTCAGTATTAAATTAGATTAATCGACTGTGAAATGATTTGGAAATGGCTCCCTGTGTAGACATTACAACCACAGGAGAACAATCCACTGCTGCAAGAGGCACAATGCGATGGAAACTACCTACTTTAGGCAATGTACACAATAAGGGCAGACAATAAAATAGGGACTTAACTATGTCAACAATAAAACAATCAGCAAAGACATCGAAGCCTTAACTATTTTAGAAACGGTGCAAAGACATTAAAGTTGAAATCACTGCCTAATGACTGCGTTAAACTCAGACCTTGAGATGACTCAGTACTGCTTTTTAGCATTAATAATTCAAAAGCTGTGGCTTAGATTCACATTTCCTTAGCCTCATAACGTAATTGCCTGAGTCATTTTGTATTGTTACAATATTAATAAAGAATACCAATTGTGTTTTTTCTTGTTTTCCAAAGACAGTGAAATATGATTTATGCAATTATGCTATGAGGCTAAGGAAAAGCAAGTTCAAGTAGTTAAATACATGTTGTAAAAATCACACTTTGGGTCAATGATGTGTCAGCCTTTGCCATGTACTTGTTAGCTTTTTTTTCTCTTCATCAAACTTGTGAGTTGTTTTCAAATTGTTTCAATTCAAACACTATGAACAGAATCTGCTGTGCTCCGGCAGGTTTCTGTCAGCCCAGTGATAAATTCCTTTTGCTCAGAGTCTAGACCTAATTTCAGAGAGGTTGAACAAAAATACTTGTCAAGTTCAGATGTAGGAAGGAGAAACTGTTGTGGCTCCAGTGAGGTTTGGAGGATGGATGTTGAACTTCATTGCAAAACAAATTAGATGTGGTCTTTAGATATTAATCTGATTAAATATAGCTCTTTCTGGCTGGGAGTTTAGAGGCAGGCAGGCAGGCATGCAGATCGGCAGACCGGCAGACCGGCAGACCGACAGACCGACAGACAGACAGACAGACAGACAGACAGACAGACAGACAGACAGACAGACAGACAGACAGACAGACAGACAGACAGACAGACAGACAGAACCGGACCGACGGAGACCAAACTTTTTTGTGCTCGGTTGACACATTTTGCAGCCTTTGCCACATTATATTACAAGTGTCCTAATAAAGCTGATGAAATTGAGTGTTTTTTCCGATTATTGTTGCAAGAACACAAAAGAACTAGGCCAGATACTTGATCGAAAGCCATACAGTGTTGGTGGAACGAGGTCACATAATGGCAGTAAATGGTGGTCATAAATTGCCCTGCGTGGGAGAGTGTGAAAAGTGATCACCGCATGAAACATGGGGCTCTCACCTGGACTTCTGTGCAATCCATTTCACAAAGCAGTCATCACAGCTCTCTGAACACATGCCTTGCTCCATGTGTTTTATCGCATGGCCTGGCTCTAGGTTATTGCAAACTGTGTCCTTGGATGAAAAAAAAAAGAGATATACTACTTTGGATATTTGCTTCAAAACATATCATGAACTGCACAGATTAATCATCTACCCTATGCAGAATTCACGACATGACTGCAAACTAACCTGGCACTTGAAATGGGAGACAACAAAACAAATGGGACACTTCCTTTTCAGCATTAATGATAATCTGGAACACACCAAATGCTAACCTGCACTCAATATTTGCAATTTGCCCTGAATTTGTCTCTGATTTTTATGCTGCTCAAACTGGAGCTCCGTTTGTCTGTTATATTTTCTTCCTTATCAGACCTGGATGTTCTCATGTGAATCTCAGTGGAGCACAGTGCTTCCTACGTGGTGGATACTAGATATATCCCGGTAGTGTTTAACCTCCCAAGTGGAAGCTCTCTGACGGCATAGAAATTCTGCCTTGATATGCAATTCAATACCACCGCTTTGAATGTCAGCACTATCTACAACATCACAAGTCTGGCAATGCTAATTTTTGGATTAACAGACCTGTGTGTACTGTACAGTCAAAAGCCTAGATAAATGCGTGTTGCGTTCAAATTTAAGACTTCAAAAAGGAAAATGTAGAGCAATACGATAAAGGATCGGTTATAGTTTGATGAGTTGAAGGTATAGTCTGCACTTCAGTTATTATGGTGCAACTGGTTTCTCTTTTTGCAAGGTTTGAGCTGACAATGTGCTCCATAGATCACTGACTAGCTTCCTTTAGCTTTGAGTGACTGGCTTAATTAAAGCAGTGCATAGTAGTAACCCCCAACACCCCAGTCCGGGACAGAACCAGTGGAAACAGAATCAGAACTCAGAATTGTATTGCCATTTTCATCTTTTGCATCTTTTCCACGTGTTACTTGTAATACTGTTAATCTGGTACCTCTCACATATTTGTTTCATTAAGTAATGTCTGGCTTTTGAGAAATTTACTGACAAAGTCCTCACCAGCCAATATGGAGCTTTGCAAGTTGGGTCATGTGAGGTTGTTAAATTCTGTTAAACCTACAATAGAGTAAGTTGATTGCAACACCAGATAAACGAAGCATGCATTTTTACTTTTGCTTTCTAGTAGCCTTGAGTGTCCAGAAAGGTGCTTATTTAAATGAATTATTAATATCATAGTTATTATTTATTCATCTTTCTAAATGCAAATGTACAGTTGTGCTCAAAAGTTTACATACCCTGGCAGAATATTTTTGACTCATAATTAGTGATTGTGTGAAGCCATTTTTTTTATTTTATTTTATTTTATTGACCTTTATTTAACCAGGATAGTCCCACTAAGATTAAGAATCTCTTTTTCAGGGGAGTCCTGGCCCCAGAGGGGAATCTATTGTACATGTTTTTAGTGGTAGGGGAAACCCGGAGGAAACCTAGGCAGGCATGGGGAGAACATGCAAAGTCCACATAGAAAGGCACCGTCCAGGTGGGAATCGTGAGTTTGCTACTTTAAATCATAATGAAAAAAGAAAGTACCACAATGACCCTGATCAAAATATCCCAGTTTTTAATGCTGTGTATTGGCCCCTTTAACATCAGTGACAGCTTGGAGTCTTTTGTGGTCGTTGTGGATGAGGTGCTTTATTTTTTCTCCCCCCAGTTCCTATAAGTTCCTGGGCTGTCTTGCATGAACAGCACGTTTGAGATCTCCCCACATTGGCTCAGTGATATTAAGGTCAGGAGACTGAGATGACACTAATGGGACCTGCACTTTATTCCGCTGGAGCCACTGGCATCAGCAAACCTCCATATTTCACAAAAAAGTGCACCGTACCTTCTATGGTGCACTTTTTTGTTATCAAGGCCAATGATGGCCTATGATGGAATTCTGCCAGGGTATGTAAACCTTTGAGCACAACTGTACACAGAGATATGCTTCAAATAAAATTGCAATCAGAACTGTTGAAATTCTGCCAGTAATCAGAAAAGTCACCAGAACCACCATCAATCGCAATTCATAGTCGCCAGTAACATGCAGGTCTTTGTCGCACAAACAAACTTGTAAATTCCCTCTCCCGTGTTGCTGTTGCCCTGGGGATATTTACAGTCAAGACGTCAGCTCACCTTTAGCACATTTCTTGTGATCTTCCCGAACGAATTGGGTACAATGAGCAGCACGGGGCTGGTTGAGTGACTGGAAGTCCTGCGCCTCCTCTGGTGTGATGGCACTGCCCAGTCCAGGGCCACTAACCCCTCGTCGCTCAGCTGCAGGTTGTCCCGCACGAACTGGACCGCGCTGTGGTACGGCCAGCACGCCTCATACACGCTCTGGAGCACGGCACTCGCCCTCCACGTCCAGCCCACGCACGGAGAGTAGTCACTGAAACTTCTGCAGTGTTTCAGCAGGTAGTTGGCCAGAGCGGACGGCTTGCAAATGAAAGCTGCGGAGTTCTGTTTACAGTCAGATCTCTTGTGCGTAAAGCCATCGTTCTTGGTGCCAGAATTGTTCTCGGCATGAGAAAGCCCCAGTCCCCCCAGCAGCGCATCTGTCTGTGCCTCGGTGCAAAAATACGCGGAGCCTGGCCAGATGAAGACCGCCAGGATCACAATGCACACAACTGCAAGCCATTCCAGCATTGGTGCAAGTCAAAATGTCCAAGATCCCAGTACCGTTTAGTTCTGCCCGTTAAAGTTTAAAATCCCTCTCCAAGACGCGCGTTTTCCCGTCCCTTCCGCATCCCAAATCTTCAATACATCTGAACGATGCTGAGCTTTATCCACACTGCGCTCCAGCGACGCACCATTTCGCTTCGAGCGGTGTGACTGCCGCAAGTAGCAGACGCGCGTTTCGACCAGACACGCCTCCCCCCCTCACCAAGTCCCGTCAGAAAACAAGCAGGCGTGCACGTGCAGCCCACCAGTCCGTGCATTTTGATATATAACGCACGAAGAGAATTAAAGTGCGAAAGGAAGTAATTAACCCCCTAATCCCAGATTTCATGAAGAGCAGTTTTGCGCATGACAGTGATGGGTTGGTGTGGACTGTGAACGTATTTGGCCAAATGTGACCTTTCTTTTTTGGGGGGAACTAATCTGCTTTTTAGAAGAAAATTGGCAATTGTCTCATCATAATAAACACTTAACAAAAAGCTCTAGGCTGAGTTAAGTAAATTGAGTATTTAGGTTTGTCTTTGGAAATGTGATGCAGTGAGTGGTTGGTGGTGGTTGGAGGGGCCGTTGGCGCAGACTGGTTGCCTCGCTTCTGTCAGGGCAGCTGTGGCTTCAATAGTAGCTTACCACCACCAAGTATTGATTGAATGAAATGCAGTGGAAAGCGTCTTTGCGTGTCCAGAAAAGCGCAATATAAAACCGATGCATTATTATAATTATTCTTTTGTGTGTAATATTATTTTGTCAAAACCTTGGAAAACAACATGTAATTCCACTACAGCCCTTGTGCTGAAAGGACATCTGATGAAAGGAGACTTTTGTTTCTGACGCTCCATATTTGATTGTAAAGTTTGCCCATAGGTCTGGTTCAGTTTAAGAGGTATAGAATGTAGGTGAGGGGTGTTAAATTAACCGGACTGTTTACAAATACTTTGCAGCTTATTAATGTGCCGCAGAATTAAGAGCAAATACATTTAGCAATTATTATTATTCAAACATTCCTTCTTACGGCTACAGATTCTCAATAAAAAGAAGTCTACGATGCCTCTGTAACTACATCATCACTTTGGCCAAGTGAATCCCAGTCAATGGTCGGCGCCGACATGACTAATCCTTTCACATGTCACAAAAGCTTGTGTTTTTATTTCCTGGGTCAATTAATTGAATGCTGGCAGCAAAACAAAACAAAAATAATTACAACAAATTGATGAAGACAGTAAACCATTGTTGTGTTTCTGTCGCACCATTCCTGCAAGTTGGTGAGTGGAAAAAATATAAACAAATACGCTTAGACCATTTTATTTTGAGCTGGTGCACTTCAGAAAACAGTGCACTGAAATGATCTCCCATTCAATCATTACCATTGAAGTTTAAATATTAACTTCATCCCACAGTTTTTTGTAATTGTAAAGATTGCAGTAAAGATGAAATAGTCCTTAAAATAAATGTGCAATACATGAGGCATGCAGCATTGCGAAAAGGTCAAAGAAAACTCTTAGTCAAAAGCAGTAAAAACTGATGAAAATAGAAAAGGTCATTTGCCTAAAGCCCTGACGAAGATAGCAGATAAGAGGAGTTGCGTGGAGATAAGTTGAAGGTTGCGGGGGTTCAGGATAACACTCATTGGACACGCTCATTTGTTGATCTAAGATGGCTCCTAAAACATGCTGCTAAGCTTAGCTCAACACAAACACTTACATTATGCAACTAAAATATTACACGCACCACAAACGATCAGCCTATAATTCTGCTTCTATCACTGTCTAAAATCTAGTCACGGAAAAGAAGATTGTTTTGATCTCGATTAGTGTTTGGAATTTATACCAATATTTTATGACGTTTTTTAATATGATTATTTTGATTCGCCTGTTGGTTTACGTCAGTTCAGGACTGCTGGGCCAAAGACATTAGTTGTTATCTTATGAGCTCATACTGTTCTCAGTGATCAGGCGTCTATTGTACGCCTGTCCCCAGAGTAATCACAGTGATATCAGGTATCTAAAAAGCTTTTGCGCACTGGCAATATGATGCTGCATGTAACATTTTCCCCTGAGTGAATGGAAGGATACACCCATAAAACACAGCACATTACGTCTTTATGATGTGATGATGATCTGTATGGTGCATCCTAGTGTAGGGCACTGAGTTACTTACACTGTCTTTCAGAGTTGGATAAATCATTTTGAACAATCAATAAAATATCATGAAGACATGGCTGTGCACTGAAGGTTACAGTCTCATTGTTACCAATCGATCCGTCATTTCTTTCTTTATTCTTCAAAAAAACAATTCTCAAACAGATGATACATAACATATATTTCAGGATGTATTCTTCTTCTTGTGTTCTGAATCGGCATATGTTTAGAGTCAGTGTAAACCCCAGTTCGAAATTTGTAAGGCTAGAAGAGCTAGTCACCCCCGTCCTTTTTGTCCCCCTATGCTTCCTATGAATCTTCCAGCTCCCAAATCACTCACTTGTATTTCTGCAGCTGAGGGAACAAGCAAATCGGATTGGACTTCCTGTTCTCGTCATCAAAAGGGCCCTGCTGCTGGCTGTGTATGACTTTTAACACTTTGCTGTTGCACTGTGTCATAGGTATCACTTTTAGAGGCCATGAGGCAGGAAGCTGAAACAGAGCAGAACATATGACTCGGAGGATGTGGTCATGAATAGGTTTTGCAGTGAGAGAAAACCAGTAAAGCAGCGTCCTATACCTTTATATGAATCAAAAAATAATGCATGACTTTTCACCCAACTAAGTGTTTGCAAATAAGTCTGTGGTACAAACATGGTCTGAAATGCATAGGATTATTGTAGTTTAGCAGCTCATATTACTCTCTGGATGTTTGTTTTTTCTTTTTTGGGTTTGGGAGAAAAAAAAAATCCATAACACATGCCTTCTCAGACATCCAGGATGATGCACAAAGTATTCTTCCATGATTTCTTCTTGTTTTTGTGTTTTGAATCAGGGCTTGTTTAGAGAGTATATAAACGCATTTTGACCGATTTTGCCCGGCGTTGACGTATTTGCTGTGCACTGTGTCACGCAACACCTGCAGAAGGGCACACATCTGCTCAGCCTCTCACGTCACCCCTTTGACTGGAACTACGTCACTGCGCTCAGAGGCAGAACACTGTGGTTCAGCCCGTTGGTGCCAGCATATATACAAGCCCCATATGTTTGTAATTATTACAGCAGACTAAATAGCACTTTCGCCTAAAGTGCAGGCGGGTGCGGTGTGCTCTATGCTTGTTTTTGACGTCATTGAAGTACAGGAAGAGCAGGACAGAGACTGTATGGGATCCGTCAGCGTCAATGAATGTATCGACTGTACCGCTAAAGAACCGCAGCTGGTTTGCATCTCAGCGGAGGATCCTTAAGATGTTCTGAAGGTTTGGTTTGCCCCACAAAGTTAGAGACTGAGACTTCCTTCTGTAAAGTGTTTCAGCCCAGTTTTGATCTTTTTTTAGAAGGAGTTTTCTTGTCAATAGTGCCTAATGCTGCTGCATTGATAATATGTTAAAGGTAGGCAGTTTAGTAAGCAGCTAATACAGTAAATACAGCACCATGTCAGGGAGGGTTTCCTCCTTGTGCTCTGGATTCACTGATTTACCCAAAAGCAATAGATTAAAGGCCCAATAATTCATGTTTTTTGTTTGCAAGCAACAGCTTCCCTGCAAACAACATCTCAAAGGTCTCTCTTGCAAATGACACAGCTTTCAAGGATGAACACTGTTACGTCACATAAATTACAATAGCCTGTTAGGTCACAATAGATAAAAAAAGCTTTATTATTAGATACTCGGCACACAAATGTCTGCTTTTACAAGATGCTGAAGGACTTTTTTTTATTTTTTTATTGTTCTTTTTGTCCTGTGGGTGATTCTGACCATGTGTACAGCTCAACATCAGGAGATAAATTTAGATTATAGATGAATGGGCCAAATGTGGAGGACACATTCCCCGTAACAAGCTCATGGAATAAGCCAGGGTTAGGCAAGGTCATGCCCAGAGGCAAAATCCGGCCCTCCAGCATGGAACTGGCCCCACGATGATTTTGAGAAATATTATTAGACAAATTAGGGGTCAAAACATGTACTGAAAATACTGTAAATTACTTCCAAACTTTCTTAGACGATGCCCCCAACTCCCATGTTAGGACAGATATGACGAACAACACCGGGATATGGAGTGGTGCTTTACTTTGGGCCACAATTGGGAGGTTTCATAAGAAAGAAAATCGTCCTACCGCTAAGCTAACTTGCCTACCTCTGGAAAAAGTGTAGCACATGACTTATTACTTTCATTTTTATACTTAAGTATTTAGTGGATGCTTCTTATTGCCTGTTATTGTTTTGTAGCAAATTTGGAGTAGCTAGTGTACCTTAACTGTTTATGGTGTAAGTTTAATTTTCTGATGTTATCCTTTAATGCGGTGTGGCTCCCTTGTGGTTTGCACAATTTAAAGAAAAAGTGTGAAGGTGCAGAGCATGGTTTTTGATGTGGGCTGCAGTCATCAAAGTGCAGCTGTATGCGTTGTCTGTGTTTTGGCTCAGTGCATGCCCTGTTCTGTCAGCAGTAGTCCATTATGCACGTCCCAGCACTGTACAGCTCAGAAGAAGGTCAGATAGGGCCAGTCAGGGAAAAAAAAGATCATCCTTTAAAGTGATAGTCTGTAAGTTTGCAAAGTGATGAGAGTGGGATTTTAAAGTAAACCATCAAAATCCTCCCCTCTTTAACCAGAAAAATGAGGAGAGCAGCAACAGAAGGTTCGAAAGTAAACACACAAGCTCCTCCCCCTCCTCCTGATTGGACCTAACAGGATAAACTCGTCTCATTGGTCAACATTAGAGGAGACTAGACTCTGATTAGTTGATCTGGGAAGGAAGGACTTTACAATATATCTTATTACTTACTTTCCATCAAATGCAAGACCAGGGGGTAGATTTTGCATATTTTACAACATTTGCAAAACATTAAGACTTCCAGACTATCACTTTAATTAAAGCACGACTTAACTTTATGGTGCAATGCATAGTATTGAATTTATCAGATAGACCTGTCATTCATGGGAAATATACTAAATTCGTAGTGCACTTTTCCCCATCCAGTGGGCGTTCAAAGGGCTTGAAATCACCCATTCATAAACCAGTGTACACCGACACTTGTGGCAAGGTTAAAGGCCTTGCCCAAGGACACAATGACAGTATGCACTCAGGGGAACTGTGAAAGAAATCTTCTTAATTCATCCTAATTATATCAGCAGTTTAGTAGATCAGTAGTTCTCAGTGCATGAAGGGGTTTTTAATAATTAAAAACATGCTGGAGTCAAGGTCAAGAACAAAGCTTATCTGCCTGACTCTGGGTGACAGCACGACAAACAAACACTGCAGAACAAAGTGTTCGCTGTCCCAGAGCTTTAGCCTTTGAATGTGTAATTAGAAAGATGAAAGGTTCCCTATACGTTCGCTCTGGGAGTCCAAATACCCATTTGCTTTGTTGATTTTCATGGATGGGAAAGAATATATGAAGGATATGGCGTGTCTGTGTTTACAAAACAGACATTGTTGAGAGATATAGAGGCACGGGGTAGTCCTGCAATGTTAAACAAAGTGGCATTTTCGAGCTAATGGTTTTCAGCAGTGGGATATAGTTACTTGAAGCGACACCACCGTGGTTATTTTATACTTTGTCCCAAAACCACTGAAAAAGAAACAAACAAGCCAGTGACAACAAAAGGGCGTCTAATGATCAGCCAAACACCAACAAAGACTTCAAAGTGAAAAGAGAACATTAGAAAGCGGACCTAATTAAACCTAATGTTTGACCACATCTCCATGGAGACGAGCTAATGGTGTCCCAGCAAAGTTACAAGTTGTTGCATGTTTTTCAGATGTTCTTGACCACTTAAAACATCAGAAATACAATAAATGGGTGAGATGTTAGGCAATATGGCTATAATTTTCCATCCATCTTTCCATAGATTTCACATAATAAATTTACCCTTAAGCCATGGAGTAAACAAGGCTGTAACTGAGCTATACCATAGTACTTAGCTCATGGCACCCCATTAGCTTAATTCAGATGTTTTGACTTCTGTATGTGTGCCTCCTACAACTATGGGGCACTGTGGTTTACCTTTATGCAGGGAGACATATCGGATATAAAAAGGACAGGAAATTAGCACCAGTCGTTGGCAGGTGCAGTGGCGACATGATTTGTTACCGTGCCTGTTGGTGCATTGTAAGAGTATGTGCATTCATTCATCCAAGCTTTATTAAAAATTGACACAGAATCCCTGTCCATAGTATTACAAAAAGAAAGGAAAAATGGTAGTAAAAGTAAAGAAAAGAATGGCATCATACATTATTTACACATAGGCACTATCAGGAATACCAAAGCGTCCAAATTCTTGAAGTAAACCTGACCAAGCTTTTCCTGGATCGACCAAGGTTTATATTATATACAGTTAATCTGATTCAGGACTGTATGTTCTGATTTAGGCAAAAGTGGCCTCAAATAAATCAGTTTTAGTAACTTCACTAGACTCTTATAGTATTTTAGAAGACACATGTTCTCAAGCAACGTCTGTGCACCTTCAACCAATAGTGGCTGTTAGCACAGGGCCAATTAGCCTCGACAAAGACCATGTCAGTATCTTTTGAAGGTAATGATGCGTTCACTGACACGTGTGTACGCATCATTACCTTCCTGTGAAAGAGCACCTGGTGAACTGCACTTGTATTCTCTATATTTTCTCTCCCTCAGTTCCTTTCAATTATATTCCTCTTAATGAAACCCTTTATCACACAAAAAAGTCATTACCATTTGTACCTTTGTGTAAGGCCTGTAGTTCATGGAAAAAGCTCCACTGCAGCAGAGGAAATATGGCTATTTTTAGGTTTATACATTAGCTTAGAGCATTAGGAGTGCCCAAATTTCTCAAGTATAAAACCTGCTGAATACATCCTCAAACACGTTGATTTTCTGAACAAATTTCTGCACTTTTTCTCAGTCCTTCAAGTAACTGTGTCATTAAACTAAAGTCACCTTTGTACACAGCCTTTGTTTAACTATTCACGGTTTCAACAATAATGATATTTCTGCACCAGCCTTGAAACAGAAGCGATTGCATCAATGGTGAATGTCAGGAAGGAAGTTGTACCACGGAGGGATGAAGCGTGCGCAAGAGTGGCCTTTAAAAGTGGCAGACGACAATAGAGCCGCATGGACCAAGCCCGTCACTGCACAGATACGATCAAGAACAACAATGTAATTAGTATATGAGAATGGAGACCAAAGGATGCTCTGCTCATACAATGTTACAAGAAGTTGGCAAGATGTTGTTCCTGACAGAGCCTGGGTGGTGTGACTCAGATCAGCCCACTGAGAGTAAAGGAGTTTTTCACACACAATGAAGTAATTGCTTGATTTTTATGCTATTTTTGGGTAAAATGTTATGCTGTATGGCTTTATAGAATAATTAAGGAGGATTACCGTATTTTTCAGACTATAAAACCGGAGTATAAGTCGCACCAGCCTTGGCAACTACCTGGGCCTGGAGGCGTAACTGTACCATTTACAAGCCTCTCCCGGCATCACGTTGTTCAAGCGCTTATTTGCAAACTCTGTCTGTGGCCATTAGCTTTTAGCTTTGTGAAAGATCAATAAAGATAAACCTTTATTGATCTTTAGCTTTTAGCCCGCTAGCTTTTTTTGTTTTCTTCATTGCAGTAAGAGTAACCTCCGCTTTTCGCCAGTCCCTCACAAGTTTCTCGCTCACTCCAAACTTTCTTTCTGCTCCTCGATGACCGTTTTTTAAATCTTCAGTGATGCAGGAGTAGCAGATACTGGCACACAAGCCTAGAGCGCCCTCTAGCGGCTGTCAGTGTGAAAATAACAAGCATGTGAAATTATATATTTTGATATATAAGTCGCACCTGAGTACAAGTCGCACCCCAGCCAAACTACGAAAAAAGTGCGACTTATTGGCTGGAAAATAAGATTTGGAAAGTCAGAGTGCACAACTAGCAGAAAGTGGTCTTCTCACTTTTTTACCAATAACTTTACCCGTATGTTCATTTTAACCTGATGCAGCTTTTATTGTAAACAGAAATAAATAATACATGACCAAATGGATAATATTTAATAGCTAACTTAAACTACCAAAAGATGAGTGGACCTCTTTGCAACATAAGTTTACTGCAAAGTTTGATCTTGCAGCGGGTTTGACCATTTTTTGTGAGTCGTACAGGAGTGGTCCATCGCAGTTATAGGTTCTTAAGCTGTCGTCTGTACTCTTTATTTGAACTACACTTGTGAAGTATAGCGTCTGCAGGAGGAACTATCAATTTGATTTTACTGCCCCAGTCACTCGCAGTCCAAATGTTTATACCCTGACACTTTCTCTTTTTACATTTCCCATCTGCTCCATCATTTACGTCTATTAAACCTTCAGCCAGCGCATAAACAGTAGCAATCTCACAAATCTTAGGGGCTCCAACAGGAACCAGAGATTTGTTTGGATAAATGCGTAAATATGTGTCTTTACTGGTAAAGGGTAGATATGAACGCCATAAACTGCAAACCTACTCTGTAAACAGAACAGACTCTTGTGTCCAAATTTGATGCGTTGATGCTGCGGGTATCTGACCTGACCTCATGTATATTTGGAAAGACGACGCCTGTTTTTCCATATTTGACAAAGTGTGCCATTTGGACATCCCAGCCATAAACGTTTCCATTTTTACAAACCCAGAAAAAACATGTTCATGACAGTCATTGTGCATTGTGAGAGAATCAGGAGACATCCCGCTGTGTGTTTTTCCCCCTCAAGGAACATGATTGCTGTGGAAAATAGTATTTGCTTTGGTAATTCATAGCAGTTTTTTTTTTCTTTTCCTCTCATTTGCAGCTTAAAGAAGCGTGACAGATTTTCTTTGAAAGAGAGGCAATGAATAATGCAACCTCATTTGGGCCTAAGAATCGGGCGACAAATACAGTGAAGCTAATCCTGTTTAGAAAATCCATTTATGAATGTTAAGGATGCACAAACACAATGGAACCCAATTAGATTTTTTTTATATGATCTGATTTTGAAACATCTGTACAAATTGCTTCCCAAGGCAGTGGTAAGAAACATAGCTCTGTGTTAATTGTGTGTCTATCAATCCATCAAGAAAACATGACACTCGAGAGCAGAACTTTTGTGCCAGATTGTAGCTTTGGATGTTAGTCGTTAAAAGGAAGGTGTAGAGGCAACAGTGCATTATGTTCAGTAAAGAGAATTCAATCATACCCATCTTCCTATTGTTATGGAGTAACATTGGTTATGTAGTAGAGACAGATATATCTGGCCGGCCGATATATCTGGCCGGCCGATATATCAGGCCGATATTTGGGTTTTTTACAATATAGTGCCGGAAAAAGCTGATATTTCCGGGACCAAAAATGATAGAGATGTCCCGTTTTTTTGCATTGGAAAGAGCAAAGTCAGGGCTTTAAATCAACCTTCCACAAAAGGTGAGAAACATCGTAATGAAAATTGGTTAGCTTCAAGTTTGTTAAACACAAGTTTCACTACACTTCCATCAATATGGACATGCTGCATGTCATTTTGAAGTGCAGAATCTGGAGAATTCAATCGCTGAGTTAGTTTTAACCTTCACTATTTTTGATTGCAGAGCAAAATGCCGCGGCTAGTAATATACTAATGCTAACGACAACTAATCAAAGCTGGGACAGAAACTATGATTGGGTTAGGCCACTGCTGGAGTGACCAAGTGTTTGTTTTTACAGGATTATAGACCAGATATTTGGAAAAATCGGCCAAAAATATCGGCCGACCATATTGTCATCGGCCAATTAACATTCCAAAGTATCGGCATCGGCCATATCGGTCGCCCTCTATTAAGTAGAATTACTCTCCAGACTCTCCCTTATTCTAATCTAAAAATGTCTTCTACTCACAGTTGTTGAAGAAAATTCAAACGAATGATGCGCTATGGATGTTTTTCTTTGCACAAAGTGTTGTATAAGCAGACCCTGCATAATTTATGTTCTCCGAGGGAGAGAATCAAAGTGTAATCTTATTTAGACTGCAGGGAGAATGCAATTAGATCCTTTACTTACAGAGTAGCTCTTTGAATATTGAAAGTGAGACATACTTTTTTTCCCAGCTGATACAAATGCATGACTGTAAGATAAAGCTTCTACTGGAATAAACAGGCTCAACATTCTGACCTTGTGAAATGCTACCTTCTGCTGCATAAGCATCACATCTTCATATTTCTATAGGAGCTGCACAGTGAGCGCCACGTACAGGTTCAAAGCATATTTCTGATGGTTAGGGCAGCCGCCATGTTTCATTTGTATAAGCTTTGGTGGACAAAGTTTTAAGTGTAAAGGTAGTCCAAAAGTGCAAGTGAATAATGGATGTGAACATTACATAACTCAATAAATCTAAGTGTGAAATGAAAAATGTCAAGGCTGAAAGTATTTGCTTCAAAAAATAATCTACCGGTACTGATTTAGGTGTTTTAGAACGAGAGCTGCATCAAAAAGAGGCTCTGATTTGTGAGGCGATGGAGTATGTTTCGTTGTGTACTTTTCAAAAGAAGCTCAGATTACACTGTAAACTACACAAATTCATGAGTCCACAGTGTCCAACGCAGAAGTACATGTTTATTAATGACTTTCCTCTCTCGGCTGGAAATACACTACTCTGGAAGTCAAAAAAGTTGGAATATGCAAGGTTATGATGCATTTTAAATGGATAAACACAAGGGGTTATTATTTTGCAACTGGTGCCCTTAAACCCTAACAATTAGATTATACATCTTTTAACAGTTGTTTCTTCTTTGTAGGTTCACACCAAAAGTACAGTGACAGTATTGCTGCACGGTATGAGAAAAAAACAAACTGATATTTATGACAATTAGTTCAGAAATTACGACGACAACGTTATTCCAATATTTCAGTTTGTTTCATAGATTTTAAACAGGGATTGCAGGCATTTTGTCATGTCTGAACAAGACAATGACAAATGTCTATGAATCACGAGGCTAAAATTTATTAACCTCTTAATAACCCCCAGCTGAACCGAGCACATTTTCTCCAGTTTGGCTTTACCCAAATCTAAAAGCTTTTTGAACAAAGCATTAAAAATAGTGACGAAAACGAGAAGAAAACGCAACATAAGAAAGTAGCAAAAGAACGACAAGAACAACAATTAACAAGAGATAAAGAAACGACTAAAAAGTGATGAAAAACCACACAGAGCAACAAAAAAGTGACAAAAACACCACAAAAAAGCTTGAAAAATGTGACATCAACGTGGCCACAACGTTACAAAAAAGTTACGACCAGTTTTGTAGTTCTTTGCTTTCAAATGAGGCATTACTCTGGCCAAGAGGCTGCAAGCTCCAGTGGAAAAGCTTTGAGATTTGGGTAAAACTGAACTGGAGAAAATGTGCTCAGTTAAGGCTAAGAGGTTAATTAGAAACATTGTATCTAAAATAGACCATGCCTTTTTTTGTGTCAATCTTGACTCAAAACCTCTGTGATTTTGCAGTATATTGTGGCTTCTTGCGATATGGATATTGCGTTACCTTATATTGCAATTTGCCGATATATTACACAGCCCCTATGACAGTATATGGTGGATGTAACAAAGCATAAGATGTTGATGAGCTGAGACTGAAAGCAGCATTAGCTGGAGGCAATGTCCAGACTTCCTCAGCCCCCCTGCCTCTCCGAGCGCTCTGATAAGGGCTCCATAATTAGGTGTAAGATAGAGCAGGCCAGGCAACAAAAATCAAGAACAACGAAATTAAGCATTTCCAATCTTTAAAACTTGAGGATTATCTGATCTTTTGGCTTCTGGGTGTGTGGATATTGCATCACCTGGTACCGCAGTAATGATCATTTTGCGATGCTATATTGTGCATCCCTATGATCTTTGGTGTTTGTAGAATGGAAAAAGGCTCCAGTCAACTTAATGCACACAGACGATCACTGTTGTTTACTTAGGCAGAACATAGGGAAGCAATATGGAGCACTTTGTCCTGCCATCAGCTGCCTCCTGGAGCTTTTAAGGGGCTAGATAAGGCACTGTAACTTCATTAGTGTCCCTCGTTGGTGCTTAGAGACTCGAGGGAGGGGACACTTCTCTGTCACAGCCGAGCGAGCAATTAGACACCCACATGAGCACCTGCCACTGCCGCCCATGTATAACTTGAGGTGCACGAGACCTCCCACTGTGTCATCATCAGAGCCTATTCAACCATTGTGTGTCGTGCCTGCCTAGATTGAAATATTAATATACCTGAAATGAGTACAAGTATTACAACTGCTGCTATAATAAAAAATAAAAAAAACACATTAGAAAGATGGATAACAACAGCCCAATCAAAGCACAATATACAAGGCATTTTTTCCTTTGTAGTATATATATACCAAGTATATTTTTTCGGAGTATTTAAGGTTATGGTTATGTTAACTGGTTGTGTTTACAGAAATGTGTGTCATATACTAAAAGTCTCAATATTTCATGAATGAAATATTGAGTCCTGTTGTCCTCTAGTAACACCTAGTGGTCACATACAGTTACTGCATTGGTCCAAATGATGCTGACTGTGTTTCTTATGTTTGTGTATCTCAAACTAAAATTGCAACAACAACAACAACAACAACAAAAAGACAAAATATAAAGCAATTGAAAGTATGTGTTGGCTGGAAGGTTACTTGGATTTTCAGTTGATATTATTATGTTACTTGGATTATACTTCACTGCTGTTCGTCCCATTATTCTATCATTACCCAGAGGAATTGATTAACAGCAACATGCAAAACAGACTTTTAGCTGTGGGTATATTTACTTGTTATAGTTTGCTGTTTGATTCACAGGTTTTTGCGATGATGCCACTAATATCTCGGGCAAAAAGTGAATGATGGAGCGCCCTCCGTAAATCTCAGAATCCCAGTTAAGACACTTCTCTTCCATTTGCATCGAAAGCATCTGGATGTCTGTGTGGCGCTCACATGTTCCCATCATGGGAGCGTTCTCTTTCATATGCTTCAGTGCAAATACAAGACTGCACTCATGCCATTCTCCCTCTCATGTAAGGCCCAGGCACGCCAACGCACCCATCCCAGCGTTCACAAATACAAGCTCAAACGCACTGAAGCACAAGAAGATAAGTAGGACACGAATTCAGACCATAACGCATAAGGGGAATGTAGTTGTCTTTATATTAACATGGGACGACATCCTCTTGCATGAATAGAGCTTATGTATTTGGCGGTGATGTGCATATGTCCCACATAGACCTTTGGGTAAAAGAATATTATCAGGGGACTAAATAAAACCACAGTCAATATCTTTTAGGCTGAACAGGCCTAATGGTGACTGCTGGCAGTGGGAGGATTGATTGTTCCAAAAAGCACAAGGGAGAATCTGACTAATACGGGGCGACGTTTTTGTGAACTGAACATAGACCAGGGGGAGGCAAGTTTGCTTGGTGGAGGGACGATTTTCTTCATTCATCGAAAACCAAATGTAGGCTCAAGAAAAGCATCACAAATGCCAGTGTCGTACTATCATATGTCCTAAATGGGTGTTCTGCTAAGAAATTGTATAGGAATTGACAGTATTTCACATACTTTAATAGGCATGTGATCTCTGATTTGTGTAACAATATTCCACAAAATCCCCTTGAGGGCCAGAGGTTCTATGATGACCCCTACGCTTGATAAGCCTGAAGCATTTATATTGAACTTGATTGTACTCACAGAGAAAAACAATGATAAACACATTATTCCACATCCTCCTCCCCCGTGTTTGACGCTGAGTGTGCAGACTGTGTGCCAATTTAAATGCACCCACTGTCAATAATAACATTAATTGTAGTGGCTTGCAATTGTGTTGCGCTTTACAATCATGTTGTGGCGGGTTTCTCAAAGTGCTATATTGTATTATTATTCATTCACTCCATACTCGGGGGAGGTAAGCTACTATTGTCAGGCAAGACAAGCTAAGTTTATTTGTAGAGCAACATTCATACACAAGGCAATTCAAAATAAATCCATAAAAAATCAACTTAACAATTAATTAATTACAGTAAAAAGCAAGAGTGCAGACAAAATACTTTCAGTATTTTTTTTTAAATAACTGTTTTCAGCCTGGATTTGAACATTGTCAAAGTTGAGGCCTGTCTCACATCCTTATGAAGACTTAAAGGAACAGGCCACCGTTTTTCCATACTGAGATATGTTCTTACCTGAGCTTAGACGGCTTGATAGGCACCTGTCTGGTCTTTGTGCGTGCCTGTGGAAGAGCTTCGTCGCTTCTAACTTCACCCTGTTTGGTGCTATAGGAATATACTGGGAGAGGCCAAATGCTAACAACATCTTTGGTTGTTGTGCGTGACTGAGTGCATGCGTAAAGACCAGACAGGTACGCATCAACTCCTCTAAGCTCAGGTAAGAACATATCTCAGTATGGAAATACAGTGGCCTGTTCCTTTAAGCTGGAACAGTCTTGTGTAGCCACAACTGCCCTGGGGAGGCTGCCAAATAGCACAAATGGCCTCTCTGACAACCACCTTCCACTCCCTCTCACATGCAAGGTGGGTGAAATGTTTTGCCCAAAGACACAGCAACAGTCTGGAGCAGGGATTCGAAGAATGTCTTGGTGGACGACCCCAGTGTTGCCAGATTTAGCCTCCCCCTGGTTGTCTGGTTCTACAAACCTGACCAGAACATGGATCTCCTGCAGCTTTGTGCATTGTGGCTTCATCCAGACCAATCAGCAAACAGCTCATTGTAGCCTTTCCTTTTACTGCAGTGAGGAAGGTCATGTGCAACGGGCATGGCCGAATCAACATCATCCTCATTACAACAGTCAGTGCATGGAAGAAGGGGGCAAAACCTACAGCACAGCGAGATGTGAATTTGTTAATTGTAACGTCAAATGGGAGAGCAGTGTCACGGCCAAACCGTCCAATGAGAGGCGGCGAAATGAGGCCACTTATGACATCATGTGGCCGGCCTGCATGAGAGCGAGCTTTCCAGTGAGTAGCCAGATGGAGCGCTTTGCTTTCTCCAGTCAAAGGCAATACAAAGGGCCAGCCCACACATACCATTAACATATTGAGATCAGTGCAGCACAGACTAACCACGCACGTCACTGTGGGCCATATTTAGAGCAGTTACACGCGCCCTTCAAAACACATACACGGGACCAGGAGAGATGCACGAGTCTAGTCAGGATAGTGTTGTCACTGTAAATTCAGGTCAGCCTTTACCTTAGAAGGCTGACCATCAACTATGCAAACGGATCTGATGAGTGAAATGTAGATACTGAAATGTAAAACAAACTGTGGTGTTCATATTTTGAATGATGAAAACCTTGTTGCTTTTTATTTTAAACAGATTGAGGATCATTAAGCTTTTAGCGAAGACACAATTATGAACCACTAAACTTATACAAGCATTTCAGAACATATTTGTGGAGTTCGAGACTATAGGTTTGCACATTTTGACAGTTTTGTTTTAGGAGCACATTATAATGATTTATTAGTTCTTGTAGCCCTCTTCTCTTACAGTATACTTACCCCATTAGTTTCAGTTAAATTACACATAATGCTCCATCCTTCAGAGCATGTGGCTTCAATTTTATGTTTAATTTTATGATTTCCGCGTACTATTCCGCCAACATCATGCAATAGTCTAACTGTGTGTGGTTATTCTTTCACAGTAAGTCACTCTACTCTGCCACCAGATGCCACCAAATCTCACTTTATTCACTGCCCCCTCTGACTGTTTACTTTTACTTTATGCCAGTATTTCTCTATTGTGACATCTGGACCCAACCTAATTCTGTGACAACAACTCACAACCCAAAAACAAACCTCTCCCTAATGATGAAACAGTTTGAATCTTAAAAAAAAAAGTGAAATTAAGTATTACGACTTCCAGTTAACAGCTCTTTTAATGCTTTCTGGGAAGTTAAGAAAAAAACATGTTCCGTCTTATACAATATAAACAATATAAATACTGTGTGGGTTGTGATGATAATTTTATAATGAAAAGTAATACTAACATGGTGATATATTGGGTGCAGGGATTAATGATTATACACTTGTTATAAAGTGTAGCATTTTGTGAATGTTGACTTAATGGAATGCATTGTTGCATCTCATGTATACATGTAACTAACTTAATTGTTTTATTACTACAAGCTACCAAGGACTAAACTGAGTAAGTGCAGCAACCACATCATTTAAATTATTTAAGTATATGAATGGGGGTGGGAGTAAATAAGTTTGTCTTCTTCCCACTCCTTTTCGAGCTAAAATGTTATTTATTTTATTTTGTTTGGCCAATTATAGGGGCAAAGGAAGTATGTTGTATGTATGAAAGGTGAAGATCTTGGACAGATATGGCATGTACCCGTGTCTCTGTATTTGTTCTTGAACACTGTTTGTATGTAGTTGTGTTCATATGGCTCAAAATAAAATGTTCAATTCAATTCATCTCACAAAAATTAAGCTGCGTTTTGATGTCCACTGAGGTGTTCTGGCTCATAATGTCTGGCAAAGTGCTAGAGCGTTTCTCTCAGGAGACCACGGCCCTGCATGCATGTACGATACGGTCTGTTTGCACTGCACCTCTGGAACATGCGTGCATACCGCATTCATGAATATTGATGGGTCTGTGTACACAGTGTTATATATATATATACACTATAGCATTCCAGCTGAGAATGATTGATTGTTGAAATTTGAGGTATACAGTAGATGCTGTGTGCTGCTGAGACTTGTGGGAGAGATTAGAATCATCAACGATGGTTATGGCTCCAAATCCCAGCTATTACACAGACGCTGTCGCAGGCAAATCCAGGAGAATGCACTCTGACCGTTCACTTTTGTGTTTCGATAAAGTATTAGGCTAGTAGTATGGTAGTAGTAGTAGTAGTAGTAGTAGTAGTAGTAGTAGTAGTAGTAGTAGTAGTAGTAATAGTAGTATAGTAAGTAAAAAACAAAACGAATAACATGCAATAATAATAATGGACTAAGACTAACAATAACACCTTATTTTGTGGTACTGCAGCATCGCATACTGGACTTTGTTGAAGTAAAAGACACAGAACAGGATTGATCTGGATTATTTGCATGACCCCTTCGCAGACCGCTAAGCTGTTTTTACAAAAATGTGTCAATCTTACCAAAGGTGCCTTGGGGAATTTGGGGAAATTTATTCTGTCAGACCGATACAAGCCTGCCTTCGGAGAGAAGTTGCAGAGTCGCAGAGCTACAGGATGTGGCTAATCACAGAATCTAGTTACTGTTGTTTTATGGGAAAATCCGTATTTGCCAAAGGTTTTATGACATCATGACCAACTCGCGTTCTTAAATGCCTCCCAATATAAACGTGTTACTGTTTTAGCTTCCATCTTTCTGCGCTTTCACTGCTAAACAATTGCACATGAAGTGGAGGGACCTGCAACGCAACAAATGATGTGGATTTTCCATTGTTGCTTATTTTTGTAAACTCCCTTCAAAAATACCAGAGAACAGAAGAGACTCCGGGGAGTTGACAGTACATTAATCCAGTCTCCGTTCTCACTCGCTCTCTCTTTCCCGTGCTGCTGCTGCTGCTGGGTCCACTGCTCCTGTGGGGAGGTGTGAGAGCGATAAGAAATAGTTTGGAAACACTCAATGCCATTGTACATTTCTCATTTAATGATATCTCTTAGTTAGTACTACAGTATTTCATGCTGCTTTATGCCTCCACAAATGGAATTCCAGCCAACCAGTTGTGTGAGCAACTCAGTGGTGAAGACTGGATGAATTTACATTCACGTCACATTCCTTATAGGCTATTCGTCACTGCCATTGTGACTGGTTTCAACACAGGAAAGGAGCTGCTCATTTATTTTCCATAAGCCTAACTTTTTTAGTTTCACTTCTTCATAGCAAATTTATTTTGACTTCAACTATTGTTAAACATTGTGGCTTTTATATAGACATTATAGCAAGCTGGGCATAACTTCACTTTTCATATTTCTGTATCTCCAAAAGCATAATTCCTATTTATTAATGAATCCACTTTAAGACTATGGGCGGCAATTATTTGGTCTCATCTCAGTATGGCTTGCATCCCACCATATAAAACAAATTATGAACTTGACGCGAAATCATTGTGCTTATCAATGTCATGTGCGTCAATATCCCAATTTGTTGTATTGTGATTCCGAATTTTTTACATGATGGCACAGGCCACCATTTCTGCATTCTGAGATATGTTCTTACCTGAGCTTAGACGAGTTGATGTGTACCTGTCGCTTCTAACCTCACCCCTGTTTGGGTCCATGAGGAGAGGAGGAGAGGCTAAATGCTAACAACATGTTCGGTGTTTTTGCGTGACTGAGCGCACACGTAAAGACCAGACAGTTAGGCATCAACTCGTCTCAGCTCAGGTAAGAACATATCTCAGTATGCAAAAACAGTGGTCTATTCCTTTAATGCAAACACAAACTGCATCTCTTATAATTATATCAGCGTCTGCCATGTTAAAAGTGAGTGACGGGCAGATTTAATCTGTCACCGAAACTCTAAGAAGGTGATAGTGAGTTTGAAGTTACTTACCTTGAAATAATGACAGGCTCCCTGAAAGATACAGTTTAAACTTTTGGTCATATCACCCACCACTGCCCTTCAGTGCAACAAACACTCTCATTACTCCCTGCACTTGCTCTGAATGACTGGACCTCCTGGCTCTCATATGTGTGAATGGCCTTTGCGCTCTGAAAATAAGGCCAATTACATGTGTTTGAGATAGTGCTGCACATTGTAAACCAGCATGACACCCGCACAATTGTCCAGTAATGGCTCCCCTGCTGTGCAGTGAGGCAGTATGGATAATGACTAAATGGCCTGGGATTTTCCTCTGCTCTGGTCTCCTTATGATCTCGTCCAGATATTTTCCGGTTGTACAGTATCTACTGGGCTGAGAATTGCATTGAAAGAGATGTAGTATCATGAAGATTAGAGAAATCTACATGTTTACCTATAACAGAAGATTGAAAACTGGTCACAATAGGCAGGACCTTCCATAGATAATGGTTACTGGATGTAGTGCAAGCCAGTGACCCAGAGCTGTTTAAAGGAGGAACTGAGAAATCACAGTAGACTTCAATTGACCCGTTTCTTGTACCAACAACCGATCGCGTGACAAACTCCTCTTTCGGAACTGTTTCTATTGGCCCATTATTATCCTAAAACAACAGTGAAATAATCAACAATTGCTAGGACTCTTTTATTGAAAACACTCACACACTTCGCTGTTACACAATTTGGCTTCGACCTGGTTTTTGTACAATTCCCATGAGCAAAGCAAAGGCAAACAAAGATGGCAAATACATTTCAATAAAACCCAACTATAAAAGATTTACAAGAAGTGATATGCAAGACTGGGATATCTTTTTAAAGTGCCCATACCCCTCCCACTACCCTTGTAAAGTTAAGGTGGTGATTTGTTTTATTTGCGCTTGTTTCAGTAATCCCGTCTTCCGTTTGGTCTCAAAGAAAGTGTGTGTTTTGTATTTGCAGGTTTCTACATTAGCTCAAACCGAAGATGAACGACTCCCGCACAATTCTTTTCTTAGCGAGTTGTCAGGCCGTAACAAATGACTGCAATAAAGCGGCGTATGATGGAGTTCAGCTCTGCACAAATAAGCATCTCAAAGTGTTTTATGATGGGAAACACGAGGCTCGGTGACACTTAAATTTAATATACAGAAGATAAATACGGCCGAGCGCTGGAGACTGTTTGCTAAAAGTTCCCCCGGTGTGAATGCATGGTCAGCGTATCATGCATAATTGTGGCTCATAACCTGATTTCGGGCACCACAGTTTTGATATTTGATGCCCAACCTGCTTGAGTGTATTAAAGTTGATCTTGTATATTATTAAGTCAGTATATCCCATGTAAAGACCCCACAATCCCCATAATGGCTGTTTTGTGAGTAGACTGAGCAGCAATGTACAATGCAAGGAGCATGTTTGGGGCATTTGGATTGGTTGAAAAGGGAGAGATTATGGCTGGAATAGACACTGCAGAATCCTAACCACAACCGTCTCATGGGAGTGGTTTCTATTTTGGTGTAGAACGCTGACAGGATATGAATGAGGCAATTGGAGAAGGAACAGCCAGGCATATTTTATATCTCATCTACCTGCCTGGATCTCAATGTCCTTGAAGGATGCTTTTTTTTTTTTCCTTTCGATTCAAAAGGCGATGAAGAAGTGTATGTGACCAAGTAAACATGCTGGAAAATCCGCATGGTGCACCGCTGTGGTTAAACCTTTCTCCATGATCTCCAATCGTTGGGATCCACGCAAGCCCCAGTGGCAGCAGCAGCACAGGATAGATTTGTCTAAGAGGATTGTCGGAAACTAAAACCTTTGTTTTGCAGAGATAGGGATGTGCTCTTTGACCTATTATCTAACCTTTGTACGCATTATTTTATGTAGGATTTTTCTTATGAAACTATTTATTGAAGCTAAGATAATATTGTGGAGAAAAAAAAGTCAAGCCACTAAGCAGGAGGTTCAAATCTCTCGTCACTTTACATTGTAGTTGTGTCCTTGGCTCACATTGCCTGATAATAAAAATGGCAGGCGTCAGAATGGTGAAGCTGCAGAAAGAGGAGTTGAAAAAAATAACAGAAATATTGAAAAAATGTGTAATCTGAAGAAATGTGTATGCAATGAACATACCTTTCAGATAGTATAATGAAGCTTGTGAGAATTCAAACGGGAAGACGTGTCTGCGGCGTTTTTAAGGGAAACAAACGTATCCATTTACACACAAAACTAAAATGTTATGTTCATATTTGTCTGTGTACATAAATATGCATTTATGTCGTTACAAACTTTGTGTTTTTTCATTTCCATTCGAGATAGATACACATTTTCTGGCTACAGACTGACTGATATGCCTTCTATCTACAAGACCCTTTATCGCCTCAACATCATGCTTCTTCTGCAGCAAGGTCATATCCTACTAAACTAAAATCTAGAATAAGAAGATAACCACTCAATACACTTCTCTTGTAGAGCCCATGACATTTTGGGGGGGGAAAAAAACAAAATTCAAAAATTGCCAATTGCCAATCTAGCACATTTCTGATGGTTGTTCCTGGAACTATGTTTAGTAGACATGGCACAGACCACAGTTTAGCCCTATCCAAGATTCCATTACTGAGCTACAGCTCTTTAAAAGTGTACACAAACACAAAAAGCACCCGCAAGCAGAAAAGGTGGTTGCAACACCCTGTTTTGTAAATTGTCTTGGGTTTTGGATTTGCCGCGAATTACCCAATTACAAGTATGTTTAGCCTCAAATGTCTCAATATTCTCAAAATATTTTTTATCTGCGTGCATTCCTCTGACCCCATCTTTCATTGTCGGACTAGGCTGCTATATCAAGCTCTTCCCAACTCCTCCTTTTGTCCCAAAACAATGGCGTGGGTTGAATTTTGGATCGTTCAGTGTCATTAGACAAACTAATCTGCATTTTTTTGCGGGGCACAAACAAAAGACAGGTACAGTCTAAAGTGAATGCAGTGAAGCTAACGCGTGTTCTTAGTGATGGTCAGGGATGTGGGAGAACAACAGGGGCACTGAGGGTAGTGGGCTGTGGCAGAAAGCATGGGGTCAGTGGTTTGAGCTTTCACTGCTAATCTGAGTGGGTAGAGTTCACACCGGGACAGTGGAGGAGCGCGGACTGATCGTGTCACTTAAAGAGAGATCAAGGCAAACTACCACATTACCCCTTAACATAAAAAAGCATGATATACCTGAACCTACAGCTATAGGACACGAGACATAAATAATTTTAGGAATATAGTTTTAAGTATTGCATCTTGGCATTGCAGTCTCATACAGTATAATGACAAGCTCATTCGCTCTTAACCCCCACCTGAACCGAGTACATTTTCTCCAGTTTGGCTGTATCCAAATTTAGAAGCTTTTTCAACAAAGCGACAAAAAAGCAACAAAAACGAGGATCAAAATACAACCAAAAAAAGTGACCCAAAAAAAGGAAAACAAAAGAGTGACAAAAGCACAATAAACAACCGACAAAAACACGATTATAAGTGACAAAAGCGTGACAAAAACACGGAAACAAGATAAAAAAAAACTTCTACAAAAAAACCCAGACGAAAGCGCTTAAAAAATGTGACAAAAACGCAGCAACAACGCAACACGATCAGTTTTGTAGGTCTTAGCTTTCAAATGAGGTGTTAACCCTGGCCTTGAGGCTGTGAACTACTGTTGAGAAGCTTTTAGATTAGGGGTAAAGCTGAACTGGAGAAAATGTGCTCGGTTCTGGTGGGGGTTGAGAGACAAATACTTTATACAGAGTAGTAAAGTGTTGAGGTTTTTTTTTAATGCACAGTTCATGTAAAAAACAAAATATAACGAAAAGAAAAGAAGCAGAATAATTATCTAAAAAAATATTCACTTTCAACATTATAATATTCAGTGTCCCATTGTATAAAATAAAAACAACAAAAAAGCGAGCCTCATTGTGAATTGCAAACAAACGTAAACAGACAATTAGCATAAGGATGAAAAGCAAACAGGCACTCGGTGGATTGGGCGATTTTCTAGAGGCCGACAAGAGCCTCTCTTTCTGTCCATACCTTGTCTCTGCCACTGTCGATCCAGATTTCTGATTTTGTTTGCTTGCAACACTTGGCCCATACAAATGCAAAGTCCTGATTTCCATGACAATGCAAAGGTAGTCTTAAGCGGCCATTCTTGCTTAGGTAAGGACTGTGATCGCATTTCATTTTGCTTATTAGTTAGTTCAGAATGCACGCACACTTTCATCATACATTTGAGCGAAATGAATCCAACTCTTCACCATTCTTTCGTTTCCTTGTTTTTGCTTTCTACACGTATCATATTTTTTTCCACTTTCCTTGCGGACACGTCAGCCGCATCCATCAATATTCCCATCTTGTCGCGAACATATGGCCATGGGCTGTTCAATATTCATAGGCCGTTGCTCTTTCTACACCGCTCGCTGCTATTTTCATAAGAGCAGCTCATTTCACATCTCGTGGCGCAAAGCACTCGCACGGTCCACACGGTTGACGCGTCTTGTTTGGTCAGCTTAGTTTGGCTTTGTGGAGAGCACGGATCGCGAAGCGTGCCTTATCCCGGCGGACCGCGGGTCGTGCCTTAAACACACATCGGAGAGGTCAGGGGTGTGAGGTGGGAGAAAGACACGAGCCCCGATAGGTTTGAGTAAATTGAAGTGCTGAGATAACACTGAAGCATGAATACAAATGAAGAGGGATAATGGAGTTAGTAGTTCGAATTCCCTCTCAATATGAACTGAAATGAAATCTACTTTACACATGCATTGGCACATATCAGTACATAGATGTAACTATCCCAAACCGATAAGCAGAGTTTTATTCATATTTCTAAAGGGGCCAGCAGGAATTTCATCACAGCACTTACGTATACAGAAGATGAACCTACTGCCCTTTAAAGGACTTAGCTATGGACCTTAGGTGGGGTATTAGTTACAGGGCTGACATACACAGGCCCATGTAGTACAGAAATGAAACATGCTTTTCCAAACAACCTAATCATGAAGTTTGAGTCTTTCTTATTTGGGTCAAGATTTAGGGTGATTGTGGAGTTGAGAAACCCTTGTTTAGACTAATACTTGTCATTTCTGTGATATGTTTCACCTTTTATTGTTCCTGAACCCAATCTGTACACGATATGGAAGTTGTGTTGACTTTGGTGCATTTTCTAGATTTTTATGAGCAAAAACACATTGTCCATTTCCATTATGTTCAATGATTGATCAACACTTAAAACCTCAATATCTCAAAACCGCTCAACGCAGATATATAATTATAAGGGGACGATGTCTTAACAACCCAGTAGACCTTTCTCTTGGATGGGAAACTCCTGAGGGGCTACACAAACAATCTGTATGACTGTCAGCAAAAATAGTCATCTTAATCTCTTAACCACCACCTGAACTGAGCACTTTTTCTCCAGTTTGGCTCTACCTGAGTATGAAAGATTCTTGAACAAAGTGTGAAAATAGCGCCAGAAGTTAGGCAAAAAGGAGGATGAAATGCGACAAAATGCGACAAAATGCGACAAAATGCAACAAAAAAGTAAAAAGCGATTAAAACGTGGCAAAAAAGAGAGAAAAAAGCAGTGAAAATGTGGCAAAAATATGACAAAAACCCATCAAAAAAGCGATGAAGAAAATTGGCAAAAAACTGACAGCAAGCGATGAAAACGTGGCAAAAATGTGTGACGAAAACACAGCAAAAAAACACACACAACAAAAACGCAAGTAAAAAGCGATTAAAACGTGGCAAAAAATATTACGAGAAAAAAAGGCTAAAAAACAACAACGAAAGAGCAACAAAAAAGTGACAAAAAAGCTGTAAAAATGTGGCAAAAATATGACCCGTCAAAAAAGCGATGGAAAAAAGCTCCATTTAGATCAGTTTTGTAGGTCTTAGCTTTCAAATGAACTCGAGAAAATGTGCTCGGTCAAGGCGGGGGTTAAGAGGTTAAATGTTTTTTTTTTAAGTATTTATTTTATTGTTTTCCTCTATGCTACTTGCTGCATTGTTGAGGTGGGCAGTGTGTAATCTAAGTTAGACTCCATGCTCGCCTGAAAGCTCGAAATAGAACTTTCAAATAACATTTTTTTTGTGATTAGAAAACTTGACTTGGTGGCGGGACTGTGCATCGCTACATGGCCTGCTTTCTCTCTTTCTCTCTCTCTTCTAGCAGCAGGCTCAGGACGTCTGTTGTCCCTGGCAGCTAAACAACTGGCTCACGACGTCGCCCCTGTCCAAGTGTCCATGTCAGGACAAGATGATCGGTTGTATGTGCCATTATTCAAAAGGATTATGGCAAAAGCAGTTCTTCGTCATGCCTACCAGGGAGAAATATGGAAATCCAGCAGCTGAAAGGATGACAATGTATAAGGCAATTATAAAGAATCTGTATCTTCGCTCTCCGTCCTTTCTCTGACTGAACTACTGTATATGTATGGCTTAACTTGTTCTACTCTGCATTTACTACAACAATTCTCTTTGTGTCCCTTGTGACAGCTGCTACACCTATAAAATATTTCAGCTTGTTCAACTGATAATGCTGGCAAATCAGGTCTAATTAGACTCAACAAAATTAGACCTTTTGTACGTAATTTTAGAATGGCCTCATTGATCTATGTCAATATTTTGTGTTAAAAATGACATATTTTATACTAAATAGATTTAAACATATAATGGTGAACTAAATAAACTTTATAAATTATACAAAGTTAATTTAAAAGTATCCAGTATCGGGTTTTTGCCCTCGTATTGAAGGAGAATTTGAAATGTTTGTATCATGACAACACTACGGCAAGTATGACTAATTTGTTATTAGATTGAGATCTTTTTGTAATATACCGATATCAGCCTTTACAACAGAAGAAGAAGAACTTTATTTATATAGCGCCTTTCACAGACATAGTCACAAAGCGCTTTACATGAGACAATTGTACATTCACTCCACACTCGGTGGTGTTCAGTTTTCCCTGGGGGACACTGACAGAAGCGTTGCCACGACTGCACACATCTGCACCAACGGTCCCTTTGACCACCACCATGCATTCACACACACATCATTCATCCTGGCCTATTGTACATGTTTTTAGTGGTAGGGGAAACCTACGCATAATACGGGGAGAACATGCAACTCCACACAGGAAGGCCTCATCCAGGTGGGAATTGAACCCGGGACCTTCTAGCTGTGAAGCACGCTGCCCTGCCGCCAAATACCAACCTTTGTTTTTTCTTTTCTGCATGTTGAAATCCATTAGTCAAAAGTAGCTACACAAATAACTGTTTCAATATGGCTCTTTTATGCGAGTCAACCTGCAACCAGAGAGATTTTGAAAGGGTATACCATTTATCACACCACATAAGCTTAAACTTGTTGTATCGGTGAATCGATTGGTGAAATCTCAAAAAGTATCCACCAGTGTTGAACATATAAATGATTAGGAGTCCAAGTTAGATGAGCTCAATTAAAATGTCTTCACACCACAGGAGCAGCACATTGTCCAAGAGTCTCCAGATAGCGTACTCAATCACACAGAGATCATTTGATGTTAGATCGCGCAGAGGAACCTTTACTGTTTCCAAAAGCGGCAGTGTTTATCCCCTAATGTAGTCTTTACGTGAGTCCGAGCCATTTGTGAGAGTGTTCCCATCACTGAACAGTAAGCAGAAGTACATGTGTCACCGTAAATAAAAGACGTATGAGAGCATTTATATAAACAGTGCGCAGTGATAACCTGACAGAAGGCAAACACATGGATAGCATAATGTGCGCGCAGGTTCATGGCCTTTTGAATGCTCTTCATAATGATAGATGACATTGTTACTTCCTCTGAACACTTCGAATGTTGTCTGGACAGCCTCTCCAAGACCAGATACACACACATATATGTATATTTAAAAAAAAATATCATTCCTGTACCATTGCCAAAACGTGATTTATTATGTGAGAGTCCATATGAGGCTGAACCATTGTAGCAGAAAAGTTTTAAAAGGTTGATAAAGCCATCCCTTACATCATACTTATATGTCCTTCCCTAACCCTGCTGATGGAAAATGCCCAACGGTCCATTGTGATAGGATGAGTAAAACATCAGATTTATTTTCTGATTGCACTTGACTGATTGCACTGAGCCATGTTGTGTAACTCAAATACAAAACGATTTGTGCTAGTGTCATACCTCCAGCTGCCAAAAAGAGGGAGCTCATAAAAGTGATCAATGTAGACATGCATTTGTAATCTGAAATGCGATTATTTTAATACCAAATTGCATTCATTAAAGTGGCGCACCAGCTCTTAATAAATCCTGTCAAAGCACAAACAGGTGATTGATGCTCACTTGCGCACAGTTTGTTTGAACACCTGCAGCAGAGCATCATGGGACGTGGTCATTATGGCCCCTCTATACTTACACACACCACTGTGTACAATTATACACACAGTCCTGGAGCTAATATTTTGTTTAAACACATTTTCTGGAGAATCTTGTAAGTTTTGCATTGATCCACGGTAAACAGACTCACGTCAGAAACGTTGAGAAAAGCTGACGCATGACACTGACAGAGCTTTTACCGGTGCGGCACAAAAGGGGCTAGTGTCCAGTGGGAGGGGAAAGGACAGAAGAGCGCGAGGGAGATTATGGACAAATAGATGCGTGTGCGAAACATCACGAGCGCTTGTTGGTTCTCTGCTTGATTTAGTTTGCCCGCTCAAATTTCAAGGGAAACATTTGCTTTGCTTTGTCTGAAACTTTCGGAAAGTTGCCATGCCAAGCTGGAATCCAGTTTTTGGCATGCTCATATATTTTGAATGGATGTTTATCTCACGCTGAACTGTTTACCCTTTGAGTGGGTCAAAGGCGCATTCCACTTGACTGATAGCGATGGCCGTGGCTGCAGACGGCGGCCGAGGTTCAAAAGGCGCACGTGAAAGATATCCACGGGCAGCGTCGGAACGCAACGGCTACGTGAAGACATGTGTCACCCCACTGCACCATGACGCACGGGGCCGGTCGTGGCTCAGACTCGCTGTGACATGGACTTGCCGAGGAGTGTCGTCTGCGCTCTGTGTTGCCTCCGTCTCAGCTCTGCTCGCTCTGCTGCTCGCATTGGTCGACTGGGATGCAGACAACAGCAGCAACGGAAATAGCAGCGGCTCCAACTCTCGTGCTCATTTGGCGGCGAGCTGCGCTGTGAAGGTGCTTGTGACTGCGTGTTACTTGCTTCCCCCTGTTTTTGCTCTCGTATGTGCCTTCTTTTGGGTCGGGCTTTATCTCCTTCGCTGCGGGGTTCTCGTCCGTACCGCCCTGTCCCTCCTTGCAGTGTGTCACTTGGGCGAAGCTGCAGCACAGTCACTGCTGCGCGGTGCAGAGGAGCAGCTGCTGTCCCTCCCCGCCACCCTGGTGGTCCTCGGCTGCCTGGGCAGCGGGGCTCTGCTGGTCTTACGCCTGGACCAGGGAGTGTTCCTCCTCGTTTCCATCAGCGTCATCCGGGCTGTGTCACTAGTGTCTCTGAGTAGGGTGCGGGCCAGCTGGAGACCCTACCTGGCCTACCTGCTGGGACTGTTGGGGGTTCTGCTTGCGAGGTATGCTGACCGGCTCTTGCCGGCCCCAGGGACCAGCGGGACGGGGTGCTGTGGCTCTGTGACCGAGGCGAAGGAGGAGGACATCCCTGTCTTCAAACGGAGACGGAGGTCCAGCTCCACAGTGGCCTCGGAGATGATCGCTCAAAGTCAGAGCAACAGCAAGTCCCACCGCAGGACTTCGCTGCCGTGCATTCCACGGTACCAGGTAAGAGGCGTCCCGTTTGGGACATGTACCACATTTGCGTCCGTATTGGCTTTTAAGATGATACTTTCTCTTGTCACGGACCACAGTGGATTATCATCCCTAACAAGCTTTATTATGGTCTCAACCATTTTAAGTAGGCCAGCGGTGCAGCCACACCAGGAGCTGAATTTTGCAATTGAGTTGCACATATACATGTTTGACATTGGCATTAAAGGAACATGTTTATTTGGTCACCACAGCTTCGGGCCGTCCTCGTGCAGCTGATAACAGAATGATGCACTTAGGATGCCGAGGTGCTCTGTGTGAAAGAGGACATATATGGGGACACCGGATGCTTTGAAAGTCCCTCAGAGCAAACACAGCCCTGGGATTGAGCTCTCATAAAAGGCTACGCGTGATTCCAACACATTTTTATACACAAATAGCGGGCCTAATGAATGTACAGTCTGTATCAATTAACCTTTTAAGATACTTTTTATATCCCATATATGTAACATCACACCCTAAAGATAACCACTCGTTGCCATGCGTGCAGGGCGGCACCAAGAAAGAACACACAACAAACTAAAACGTGCGAAAACATGTGACCTGGGGTTGAAATACATGAATGATTCTTGCTGATTGAGTATATACCCTGGCAATGTTTGGCGAAGCTTGTGCCTGTGCCCTCTAGTGACAAGATGAGAGAAAGCATAAATGGCTTGTAACTTTGATACAGACATTATTGTTATGGATGGAATATAGCCTATTGGCAAAGTTGGAAGCATTATGATTTTTCTCCAAGAAATGACACTGAGAATTAATCGCACATTTTCCCTTTTACATTAGCTTTCAAGAACTAATACAGATGTGTGATTTGGGCTTCTTGCTGCAGTAAAATAATAAAACAAACGATTCACCATTAGTAATATTATTTTCAATCAGCCAATCTAGATTCACTTGCAAGAATTTATTTTGGTGATGCTGTCCTACGCATGGCCCCACTGGAGTGATATCAGAGGGAGAAGGCCTTTGCTGCATTTTTTGGGTCACACTCAATTCTCTATAGCCAAAAATAGCACAGGAAAGCAACGATATTTCAAAGTGTAGTTTGAGAGTGCTATTACTTGCACAAATGCATTCTTGTAGTTTTCCTAACTAGAACATAGAGGTCATGTCTTTAATAGACACTTATATAATCATCATCATATGGAGTTTCTGTGTCAGAGAGGAGAGCACAAAGGAGAGATTTAAGTTCAGATCTATTTGAGGGAAGGCCCATATTCTCTCATTGACGCAAATGCATTTCCATTGAGACACTCGCAACCTTTTCCAGTAGCCTCAGCTATCTCTCGCTGCATGCTGTTGGAGCTTATTATAACCTTCAAAAGATATAGTGTTGGGGTTGTTTAATAAGTGCAACCCTGTTTCTATTACAAACATTTGCCAAATCCTCAGCAGAGAAGCAGTACTTACAGCGCTGAGAAAAAGTAAGTACACAGTCTGGAATTTCTCCCATTTCTGCCTAAACTGGTCACTAAATGTGGTCTAATCCTCATCAAAATAAGATAAGATAAGATAAGATAAACCTTTATTGATCTCACAAAGGAGAAATTCACTTGTTACAGTTGGCGTTACTTCACAGGAATCATACAGGAATGATTAAACAGTGTCTACCTGAACTAATGCCACCCAAACATTTACATTTGATCATATTTTTATTTGGCCACAACATGGAAACATTCACAGGATAGCATGGAATAAGTAAGTACACCACCTGGATCTCACTAAACTGCAACAGTTTTGTAAAGAGGAATGTTCCAAGATCCATCCTGATCGTTGTGAACGTCTAATTTGCAACTTTGGTTTGCGAAAGAGTTCTTAGATGCTCCACAGCACTACTGGAAAAATATTGTGGACACAGGTGGTTTATTGGTTTATTCCACGCTCTCCTGTGAATTTTTACATGTTATGGTCAATACAAATATGATCAAATGTGATTTTGAGGATGATCAGACCACATTAAGGGACCAATTTTGGCAGAAATGTGAGAAAGGTGTACCAGACGGTGTACTTACTTTTTCTCGGCACTATAGTTGTATCAGCAGAATAATAAAATCTGAATGAAAATCATGAAAAAGCAGTGTTTATTAGGATTTTCCTTTGGTCAAATGGTGCACATATAAAGCTTTGGTTAATAATAGCTCATGTAAATATACATAAGATAAAAAAAAAAAGATTACAATACAATAGAAAAAAACTGGTTCAGAATTTACAAAAATATGTGTCTTGAATGAGTATAGTGATGATAGTAGCAGGTGTGAGTTGTAGTCCTGTGCAAATACAGCGCTAGTAAACAGGTGCGTGATAAAGGGACTGTGCTGAGTGGACAGAAGAGAGTCACTATAGTGGTCATGACACTGTTCTTGGGGCGGGAGATTCTGGTCCAAATGTGCTGTAGCCTCCTGTCCATGAGGGGAATGGAAGAAATAGTGTCCAATGTGAGACGGGTCAGCTGTGATCCGACCTGCATACCCCATAACCTTGGACACGTACAGGCCTTGGAGAGATATGAGGCTCTGAGTGATGTGGAATCACTCAGCACGGTGGCTGAGTGGTTAGCACTCCTTCCTAGATACAAGAAGGTTCCAGGTTCGTATCTTTGTGGTGTTTCTCCCTGGGATCGACTGCCAAGCACAGCACAAGTGTTGATGGGGAGAGGACTATCTGCTCTGCTCTATCTCATTACACACCAGCCACTCGCTCAGATCACGTGGTTAATGTGAGGAAGACAATCACAAAGCTTGGACTTGATGTTGTTCCAGTTTCCCCAGAGCATCGTCAATAGGTTAATCCTCCAACTATGATTCTGGCCATGAGTCTATAACTCAAAACCTGGAGATGGATCGTCGGACGCTGCACTGCAGCTGTCCATTGCTCCTCACTAGTTGCCCCAAATATAGAGGACAAAGTATCTGAGACAGCAGCAATTTCAGCAGTGTCATATATAGCAATATTCGATTACATTAACTTGTTACATTGTTTTGTTATTTAGGTGCACTTCTTTCTCTCATGGTTTCAATGAAATCAACATGAGTCATGAAAAGATCTGGAAACAAGTTTGTATAATATTGTCGAATGAATCTTGATGATTTGAGTGTTGACTTTAGAGATGCTGCAGACAGTTCAGTGGAAACACAAGGCTCTTCATAGTGTTGTTTAAAGCATGTTGCACTTAGCCCGGCCCACCCCACTCCCTGAAAGCATTAGTCTGGTATTGTGCCCATAGTTTTACCTCCCAGTTAGAAAGATGTGCTGCAAATCAATAAAAATGGCAGCTTGAATAGTTACAATTATTAAACACCACTAATGGCTGTAAAATGTATGAAGCATTGTGTTGAGTGTAGTATTTGTTTCAACAAACAGTTAAACGTTTTCTTACATTTTTTATGCTCCAGGTTTCAAAATATTATAGGGATATGAACTAAGAGAATCTGAGAAAGTATCAAGAAGTATTGCCCAGGTTTATTGTGTTGCCTTCAATTGCCAACTATTATGAATGGGAGTTTTCATTCACAAAATATTCATAGCTCAGACTGGCAGAGACGACAACGGACAATCAAATATCCATTATGACTGAATGTGTCAGACTGAGCACAAACAAAAGGAGGAGTGAGAGCCTTGTGCGTGAGATGGGAGGGGGTGGATGTTAGAAGGGGGTGGGGGGTGATCCACTGCCAAGCACAGCACAAGTGTTGATGGGGAGAGGACTATCTGCTCTGCTCTATCTCACAACACACCAGCCACTCGCTCAGATCACATGGTTCATGTGAGGAAAACAATCACAAAGCTTGGAGATGATGGTATACTTTGCACGTTAGCACATTTGGACAATTAAGCTATTGCAGCAGGACATGGAAATGACTAGTATCGTTTCTACTATACACTAGGCAGGGTAACTATATGTTTGCAGATGTTGCTCCAGTAAATAGACATAGACAGAAGAGGGGCACAAGGACGCAAGAGTCGACCCAAAAGTGTGCGCAGAAAAGCTGGAGCTGCAGTAATTTTAACCTGACCTGGCCACTATGCCTACATACACACGTACACAGTGGCTTCCCTGCCGGCTGTCCAGGTGAGGTTTGGTGGCTTTGGACAAGGAATGCCTTGTTACGCCGCTCAATGGTGTGTCTTAGTTCCAAAATATAGAAGGGTTTAGGAGGAGGGGGTTGGCATGTACAGAAAGCAGAGGCAGAACAGACGCATATTACTGGGCTTTGGATTCAACTCTACAGCATACAGCAAACTGTAAGCTACCATTTTATTCTACAGCGTAACTTTATTGCATTGGGTAATATGTATGTTTTGAAGTAATTTGATGGAACAGAGGGTTGCTGATTCAAAGAGCTCAAAATATAGTGCTCCAAATTATAATTATTTGCGATTATTTATATAAGGTCCATAGCTCAAGTGTTTAGCATTAAGCTCTGCTCCTCACTAAATATATAGTCTTTGAAATACATACAGATACTTTGACTTAATGCTACAGCTGGAAGAACTAATAAAAATGTAATGAAAAATGTATATAGCATGTTTGCCCTGTGATCTAACAATAAACATGACAAAGATGATACAGTGTAGAATTATCTATATATTGCATCAGTGCCAACAAGCGGAGCATTAATACATTTGTAGACATAAGTAAACATGAAGTGCACACAGAGCAAACTGATGTACAAGTACGGCCTTCTTGTAAAAAAGAGTTTAGCATCCACTGTAGCTTTATTTTACTGATTGTGTTTCAATATACTGAGAAGAATAAGTAGCATAGATAGTTTCAGGACGTGTCGGTGATGAAAGTGCAATACAGAGGAATTGACCCAAACGTGAATCGCAAGTCTGATATCTGCTTGTATAAAAGATTGCTGATCAATTGAATTGCTTATCAGCCTCATTATAAATGCATGATTCAACAGAATACTGAAAGGAAATACTGTAAGTGGATGAAGAGGAAAAAGTTGTTATAAAAAGTTTTATTTTAGATTAAAATACATTTTTGTGTTGCGGCTAAGTTTGAAGATTGGTTACATCGGGGGAGAGCCACTGGTGTATTTGTATTGAGCCCTGTCACATGTTCTTGTGCAGGTGTGTGCTGTTCCTCGTGGTTAACGCTCGGTCAACAGTCTGCAGTCAGTGTGTTTGTCTTGGGCGCCTTAGCCTGCCTTTAGATTACCCAATCACATAATCAAGCCCATAATTGCATCACATGCATCTGGGAGTGTTTTTCCCTTCCATTACCCTTTATGACCCTTTTTGATGACTCAGCCATCGTGGCTGTGTGTTGGAGAGGAACGAGCAGAGGTACCGGTGGACCATCATGGACTTTGTGGACTGCTGTGAGAGCAACCACCTGCATTTGAACATCAGTTTATCCAGTGCATCCTGCGTGCGGACATTGAGACGGTGGACAGTTTCAAGCACCAAGGTTTTTACCTTAATAAACTGGACTCGTCCTGCAGCACAGTTGCCCGGTAAAAAGGCCAAAGTTGCCATCTCCATCTGAGCAGACTGAGGTCCTTTGGAGCGTCCAGTTCTCTACTCAGGACTTTTTACGACTTTATCCTAACTTTATTCTTTTCGTTTTCATTGTAATTTTATTTTACCTGTATGAGCTGCTGTGAGGTTAATAAAGTCTTATCTGATGGAGACAGTATGCATATACGTAGACACATGCAGTCTGGTTACGCTGATGTCGTCAGGGACACTGGAACATAAAGATCATAACTTTATTGACTACTTTTGGGATGTACTTTAATGCACAGCACGGTTAATAACTTGATGGTAATGATGATTAGATTTGTGTTCATGTTGATGGTGGAAACTGGAGTAGGGGACACCCAGTTTGGCACAGGCTAACCCATAAGAGTGTATTGTACTGATACTACAGGTGCATGTTAGTTATTAGTTATGTAGTCCTATGAAACTGGATACAAAAGTATATTACATTAGCGTTTCAAAGGCTCTGTTCAAAGCACAGGAAATAATCCACTGCTGCACTTCAACTAGAGAAGAATTTGAAGGAAGCTCAGACTCCATTTTTGAGAAGAACTTTACTAACACATAACTTTTGGCCATGAAATGTGTTATGCCACTTGTTTTGACATAATTTCATTGGTAATTTTTTTTAGGGCAATTAAACATTTTTGTTGTTGTAGTATATTCATTTTGTTTCATTGTCACTAAACCTATAATCAAAAATAATTTGGAAATGTCATTTCCAAATGTGTCATTTTGACACAATTCTCAAACCCCATCCCAAATTTCTCCTGTATTTTCCCCAACTTGGTTTTCTGTTGGCGTCTGTAGCTTACTCCAGCCAGGGTGTTTTTGTCTGCCCCGTCTCGCTGCGTTCTCATGCACTTCACCCCGTTCCCTCCCTGTCCAACTTTCAGAGGACAAGCGCCAAAGGCGCTTGCATTGTGTCCTCAGCTGCCATCACTCACTCTTATGTAAGACATGGCTCTTTGTGTGTGTATGTTTCTTGACTTGAATCCTGATAGGCCTTTTGGATTAATGATAATAAATCCAAACCTTCATGCTCTAAATTTGTGTCTCTCCTTTGATTACATGATGTGTTAGAAAGTGGAAGATGGAGGAATGGTGCATTGTTTGTGCTGAACAGTATTTGCCCCACACATTTGAATGGAATTTAGTGTGAAATCATGTGTTGTAAGCTTTTTCAGTTCATTGTACAGATTATTTCCGTCTGACAATGTTTCATTCACTCTGTGAAGCATTTCAAAATGTTTCACAGTTACAAAAGTACTAGAAGGCAAACAAAATACATCAATAAAATCCAAATATGTAATTAATGAACCAAATGTAAAGAGTGCTGACAAAATGCTTTCAGTTGTCATATGCACAGCTAAAAAGACCTGTTTTCAAAGTTGAGGCCTGTCTCACATCTGATAGTTGACTGTTCCAGATTTTAGCCTCCCCATGTTTAATCCAACCCGCAGGAGACCCCTCAACTGTATTTTAGAGGGGACCAGACTTTTAGAAGACTGAGTGTTGTGTGTGAAGTGTACACAGAAATCCACAATATAAAATTATAATATAAACGCCACACACATATTTTGAGTAGTTCTGCATCTGGCAACTGCCTATTCAAATGAAATGTACTCAAGACCTCTACAGTAAAATTGATTGAGATTAAGTACATAGGTGGTGGACATGATGAAGAACAGTAATGCAGTGAGAGTCTTGTGTCAAGATTCCGACAATAAATAATAAACAGTTTAATTATGATCTTAAGAAATGTTCCATTTTGTGCCTTTAGTTTCTTACTTGCTAAAGATATTTCCAGAAAGTGCAGATGTTGCTATTATTTTTAAATTTGCTATTTTAATTAACATTTCATTTTGTGTCAAGTGTCTTACGGGGCATCCTTTTCCAGGTGCTGAGTTTACTCCAGGTCATGTTTGAGAATTCTGCGATAATTGGATTCATTCTAAAAATGGAAACGTGTTTTCTCTGAGCAGGGCTGATGGAGGGAGTGCTTGATCTTTACTTTAGTCCACGAAAGGGCTGGCCTTGGACTGCAATGTGCTGCGTACACTATAGTAAATGTAGCCAATAAACATATGAATCTGGCACAGTCTGGACCGATGCCATAAGATTTAGTATTCCTCCGCCTTTCTCCCATTGAGCTCCTGTCTGTCCAATCCCATTCACTGCGCTTCTGTGAATAAACCCTTATTAGATTGAGCTGTTTTGGTGCAGTCTATCGCCTGGAGACAAGACTATACTGAGAACTGTTCCCTACATAGCCTCTGCCTTCATGTTGTTGTTTTCTCTCTATAGGAGCATTGATGTTTTAGTACACCTTAACAAATGAATTATGCTTGAAGGCAAGAACATGCGCCTTGAGTAATTAGATTTTTTTTTTTCGGAGGGAGTGAATATTTTTACAAGAATGTACTAGTGGGAATGGCGCCCAATGCTGAAGTGTAGATAAACAATCATAAATTGTGATTTCCTGTGTGGTTTGCTCATGGCCAGATGCCTGACATCTATAAATAACTTGCCAATTTGTTGGGAGGACTTCCTAAAAAAGTGTGTAGTAAATTGTAAAAGCATATTTGTTAATCATATGATAATCTGCAAACTAAAAAAAATCCTAGTATCCACCAGCATACTGCCATTGTGTCAAGACACTTCACTTGGCATCTGTGTCTGTGTTTACACTGGTGTGTGAATGGGTGAGTGGTTCCTCGATGGAAAAGCACTTCGAGTTCTCAATGGTGGAAAACCTCATGTATTGGTGAATCTCACTCTTTGATTAAATTGTATTTATTGTTTTGTACAGCTTAATTTGATCCCCCATTTGGGGGAACGCATTCCCCCAATTCTCAGTTTTTCAGGGTAAAGGATCCGGAAAATATTTATCTGATATAATGGTGTTTAATGAGAGTGTTCCGGCAAATGTTTTGGCCCCAATCCATCACTTCAGACCAAAAGTGTTCCTGAAAATAATAATTTACAAATTAAGCACTGGTTAAATTTTTTATATGAGTGAAATTAAATTTGGTTTGGTTTATACAATAGACCATTGTGCTCAGTCCATCGAGGCAAACAAAGGTTCCTACATGTCACGATTCTGCACTTGAAGGAGTTCAAGTGCATAAAACACTCCAATTTCAGTTCATGTCTGAAATATGCTTATTGGCAATGATGCTTATGTTTTGCAATTTGTGGGGGCCGCGGTTTTGGACTGAGGGTGCGAGGCCTCACTACAGCATGAGCTGTTGGGGCTTCAAGGAAAAAACAGTTGAGAACCACTGATTGCTTTTTTGCTTCTGACACTGATGCTGATACTGGGGGTTTACCGATATCCGATACCAACCGATACCAAAAGATTTTCTTAAAAGTGACTTTCTGTGAGTGAAACAGTAAATTATATATTTTTTATCCATGTGAGATCAATAAGAGATGTAGCAATTATCAATTAGTATCAATTAATATATATATTACTGTAATGTAAAAATATTAAACAACAACTACACTAACTATCCTAGTCTGGATGACACAGGTGTCCAACATAAAGGGATCTGATCATTATAACTTGTGAATTAGAACTGCACTTTTCATTTCCACTCCAGTAGTGGCCAATCTTATTTTATTACTTTAGATGACCCATTGTTTCTGCCAGCTTTGATCGGTAGAATTCTCCAGGTTCAGGCCTGCAAAATAAGGGACAGCATGTCCATATTTACTGAGATTTAGTTGGTGAAAGTTATGTTTTTAGAATGAGAGTAAAAAAAGGTATTGGTTCATTATCAGATATTTGGAATAAATACCCAATACCGTACTTTTTCCAGGATCAGGTCTGATGTCCAATACCAGTATCACCAGTTCGTCCCTACACTGGTGTTTTACAGAGCTCCTGTATGACTCCTATTCTGAGAGCTTGCAAAAACACTAATAAAAAGACTTTTTGTTGATTGTGACCTTGTATGGAGTTTACATGTATTCCATGCAGGTGCTGTTCAGTCTAGTCCGTGGCATACTCCACTTTGCTTCGGCCCGTTTTTCTCCAAAGTACTGTACGTGTAATGATGAACGATTTTCTGGGCATATTATTTTGCCAGGACTAAAAATGTTATGTCAGTTATTATGCATGAAGCTTAAATGGAGCCGTGTGTCTGACGTTCAAACTGCAGTTCCCCTGAGAGCTATGTAGCTGGAGATGCTATGTCATGCCAGAGAGTTTGCTTTGACTCACGTCCCACTCACAGCTAATGGGGCCCGAGATATGACAAGGTGGCATCAGAAGCTAACATGGCTTACAGGATTCCACTTAGCTGCATAGTCTCCTTCAACATGCGTACGTGTGCAAGTGCGGCTTTACCAAGATGACAAGGAGAACAAAAGAAGAGCAGAAATGTCACAGTTATTTTTGGTCAAGCATCTCTAAAGGCAAATTGAGGCTTTCTAAAAATAAACTTTTTTTTTTTTTAGTATAACAGGTTTTCATGTTTTCTAAATATTGCGTAAGTAAGTAGTAGTTTTCACCATTGTATTGGCAATTTGGACGTTTTTTGTTTTTTTTTGTTCTAGTGAGGGTTTTGCGAGTCATGTGCACTTGAATAATCCCAGCACCAATAGGATTCTTGATAAGGGTTAGTTATTGTAAAGTTAATAAAATTGCACATCTATCTGTTACAGGCTTTTTCCTTTTACGTCCCTTCTGTCCTTACTACAGTGCACACGAGAGGCCTTTGAAAGCCGTCTTCTCCGCAGCTCTCCAGCTTATTTTTACTTATTTATAGCTACTATAAACAAGTCATCTTCGTGTGACTTCTGGGAACGCTGTGATGTCAGAAACCTTATATAGCCTCATAATGATACAGCATCAGTGATTTGACGTGTGCAGGTGTTTAAGTATTTATCGAACTAAGAAAAGTACACCTTAATGGTATTTTGTTCCTGCATATTTCATGACAATACACAAATGCTCTACTTTTATCCACCTTCAAGAAGATCATCAGTTTCCCTCAATCAGCCTGGTAACTCTTTGAGAGTATAAAAGTTGAATAATGATACAGAGAACAATCAAACGCACAATATCAGTGAGTTTTGTAATTAACATGTGCGCCTTGCTGACATGGATGTGCTTGATGATGCCTGAATGTGAGTGAGTCATCCTCTCTCTCTCACACACACTCACTCCACATGCACACGCGCACACAGCACATTGCCACTCTGCCAAATCCATCTGGCAGGCTGGCTGTGTGGAGTGGCTAAACGGTGATTCTGTGGGTCACAATGAATGCAGCTTGTATACAAAACATTATGTCCGCTAGCTTCACAGAACTCTCTGTTTGGGGGACACAAAATTACAAAATTGGCCATGCAGTTCATTGTGGGATGTTTGTGGAAGACTACCAGATAATAGCTAAATATAAATATACTGGTAAAATCATTTCAAACCGAGAAAACAAAGGCTTTACAAATACGTTTTTGCTTGTGTCAGGCTGTTCCGAAAGGTTCTGTGAGAGGTTAGTGGGGGATTGGTTCTTTTGGACAGGACAGTGACCCAGAGTACAGTGCACTCTGTTCTGCTCAGCGTGTGTGTGGTAACCTGGCAAAAGCCAGATTGATATTACAATTCAAATAACATACAATACACAAACACAATAGCACAATAACATCAATCTGGAAATGTCAGCCCGACCCTTCCAAGATGAATTATTTGGGCTGAAAATGTAGATGTGTTGTCAATCTACTTCGTTTTAGCCAATCATATCCTTGTTTTAAAATGTATAGCAACAACAAAGCACTTGTGCAATTCAATATTAAGTTTAAATGTTATTCCTGTTTGTTATAAGTTTGTAGTAGCACCTTGTATTTTTCCAACATCACTGGTTTGTCTGTTAGTATCAATATAATTGCTTGACGTCGGCAAAATTATTTAATTTCTTGCAACAATCCACTTTGCAGCACAAGTTTTAAAGTGTTTACATGGTCGTAGCTCCTTAGGTCATTTGACACATCATATGTCCAACATGTATGTGACAAACGGAGTGTTCTAAGTATCATTGTTTTGCCACGTTTGGTAAAATTAAAGTGTGAGCGTAAAGATGTTTCAGTCCTAAAAGTTAGGCAGTATAGTATATGTAGCTACGATTCAGACCTCACCTTTTTGTTTACAATGCTACAACATAAGTCATCACAGGAATGAGTTTATTTGCACGTTTTATAACTTTCAGTTAGTAACACGTCAATGTAAAAAAACAACAACTAGGCTGTAAGTTCACGATTGTAAAAAGGTCTTTTTAATTATAACAGCACAAGTGTTTTTTCACAAACATCTCCTATATACCGAATAACAAAACCATTTTTATTCTACTGGGGGGGGGAAATCAGGTAATGGCCTTACAAACAAATGCCTTTCTGTCTATGACATGTCATCCCTATGCTCTGCCACTTGTTTTTGGTTGTATTAGTCACAAAACTGAGATCTGAGAAAATAAGGAATTACAAGGACAAAGGCAAAGGTTTGCTTGTTCCTGCTTTACACATCACTTGAGACTGCTCTTCATGTAAACAAAAAGAGCTCCCCCTGCTGGATGGCCTGCTGTACAGGGCTATGCTCTGTGTGTATGTGCAGAATCTCGGTGTGATCAGAAGCATTTTAGTCCTGAATGATGTAGCTGTCAAATATTATGTGTCTCCAAAGCGCTGTTATGTCTCCTCAGGAGAAGTCTATTTGAGCTGTAATGGACAACAGAGCACACAGACCATATTAAAGTCCAGCATTATAAACGACTGTGTGGTTGGCTGTAAAAGCCCTCGTTAGTTTCTGATATTGAAACATTATGGCTTCTTCTTTTAATTTATTTAATAAACATGTATCAAGTTATGGGGATGATATGGAATTTTTCAACTAAATTAGCAACTTGGAAAACACAAATAACAACTGGATAATAGATATTTTGTTTGGTGGCAGGCCATTTTTCTTTTTTTCTCAAGGCCAGCCTTTCCATAGTGAAATTCAAGCACCACTTTCTACAGTTATTAGAAACATCTTGCCCAGGCTTCCTCCCTCCAAAAAAGGATTTGAATCACTTTGGCCTTTTCTTCCTCTACTGCTGAAGTCCATACTTCATAGATAAAACACAAACACCAGATTTGCCTGTACGTTGTATGCATATTCTCATGTCTGCCTGCAGAGGAAGCTCCAGGCAAAATCCTGACCGGTCCTGCCTCCTGTATCTTAATCATTACTACTGTATACCCTTACATACTTAGATAAAACATCAAACCTGAGATATCAAAATGTTTTATAAATAAGGCTGCAGTATGTCCACTTTATATTCCTCTAAATGATCTTGGGGGAAGGAGGATGGAGGAAGGAGGTTTTAGCTGTGTCAGTGTTGTTTTGTTGATAATACGGTGGATCTAAAGCCTCTGATCAGCCTCTTTGCCTCCCTTGTATCACTACTAAAACCTGAATGTGCTGTATTAGGCAGATTATTTTATCTGCCAATCACGACACAAAGTCAGGCCCAGTGCATGACAGTCACTCTGTCAGCTCGTCTTATCCGTGGCATCAGCCCACTTAACATGACAACTCAGCAGAGGCAGCACACACCAACATTATACTACAGGCACCATTGATTCTAGAGAAATGTGATTGATAAAGCACATAATAATCACACAGCCATTGTTATTGCATCACTAAATGGTTTAGTCTTTGTCATATTTTTGACTTCACATTGCTACTCAGAGGACACAACCAAAAATAATGTAAAAATACTTATTTTAGTTTTCAATTTTATAGACGAATGTCGAATAGTCTGAATTGTTTTTTTGTTTGAAGGCACCTTTGAATTTGTGAAGCTATTATAACATGCTTGCTGATGTTTATAAGTGAAAATATGGCACGGCATAAGGCTCGCGTTGGCCGAGTCGGAACTGGGGAAAGGGAAGGGGGGGTTGGGCCGCTCTTATGTGGATCAGCCGTGCAGCTGGTAAGTGTGACGTGCTCCTCTGCTGTTCTTTATCTGCTGCGTCTGCTCTCGTCTTATTTTTAGATGAGATGATGGAAGTTAAGGGGAGCGGGTGGGTGAGGTGCATGACGAGATAAACGCCGGTAGGATCCGCTGTGTGGTGTCAGCAGCCCGCACATGTCTGACAGTCTGTTTCTGTGTGCTTCTGTCTCCAGATGATGGGCCAGCCAGTATGGGACTACAAGAGAGTGCTGGGCAGATCTCAGGTCAGTGCAGCCATGGCCAGAACACACCAAAGCAGAGGCCACTTCATGTTGAGTGTTTTGTAACTTTCAATCAGTCAGCTGTTAAAATCTCGGATATAAAACCAAATATAATTTCAACTGTAGGGCTGAACAATTATTCACATTTGACTGAAATGGAATGTGTCATGAATGGTTGTAATTAGAAAATCGCTATTGCATTGTCCTGTATCAAAATGTCTCGTCTCCATGGGGTCATAATATGTTTAAAAACGGTTAAACCTGAGATTTAAGACAAACATGCTCTGAAATGTATGTGATTCTTGTTTGAGTTTAGCAGATCATATTTTATTCTTCTCTCACATAGAAGCATCTGAATCTGTAGAAACGACAGTTGTTTTCATTATTTCCGCTTTATTAATTCATTTGATATTTTATTCAACAATAATTTGTGGGGAAAATACAGCAAATTTCAGTTTTTATTTGGGTTGCAGCTTGTCATTCTAGGATTATCGTGGGTCCTGAGAGCATCCCAGTTGAGAACTGTTCTAAAGGCTTCTCAATTGACAAACAAAGTTTTGTTGTTTTCAATGTTTGTTGTCTTAATGACCCAGGTCTCACCTGATCACTGCTTGTAACCTGTCTGCCCTGGGTTGTGCCTCAGCCTCATTAGCATGACAGTGTCCTGCAGGCAGAGGAGACTGCTGTGTAGAGGAGACAGGTCAAACCCAAGGCCTGCATTCCTATTAATCGAAAGATTGTGTTTCTTTATTAAAAAATAATGCTTATTTAAAGCCACACCGCGTATAATTTTACCCTATAAATCAAATTAAAATACAAGCATTTATTTTATTTTTATTTTTGAGGCTCACCTCTCCTAAGATATGACAGTAAACTTTATTGGGAGTGGGTGCTCGTCTCCATGGAGATAAAACTAAAGGCAGTGGAATTTGAGATTTAAAAAGGTTTGGTTCTCATCCAAATTCTTTGATTAGCCACTGCAGTAATAGCATTTTCTGTGTTGAGCTGCTCATCAGGAGCATGTTTTGTTTTGAATACCACAGTATAATCCAAAATGTTACACAGTGTACCTTTAACTCCTCATTTAAAGCTTCTCGATGCCTACAGGCCAGTGAAAGCTACAACCTGCATAACATTTTTAATGTGTTTTTGTCATGTTTTTGTCTTGTTTTTGTCCTGTTTTTGTCTCTTTGGCATGCTTCATCAGTTTTTCATTGCATTTTTGGCACTTTTTTGCTGCTTTTTTGTTTCCTTTTAGTCGCTCTTTTAGTGGCTCTTTAGTGGCTTATTTATTGTGTTGTTATTTTTACAGCACGCTTTTGTCGCTCTTTTGACACTTTTTTGTGGCGTTTTTGTCCTTGTTTTAGTTGTTGCTTTGACATTTTGTTCAAGAAGCTTTTAGATTTGGGTAAAGCTAAACTGAACAAAATGTGCTCGACTCAGGCAGGGGTTAATCAGAATCAGAATAGTTTTTATTACCATTGTTTGTAAACAGGTTCACAAACTAGTGAGGTTAGTATGGAGATGATCTGCAGACTGAGGGTCACTGGAACTTTCTCCAAGGCGCTGGTCGAGCCGCTTATGCAGTTATTTTTTATTTTTATTTCTCTTCTCTGTGGCTGGCACTTTTGTCTGTAGACAAAGCTCAAAAGGCAAGGACAATAAAGTCAAATGATGCCTGAGCTTGTTAATCACAGTACTCAAATATATTCTAATATTCTTCTGAATATAGGACCGTATACCTCCAGTTGTACCTTATATAACTCAGAATCATTATTCTTTATTGTTGATTGTTGAATGAATGTATCTACTGCATGTAGTTTTGCTTAACAGACTGAATCAATACCAGCTTTTGTTTCCTGATGCATTCTGATGATAGTCTTAATATCCCTCTGGTCGCCATGCATCGCCTCGTATCTCCGGAAACACTCAAGTACATATCATGGGCGTATAGTACAACAACAAGTACTATTACTACTGCAGTATTTTATGGTACATTTACTCACTTTGATCTTTGTCCCCAATGTATCATAGCAACCCTACACTCGCGATTTGTGCAGGTTCCTCCATCTTCCCTGAGGCACTAGTGAACATTTGCAATAGGCAGATGCAGAAACAAGGGGCGGGCGAGGAGAGAGAAGGAGAGAGAGGACCAGGGAGAGAGAAGCTGAGAAATCGTTGGCAGGGTCCGAAGTGCGCTTTGGATTAAAAGCTAAGCAAACAACAAGAAACGAAAAATCTAGACAGGAACGATTTGGAATTTTGGGGTTGGTGTGGACAAAAAGAATGCAGAGAAGGCACTCGGCGAGCACCATGGGACGCAGCCTGGACAGTGCGCATCTTCCCAAGCAGGTGGAGTATTTGCCTTTCTGTTGTGCGTAAACAAACTCGCACCTGGGCGGTGTTGTGATGAGCGCCCGCAAGCAAGTGTTTAATCTGTAATGATGCGGCGGCTTTAAATAGGATGACTTGAAGCTATGTCTAAATTAAGCCGGAGTTTTTGGGTCAATTATGCATGAGAGAGATGTTTTATTTTCTACTAAGGTACGGTAGAGATACAGTCTTTCGTATGTGCCTTACTGTTTTGATTTAACCGAGAATGGCATTGATGGGTGCATTATAACACAGTCGCCTACGTCTTGTTATCGCTTTGGAGTCGTGTGTTGTGCTGTTATGAATAGGTTTAGATAAAGAACTTCACGCTAAGTTCAAGGGCTGTGGGTTCGAGTCCTGGCCCTAACAATTTGCGTAACGTCTCTCCCAGCTCTTCACCTCCTTTTACCCTGAACAGTCCCATTAAGTAAAGCCTACAGGCGGAGAATTCACATGTTGTGTGTTTAAACGACGCAAGAATATCCCAACTTTATATTATTGATGCACAGGTGTGGCTTTGTCATCTTAGCTTGTCGATAAACTGTCATTCTGAAGTTGTTCCTGAACCATGTGAGTGTATTTGTGACAGTCCCAAGCCTATATATATGCAGAGGGTTTTTTCTATAGCATCCCGCTTTATCTACCTACTGTTTCAATCCATTTGACAATAGCGATTGCGGCACAGTTTATTTCGTAACGATCACTGGAAAGATCTATAAGTTTGGAACGTTACAGCCAACAAAGACGCACTGAGCTGCTCTGTGTTTGACTTGTTTCTGCTCTATTGACATGACTGTAGTGTATTTTACAGTTGTTAGCTTCCACTGTAGCGGAGCTCAGCTGTCCGGCTCCACTGAACTGTTCTTTTACACTTGAGTGAAGATGGCCTGCCTGTGGACCCAGCAGCAGCAGCCCTCTTCTTCTCCGCTCTGTCCATCTCTCTCTCTCTCTTGTTTCCTCTTTGTGTCTGTGTCTCCCGGCCCTCACCATCTGCCTTTCTGCCTGATCACTCCACATAACTCTGGACAGGCTCCTTTGGGACAGAGCTGGGGTGCTAGGGAAGAGGAGGAACAGTGAGAGGAGGGTGAAGGGAGGAAGTTGTGAATTGTGAAAATAGAACTAGAAGGATCGCTAGTGTCATATTTGTTGCCTTGACTGAATGTTTTGAGGTGTATTGTTTTCATCAGGAATATGTTTCTACACATCTTTTTGTCAGTAATTTGGGATTAGGGGTGAAAAACGAATCTTTTTTTTTCTTTTTAATATATATTTTTGTTCCCTTGTTTATTGTGCCTATGCATTAACTTAAAATTACTGTTGTGTTACTTGTAGTGTTGTGTTATTATTGCTATAGTGTCTGTTTGGCTGCATGATTGTACCCTGCTGTTCCATATTGTCTTGTGTTACAGCGCGTTACTTATGGGATTATGAGCCGTCAGTGTGTGTATTACCGTGAAAGCAGTGATCCCAGGAGGTGCATGCCTGCATGTTCAGTGTGCTCCTACAGCGCACATGTGAGAGAGTGTCCACATGATTTGCTCATTGACCATTGCTCCCCCTGCTGTCTCCTGTGGGCCTCTGCGCTGCGAGGGATCAATAACCTTCTCCCTGGCCTCCTCTACATTGTGCTCTTTAGCATTACATCAGCTCAGCTCATGCATGTGCCATACTGATTTGTGTGAAACGCATGATGCGTCATAGGGCAGTATTTAGTGCGTTGTTGTTGTAGTTTCTTCTTGGGCCTTCCTCATTTTCCCAATGCACAAAGATATTGTGTAAAGGAAGGCTTACAACCCAAATGTATTTTGAAGTATACATTATAATAATCTAACTTTAGGTCTTCATGGGTGGTAACATGAAAGAGTCGGCAAAAATACAAACACAGTTGCCCCCTATCATGAGCACATAATGTTTCATGAAACTAACTATTGCACAGTGGACCAGTGTCTTTCTGTGCCTGACATGAGCTGAACAGAGTCCATTACTGCCAGGTAATGGCTGAATGTCACAATAGCAGGATGTCATAAAGCTCTGGAGTGCTCTAATGGGTTTTGTTCAGGTTGAGGTGACACACACACACTCAGACACACTTTTCCAGGAAACTAAACCTGTATGGGCTCATGTTTGAAGAGCTAATACGATCTGTTTAAGGAAGGGAATTATGAGAATCATCTGTCACTTTATCAGCTGTTGTTAAACTTTATGTGCCTGTAATCACCGCCATTTGAGTTAGAGGGAAAAAAACAAAGCTGGTCCCATGTCTTTGCTCCGTTTAGCCTTCTACAGACAGAAAGCAGCTATTGCAGATATGATGCCATGTGGCGAAGGTAGAGGTTGTTGCCAGTGAGTGAGTATGGTGGCCTCAGGGGCCAGGCAGATGGGGGGGCCCTGACTTATAGTGGGCCATCATGTCAGATCATTGAGCTTGTGTGTTGGCACAGTTAAGGATGCATGAAAAGAGCAGAACTGATTTTGCCATATGCTCATGCATTATTTTTTTTCTATAAAATTTGGGTTGACGTAAGTTTGTCTTGGGAAATGAATGCACACACAGACCTTCTTGTGCCATGTTTGAATTAAAGATAAAACAACAATGAATGTACTGTATAAATGTACAGTATGTGTTGTCAGTAATGTTGATGTGTATTGATGGTGTGAGTGTGACTATTATGATGAGTTATATTGTGTACAGGCAGAGGAGGCGCATGTAATGACTGGTTGTGAGAAAGTCGTGACAGGGAAAAATAGTCTGTCATTTGTACTGTTCAAGGTGACACAGTGTTATCAATAGCACTGCTGTTGTGACAGCTCTATAAGCACTCGTCATGCTGGCTGATCATTTCTTATAATATTAGGCAGTATGTGCATTTTGTTGGGCCCGACTATTGGGCTGATGTTTGGGTATTTCCAATATTAGCTATCGGCCGATATCTGCCTTTTATTGCCATTTTTTGCACTGGACATGAGCCCTCCCACAATTTCCTAGGCCTCAGGGGAGCGGAGAAACACCACGGTGGAAATCGTTCACCAGTTTGTTCACCTATTTGACTTATTTTATGTTGTAGACATTTGTGTATAGTTTCGGAACCATAAGAGATAGAAACGTACCCTTTTTTGTTTTGGAAGTTTTAAGCAAGCTCCCGCTGAAGTGCCTACTAACCATGAATATACAGGCTTCACACACAGGATTATAGACCAGTCATTTAAAAAAAATATTAGCCAAAAAGATCAGTAGTGCATACCGGCATCGGCCTCAGAAAAACCCACATCGGCCGATCTCTATTAGATATATTTCTATGGTTGAAACCTTTACTACAATGATAATGAATGTTTAACTATCGACTATTTGGCCATGCCAACCCCCTTCATATCGGTATCGGACCCCAAAAATCCATATCGGGCCCTAGCATTTTGCGCTCAGAAAATTCAATGGGGCAACTTTGACAGAGCTAAACTGTGATAGCGCCACAGTTTTAAAATGGCATGTCTGATGAAGTCCAATTAAACATTGGTCTGATAATCACTATTAAAGCTCAACTGTTGCCATTACCCTGTTCATTACAATTTAATGGATTGCATGGTACAATTGAAGGACTTTATATCAATGTGATGATTTCACATAGCTGGAGTATCACATTACCAAACCGAGTTAACTGATGAAGCAGAGGATCAAATTTTGGTACAGCACATCTTTAAGTGTGACATAGTGTTCTCAGTTATGTGCTGGTCATTTCTCTACTGTCCTTGGACAGTGGAGAAGTGGAAATGTGAGCGGCAAGAATTGTTGCTACAGATAGAGTCAAAATGCCACATAACTTTGTATATACTGTATGTGACCAAGTAGTGCATGCCTGCTAACATCTATTTATTTGATCAGATTTAGGTGTTAATATAATTGGAGCCCCAGCCAATTGACTCTGTGCATAACTTCAAATCACAACAACGCCGCCCAAGAAGTGACTTGCTGTTTCAATCCAGCAAACCCAAAAAAAAGCACCATATTATTCATTAGTTCAGCAGTTCATTTGTTCAACTTTCCTATCTGCCTAACTATAAACAGACAAAACACTTAAAATGTGTGTTTTTAATTATATTCTTGTAATGTTGCAAGTAACAGGAAGTCACTTCTTGGGCGCCGTTGTTATGGTTTGAAGTTATGCACAGTCAATGGGAGCTCAGTACAAATCTCATCCTTTCATCGTATTTGTTATTTATCATTAAAATTCCAAGATTACTGTTATTTGAGTCTTAGATTTAAAACAAGAAATAAATTAGCACTAGTTACAACTGATGTGTATTCTGGCTGTGCGTTCTGTAACTGTTCCATATGAGCTTTGGCAGCTTTGCCTTTTTGGTCAAGTAGCAAACACAACTTAAGTGAATTGAGAAGTTACAAATATTTGTGAATAGCCTCAGCTTATGCATGTGTTTCTCTGTTGTGTCCTCAGTCGTCTGGGACTAGTGTGGTAGTGGACATCGCGGTGATGGGAGAGGCTCATGGCTTGATTTCGGACCTGCTGGCTGACCCCTCCCTGCCCGCCAACACCTTCAGCTCTCTGAAGGCCGTGAGTAACCTGCTGAGCACACAGATCAACCTGCAGCCCCTACACCGGCCCCGCCTCCCCGCCGACCAATCACACGCCTGCTCCGACTCCGAGGAGGGTCCAGAGAAAGTTGAGAGACTTGCCATCCCAAAGGTAACCTCTACAATTGTTTACTTCTAGTTCTAATGTATTTTCCTTGCACTCTTACTGGTCTCATAGAAGATACTACCAACACAACTAAACCTGTTTGGCCTTAGGCTGCTTGGAAACAAGTAGAATTTGGTGAACTTCTTCTCAAACTCAGAATTAACAAAGTCACTGAGCTTTGACTACCTGAGGCATGTGCTCACATTAATCAGGACCTGATTGGGGAGAGGGACAGACACAACCCAACATGTAGAGCTCGCTCTGCTTTCTGATTGGATGATCATTCCAACAGTAATTGCTTGCTTTTGATATACACAGTGCCTCTCGAAAGTATTCATACACCTTGAACTTTTGCACATTTTGTCATGTTTACAAGCCTAAACATAAAGATTTTATTTCGATTTTTTAACTGAACGTTCACACACAAGCAACAGACAACTGTGAAGTAAAAGCAAAATTATACATGATTCCGTTATTTTTCAAATAATAGAAAAGTGAAAAGTGGGGCTTGCATAAGTATTCATACAGCATTTTCTAAGTGCATTAAATTGCCTTTATAACATTCATAATGACTCCAGAATGTTCACACCTTGGCCTAACCATTAAATAGAGGCCACCTGTGTGTAATCTACTCTCAGTATAATTTCAGCTGTTCTTTTAGGCCCTCAGAGCTATGGTCGAAGTGTATTGGTCACTAAACAGCATCATGAAGGTCAAGGAGCACCAGAGAGGTCAGGGATAAAGCTGTGGAGAAGTTTAAAGGAGCGTTAAGTTACACAAACATTTCCCAAGATTTAAACATCTCCCGGGGCACTGTTCAATCCATCATTCAAAAATGGAAAGAGTGTAGCACCACTGCCAACTTACCAAGACACGGTCGCCCATCTAAAATATTAGATCAAACAAGGAGGACACTGGTAAGATATACAACCAAGTGCCCCAAGATAACTCTGGAGGAACTGTGAAGTACTGCCACTGAGCTGGGGGAATCTGTACATCGGACAACTATAAGTTGTGCTCTACACAAATCTGGCCTTCATGAACAAGGGGAAGAAGAAAGCCATAATTGAAAGGAGGCCATAAGAAATCCCGTTTGAAGTTTGCTAGAAGTCATATGGAGGACACAGCTCCATGTGGAAGAAGGAGCTTTGGTCAGATGAGAGACAAATGTAACTCTTTGGCCCAAATGCAAAACGTTATGAATGGAGCAAACCTGACACTGCTCATCGTCCTGAGTGCACCATCCCCAGTGTCAAATATACGGGGGGGAGCATCATGCTGTGGGGCTGCTTTTCCTCAGCGGGGACTGGGGAGATTGTAAGAATAGTTGGGAGGATGGATGGCGCCAAATACAGGGACATTTTGGAGGAAAACCTGCTGGAGTCAGCAAGAGAACTGAGGCTGGGGCGGAGATTCACCTTCCAGCAGGACAATGACCGTAAACACAAAGATAAATCAACAATGGAATGGTTCAATAAAAACATATTAATGTGTTAGAATCGCCCAGTCAAAGTCCTGACCTAAATCCTATTGAAAATCTGTGGAATAATCTGAAAACTGCTGTTCACAAACGTTCTCCTTCTTATTTGACAGAGCTTGGGTTGTTTTGTAAAGAGGAATGGGCTAAAATGTCAGTCTCTACATGTGCAAATCTTGTAGAGTCAAACCCCAAAAGACTTGCTGCTGTTATTGAAGCAAATGGGGGTCCACAAAGTATTCATTCATGCTGTATGAATACTTATACATGCCCCTCTTTTCGGTTTTCTATTTTTTGAAAAATAACAGAATCATGTATCATTTCACTTTCACTTCACAGCTGTCTGTTACTTTTTACTTACTCAGTAAAAAAATCAAAATAAAATCTTTATGTTTAGGGTTGTAAACATGACAAAATGTGCAAAAGTTCAAGGTGTATGAATACTTTCGAGAGGCACTGTATGTATATATAATGCTATTAGTTGTAACAAAATACCTTTTCCTGTTTTGCTTTAAATGTTTTGTAGCCCATATTTTGTAATGTAGCTATGTTTTTATTGGTAAAGAAAACATAATAGCACCATAATAGTTAAATACTCTGCAGAATTAATGTTTCTGTACCTGTCCAGTACATTCAAGAAATGTGAATATTCAAATGTGGTGTTCACTTACATGATCATAGTGAGGATGATGAGGATGATGATGACGGAGCCGTCATAACACTACATTTGTGCTTATTCCACTTTTTATTATATCAGCATTAAACTGCAACAGTGCACATGGATTCTAATAACCTTCTACATTGTTGAGACTTAAGGCAAAAATTCACTGAACTAAATAAAGTGTGCGATACATTGCAGGCAGAGAAGGAACTCGTTCAATGTTGAAACACCCTCATCTTTATTCATGATGCTCTAATGTATATGTGTCACAACATGTATCAAAAGAAAAACAAAACACACTTTCAGAAATGATCACGTGTAATCACTATAATTGCAAAGGGACATACCCAGCAGTAAAGAAACATTGATGTGTCAGCATTTTTAAAATGCGATCCTCTGCTGCCCTCTACTTTCTAAACAGTGTCATAACTAGTAAACTAGAATGATGATTTATTCATGCATTTAGCCTCTGAATTTTTAAATGCAGTCTATCTGAGGAAATTGCAAAGAACCCATTTGATGATCACACCAAGGGCTGCTGAATATCTGAATGTCCTGAATGACCTGGTTGTTCTAGCAATTATTTTCTTTTTTCATTTCCTATTTGCAGGGACATAATATCCCAAGATTATAATGACTGCAGCAATAACCAAGCTCAAGAATAATAATTAAAGAAAAATCCATATTCAGGTTGTTAACACAGTAAGACTTTAAATATGGGCCGTTTTATTCTTCATTTTTGAGCAAGCAGTGTATGATGCATTGTGTTGTAAAATGTAAATAGTTTGGCATAGACAGTACAGATGTATTTTTTTCGCTAAGAGTTCATTAAGTGTCTCCCTTGTTTGTGTTTATCTCAGCGCCTAAGAAGAAGCCTCCCTCCCGGTTTACTGAGGAGAATCTCTTCCACCTGGACCACCACCACGTCAGCCACAGGGCTGCCCACCATCGAGCCCGGCCCAGTGCGGAGAGAGCGCTCAGCCAGCATCAAACACACCACAGACAGGTAACAAATGCAAGATACAATTCATAATATTTCAGATAATGGTGGTCGTGTTCTATTGTCTACTGGAGATATTGTTCTTTTCTGAGTATCATTTGCCCTCTTCAATATTGTCAAGTGACAGAACTCTTACTTGAGTTAAAAGTTTGGCTACACTTTGAACAGTGAGACAGAATAAGTGACAAATGCACAATAATTGTATTTTTAGAAGACCTGAACATTTGCGTTGCACATTATCATAGAAAATAAATCATAGTTTGTAATCACACTATTACTCTTGGGTTAAATATTAATCTTTTTCCTGTTACTTAAAATTCAGAATTCATTTTATTATTGTCTCCTGAGGGAGACATTTGTCTTGGAGGAGAGTCAGTTGCAACATAAATAAATACATGAATGCAAATACAATCCATAAACACGATACAAAAATGGACATTACTGAAAACATGATCAACCACAGTGACAAAAGGCTTACATCGTGTGCACAGCCAGTTGTTGTTGTACGTAAAACCGCGTAGAATTTTAATTAAAAAAACTGAAATACCAGCATTTCTTTTATGACAGATATTTTCATAATTGAAAAACACCTCAGAAATGTACAAACAAACATGTGCATTTGCTATGGGCGACACAGCTCTCCTAAGACATGACGTCTCCGGCTCGTCTCCATGGAGATGACGACTAAAGGCAGCAGAATTTGAAATTTAAATAGGTTAGGTCACCCAAACCCATTCTTTGATTAACCACTGCAGAGCATGGTTGTGCTGATGGCAACAGTATAGTCCAAAATGTTACGCAGCGTGCCTTTAAACAATTATTCAGGTGGTTACTTACAATATTCAATAAAGTAACTAAAGTACTCTATTTAAGGCTACTCTTCCCATCTCTGGCCATAGTATATTATACTAACTAAAGCTATGTATGTATCCGTATCTTTCCTGTGTGAAACAGTGAATCATGGAGCAACTCAGTCATGATGACCATTTCCAAGAGTCGCTCCATGTCGGCATCCTGCGCTCCCCCCATCCTCAACCATCTGTACAGCAAACCCCTGGGAAAATCAGGTGAGCGACTTCTGACAGGATGGGTCAAATGTAGTCTACCTTACCATACTTTTATCTTAATCCTAAGTATTTTCTATTGCCCCAGATGCCTTGCTATATAAATAATAACCTTTTAATTTATAGTTATAGCGTTAGTTGACCATAGGTGTCTCCCAGTCACGTGACTAGAAATGCAAGCGTGCGACATTCTGAAGGGAAACAAAAAATGGCAAATGCAACAGAAAACAATCGCGATTCTACACAATTATGCAGTGTTTTTTCACCTACATCTGCTACGACTCACTTACAAGGAAATGCAGCCCTTCGATATGCAAGCAAACTGTCATTGTTGGATATTACAGATCCATACACGCCGAGTTAGATAGCTATCTTTTTTAACGAACAGTAAATCTCACATTGACAGTAAATCCTTCTCTGCTACAGCAGTTTTCACTAGGCCAATAATTTGATGAGATATCCGATTGAAAAGTACAATGGGACCCCATTAAAAGAGTAAAGACATGAGAAATTCTGTTTCCACTCATTTGCATCCAACTACACAACAAGTTTCAGGAATTTCAGCGGTTTTGAAACATAGATTTTAAATGAAACGTTGGTGTGAGTTTATCTGGAGTTCATTAGCATGTATCCTGTCAAGATGGAGTAACTTAGTTGGCGTGACGTCATGCAGAAGGCACCTATACTTACGTGGCATTCTATTGAAACTAAACATTTCCTTCGTGTTCCAGGTTTCCCCTCTTCTAATGCCTCCCCTCTCAGCTCCCCCTGCCCCTCCCCTCCGGCCCAGGGTACTCCCGTGACCAGCCCCACAGTCAAAACATGTTCAGTGCAGCTTCCGGAGCCTGTGGGGCCCCTTTCAGAGCGCCCCCCAGTGGCAACCAAGAGTCGCAACCACCGAGCCTTAACCCACAGTCAGAGCGCACCCAGCTCCACCACCCTGTACTGGAGACCCCCGCCTCTTTGTACCAGGTTACACAAGTTTGTACATCATAAAACGTAAACGCAAGTTCATTTTATTCACAGGCAACATTCACTCAGGGTGTTTTTTAAATTTTGCTTTTTTTGGGTTATTTTCAGTTGCGGTCGGCCGTATAGCAACAGACTCACCAATGGAGTGGAACCTATTGACAAAGTAGACAGAATACCCAATCCAGGTAGGACAAACAACACCCATTCACAACATAAAAGAGCAGCAATTCTTTTAATTCTAGTTAGATGTAGTCTTTTGCATGATTAATAATAATAATATCAAACACCAACACTTTAACAATAAGTTCTGTGTTGAGCTAAATAGGTCCACTCGAACTTTTTTGCAGATGAGCGAATTGTAGCATCCTCAGACTATGACAGCACCTATGACAGCACCTACGAGACCAACCACAGTGACAGCAGCGATTTTGCACCCAACGAGGAGGACGGAGAGGCCAAGAAGCAGCATGAAGGAAAGGACAGTTGCCGGCAGTGTCCAGCAGAGGGCATTGTACTACATCCACTACTGCCATCCCCAGAGGTATGGGCAGAGTATAGATTGTTTAGATTTATGGCTAGGCAATATGGCAAAAATACAAAAAAAACAACAACAATGACTAAAACTATTTTTCCCCCTCCTCATATTGATTGAGCTTGGTTTTTCATTCAATTTTGGTATCATTCCTGTATTAAAAGATTTACATTTTGTGTTTTGGTATTCAAGCCCATTTCCAATTGTCCAAATAACAAATCCCACAAAGCCATAATCCATAATAGGCATGTCATGGCAACCCAGCTTACTTATTGGTTGTTGTGTCATTTGAATTTTAAAACACATGATGTGCATATTATTTACCGTACTATTAAACAACAAATATACTTTCGATTCCTGTGTCTTTAACACTAAATATTTGCATTTTTTGTTTCTTCCAAGGTTCCATCTCCAACCTTAGACCTGTGTATTAAAATCATTGAAATTGATTTTAATAATGGCACAGGCCATCTGTTTATACAACATGTGCATATTGATTATTGATATAATGTAACTCTGAATATTGAGTCAGTGTAATCCAACTCTTTCTCCTCACCAACAGGACAAAGTCAGCCCAGTACACGAGAGTCCACTTGTGCCTGGACTAGAGCCTTTGATGAGTCAGCTCAACAACTGGAACTTTCCCATTTTTAGTCTGGTTGAAAAGACGAATGGGAAGACCGGCTGCATCCTCAGCCAGGTATCCACACACTTCAGACCAAGACAAAGTGTTCTCTAAGGCTAAAATAAATACTGCTATAAACATTATATGCAGACAGATGTGGTTACTGGCTCATGGTGATCACCTGTCCCTCTTTTGATTTTCTTTTTATACTGTAAGATGATTCATCCTCGTTGCTGTAAGCTGTAATGTTTGAATGTTGTGTTATCTGCAGGTTACGTATAAGCTCTTTGAGGAGACAGGCTTGTTTGAAATGTTTAAGATTCCAATTCAAGAATTCTTGAACTACTTCCACGCGCTAGAAAACGGTTACAGGGACATTCCATGTGAGTACTGGCTCCTCCACAACCACAATGTCCTAATAACCATATGGTTTTCAATATATGCAAAGTCCTAAAGTATATTTCACTTATTTCTCATTATTTTTTTGTCTATCAGATCATAATAGGATCCATGCCACAGATGTGCTGCATGCTGTGTGGTACCTGACCACCCAGCCTGTGCCCGGCCTGCCCACCCCACCCACAGAGAATGGCATTCATTCAGGTACCCACCATATTGACTTTACGTTCTTGAAATAATGGCACAGTCAGATGCGAACAGCCACGAAAATAAATAAACAAATATATATAATAAATAAATAAACAGTGGCTCAGCACAGATATCAAGGGTCCCAGGCATTTCTATTTTCTAATCAAACATGTGACGTTTTAACAAATCTATGCTGACCACAAATCTATGTGGTCAGCTGACCACAGTCATGTGTGCCAGTGACGTGCGGTGAGGTTTGCAGCTGGTGAGGCACATGCTGTATCCCAATATAAAGTCACCAAAACTCTCTCTGGTAATAATAATATAATGATAATGGCTTACTGTGCTTTTCAAGCGTGTGTTACCAAGTTTCTCAAAGCACCGCACTGTAGTCATTATTCATTCACACCATCCTCGGTGGTGGTAAGCTGCTATTTTAGCCACAGCCGCCCTTAGGGTCAACTGATGGAAGCAAAACTGTACCTGCAGGAAACCTTACACAGACAGGAGAACATGCAAACTCCTCACAGAAAAGCACCTCAGGCCTGGGGTTGAACCCGGGACCTTCTAACTGTGAAGCACAAGCACTAATCGCTGCAACACTGTGCTGTCTATCTGTGTAATTGTTCCTTATATTGAAATAACAACCATAATTAAAATCTATTCTCACGATATCGCAAATAAAAGAAAAATTCAGAGACAACATGACATGCACGTGGCACGAACCCCGCTGCTGGCATGATAAATTATGATAATATTCATTATGTGCCACACGGACAGCAAGGGATTGCAGTTATTTGCAGTATAGATTTGCCTATTGCATTTCATCCACAAAAAGTTTTCACTTTGAATCATCCCTTTATGTTTAAAACACCTTTTTGTCATGAAGACTCTACGAGGGAACTTGGTTGTTGATCTTTTGACTATGAAATGCCACATCACTCAGCAAAGAGGCAGTATATATTTAAAACAGGAATGTTGCTAATTGCACTTTGCAAAATTTACAGCAGGTCTTTAAGTCTAATGGCCATGTCGGGGTATCACACAAAAACAGTTTGTTCCAGTCACTTGTCTGACGGTCTATTAGTGTGTTCCCTGTACATCACTGTCAGTCATGAGGAATGTATCATAATAATGGTCTGTCCTGTTCCAAGACTCAGAGAACGGCATGAGTCGTCGTACAACAGGTTTTCTGAAGGTGGACTGGGAGCAGGAGGAGGGCTACGGCTCCCTGGCTCGTCTAGTTCCTGGCCTGGAGCTCATGGCGCTGTATGTAGCAGCCGCAATGCACGACTATGACCATCCAGGAAGAACCAATGCCTTTCTAGTGGCCACCAGTGCACCACAGGTAAACGCAACACCTTTAAAGGACCACTATATTAGATTGCCAAAAAAAAAAAAAGCCAAGCCATAGAGTGAGACTATGGTTTCTGAATTGTATAACCAAAGGCATGCTGAAACTCTGACTATGACGTCCATATGAAGCCATAAGGAAGTGAAGCCATAAGGAAGTGTCACATAAGGATTTTTTTTTTTAGCTATAGACACATAAGACAATGGGTTAATTATTGCCTTACTACATTGTAGCCAACAGAGCTTGACATGAACTTTTTTGCTCATGGCTTTGGTATGTTGAGGGATTAGAGCAAACATACTTTGATGTATTTTGCATGTAGAAAAGTAGAATATGTATGTGAAGATGTAAACAAGTAAACTTATGCTTTGTTCCAGGCACTTTTGTACAATGACCGCTCAGTTTTGGAAAACCACCACGCTGCCGCTGCCTGGAACCTCTTCATGTCTCAGCCTGAATTTAACTTTCTCGCCAACCTTGAACATGTGGAGTTCAAACGCTTCCGCTTCCTCGTCATTGAAGCCATTTTGGCCACGGACCTCAAAAAGCACTTTGATTTCCTTGCAGAGTTTAATGCAAAGGTAACCACTGAGATTAAACAAAAAGTCGCCCCAACCCTCACGGCTCACTTCAATGTGTCAGTGGCACTTAAAGGCAGGCTATGTAACTCTTTTGTAAAAATTTCATAACCATGACCTATTTGAGGTTGTCATGTTCAACTTATAACATTTATTTTTTATTTTTTATTTATTCACAATTATGAAAACATTTTATATGATGTAAAAGTTGTTGCAGAAGGAGCCCGCCCCCACACTTTCGTTTGCCACATCTTATGACTAAAACTGGTTTGGAAATTAAGACTCTCTTTTGCAATGTCCCCAGTCAAGTGCAGACCTCCAGCAGTCAAAGCCTTCTGACTGAAGCTTTCAACTCAGGAATGGCATGTTCACATATGCTGCATAAGCTAGGGAAACTTACACTCCAAATTCAGGTCAAACCAGTAGTCAATTATACAAACAATACCTCTAAGTTTCCAAATCCAAATGAATAAAATGTGTTATTTTTCAGTTTTCGATTGTAATCACCTTCAATTATCCTTTTTTTCACTCTTACACAAAAACATCACACATTACAATAATGCATACTTATCGTACTGTTTTAGGTGGGGGATGAAGGAGTCTCCAGTATCGATTTCACCAATGAGAATGACCGAATGTTGGTGTGTCAGATGTGTATAAAGATCGCTGATGTCAACGGTCCACTCAAGAACAAGGAGCTGCACTTGCAATGGACTGAAGGCATTGTCAATGAATTCTATGAACAAGTATGCTCATTTAAGATATGTTTTCTGTTAATTTTTGGCCTTTGTATATTGCAAAAAAAAAAGCCCTCCTGAACAAAAATAGAAAGCCTATTAGAATATCCACTTAGTCTCTACTGATGAATTTGTTCATGAAACGCTGCAGATGCTCAACAGCAAATCCTGCTCTCAGCCCGCAGTGACTGTGATTGGTCAGTTGACTCCGGTGCATGGCAAGACATACGGATACAATCTGATTAGCCCGGGAAGTGTGATTAGTTCCCTAGCAACAGGAGGTTTTAAGTATAGCGGCGAAAATTTGAGACTGTGGGGTCAGTAATTGGAAACTCACATTGTTTAATAGACATGAAATAAGATGGAGGAAGTGGAGAGTGTGTGATTTATAGAAGTGAGGCGGCGAGATGCAACACGTTTTATAGACTAAATCTCGAACATTACATTCATATTGATTTAGTCAAACATCGCTTCCCACAGGCATGAGATTTGTTTGTACGGCCTTGAATTGAATCAATGTGGGCCTCTTGAAAACGGTCATTGGAAGCTTTGATCTTAGGCCCTTCTGTTGACTTTTACTTCATTTTAATGAGTTGATGGAAAGTTAGTTGGTTTTATTTCAGCCTGACTAAAACTGTGACAACAATAACACTGGCGATGGCAATTAATGAGTAAAAAAACGTAACATGCTACTACACCTGCAGTGGCGCTTATGGCCTCTAGGGGTATGAGTTACTTAGTACTGCTTTAATTCAAATAAAGGCTTGACATATCTCACTTTGCATGTAATGAGTCGATATCATATATTCGTTACACAGAAATGACTGATTCAGAAATGATTCAGAAATGAATGCACTTTTTAACAATGTTCTAATTTTCCAAGTTTCACCTGTAAGTTGCAGATCTTATCCTTTTGCCTTCTATCAGGAAAGCTCTGATTGCAGAACTTACCACCACTGAACTCCCATAGCCAGCTATTAACCCCAACCATCTTTCATCTTTCATTTCTTGTACGCTTTGAGAATTATGTATGTCGCTTGAGCCCCAGCATCAAAGTCTTTTTTTTTTTTTTGCATCAGATGACCCAAATGTGTCATCTTTACCAGAGCTCATTCACAGATGGAGATCACATCACTCACATGCAGCGCACAACCCACAGCATGTTCAGCAAGTGAATACTAATAACGTGGCGTTACTGCATATGCAGCTTTGGTGTTTTCTGATTGTGGCTTTTGAATTCTGAAGTGTGATGATGTCATACAGGATGGGAAGCACGAACCAGTTTTCCCTCTTGAGTTCATGGTGCTTTCAACACAAATTATTTTTCTTTTTTCTTTTTAACACACTATAGAGAATCACAATCGTTTTGTTGCTCTAAGGTTGAGCGATATCGCCCAAACCGTAGTGAAGCTTGCATCGTTGAATGGGGAGGATTTGTTAAGGACGTTTCGCTTCTATTCATAATGCCAAAGATATATATCACCATCTCTGATCTACAAATGTCGATTATGATCATTAGAAATATTCAGAAATCAGGACTTTTATTGCTATTCCCATCTTCATTCAAATATTGCCAGCCCATTGAGCGATGTGATGTCACCTGAGACCCGGCAACGTATACAACTGCGTCGCTTGCACTGTAGCTGTGTTGTCATGGTGATAGAAGCCCTTGCTCCAATGTCCACATATAATCAGTATGAAAGCTCAGTGATCAGTGCAACACAAAGGCACAATTCATGTACACTCAATGGATTTTTTATGGTTCTTTATTCATTATTAGGAAAGTGGTTGCTGGTCTTTCTGGGGTCAGTGAGTGTGTAGGATAGCAAAGCAGTGGAATCAATTCATCTTTACTTACAAAATCAGTGTTTCGGACAGAATGTTGTTCACACAACTCCGGTACAGATGATAACTTGAACAAAGCATCTCTTCCATTGTCCTTTTTAAAACTACTGTTAGAATCAGTGCTTGTCTGTTCACTATCCTTTGAGGAAAATGTTCCCAATAACAATGATTCCATGCAAAACTACAGCTTATTGTCTTGGGCGTCACAGTAGTACAGCGGCTAGCACTCGCTGCAGCGGTTAGTTCTCACTGCTTCACAGCTGGACGGTCCTTGGTTCGATTCCCACATGGACGGGGCCTTTCTGTGTGAAGTTTGCATGTTCTCCCCGTGTCTTCATAGGTTTTATCCAGGTACTCCAAATACCCCTACCACTAAAAACATGTACAATAGACAGGATGTTTGAGAGTGTGCATGGGGACAACAATGGTAATTTGCAGCTTTTTCCAGCTTTATTGATGTACAAGCAAAACAAGAACTCACAATGCAACAAATGAGTAATAATAAGAACCAACCAAAAAAGAAAGAAAAGTCATCAACAAACATCTTTCTGCTTAAAAGACCGTGAAACTATGATATTTTTGGGATGATGAAATCTGACAGTTCTATTTTCATTGTGCTGTTGTCAGGGGGACGAAGAAGCCACCCTGGGCCTCCCCATCAGCCCGTTCATGGATCGCGCGGCTCCACAGCTGGCCAAACTGCAGGAGTCCTTCATCACTCACATCGTGGGTCCCCTGTGCTCCTCTTACGACTCTGCGGCGCTCATGCCTGGGCACTGGGTGGACCCCACAGAGGGAGAGCCAGAGGGGACACAGAGTGAACACAGAGATACAGAGGAGGAGGAAGAGGACACCGCGGAAGAAGACGAGTCCACCATTTCCGCCACTTCGCGTAAGTCCAGTACTCGTAAGTTCAGTTGGCATGTCATGTCATGCCTGAATGATCTTTCATTAGCTGTAAAGGAGTTAGCCTGATTGGATAATTTTATGGCCAATTTCAGATTTTTGTTTTACTCTGAGGCTTAGAGGCTTGTTACTACAACAACAAAAAGCACCCCCATGTCATTTTCATGTGGGTTTGGAAGTGTTTTTATCATTTTGCTGAAAACTTTACAATGACTTCGACATTCTCTGCTAGGAAGATAACAACACAATTCTTGTTATTTTCTAATGGCATAAATAATAGCAAAAATATAGAAAAGGAAGTTGTGAGCGCTCACTCGATCACCACTGTAGGTAGGAGGAGAAACAGGTGCTCATCCAGATCTGAGGGTCAGAATGTACTTGAGTAAAAAGACAGGACCGAGGCACTCCGTACTCCTTTTTAAATTTATTTCAGACACGTCTGGCATCTGAAATGTAATTTATTTCAGCTGCATCTGAAATAAATTTAAAAAGGAACACAGAGTGCCTCAATTCTGCCTTTTATACCACTCATTTTATTTAGTTTGGGAAGCTAAAGTTAGTACCTTGTATCATTTAAGACACGTTGGTGTTTGGAGAAGCCATCACTACTTGCTAATCTATGTACTCCTAACCACTGACCAAGATCCAGGTCCACAATATAAAAAGTTCTTGTTACCCAATGCTCTTAAGAGGTGTCCATTTGGCACTGAATCGATGGATCGAATGCAGGAAACAAAGTTTGTCTGGTTAATTGTTGTGTTTGCCTGGATTCACTATACAAAGTCTTTTCAATGTATTGAATGGTGCGAGTCTAAACAAAGTTAAGTAGAAATTGGTCAATTGTCAACGCGTTGATTGATGTGTGACCAAGTGTGCTTGGGCTAGATGCTTGGTATTGTAGTATTGATTAAAGTCACTGAATAGCAGAATAGCAGTGCTCTCTTTGCGAGAAATTAAAAAGAAAATAGCTACCTATAAATTGAAAATAGCTGTAAAATAGGAAGCACTTTACTTTACATTTCTTTACACAGCATAGTAATATCATTCAGCTCAAATTTGTGGGTTAAGGGTAGGGTTATTACAACCAAAGGGTTTTGGAGATTCTGCTTTGATAATGTATTTTGTCTGATTTCTATATAGTACTAAACAATGTCGAATACCAATGATGGGCTATGTAAATGTATTTTGCTTGAGCTCTTTTCTTAGTTTTACAAACAGCTGGCTAAACACTGAATGCATGCAATGTTTCATCTGCTCAAACAGAAACCAAAAAGCAAAGTCGGAGGAAGGTGTTTTGCCAGATCACGCAGCACCTGTTGGAAAACCATGAGATGTGGAAGAGAGTCATAGCATCCGAATCACCAGAGGCAGTCCAATCTGAAAGTTCGAACTGCATGGTAACCCCGAGCGAAGCCATCACAGCCATCCGCGAGGAAGAAGAGGAGCAGGCCAGTAAGGAGGAGGAAGAGGAAGAACAGGAACAGGAAGTAGCAATCCTGCCTCAAACTTCAGGGGAAACGGAGGAGGAGCCAGAGTGACTTTTTTACCTTCTCTAACCAGGAACATTGTCTAAAAAGAAGTTGTTTTTCTTAAGTAAACTATTTATAAAGGTAGCCAGCACATCACTTTGACACAACACTGTAGAAGACGCTTTGGGTAATACGTGCCTAATAATAACAGGGTTTGAGGACAGGGCCTGTACATTTATAACCAGGGGAGAGTTGCAAGAGATGAAGCAGAACAAGCTGTATCAAAAATGATGAATTTTATTTATTTTTCTTTGTGCGTTGAAGTGTGCCCTGCCCCTCCACCATTTTAATTTCACGTGAGAAAAACACTGTCCCACCCTTTTGTCCGAATTGTGGCCACTTCAAGACGGCCACCCTGTCCCCTCCCACCAACACAATGGGATGAAAGCCAGGGACTAAGGAGAAAATCACCGTTACAGTATGCATGAGTACAGTTCTACCCAGTTCCCCTCTCTAAGAATGGGAAGTATTACAAAGAAACATGCTGCCCAAATAGCTTTATTCTCAAGGAAAACATACAAAAGATTGTTTGTTCTTCCTCACGTGTGTTTTTTTTTTTTTTTTCACAGCCGAGCTCAGCACGCTTAACGTTCTCAGTACACAGCGCTTGAAATCACCCAACTCAGGAAGAGAGACAAACCATGTGTACATGCACTTGCCGCTAAAGATGCTTACAGACTTTTAGTAATATAATGACACAAATCTGTATACAAATGTTACATTTATTTTATCACTGAAAGCAATCTCACAGTCTATACTATATTGTTTAGTGTATTTTATATAATTATAAAATGCTGCGTAAAAAGGGTTGTTGTTTGAGTTCCTATACATGCCATTGCAGTTTATTGCTTGGTATGTAGGCCAAGTTTTTAGAGAGTAATCCAGTAAGCCATAGTGGTCTGGGACTGAAAGAGGATTTACAGCTGTACCATAAAAATGCAATTAGAGAGTTTTGTAAATTAACTCCAAACAACAAAGTTTTATGTGGGAAATAATTGTGTATTTAAAATAAAGCGGCAGAAATATCATATTGACCAGTGGATCTCAAACCTTTCACATCAAGTACCACCATATAAGATATTTAACCTTCAAAGTTTAAATCAACTCGGGCTAAAACTGGGTCTAAAAAAGTTTTAGAAAGGTCTAAATAGGACTAAATTCTATCAAGATGGCGTCTAAAGTATTTTAGCCCCTACTGCAGAACTGAAACTTTGCTGTAACTACTGTTTTATATCACTTCAAGTACCTGCTAACTTGAAGGTGCTAACAATTATTTAGACTCCAAATATTGTTAGATTACTGCATTTTTATAGCTTTGAAAGCAACCAAATACAATTTAAACTTGACTAAACTGAAAGTTCCAAGTACCCATTGACCCCTCGCAGTACCCGGACCTCTGGTTGGGAAATATATTTTACACTTTCTGTACCCCCGCACTCCAATCACTGTGACTGGGAGGGCTCAAAATATGAAAAGTCATTGTGCAATTTTTTTCGCATTGACAGTGTTGTTTGCAGCTTTGACAAAAAATAAAACAAACCATTCATCAGTGTAATGTTGGGTTTATCTACAGTTTTAGGTCATTCTAAAAAGAAACTACAAATAATGGAAATTTAAATAATTGAAATAATCTACCCATGTGTATATTTTTTTCTTTTACACCTAATTGCTGTAAATGTATTCCTTCTCTTCCAGCAGACATAGCCCACCTCTGCTTTTTTTCCGATTCAAAGTTTATGCAGCCAGTGGCCGAACATGTTTTCCCTTTGAGTTGCTGAAGCAGACAAGGCATGAGCCGCAACAGAGCAATGTGTGAATAGGTAACACGCTGAGGCATAATGAGGCAAAACAAAAACGTTTACCTTACACGTTCAGCCGCTAACGAGTCAGCGGGGAGTTCTTTGCATTCCCTTTATTCCTGTTGTATGTAATGGAAGGTAATATTTAGCCAATATCTGTCCAAGCCCTTTGTCTTGGCACTACTAGAGATTTGGCTTTGGACATACAAGGCCTTTGGACTAGTGCATTTTAATGACTACACAAAGTAAATAAATCATTTAAAAAAAAAATGAAATGAAACAGCCTATCTCAATAGAAAGAGGGTTTTCCACAACTTTTATTAAAACAACAACAAAACAAAATTTAAATGGTATCATCAAAAAGGTAGTAGTAGTAGTTTATGATTGGCTAAATCCTCCAGTTATGTAGTCCCGACCGAACCTAGCTCAAGATCTGGAGATCATTTCCTGGGCACTACACTGCAGTTGTGTAGTGGACAGTTTGCCCCAGCTTTGTTACAGGATGGCACAGAAGGCATTAGATGTGAAGGGGACAGGGGCGTGCAGGAGTGCAGGCTGGAAACAGGATAAAGCAGGCCAGCGTTGCTGAAAACCTGGACACAACGGCTCATTTGGGCCTCACTCTGCCTGAGAGTGCAAACCAAAAGAAACTGTACAGTAGCTGACTGGCCACCTGTGCGAGAGGCTAGGGCAAAGACAGCTAAGAGTTAAGAAGCAGAGGTGGCAGGTAAGTATGAAAAACAACAGGACTGGGATGAGAGGTTTGAATGGCGCAGGGGCAGACTTGTAGCTTGCCCCAATGTAGCAAGACAACTGGATTGTTAAAAAGATGGCTGTTGTTTCTGAAGCACTCTGAGTAACTTTGCCTCTTTGTATAATTTCATAGTAGCAGCAGTTATAAATGCACACTAACTTTTCATCATAAAAGAATTTAAACTAGAAAAAAAATATTTGCAGTCTAAAATAACCAAGCGGTGCCAACCTTTTCTTATCAACCTGCACATGTGAATGAGCTTGAGCTTTGTGCACTGTAAATACTTTTCTGCAACGATGCCACACCTGCAATATTAATATATACTACTACTAATGCAAAGGACTTAGCCTACCCCCGTAACCCTTTTATAATGAGTGTTGCTATTATGTTTAGACTTGTGTTATCAATCTATTTCACCTGGTACATCTTTCGAGTGCCATCTCACCAACTGCGCACACTACAGCAAACAGCGAGACTTCTTCCAAGCTGATCATTGTGTGATGCTAGTGCAGTATGAGCACCACAGTACAGCAGAACGTAATCTGAAAAACGGGCCTAACAACCGTTCCGCACGCAATGGTTCAAACCAGTGAGTACTCCATGCAAAAGTACTTTAAAAATGGCAACCACTTAGAAATATAAACAGGTTTATGACGGATTTAGTGGTAACTTTTAAGCAATTGCCATTTTTTCCTGGCAACACAGCTGAAAACTTAATCTTGAATCATGAAAAGTTTGGATTTATCACACTCTTATCATGTGCGTCAGTCAGTGTGGTAATGTTTTGTGCTAAGTTGTAATAATAGTTTATGGCTTCCAAAAAAAAAAATCTTTTTATTGCTCCACAGACCACCACATAATACATTACATATTTGGGGAGAATGCAATGTCCACAGCCCGTGTGAAGACTGCACTCTGGGTTCCATTGTGCAAACCAAAGAAGCTTTTCCAACTTTGTGTTTTATTCTGATCTGAACTATGTTCCAAGTGTGTCCACTTGAAGCTCAGATTTGTGGAGGCACATCTGGGCCGTATTTTGCTGAACAGCAGTCTATTATCAGTCCATAACACTACAGTGGCACTGACCAAGTCCTTTGTTCTCACACCGGAGCCTTTGTAGTCCCTTTATAGATTCCAACCAAAACATTCCTTTTTATATTGTTTGTTGTTTGAGCCATTTACAAAAGAGAACTCCTGTGCCATTTCACATGTATGTGAAAACATGTATGTTCCTATAGTCTATATACATTGGTTGAATGCTGTATTCTTTAGCTTCCCTTGTTTGTCCAGAAGAAAACCAAACAAAAAACACCTTTAAAGCAAAGCAAACAGGAACGGTGAGATTCTGTAACACCATAACAGCTGGCGCTTCAGAGACTTTTCTTCTCTAATAACTTGCACTTAACACATTGTAGCAATACCTACAAGAATGGGGGAAATATTGTGTGATTCACCAGTATTTAAGTGACATTTAATTTCTTGCTTTGTTTGACTTTGTAAAAAGATATTATATACTGTACAGATACAAAATTATAACAAAATTTTAGAAAAAAAAATATTTATTTTTACTGTTTTGTAATTTAGACACGATACTGTAGCTCCTCTATTGCCAGATATGCTGGAAGTGCCTCTTGACAATGTATAACAGAGTAACTATACAATATACTGGGATTATTAGACCCTGTCACTAGCAGAGCAGTGTTGATGTTGTAATGTGAATATTGTTGAATAATAAGATTTATAAAAGTTGCATCCGTGTCTGACTGGTTATTAATGGTGTTGATAACCATGAATGAAAAGAAAAGTAAAATGCACAATATAATCCTCCAGCCAGGTAGTTCTGACCATTAGTCTGGCTCCACATCGGGAGATTTGGTCCCTGGGTGCTGCACTGCTCCTCGCAGGTTGCCCCAGATGCCTCAAAGGATTGTTTGGATCGTCAAATTTCCCAAAGAGACCAGTGTGGGACACCGTGCTCTGAAACAGGGATCAACCCAGGAGGCGGTGCACCGTTTCAGAGGAGCACTGAAAGCAGCCAGACAGGTTTCCTCGTACTCCGGTTTCCCTTAACTCCATAAACATGCTGGTCAGGTTGGCCTGTCAATGGTTGGCCCATAATGCCCACCTGAACACAATTTGGTTGTACAATTGCACATTGACAAATAAAGCACTTACTTAACATGCTTACTTGAGCAAGTCTTCCACATTTGACTAAGTGCTAACAATATTTCTCAGATGATTTGAGTCATATAGCCAGGGGAAAGAACTACAAAATTCATAAATTCTTAATGATCTTTTGAAGCCTCTCTATGGAACATCACAAGAGCAACTAAATTATTTTAAAGCACGCAAAAAAAAAAAATAGCACAATAAAGCACTTGGGAAAGGACCGAATTTACATGATCTTTACCTTTAGTCAAAGCAAAGCGGCCACATCTCCTTGAAAATGAGCATGTGATGTCCTGCTCCCAGCAAAGTTACGAGTTAGGTCTCAGGAGAGGTGAGTCTCTCTCAGTAAAGAGGTGTTTTTTGAGGTATTTCCCAGATAAAGACACCCCAAATAAATGCTTGTGTTTTTGCTCTGGGAAGTCAAGTCAAAAGTGAGTGGCAAGGTGCGGACGTTGATCACCAGTAGTAAACAAATCATTGGTCGGCCTGCATTTCTTCATTTTTAATTGCTTTAGAAGCGTTGCACATAGATAAGGTTTGGGGCCAGATGACATGACTGTACAATTGCATACAATACATACAATTATTACAATGCTCTGTGGCTTTTCATATTTCAGTCACCATAGCAACAGCATGAAGCTTTACACAGATAGCACCTGACAACCAGATGCAGAATAATGAATTAGAATCTATACTCATTGTTTGAAGAACAGCTCATGGTACATTATGTTATCATGTTCTATTAAATCAATATTTACGGCTTGAAGGATCAAAACAACACAGCGTTTTTATTAAAGGAGAATGTGCGGTAAACAACATTGATTGGCACACATCATTTTATTACATGACCAAATATAAGCACAATACAATGATAAAGTTAACAGAATTATTCTTGTGTAGCATAGATATTTAGTCTATAAGGCAAGGGGGGTTCATATTCAGCCTGCATATTCCGGGGCCCCTGATAACCTACAATCTGAAAATATTGTACCACAGTGCCAATGTCTGCTATCATTTTTACCGTTAATTAGGCCGACGGAATTTTTTGTTTGAATTATGTTTAAAAGGGAAAAGATTAGTGGAGTTTTAAAAATGTGTTTATTCTATAGGCCTAATAATAATAATAATAATAATAATAATAATAATAAATATAGCTGCAAAGCGGCGATTATCGGCTCTCAGTCGCCTCCCAGTCGGCCATTGATTGGCTCTGTACAATTACAATTAGCCTTCCACACAACAAGAGGTGTGCATTTGTGAGTGTTTCGCGCTCAATTTGTCAGCGCTTCGCATGCTGTCCAAGTTTCCAGCGTTCATTTTTCCTACGCATGGTTATGTGCACGATGAGAGGAGTGAGTTAGGTTCTTACCTGAGCTTAGACGAGTTGATGCGTACCTGTCTGGTCTTTGGAGGAGAGGCTAAATGCTAACAACATCTTTGGTCTTTTTGCGTGACTAAGCGCACGCGTAAAGACCAGACAGGTAAGCATCAATCTCAGTATGGAAAAACGGTGGCCTATTCCTTTAAGAGCCAGCCCTGATTGCGCTCGTGCCTAATAATAATAATAATAATAATAATAATAATAATAATAATAATAATAATAATAATAATAATAATAATAATAATAATAATAATAATAATATTTTGCCTACAGTCTTTTTTAATAGCTTCATCAATTAAACACATCTCTGAAAATATTTAAACTTTCGTTGTGGACCTTTACCTATAGGAGACGTCACTTACAATAAGTTTACCCCTACGTATTTTGAAGCTTTGCCATTTTTTTCGAGAAGCAGGAGAGGCATAGACGGGATGGAGGGAGGAGGGCATGGCTTGGAGGCGGGTGTAGATACAGGGGGAAGGCGTGTGCCAGTGACGGCTGCAGATACAGACGAGCCTCCCTCCTCGATGAGCACCTCATCTCCACTGTCTGCGTCAGGGTCAGCCCCAAACGAGCTGCGTAACGACTCACAGGCAACACTCGGGGAAGAGACGGGGGTATTTTATCAGATTAAATTCCCTTACAATTGGAGTATCAGAGCTGTTTTCACCCGTCCACTCAAGTGGAAATGAACTGGAAATGTCGCGCGAGGACCTTTTACGCGCGTTGCCATCATCTGCAGCAAAAGTCTCTCCCAAACAAACTTGAATCGGGATACGCTGCCATCCAATTGGCTCTCGAGCATCGCAGCTAAGACTATACCGGGATCACAGCTTCACGGGGCACCAAGGTAAGTGTCATTTGAGAACACAACCTTATTATTCCAAAAGCGCCATAGGTACCTACAAGTACAGCCCAGATGCGCCACATTAAGAAACAGGCCAAGGCTGCATTAGAATAATATGAACTATCCTGAGTCTCCTTCTATAGGGAACATTCTCCTTCTATAGGGAACATTCTCCTTAGAGAGCAACGTGCAACATAGGTCGTATCTCTCGAGGATATTTTTTTCTAGGACAAATACCAGCACAGGTTAAAGCCAACGCCAATTCAATTTGAGTGCCTGTTCTTGCTTTGTTGCGTGTGGTTGATAGTCCCCTGTTGTCAAACACATGTGAGAAAGACCAATTTTAAGTTTTGAAATAACCACATGAAAGTGCCTGATGTGCTTCAACCACGTTCCAGCCTGTATAATGTTAGCTTCACTGAGTAGCAATCTCACGAAATATATTTAATCAGTTTAAGAATTAGCAGCAAATCATTACAACCATTGACTGTCACAACCATCCCCAGATCAGTGAGCTCGTCACCTGACAAAAACATGAGTCAGCAACAAATGGTTTATTGCCAGCTAATTGATGACTTAATTTAAACCCATGATTCCGTTGTCAGATATTGGATATTATAGGGCTGGACGAAAACATTTTATACAAACTTCAGCTCAAGCAATGATCCAGTATCATTAAACACAGACACGTCTTCCATTGTCTCCAAAACTAGGTGCTGTTTCTGCCAAAGAAATGGCTGTAAACCTGCCGATTATAAATCCCATGACGATTATTGAGTTTGACCAAAGTAGAGATTGCGATTTCGATTAATTGCCCAGCCCTACTATATTTTATTTTCCCCAAACTACTTCCAGGCCTAATAATGTAGTCCCAGTAACAACACAACCATTAAGGGTTTTGTCTGGAAAAAAAATTGATAAATAGATTGATACAAAAAAGGAAAGGAAAAGAAAAAAGGAAAGAAAGAAATACGCACATGGTATAAATAAACAAACAATGGATAACAACCAAAAGTTAAAACTCTACAAAGAATTAAAGGAACAGGCCACTGTTTTTCCATACTGAGATATGTTCTTACCTGAGCTTAGACGAGTTGATTACGTACCGGTCTGGTCTTTGTGCGTGCCTGTGGAAGAGCGTGATAGCTTCCAACTTCACCCCCGTTTGGAGCCGTTATGCTGTAACTGTATCTATCTTTGTGACTGAGGGCACGCACAAAGACCAGACAGGTACATATCAACTTGTCTAAGCTCAGGTAAGAACATATCTCAGCATGGAAAAACGGTGGCCTGTTCCTTTAAGAGACACTATCACAGCACCCCCTTGTTGGGCTCTCAGGAGTGACAACCAGCCCATGATAAAACTTGCCACATTGTCCCTACATCCTCTCTCTGGGAGTATTGCTGTATTTCTACAACTTTTACACTAAACTTGCACTGACTAGGATGTGTTTTTAAAAATGTGGGTCAACCCCAGTACAAGCTCTCTTCTGTCTGCCTCCAGGTCATACAAAGAAACAACAAAATGTTTCTATAGTGAGTGTGCACAATTCCATCAGGAACTTGGACGTTCCTTCTGTTCTGCTGTAAAATTGCTCCCGGAATCCCCAAGACCCCTTCTCAAACATTTGCACTCAGCCTCAGAGGTGTTTGGCCAAGACGTCCCAATGCAAGTCAACCGAATCCTTTTTATTCCACACATACATATAACGCATTATTACAACTATTCAAAACTATCCAAAGCCAAAAATGACGAAAGTACAACCTGGCCACTCTTTCTTCCCACAAGAATGCTTACATCAAAGTACATGGTACAATGGTTCTCCTGTGAACAAATCTGCACACTTTAGCCTCAATATTTATAGCTGCCCTAGACGTCAAGTGCCACATTTCTACATTAAGCACAGGGTTATCATAGAGTAGGTCATACTTCAAACTTTATACCAGGGTGAACTTGGGCGGTAGCACTTTGCAGGAGATAGTTTAATTATTTCTGATTAAACGAAAATAGGGTGAAGTATTTTAATATTCTTTTCAAATTTCAATGATGGAGCCCACTAAAACCTACCTTGGCCTAAACCAGGAGGACTACATCAAAAGTCAGTATTACAGTCAGTGCAGTGTCACTTTGTGTAATACAATATGCGTTATAAGTGTTTGTTGCCCCCTTGCTAACATGTTTGAGATACATTCAAATGAACGCAAATGAATCCGGGTTTCTAAGCTATGTTGTGAATTGTAAATGCATTGTCTTACATCTTAATCTCTGCCATCATCTGCTGGTGAAGTTGTCCTTGTGTCTGTTCCGAGAAAGAGAAGTGGGTCACATGCTTGAATTATCTATTTGCAGGGTTGCATGCATCACCGGCAAGAAACTGCCTTGAGTGGGAGCCGAGTGGTTAGGAGACTCCGAGACGCTCCTTGAGGATGGAGGTGACTGCAGAACAAGACGGGGTGCAGGAGAATGGACGCTGCGACGCCAAGGTCAAAGCCGCGCGCCCCACTTCCAGCGGGAGCCTCAAGGTATCGGAAAGAAGTGCGACTAATTGACAGCATGTGTGTTGGTGGATTATACACAACATTACAGCAGTGAAGTGAGAGAGAAAAAAAAGTTATTAGTGCGTATTTGACCTTTCAGGAATGGGTGTCTGGGTGGTTAGTTTGGTTCCTTTACTTTCCATCACACAGGCCTCTATGACGCTCCAGGATCAATTTGGTAGTTTTTCTGGATGGAACGTATACGAAACCATGGAGACAATTCGATGCGCAGTGAAAACCTACCAGAAACCCTAAATAAACATTGATCCTGGAGCGTTCTAAAGGCCACTGTGATGGAAAGTAAACTCATACAGCGGCATACAGCAGTCACTGAAAGGTCAAATAGGCACTCATATAAAATGTTCATAATGCACCTTTAAAGTACAGTGGCATGGTGACACAGCAGCCACGCTTTTGCACAGTCAAAAGATCAATGCGATCAATTTCCAAACTGAGTGGCTCATTTCTGTCTGGAGTTTGTTGACCTCACTGTTCACAGAAGTTCGCATCAGCAGCGAGGAAGAGGGAGCGAGGTGCTAGTTGGTCTGTGTGCAAAAAGAGCTTTTCTTCTACAAACAATGTCTTCTAGTGCTGAGAGGCCGCTGTGTTGTTTATTTAGTGGAGAGTGAAGGCATAAATGGACAGTGAGCACCTGCCAACGCAGAAGCCAGGCCAAGGGGAATCAATACGGCATTTTAGAACCAGCAAAATGTACAATACTGATCAAGATGTGTTTGAGATCAGTGCACGTAAAAAGACAAGACCCAGATATGTAAAAGATCTCAGAACACACCAGTTACACATGCAGTTTTGTTTGAAGTCAGTCCAAAATACTTTATTTATGTTACTGGCACATACATTGATGCAAGTATATTGGAATGGTCATGTTTTCGTTTATTTTCAGACTTCTTAAAGAAAATTAGTGCTTCCTCCACCGAGATCACATGCTCGTTTTCTGTGTCTGCTTGCATTCAGTGGACTAACTGGATAATACAATTAGATGGGCCACGACAGACCTACTCCAAAGTAACAGAGTACACTTTCAAAATGTAACTTTAGGGAAATGTCATTGGAGTATATATTTAACATCAGTGCTAAGCCCTTTGGCATGCACGGTTTCCTTTTTATGATACACACATTAAGGTAATTTATTATGTTATTTAGCCACTGCAGCAGCATGCCACGTAAGAAAAAACTTGGTAGACCATGACCAGATTGGCTTGTAGTGATAGGAGTAATGCACACAATGAATTATTAACATAGGGATGAGCAGTGACAGTGGTTAGCCATTGTTACATCGTTGATCCCTACCTCAGACTCCGCCATCAGTGTCACACGACAGCTCAGATCGAATGTTTCAGACTGGCCCGAATGAGGGCACACAAGGATGAGGGATGGTTAAAAGAGTGTTGGGAATGAATTAAGATATTTTAAAGGGTGTATTAAAAGCCGGCGTTAAGTTACTTGCTGTGTGAAGGCAGAACATGGCATTACACTATGTTAAGAATTATTATGCAAATTGTATTTCAGTGACAAAGGTAAAAAATAAAAAAAACAATGTAATGAAATTCATGGATGGTATTGTGTCTCAGGGCTCGTTGAATCACTGACATCAATCTCAGACACCTGTGATAATTAGTTGTCAGGTAAGCCCAGTTAAGGGAAAAACTACTGAAAAAGGACCTTCACCATCATTAAGCAGACCGCCATTTTCAAGCAATAAGGGAAAGAAAAAGGATCTCTCTGCTGATGAAAAGTGTGAAATAGTTGAATGCCTTCGACCAGGTATGAAAACCTTCGATATTTCACAAAAGATTAAGTGTAATGATGGTACTGTTAAGAGATTTGTGCCTGATTCAAGATTTTTTGTTTTTGTCAAACCATGTGAATGGGAGTTAAGCTTCCCGATGGCCTTGTGTATGAAACGGTTCTTCAGTCGACTGGAACTGACTCGTAGATGCCGCAGTCTCCTCCCTGAAGGCATTACCTTGAAGAGACTGTGTGATGGGTGGGCGGCTAGACGGTTTTTGCACAACTGCAAGCCTCTGGAGGGTCCTACACCAGGCAGCTTCAAATGCCTGTTTGCTGCTTTGTAGCAGCTGTTTTCTTAATCTGATGTATTTGTCTGGCAGAAACCGTCCTCATTGTGCCTTTATCTGCACAAACCCATGTGTGCTCTGAATCTAATTATCCCAGGCGTCTGAGATTGATGTCAGTGATTCAAAGAGCCCTGAGACACAATACCATCCATGAGTTGAATTAATTCTTTTTTTTTTTACCTTTTTTACCGTCTGACATACAATTTTCATAATAATTCTTAACATAGTGTAGATGGGGTAGTGGATTCACCGCCGTACCTCCTACAGGGAGCGGCCGCAAGGTGAGAATTGAAGAGAAACATTGCAAAGGTAGAAACTGGAAATGCAGACTTGTCCAATTTAGCAATTTTGATCAAAGGAAGGGTAATTCAGTTATGTATTTATTTATTTATATTTAAATTTAATGTTTAATAGGGGGTCCGGAGGTTCTTATTAGCTTTAAATGAGGAACACATTCATGGTGAAACTCGTATCCTCATATTCAGCTACGTTCAGTTGTGGTTATAGTGCCTTGTTTAAACCACTCAGAGTATGACAAACATCACCTTTTTAAGATCCAAATGATCCAACTACAAATAAATGATTATTATTATTATTTTTATTACATGGTGTCCTCCTGAAGCTGAAATGAAATTCCCTGAATGACAAAAAAGCATCTGAAATTGCTCATATTCGCGATCAGACGCTGGTGTTGCTTTCACTCACATCAAAGTGACGTGAGACAATGGTGTTTAAGTAGCTTACAATAATACAGACAGCTTAAAATAATGGCAGCCCAGACTTTGATCCTTTTTTTTTCTTGGAATTGTTCAGCTCACCACTGGCCTCCTGGGTGGGACATGGCATGACCCCTTTTATGTCTAATCCTGTACATAGTGTTTCACTTGGATTTCCGCTAGGAGTCCCAAAATCCACTGAGCCTTTTTGAGATGGTATTTGTTGCAATATTGACCAAGAAGTTGAGTTGAGGCTCTGAAAACATCATCTATTCCCTTTTCTCATACTCATTATTTATAAATTCAAAATAGCAATGTAAGAGGATCCAGTGGTGTTATGTCTGCGTAAAATGTTGATTCTTTTATCTCGTATTTGAGACGACATGTAGAATCCTCATTAACACCAATACTGTGTGCTTGGCCGCATGTGTGTGCCACCCTCTGAGAGTGTAAGCGTCTTATGCCAGTGACATCAACGCACAATGAAACCAGGGCACAGGTCATAAAGAGGCTTTTGCGACATGCAAACTTTGCTTATTCGTGCACACAAAAAGGTGACAAAATGATTGTACTGCCAAGCATTGTTATTTGAAACAGCCCTCATTCATTCTACAAAAACAAAGCTGAAACAAACATTCAACCATGATGCTGCTTCTGTCTTTTAGCCATTTCATAGTTTAAGCATGCACTGGTCAGAGATGCGCTTGAACCTGCAACCTTATAATTGGTCGCTAAACGACTGTTGTTTTTTCCTTCTTCTTTTTGGGTGGTAATGTTTATATATGTGATAGATGGCCGTCTTTTACTGAAGTCCTATTTGTTTTTTTGTTCTTAGTTTTTTACCACCAAATCAGATACAGTGCCTGTGACACTTAATCTGGAAAATGAAGTTCCACACTCAGTTGTTACATATATTTCAACTTTTAAGTTACTTTTGAGTTGCTTATCAATATGCAGTTTCATGTGTGTCTTGTCTTTGATTTATAGGGAGCATGAACCACTACATTCTTCCCGGTTAATCCCTGTGGAGGCACGTGATATGCTGGCTTCATGGTTTTACAGAGCTCACAATGTATCCACACAGGAACCCCCCCCCCCACACACACACACACACACACACACACACACACACACACACATTTAAACACATGTAGAAGCTGAGGAACCTCAAAACTGTTTCAAAGCATTTTTCAATTTTGTTCAAATAAGTGTCTCTTTTTATAATTACCATGATGCGTCACAAACCCTATTGTCACAGTCAGCTGACTGCCACCTCGAGGTTAGTAGGTCGAAGTCAGTCATTCGTGGAGATCATTGCACGTCACAAGCGATATCTGACTTTGAATTTAAACTTGCCTCTATGGACTAGCTTCTGTCTCTTTTACTGATTATTTGCGTAATGTGACTCTCATGTGCTGTGTTTTTTCCCCCATGAAACTGAATCTCCACATGAGGCTTTGTCCAAGGACTCAAACCACAACTTTTTATTTTTTTTTACAAGCCTTTAGTGACGAACTGCTTCCAAGTCAAAATTCATGTTCGCTTTTTTGCTCCGTGCAGATTCATCAATAAACATTTTACAGAACACTTTAAACCATTGTTGCTTCTCTTAGGCTCTAAATGTGCCGTAACCACAGAGTGTTAAACTCAGAGCAATGAAACGTTCTTCTCTCTCTGATCATGTGGCATTTCAGCACATTGAAAACATGTATTCTTCAGTCAATACACATGACCCGGCTCCGAGCTACTGCTCATAAGATTAGAATGCTAGACTGTAGTTTCTGCTGCCCTATACAGGCGCAGGCTGTACTTGTTGGCAGTGCATCCTCAACATTAGTGTTCCTATTGTTTGTGGAGAAGTAGGTTAATGAGGGGAGTTCATGCTTTGTATTTAATCTGCTGTGACACATACAGAAATGTGGAGGAAGAGCCTATTGAGCCAATTGAACCTAATCCTACTCATCACCTACTGAACAGTTTTGATGACTCTGAACAAGGCACTTTAATTTTTGCATGGGCTTTTAATTGTTCAGTATTTTACCCTTACCCTTTAAGTCATTTGTTTTTATGTCATGTCTTTATAAAGGTTGACAGAGCACTGGTTTTATACTGCAAATGGCTAATAAACTGAACTGAACTGATAATCAAATCAGTAGCACAATGTCCTCTGTGTCAAATAATGGTCTCACTTAATGTTAATATAATTTTCCATTAGCACTGGGACTGTCTGATGTACCAGCAGGCAAAAAAAGTCAGAAAACTTTTACTTTGCTCTATAATAAGAAATGATAACTCATTAGGTCATGTAGCCATTCGGAAAGTTGTAAAGTCCTCATTATTCCAGTATTGTGTTGTTTAAGATTTTAATAATGTTCTGTGTTCTGTCTTTTTTTCCCCCTGCCTGATCTGACTTTTGGCCATCAGATGTTCCTCGTGGCGCTATCCTTTGCCTATTTTGCAAAGGCTCTGTCGGGGAGCTACCTGAAGAGCACAATAACACAGTTGGAGCGGCGCTTTGACATCCCCAGCTACCTGATTGGTGTCATTGACGGGAGCTTCGAGATAGGTGAGTCCTGTCACTTCTGTTTGCCTCTTCCATTGGCAACCCTGATGTCACTAGCTCCCATTCAATCTCCCTCTTCATTCTGTTCTTCGGAAGGAGAAATGGCACAGATATGAGATGAACACTGGTTGATCTTTGTGGATCAGGACAGGGGGCGTGTTCGGGATGACTCTTTGGGCCAGATCTTGTGGTTCATAGTGCAGGCTGTAGAGCAGACGAGTGCACAGATGGGTGGCGCTCCTTGCAATCTTCAGTATCATACCTGGCGCAAAAAGTGGGCAGGACAGGAGGGGGAGACAGACTTGCATTGCGATGTTGTGGTGCCGCCTCCTCCCCATGCTTTCCCCAGACTTGCGGAAGGCGGTGGTTTATGAGGGGGGGTTCTCCTGTAAACGCGTAACATGCATGATGCAGCGCGCAATGTTTAATAAAGATGAAAGACATAAAACTGTCCCTCCGCTGCGTTCAGCCACTCACTGCAGATCCAAGATGAGCGGGCGGGGAAAGAGAGGCAGCAGCCTCGCGTTGGACACCGTTCGAATGAGCAAAGTTACGAAATGTACAGGATTTAATTGATCAGAAACTGTCATATCGGCTGCAGAGGAGTTGCAGAGTTATGCAGCAGTTGCAAGAAAACTGTAGCGTATTGGAACATTTGTGCTACAGCTGCAGGATTCTTGGAGCGGCTGAATTGAAAAAAAGAAAGAAAAAGTTGCTATGCACCCTGTAAAATGCGCTTCTTTCTTTTGGACTGAGCTGTGGCTAGACAAGGAGCATCATCAGGAGGTAAAGACTGACACACAATGGAAATGTCACCTTAAAACTCAGATTAGACGTGGTGTTGTGGCACTTGAAGGCATGTGTGTTTTATTTATGGAAAACTGTTGTTATTTTGGTGTTAGGGGTGTGCGCGTTGATCTACTGTATCAAAGTAACCCCGTGCGTAATGTACGCTCAAGCAGACTTTTCAAGGCAATTTCGCTTTTGTTTTCAATTTGACGTCGATTCTAAGGAAGAAGACAAGGCAGCGCGATGTAATGAGGAACATAATGGGAAGGCTGCCATAGAAGAGTAGCACGAGTGCTGCTTGTAATGAACCACGCCTCAGTCGGCCTCTTTTTTTAAAATAACGCCCTCTCCCTAGTGGCGCAGCCTTGAGCACAAAACCTGCGCCACATGTAAGATCGCTCGTGCACCACGTTGCGTTTAGAGTTGCTCACGGACTGCGCCAGTCACAAGATCTGGCCCCAAGTGTGAAACAAGGACAAATCCGACATCTGGATATTTCCTTGATGTGGAGCCCATGCTTTTATTTGTGTTGCAAGTATTCACTCATGTTTGTATTTTTAAATTGATTTTTATTATTTATTAGTGTGAATCAAATTTTGAATGACAGTTTAATTTTTTTGCAGATTATTTCAGATTGCAGCGCTATTTTAATTTATATTCTGCATCAAATTGACATTGCCCATTACCTTCAAAAACTCCTTTGTGCGTATTTAGGTCCTATGTAAAAGGAACAGGCCACCCGTTTTTCCATACTGAGATATGTTCTTACCTGAGCTTAGACGAGTTGATACGTACCTGTTTTGTCTGTGTGCGTACCCGTGGAAGAGCGTGGTAGATTCCAACTTCACCCCCGGTTGGAGCTATAGGAATACATTGGAAGAGGCCAAATGCTAACAACATCTTTGGTCTTTTTGCGTGACTGAGGACATGCACAAAGACCTGACAGGTACGCATCAACTCGTCTAAGCTCAGGCAAGACCATATCTCAGTATGTAGAAATGGTGGCCTGTTCCTTTAACTGCTATTTGAGAGAGAGATTTTTTGTGACTTTTTTTGTGACTTTGTGGGAGTTTGGCCTTCAAGATGTCGTTATGCGCAGTAATTGCTATAATGATCATTACCATCATTAGCTGCGTAGACATAGAGTACTTCTAGAAATAAAGGATGCCACATTGTCCCAACAATCCAACTGTAAAAGGCAAACTTTCATCACATATGCCACATGATTGATTAATTAACTTATTTATCAACTTGATTTAATGCTGTTTATGCATATTTTTTTCTGTTTATTTTTATTTTTTAACTAAATCCAATAATTGTTCATTAGTTCAAATTAAAATGTCTTGTTGCTTTATTACGAACCTCAGAAACTTAAGAACCTTGTATCTGGGTCACTTATGTCACCTTTTCCCTTGGCATCACAGTCCATAAATGTTCCATAGGCCTTGCAGCCCAACACAAGCATACGTGTGTTAGTTCATTAAGACTTTGTACTTTTGTCTCAAGAATGAGAACTCATGGTTCCCTGACGTGGGGGTAAAGGTGAGCTCAGCTGGAGACATGGTTGAATGGCCCAGTTCTCTCCGCCCCTCCATCTCTCCATCTTTCTCCATCCCTCCGGTGAAAACTGTTTCTTCTGTGGCCTAGGCAACAAGCATTTTCTATAGGAGCGTTGCTACGGTAACATGGAAGCAGAACAGGGCAGTGAGAAGGAGAGGAAGGAGAAAAAAAAGTGATAGACACAATGGAAGAACGGAAAAGAGAACACAGAGAGGGAGAGAAAGGAGTTTAATATGTGCTGTGTTCAATTAGCTTACAGTGCATGTGTATAGAATATTTTATATTATTTTATTATAATGAATATGATTTCCATTGGCCTTTAGATAACACAACTCATGCATGATAGATGATGAGAGTCAAACACATCACTGCTCTACATACGGTATCATGCCCCATATATGGAGATCTGAAGCATCACAGCTGGTATATTATTCTTTTACAAGTTACAAAATATAGTTGGCTATACAGATTTTGACCAATAATGTGAAAACGTAACTTAAAACGTAACTTAAATTAAGCTATTGTGTGCCATTATTCTGAAATCATTTTGCAATCAAATGGAGTGATGTCCTTGAGTACATGTTTAATTTTCAGAAATAATTTTTTGGCAACGGCTGCAAACTGAGCCAACAGCCTCAGTGTCAGTGCATGTTTTATGTGTTGTTTGGGTTACTTAGACGACTCTTGCCCTCTGCTGGCAAAAGGGGCGACACTGAAATGTCCACTTTAATCTCCCATGACTTTAAGCAACATGATGCACGGATAAATGAAACTTTCTGCTTTATAATAACAAATAATTCAAATATTCAAAAGTTCAGAAGAACCCAAAACATGCACAGTGTCCACCATGGATCCAGTGATGGGGGTTTGTACTGGACTGTGGATCCCAACTGCTTCTCCAGCACTGGATGAAAGATGGGTCAAAGTTCAATACAGGACAAATTTGGGGTCAAAGTCTGTGATAGTCTACAGGCATTGACATGGATTGAAAAGTTTACCATCAAAAGGTCAACATAAATGTATTTCTGGGACATGTCCCAGAACATTCTGGTGGTCACTATGTAAATAGTACATGCCAAGAGTCAAGGCACGTGGCCTGTGGAATAATTGTTTTCCTCGTGGCTCATGCTGTTGGTGTGGAGGACCTTGTCAAATCTCTACTCTTGCAATTGTAATTTGAATATCATTTAAATTGAAAACAAAGTAGATTTTTTAGATTATTAAACTTGCCTGTGGGATTCAGGAAACATTAGAAGTCCTTTGTTAATTTATTGATAGATTTATAGCAGTTGCGAGTAGTACTCAGTTACATTTACTTAAGTACATGTACTTGAGTAACATTTTGAAGTAATTGTACTTCTCAGAGTAGTTTTACCATATGGTACTTTTTTACTTCAACCTACTTCTAGTAATATTATTATGATGTATCTGTACTCTTACTTGAGTAAAAAAAAATAGTTACTTAGTTATTCCACTGTGGCAAAAGCTTTGTGTTGGCATAATAACAACAACAACAACAACAACAACAACAACAACAATAATAATAATAATAATAATAATAATAATAATAATAATAATACATTTTATTTTATTTAAAGTGGATTCCATAAAAATAATGGATATAGTTTGAGCTTCATGTGCTTTATTCTTTAGAATGTTTTTGTGTATATTTTTCAGGGCAATACCACAATTTTTATGTCATTTCATGTTTTGCTTCTCATGATTTATGTCACTACTGAATCACAAATCAGACTTTTACACTCAAACAGTTACTCAATACTGACAGTACTCTAAACTGTCTCCTTTCTAAACGAGCTGTTAGACAACTGCAATTTATCCAAAATGCTGCGGCTCGAGTCGTGACCAGAACCAGGAAATACGACCATATTAGTCCGGTGCTCCGGTCTCTGCACTGGCTTCCTGTCACTCATAGAATAGCCTTTAAAGCAGCTCTGCTTGTGTATAAGTCTCTTCATGGTCAGGCACCAGAGTAGACAGAGAGGCATGTTGCAGCTGTATGAACTACCTCGGACCCTGAGATCCTCAGGGAGGGGTCTCCTGGTGGTTCCCAGAGTCACCACCAAACATGGTGAGGCTGCATGGTGAGGCTGCATCTCAACGATTTCCCGGTGGGTGTGATTGACAGACGGCATCAACCAATCAGAGCAACACTGGATACGTCGCAGCAACGAGCGACAGGAAGCCTTTCCAAAAACGTCCTTATTTACGAGGATCGCTTCGAACGCTGTTTCTTGTTCCGGTTTTAGGGTTTCATTTTTTCCCCCGAATGATTTAAAACAGACAAAAGAAAACATTGTATCACTCGCCGTGCACGCCATCTTTATTGTTTTGGTAGAGTGTGGTGACGGCTTCCGCCACTTGGGGGAATGAAGTCCCGCCTCTCGGTGCGTGATTGGACTGATGTGGGTAAAATCGTGAAATGATAGGCTGCGAGGAGCTGTCCAGACGGTTCTTCTTTTGAACAGAAAGGAGGAGTGTCTGGGCAGGTCAGGCAAGTCTGGTGTTGCTGTGAGGCATCTTGAGTTGTACATGTACATGAAATGTGCCATGCAAATAAAGTTGCCTTGCCTTGCCTACTCAAGTAGCATTTTCCCCAGGTTTTACCTGAGTCATTATTTTAGCTACTCTACCCACCTCTGATTTTTCATTCACTCTGTGGATTGGCAAACTTAATTCTCGATCCTTCATTTGTTGTTTCATCAAACTATCCATCTGTGCGCCATTAGTCAGACCCTCTGAATAGAAATAAAGTGGCTCAGAGGGAAAGTAATGAGTAAAATAACATTCAGATCTGTTGTACATGGAAACAGTCCAGGTCGTTGCTAACAAGAAAAAAGCACCACATCCATGTCACATACAGTACTGTGTTAGTGTAAGACTTCCGATGTACAGCTCTGTCTTCATAGGTACTAGTGTTTTGTGAGATGTTTATTATTACTGCTGTTGTAAAATTGCTCTTAATGTTTTTGTATGCGTCCTAACAGGAAATTTGCTGGTGATCGCTTTCGTCAGTTACTTTGGTGCCAAACTCCATAGGCCAAAGATCATTGCGATGGGCTGTGTTCTCATGTCCATTGGCACCTTCATCATCGCGCTGCCTCACTTCATCATCGGCCGGTGAGTAAGACAAGCGACACTTTACTCTTTTCTGTACTGTTACACAAGTTGACAAGTTTTACAATGTACAGTATGCATGTTTACTCTAAATCTTAGACAAAAACTCTCCGTGAATGATGATCTGTATCGTACTTAGTTTACTCCATCCACATGTTTTCACTCGTGCAGTTATGAGTTTGAGACGTCAGTGCGGTGGCTGGGTAACTCCACTCGTAACCCTGCTCCGTGTGCGGTGGAATCCCTCGCAGGCGCTGCCCAGGATGCACAGGTTCCACATAAAGGTCCGTGCTACAGCCGTATGCTAGCTTTTGTTCATCATACTGTAAATAATGTGACTGGTGTCTGAAGGATTGCTGACTCTTGTGCATAGGCTGTGAAGGAGAGTCTAACCTTTCCATGTGGATCTATGTACTTCTGGGAAATGTACTTCGTGGAATTGGAGAGACTCCCATCCAGCCTCTGGGCATCTCATATATAGATGACTTTGCGACCGAAGAGAATGCTGCATTGTATGTCGGTAAGGTATTGTGTTTGAAATGGAACAAGGAACAAGATACTGCAACTCAAGTCTTTATACTGTTCATGCATTTGCTAAATTAAAATTCCAAATATATTATATAACTTACCGTGGCAATAGCAGTATGTTTACATAATGTAGCCTAATTTTGTCATATTGTGCTGAACATTTTATTTCAGCTTTAAATCATGTTTTTTTGTAACGCTTGTTCACTACCAGCTGATGCTTTGCGGTAGTGCTCCTTTTTAAGCAGGGCGCCTGCGGGGCATTAGAAAGCAAGTAATTAACTTTATTATGCCAAATGAAGGCCTAAAAGTCATTTTATTGGATTCAAAAAGCATTAAATTTGATTCAAACTGGCATTACATTTCTTTGAAAATATATTTTTTATATTTTATATATAAATATACTTTTTTTAATAAATACATTTGTCAAAAAGTCAAAAAAGATGGTCTGAAACTAATTCATCTGTAATTTGATTGAAACTTTACACTATCTTTTGGTCATTTCCAAGATGGTTTTGAATATCAAAATGTCTTCCTCCTTTTGTTCCTCTGTTTGAGTGAATGTTTACAACATAGTATTTAGGTATTAAAATGGCATTAAACAACAATAGATTTGAAAGGCTGCCACCTGTAGAAACCTTGTTTAACCTGTTACTTGCCGTTCCCTGATTAGCGGGCTTGGGTTCAGGATAGGATTAGGGTTACGAACGGCAAATGTGATGTAAGTTGTGTTTCACTCACACAGATCTTACACATAGTTTTAGAAATGAGAAGGTCTTGGCTTTCAAATGAGGTATCACACTGATATGTAGGCTGTAAACTCTCAAGTCAATACGCTTTGAGATTTGGATAACTCTAACCCTAAACCTAACCCTACCCCTAAGATGGCAGGTAACAGGTTAAAGCTCAGGCTGATCATTTGACTCATTTTAGGCACTCAATTCGCTTCCATTTCTTGCAAGTATTCATTGCTTTTAGCTTTAAACAATTTCCCTTTCCTTTTTACATTATTTATAACATGAGCATATAAATCCTATGATATAGCCTTAGCCGAGGGCTGTCCAAAGTGCGGCCCGGGGGCCAAATGCGGCCCTCAGACCAATTTTTGGTGGCCCTCTGCCTTCTTGCTGAATCGGGGAACATCATCAGAGATAGTCCTTTTTATTTGAAATGTAATAATTCTACACAATTCTAACCAAACAACAAACCTTTTACTGTGAGACAGAGCTGGCATGAAGGTTTTGAGCATAAATAAAGGTGTGGGGCGCAATTTAAACCTCTGCTAGTCAAAGGTTTTGCGGCACTAACCACCGATCTATGGCCCTTCACCCTGTGTACGCTTCAGTATGTGGCTCCCCATGACAAAAGTTTGGACACCCCTGCCTTAGCCCATATTAATGTATCATAGATATGAGGATCAGCACCTCCAAATCTGAGGCCATGGTTCTCCACCGGAAAAAGGTGGCTTCCCCTCTACAGGTCGGTGGGGAGTCCTTACCTCAAGTGGAGGAGTTCAAGTATCTCGGGATCTTGTTCACGAGTGAGGGACGGATGGAGCGTGAGATCGACAGACGGATCGGTGTGGCGTCAGCAGTGATGCGGTCGCTGTATCGGTCTGTCGTGGTGAAGAGGGAGCTGAGTCGGGAGGCAAAGCTCTCGATTTACCGATCGATCTACGTTCCCACCCTCACCTATGGTCATGAGATTTGGGTCATGACCGAAAGGACAAGATACAAGCGGCCGAAATGAGTTTCCTTCGCAGGGTGGCTGGGCGCACCCTCCGAGATCGGGTGAGGAGCTCAGTTACCCGGGAGGAGCTCGGAGTAGAGTCGCTGCTCCTTCACGTCGAAAGGAGCCAGCTGAGGTGGCTCGGGCATCTGTTCCGGATGCCTCCTGGTCGCCTCCCGCGGGAGGTGTTCCAGGCATGTCCTAGTGGGACAAGGCCTCGTGGAAGACCCAGGACACGGTGGTGGGACTATGTCTCCGAGCTGGCCTGGTGTCGCCTCGGGGTCCCCCCAGAACAGCTGGAGGAGGTGTGTGTGGATCGGGAAGTTTGGGCATCTCTGCTGAGACTGCTGCCCCCGCGACCCGGCCCTGGATAAAGCGGAAGAAAATGGATGGATGGATGGATGGATAGATATAGACCTTAATAGAAAAGACAAACCCCACAGTTGAGAATCTCTGCATTTGTTCTAACAGTTGTTTTTTCTATGGCAGGCTGTGTACATACCATTTCAGTGGTTGGTCCAGTCTTTGGCTACCTCTTAGGCTCACTATGTGCCAAGATCTATGTTGACATAGGATTCGTAAAAATGGGTGAGTGAGTCTTCTTTGTGTTATTCTGCATTTTAATCACAGACCTTTGGTCTAATGGTATTGAGAAAATGCTTCATACACTTTGGCCTTTCTGCTAATTGCCCACAGAGCAGCGTTTTAAGACTTTATGGATCACACAGTCAATTATCATATTTGGGATATCTTTAGCAGATGTTTTCCCTCTTCACAATGAGGGCTTAAAAGTCCTTAATGGACAACAAGCTCAGTCCAGAACTTCTAATACTCTAATACTGAAGCACTGAGGCCAATATACTACTTTTTATAGTCTATTCTAATCTTATTGTTTATATTTCTGCCCCTTAAGATTTTTGCTCCTACTCATTGTACATAAGATACCTCCTTTTCTACTATTTAACTGTTTGCACATTCCCGGTCTATTTTGTACACTCTGAGAGATCTTGAGAGCTGAATTTAACAAGTGAATTTCTTCAATCATAAAGGATTTTCTTATCTTATCTTATAATATCCAGTATGTTGTAAATGTATCATTTGGATACGTTAAAGGGACTAGATGCAAGTTGGTCATTTTTATACTCACTACTGCCACCTCAGGTCTTACGTGTAACTGCACGTTCTATATTAAGCTTAGAGCTTTAGAGGCAGTTGTAGAGGACAGGGCTGGGCTCATTCTACACATTAGGACATTGTTGGAATATGTAGGAGGAGGAAAATACTTAATTTTAACATTTTTAAACTCTGTATAATCCCTTTAACAAAAAGATCCTTAGATATTGATCATGTTCCATTGATGAAGGATTTATATGTATGAGTGGCACTTGTCTTGTGACAGAATAAGCATTGTAAATAATAGATACAAAAAAAGTTCAGGTCTGTTGTAAAACACAAGCCTTCCAAGCATTAGAAGTGACTCTAATATCCCATAAGAGTCAGTCACTTTACAGACAACATCAGGCTCTATTGCAATTCATTGAAGGGAAATGTTGCTTTTCTCATTTGTTCGTCTTATTCCACAGAGAGCATCACCATTACCCCTGCAGACGCCCGCTGGGTGGGGGCCTGGTGGCTTGGATACCTCATTGCAGGAGTGATCACGCTCCTATCTGCCTTTCCCTTCTGGTTTTTACCTCGCGCTCTGCCTGTGTCTGAGGGCCAGAGTCCGGAGAAGTGCCCACCGGAACAAACCAGCTTCATCAAGAACTCACCTCTTCTAAAACAAAAATATCAAGCCGACGAACACAGCAATTTTATAGAAATGGCCAAAGGTGAATTTTATCTTCAAAAAGATGGTTTTGATATCAAATCCAGTGGAATCCTAAAGCTAATTTTACAAACAAAATTAATTATCTATTCATGTATTTATTTTATTATTGGAGTGTGTTGCTAATGAACACACATGAAATGAAGATGATGAGTGTTTGAAGCTACTAATTTTTAATGTTCAATAATAATAACAGCATCACTTAGGTAATAACTTAAGAAATAATTACAGGTATCAACTACAGATACAAAGAGCACGACCCGAGTGCTGCTTTGTTGTGCCATGATTGTCATCTTAGTAGAGCAAGTGTAGGCAGAAAATGCTGTGGGTTATTTCCATTATGATTCAGAAGTGCAAACATTGTGTCAACAGCAGAATATGTAATGCCTCCAGCAACAGCGAAACAGCTCTGCACAAATGTCCAACTTATGTTTCCGCAGACTTCATTCCGACACTGCGCACGCTCCTGGGCCACCGCGTCTATCTCATCTACCTGTGCGTGACAATCATTCAGCTCAACTCCCTCATCGGCATGGTCACATACAAGCCCAAGTACATCGAGCAGCATTTCAGGCAATCCGCTTCGAAGGCCAATTTTCTAATGGGTATGAGATACTACGCACTGCATTGCACGATTTATTATTATTGTGTGTGAGTGTTTTGCTTGATGAACCTTTTTAGTTGCAGGTTCCTTTTGTCCTGAACATGTTGAACAAAAATCTGCAAACATTTACGTGAATATAGAAAGTAAAGTGACAGAGGTGAACTACTCTTAAGTCACATACTGTACTCACAGAATGGTCTTCGGAGCATAAGTAGCTCCCTGCCATTTTTCTTAGCCTGTATAAAATTAGCTCACAAGATAAAGGAAGTCACCAGACGGCTCACCTCTCCTAAGGCATGGCAGTAACTTTACCAGGAGTGGGTACATATCCAGCAGAATTTGAGATTTAAATAGGTTAGATCCTCATCTAGATCCATTATTTGATTACCCACAGCAGTAAAAGCATTTTATGTGTTGAGCTGGTCATTAGGAGCATGTGTTTACTGATTGCATCAGTATAGTCCAAAATGTTACACAGTGTCTTTTTAAGCGTAAATATCTTGCCCCATTGACAGATTTCCTGAAATTAGAGTCTTAAATCAAAAACAAAAGTGCTACTTTCACTGAAATGCTACTTTTTTCACAATGACTTTTTGCAGTGTGTTGAACTGGCACACATTGCCAGAAATGGTACTTTTTACACTGAAAATGTTCAATTCTGCACGATTATAGCCTCTAAAACAAACAAACAAAAAATCTGCATTAAACCTCTCTTAAATGCACCCAGTTGAATGTTTCACTGAACTGATCACCAGTTTGTGCCCTCAATGGTATATGAAATTCAATGTGTGGCCCTGAATGAAAAAGGTTTGGACACCCCTTTCCTAAATTATGTGTTAAATGTGACTTTGTGGCTGTTCGGCGTTCGCCCTACCTCTAAGGAGCAGATGGGAAGGCTAGTGGTGTTTTATGAATGTGTAAAATACGTTTCATCTCAAATGAAATCTGTAATGAAATTTGAAACATAAGATGAAAGTATCTGTATTCTCATAGCCTTATCAAGGGGGATGCTTGTGCTGACCAAACTGGATGCATATGAAAGGGAATGCAGTATTAGTGAGCTGCGCTAATAGCATGGGTTTAGATAAAAGAGCAAGCTCCACAGTGACGCCCGGTAAAAGCAAAGATCTATACTGCATGTCTTTATTGTTTTATTCTTATTGAAATAAAAGAAAAACATCAAACAAAAGTAGGGGTTATAATAACAATAATTAGATTTTTATTTTTCATGTGATAAAACATATATGATGACACAATGACCTAAATATATAATTGGAATACATTATTTAAAATCAATATAGGGAAGCAATATATATATATTTTTTACAGTATTCCAAACCATACAATATTTTCCATTTATAATCTCTTAGAATCATCCACACCTTTGTGTTTCAGGCGTGATCAATATCCCAGCCGTGGCTCTGGGCATGTTCTCGGGAGGTTTACTCATGAAGAGACTCAAGCTCAACCTCATGGGAGCGGCACGTTTCGCCTTTGGGACATCACTGATCGGCTACGTCTTGTCGCTCTTCTTCTTTGCCCTGAGCTGTGATAACGCAAACGTTGCCGGGGTGACAGTGCCGTACAGCAGGTGAGTCATCAACACAGCGCATGTTACAAGGACTGGCTGGATTGATGTTTCAAAGATTTAACTCAATACACCTAGAGATGGTTTAAGGATTTACAGTGAAAGAATTGTGTAGCTGTCGCTTTGACAACGTAATGAGTCATAATGAGTGTATGAGTAACATGGATACTGAGAGTGAAATGTAATGGATGGTGTCAGAAACATTACAAAAGTGTGTGTGTGTGTGGGGGGGGATTTATTATAATATTTCCGACATTCTGGTACATTTTAGATAAAAAAGATATTGTCAAAATATGTCATTAGTGCTTTTAGAAGACTTTTTTATGGGATTTCAATGAATTTTCTGGGGCCTTTTTCAGTGATTTGCCCACTTCATAGTTACAGCCCTGATAATAAGCATAATGATAATGTGAATCGTAGTGCATAGTGTCATACAAGTTGAGGGCAGCCAGTTATACTAATTTTGAGTAACTGTTTTCTGGTAAAATTACTCTTTCATTTGAGGGTATTTAGAATACAGTTGCTTTCCTAATATCAAAGAAATAGAAAGAAAAAGAAGGTCAAAACAGCCAGGGAAAGGTTTAGCTCTACATCATTCTGGGCTGTGGAGGCGTTTGTAAAGTGCTTTTTACATTCCTAATTAATGGCAAATAAGTTCATAACAGCTGGTGTAGCAAGTCTAGCTGCATGTTTTTAATCATACACCACTTTTATACATGATAATAAGGCAAATCAATGTGGAAGTATTCAGAATACAGTACTATGATTGGACAACGGAATACGTCACAAAATACACTTTAAGGCAAGTATTCAATATTTTGTAACTACATACAATTGCAAAGTATTCTCCTCAACACTGGTCACACATGTGCACGGGAGCCTGTCATGCTGGGGGGGTTGATGCCATTTTTGCATCATGATAAATTAATATGTGATGATGTTACATGGTTTCAGAGTGTTTTAGACCATATCACATCTAGCTTCCTGCTAACAGTTAAGCTCTTTTTAGTTTATTTTGGCTCTCGGGCTACAAAATAGATTCTCTGTGCTTATGCTCACAGGAACAAGGCGCTTTAACAGCACATGTGGTGTGATGCTACCTGGTGGGCTTCTGTTTGAAATGGCATTAAGAATAAGCACGTTACTGGGATGGCTATCATTCTACATTCAAGTTTAAAAACCTGTTTGAGAAATTGTTTCTGTTAGTATGTTACGCACATTACATGTAATTGATAGGTTGATACTGTTACTTAACCAGTTAACCCCCGCTCTAACTGAGCCCGTTTTCATATGCAATGCTGAGGTTTTGTGCAGCTGTACTGAATAGGGAGAATGTGGTCCTATAACATTATGTAGCTGTTCAGTCAGCACATGCAGGACCCCATTCTGTAACCCCCATATACTAAAAGATCAATTATAATAAATTGTTTTAATCTTTTCCTTGTGGTTTGATCATCAGTGTGGATGGCGCATCCTTTGATAAACACTCAGTCTTTGAGAGCTGTAACCAGGCCTGCTCGTGCTCCGAAAGTGAGTGGGACCCCGTTTGTGGAAACAACGGCATCACGTATATGTCTGCGTGCCTGGCGGGCTGCACCAGCTCCGCGGGCTCAGGGAAAAACACAGTGAGTTCACAAAAATGAAAATATAATGTGAACGTGGGCTGAAGAATGGTTGTCAATCTCTTCCCAAAGTACAGCCAGATGTAAACCAGGTCAAAACACGTTGAATTCAAAGCGAGTCAAGAGAAGGACAGACCCATTGGTGTTCATCGCTGCCCTGCAAGACAGAATCATGCTTGCAAACCTGTGTTGGGTATATTAGAACCTTTTCCCATCTGCAACATGACCATTTTATACATGCACAAAAATCTGATTAGACAGGTACTATATGGTGAGTGCAAGCTGAAAAATAGCATATGGGTATTTGTGGGCATGTTGCACCAAATATACCATTTGAAATTGCCTGTTTTACAGTTTTTAGGGACCCAAATCAGATATCTAAATGACTCTGCACGCGTTACTTATTTTGCACATGAGCAAACACTTGGTAAATGACCTTCTAAATGGTTACGTTTTTTATCACCGATTAAGAACCACTGCAGGAGACATTGTATTAATTAGTACATCCTGGTATGTCAAGGTCTAATTGTAGTATGCGTCGCTCATGGATAAACTTGTACCAGAGAGCAAGCGTGTGTCCTATTCTCATATCCATGCGTGCATGTCTCTTCAGGTCTTCTCTAACTGTAGCTGTGTTGGTGCGGCTGGTAACTTCACAGCCAGGGCCGGACAGTGCAACGACAAAGACGATTGCGACCGCATGTTCCCTTACTTCCTCGCACTGTCCGTCCTCACGTCCTTCATCATCTCCCTGGGAGGAACACCCGGATACATGCTGCTCATCAGGTTAGCCTTACACCAGTGTCAGAAATAAAAACAAAGAAAGATCGCTTTACAGGTTTTCAGGTGGCCATTAATAATTGGAAAATGATATCAGAAGATGTGAGCTATTTATTTGACCTAAAGTAGTTCCTGTAACTAAAATAAGACCTTAGCAAGAATCTAAAAGGGCATCTGGTGTAAGACGTTGCTCATTTTAAAAACTGCCTCAAAGTTTCAGTTTATTCAGTTTACTTTGCACATTTTCAAAGTATGAATGAATACATTTGCAAAATGTAATACAGGAATCAGCATTTCAGAACATGTATGTAGAGATCTACAGCACAATAATTTAAACACAAGGCCCTATAGACACTATGTACGTTGTTGATATTGTACTCTCTTTGTGATTTGCTTTTTGTAACTTTTTTAGCTTTTTGTATGATTTTTATCCAATTGAAATCACGCCTCAACAACATAAATATAATTGCACACTGGGAGGCAGCTATTTTGTGAGTCAAAAGGATTTTCTTTTTTTCAGAAAGTATGTTTCTAAGAATGAGGTTGAAGCAGTTAGTCACACACTCCTCACTGATTGCTGTTAACTACTCCCTGCATACATGTTTGTAACACATATGAACCGGATCTTTGTTGAACTTTATCTGAAAATGACTTGCTTGATGATCTGATGCCTGGAAATATAGAATCTCGTATGACATGCTAAATTGACCACTCACATCCTTGAGGCAAGTCTGTTTCTACTGTCAACAATTAAGGTCTATTACTGTACTTTCCCAAACACATTTGCATACACTCAAATCCAAGCCAAAACAATTTTGGAATTCATTAAAGTGAAGGAAATGTTGTGTTTTGGCCTTTGCAGATGCATTAAACCACAGCTTAAGGCTTTGGCTTTGGGTTTCCATGCTCTGGCAACACGCACACTTGGTGAGTGTAATACAGTCAGTTTAGTATAAGAATGGAACTGTGCATTGTGAACATAAAGACTGTGTTTGACTGTGCAGCAGGGATACCTGCGCCCATTTACTTTGGAGCCATCATTGATACAACCTGTCTAAAATGGGGCCAGAAAAGGTGTGGAGGAATCGGAGCATGTCGAATCTACAACACCACAGCTTACAGGTAGTTCATTACTCATTCATTACTCCATTAACCTGCCAAAAAAACCTACACTTAAGAGTTACAATCATTATAAGGATAACATATTGTTTTCTTCTACACTGTAATATTATTAAAATTCCATGTTAACTCAACTTTTAAGCTCAACTGTGCAGTACATTCCACTCTCTTCTACACTTTACCCTGCACTACTTATTGATTATTATTTTTCAATGTACGGAGATAATGAAGTACCTTGTTACTCCCTTTGTGAATCTGTACCACATCACTAATCGACAACAGCCCAGACCATCCATTAGTTTATTATGAATCACTGTCTTGTTATAACACCACTCCAGTTAAATGTCATATGTCCTCTATATTCCACTTGAAATACGAGACATGCAGTGTATACAGTGGTTTCTGAATGTACTGCTCAGAATGTACTCGTACCCTTCTTTTAATTCCTTTTGTTATGATGTAAAATGTTCTTGTAGTCTGAAAATATATAAAGGTTGTACTATCTGTTTCAAGGACATTGACTGGAATTCACCTCAGACATAAACTTTCAAAAATGTCCAAAAAAACCCACAGCTGATCAATTAATGTATTTTTTTTGTATTATTTCACAGCTAAAATTACATTAAATCATCTATAATAGTTAAATACTGATGATTTAAAGAGGTACATTTCAGCAAATAAATGTACATTTACATGTAAGGTATATTTTTGAACAAGTTTTGAGCACTTTTTAGAACAAAGATGTGTGGTACTAGTACAGGAACCCCTCTCCCCGGAGGCTTATATTCCGCCTGCTGCCAAAACTAAGATACAGTTAGTGCTGCTGACAAAGCTCCCTGGATGAGAGAAATATCCAACACTTAAACTACAGATGATTATTAGTATTAGAGCAGAATTGCTTTTAATCTGTAACACACTTTGTGATACAATTTTGATGAAAACACTCTATCAATAAAGTTTTCATTGATTGATGGCTTTTTACAATACATATATAGTACATTATTTATTTCTAAAAGAGATAATTAAGAACTGTGGTCTGTATCTGTATGTGTCTTACAGAATAGCCTACCTGGGCCTGACCCTGAGCCTGCGCACAGTCTCCTTCATTATCTGCATCCCAGGCTTCTTTCTGCTCGCCCAGCAGCTGAAACAAGAAGAGAGGAATGCCCTCCACAGCACATTGACCAACGGAGGAGCGGAGCTGGAAGCACTTCAGAAAGAGGAGTTTGTGATTTCCAATTCGGACCAAACACAGCGGATATGTGAAAACGGCACAGACAGAGAGACGCGTCTGTAACGGAAAGTGGACCTCCTTCAGACTTTATGAACAAAAGCACTATGTGCAACAATAACAAAAATGCACACCAACGAGTTGCAGGGAATTACATACAGCACTCTGATTGCCTAACTTAAAGGATAGTTTCTATATTTCTAACAAATACATGACAGTTTTATGAATTTATATCAGACATTTATGAAATATCTTCTGAATGTACATATGCTTTTACTACTTCAACACAATGTAAACAGTTATATTTTTAACAATGGATAATGGCACAAGTGTTTTCATGGATCATATGCAGTCGACAGCAAACCTTTCAATTCTCGGCACCAGCATCAACAGAACTGCCTCTTAATAATTTTTATTTATAAAGTTTTTCTTGCTGATGTATTTCTAAAACAACATAAAGTGACCTTATGAAGTGAAGATGTGCATACAGCAGGTGAATACAGCGGGTCAAATAAGTAAGAAATTGAATGTATAGCATCATTTATGGACATGTATGATATGATTTATTTGCATGCGTGGATTTTGTGGGTTGTTACAAATTTCTGCTGCAAGGGAATTTCTGGTGGGAAAAAAAACGAAATGCTGCGAATACTGTACTTATTTCACTCGCTGTATTGAAACACAATAACAGTAAAACATGGAAAAAGCATAAGCAAGGGCCGAAAGAGCAGAGGTGGTAGCAGGTGTATTTAGCTACATGACGTGACATATGTAAATGTCTGGTCTAACAATATCAACGCTTACCTCTACTTCATGTATATACTTTGTGTTGCCAATATAGTGGTGTGTACCTTTTGAGAATTATTTTTTAGTAAGTTTGTTAATGCGACAAACTGTGATGGCCTAGTTTTCGGTGTAGTCCTACGTTTGAGATCAAGTGTAATTTACCCCATTATCTGTAACTGTAGCCTGGGAAGTCCACACGATGGTGGTATTTGGCTTGTGTTCTGTAAACCAATGAGCACTTACTGGCCATATTCAAATGCCAATTCACTAAGACTGTTTTCCACAACATATGCAGAAACTGGATCAATTGTCCTTGTGTGCTGAGTTTTATGTGTTCTATGTGCTTGTCAACTATGAGAGACTATATGGAAGAATATGGCGCTAGGTAGATCAAGGTGCTTTAAAATGAGAGTAGCCTCTTTACAAAGGTTTAGGTTATAGTTCAATGGGTCAAAGCTTCTCTATGCCAGTCTACAGAATATAGACATTTTAGTCTATAGCCAACTCAGGTAGTTTCTCGAGGACAGGTTCAAAAATACACAATTTAATAGGCGAGAATCTGTGACTTTCTGTACATTTAAAAATGTATCATAAGGCACACCCATAAAGAATTTATTGATATGCCTGTTACCAAAATTTTGTGTTTGTAAAATTAAAGTTTTGTATGAGACATACTACAAAAGTTGTTTTTACATGGATTGGAATGTACACACTTATAATTTTTGTCAAATTTACAATACAGAATTAATGTCACATAATAAATATTTTAATAGCCAATACATTGTTCAAGTGTGTTTTTTCTTTGATATAAAGGAGACTCTTTTCAACTTTGGAAACTGTATTTAATTTTTTACAAAATGAGTGCAAACCACAAGGCACTATGTCACTTGTCATTAAAAAAGCAATTTAAGACTCATAAAATAAAATGCACTGCTGGAGGTCTAAAAAGATCATAAAACTTGATCTTTTTCTGAACATCAGATATCACTAAACGCAACATTTCAGTAAAGAGTGACTAAACAATGAACAAACTTGTGGAATCAACAGTATGTAAAATCTCGTAAACATTATGTCATTGGTGTAAAAACTTACTATTCAAGCAATAACCTTCCCAACAGTAGGGCTATGACAGAAGTGTACGATTGCTTAAAAGGCTGCACACAAAACCATACATGCCTTCTGCTCACACAAAGCTTAAACTTTTAACATTTATTTCCCCGGAAACAAAAAATAGTACCCCTCCCCAGCATTTTGGTGCCTACAAATACAGCATTTGATTATAATTATGTGAGTGAGACTGCACAAATAGACTCTCACAAACTACTCTTACAGTACGTGCGCCTGCAGTGACATTCTGGAATTGCTCTTCTCACGATTACTTGGTGAACAGGGAGTTCCTGTCGAGTTCACTGTGAACTAAAAAGCCCTAAACAAAATGAATATTATAGACAAGACATTTGTTTTATGCAAAATGGTTCAGATTTGTGACACCATTCTAAAATGTAATCTGCATCAAATTTCTATTAGCCATTATCTTCAAGACAAAGCCTCCACCAGTTAAGTACTCAGAAAACGATCATCTTCCAGGAATTTGCTGTCTACCATGTAATACTCAGAAAAAATATTTATTCAAACGGGTCTAAGCTAATCTCCACAGGAAATGAATGTGATGGGTGCGCAACTTTATCTTAGTGGAATACGTGCAACCACGTCGCACAACGAGCCATACAGTATATCGCCCACCTCTTATAACAATGACGCGTCTTATTCACAACTTTCTGACAGTCGCCATCTTGGGTTTGGGCTCAATTGCGCTTGCTAGTCAGACTTCTTGTCCCCGACATTTTCACGATTCTAAAAAAAAAAAAAAGACAAAAAAGAAAATGCACATACAGTATGATAAAAAACAGGAATGAATAAATGACAGAAGCTACATTCAGACTGCAGGTTTTAATGCTCATTTAGGATTTAGGGGAAAAATGTGTTTTTTTCCCCCAATAAAATCAAACTTGTATCTCATCTCCTGTCTGAACAAATCGGTTGTTTTTGCGTAGCCTTTACCTGGAGTTCCTGGTGTTCTTTCAGCAGTCGGTCGTACTCCCTGGCAAGACCATCCATTTGCTTCTTCATCACATCGGCCTCACTGTGGGACTTTGTCAAAGCTGAAGGCACAAAAATGATTGTTATCAACGCATTAACAACCCAACAAAGAAATTGTACAGCAATTGGAGCTGTACATACGTGCCGGAAATGTGCACTTGATAATCCATGTGAAAAATTGGGTATGATGAAAGATAGAAACTAAATATATCCAACTTTCTCAGCTGAAATATGGGTAATGCATTTAAAAAGGTAAATTTTGTCATTATCATTTAATCTTCTAATTTTAGTTTTTTACTTAGTCTTATAAGCAACACTTGCCATGATGTTGTGATACTCACTTTCCTCAGATGCCTTCAACTCTTCTTTCAGTTTCTTCATTTCCTCGCGTAACAACTCCATTCCTTCTGCTGTAGCCTGGTCCCCCTTTCCTTCCATTAGAGTCTAAGACACAAGTTTAAAAACAGTGCTACAACTCTATTCAAATTGATAGGTGCTTGTAGATGTGAGTATGGTCTGCCTTACCTGCTTTAGCCGCTCATTGTCCTGCATGTACTTCTTAGCAGCCTGGTTAGCTCCATCCGCTTGGGTCTGCAGAGCAGCTGTGGTGTCAGACACCGATGCCAGTTGGCTGATCAAGGTGATCACACGCTTCATTACACTAAAGAAATCACATGGTCAGATGGAGACCAGAAGCACAAGACATCTTCAAGACCAGTCACCTTGGTACAATCTGAGCTAGGGCAGTTCATTTGAGTAGCGTGAGTGCACCCTTGGTACGAATGTTCAGGAGATTGATGAATATGATGTCATGTCTCCCCTTTTTTTTCAAATCAATAAAGCAGAAAGAAAAATCCATATATTCAACCCCATTGTTTTTGTTATAAATTAGGCCCACAAACCTGCCATATGAACCTTCAACTAACAACAATCACTGGATAATGGATAACTTTAGCATATCATTGTGAAAAAAAAAAAAATCCGATCCAAGTTTGATTTTGCTGACAGAGAAGACATCCAACTTTATCCATGTTTTATTTTTAAGTGAATCACGGCAGGTTTTGTGATCTGAATCCAGTTCAAAACATCTGTATTTCGCCAGCTAATTCTGCAACAGAATTTGTGTGAATGTCCTCCATCCAAAATATTTACCCAAGTAAGAGTAGCATTACCATAGCAAGTGTAAAGAAGTAGTAATTCAAATGATTAATTGAGAAATGTTTGTTGAAAAAAGGGAATACACAATAAAAAAAAAATAGAAGTCAATCTTAGGGTATGATACATTTTCATGTCAAAATGACGTTTTCATCACTTGCAAATCCAAATATTTTGCTCAAGTAAGACTACTGTAACTTCAAAATAATTTCACTCAAGCAGACGCAATTAGGACTGTGATAAAACTCCTCCAGTGAGTACAGTTACTTAAAAAAATCCACTCTTGCACATGTACTTGAGTACCTGCTTCCGTCCTAATCTCAATATTACACTATAGGCCCTTTGGAATGTTACGTCACATGAATACAGCCTATTAACCAGTGAACAGGATTAACATTAAATACTCACAGCCACAGAAAAACAGCAAAGCCGGATATGTACAGGTTCCGCTGTGCTCTGAACAGCTTCATGTGGAGGTGGTCGTGCATGTTAGGTTGCAGCTTAGCATTTGCTCCGGCATCTTTGGATGAGTATTTCCTCACCTCACGCACCGCGTCTATTAGGAAAAGTGCATAATGTGTCAAACCAAATTGAGCCACCAAATCCATAAGCTACAAATGAGTGAAACCCACCTAGAAACAGAACAATGAGGATGATGATCATGGTGAGAAAAACCTTATTCCAAAATCTTGACACATAGCCCCATATTCTCATATGAAACACTGTCCTCCACCTGCAGAGACATGAGAATGTATTTATGCTTTAGTGATGCATTTAAAATAGGTGCTTTTTCCCTGCCTAGAGTTTGGGAAATTCCACAGTTACCATGGAGATCCACCATCTCTGCTAGCATACAATTCCATGGACTAACATTAGCTAAAAAAGTATAAAAAAGTGGACAAAAAAGCTGTGGAACAACTCCGCTAGCTGCTGAGTTACTGCTGGTAAATACATCTAACTCACTGTGGTGTCCAAGTGTTTTAATGTGAACAATAACTCCAGTATTTTAACTTTTAAAACCTCCATTAGTTTATAATTGTTGCTAATCCCATAATGCTTAAGGCTCATTCATACTTCACAAGATGCAAGAACTTCTTGTTCTTGCACCCTGAGCTGCAGAACAGACATTTTTGCCTTGTCATCATGGAACTAGTTACACTAGTTTCCAGGGCTACAAGGCAAAGATTACTTCATTTTGTTCTGCAGCTCAGGGTGCAAGAACAAGAAGTTCTTGCCTTGTGAAGTATGAATGAGCCTTTAGTGATATGACATCACATTCCCGAACTCTATTGAAATCAGGTTAGACATAAATTTAGCAAAATGTAGGTATATTTCAGACCCTGTTTCGTCCTGTTTCTGATCTTGATCTAGTCTGGCACTTGGAAGTTCAAGTATCTTATTATGGTACTTGGAGGGTTCAAAATGTGGTGCTTCGTGTGAAAAGTTCTAGAACCACCGAGTTAGATCATGTCCGTCAACAACTTTGACAGAACTGTGCTCATTGTACCTCCTCGGCGAAACGAAGGGGATACAGAGGATGAACAGGACACCCATCTCCGCATACAGGAAGAGCGCCACAGCTGTCCATTGCAGCGACATGTTTGTAGGAGATCTGTAACGAATATACACGATTCAGCTTAGAAACGTAGAGACTGGTCAGTGGGTGGAGCAGTGAGTGTACAGAAGTCACCCACACCTTGTGTAACCAGATTCTTAGCAGTAAACTACACCCTTAGCTATGTCTCGAAGTACCTGTTGTGACTTAAAAATACTAATAATCCAAAAACTTCGGGGAATAAAGCAGGAAGTGATTGTACAGTAAAAGCCAACAGTTTAGCAAATCATTCACTGCCTTTACAAGCTGAAGAGCTAATGTGCCGCTCCTTATACATGATATTAGAAGCATTTCTACTACTACTACTACTACTACATAACATAACATAACATAAAGAGTACACTCCATCCTTAAAACTTACCAAATACTTCCAATGCAACCCAACCACTGTGCACGCAACATCGCCAGGCAAACTTCCGCAACCGACTGACTCTTGGTCCAGTTGGCTGCGTTAAGGGCTACATCCTTTTCATCCTTCAAAATAAGACTTGTCTTCAAATCATTAACTTGTATCAAAATAAAATGTAAATAATGAATAAAGTATTTCTGTCTGATTCATGTCTAATTTTTAGCACTGTAATGATAAGAATAGAATCAGAGAATAGAATAGAACAGAACAGAACAGAACAGAATAGAATAGAATAGAATAGAATAGAATAGAATAAAAACAGCTCTGCTTGTGTACAAGTCTTTTCATGGTTTAGCGCCGAAGTAGCCTACATCTTTGACATGTTACAGCCGTATGAACCATCACGGGCTTCTCGATCTGAAAGTCTTCACGAGGATGTGAAACAGGCCTCAACTCTGACAATGTTCAAATCAAGGCTGAAAACAGTTCTTTTTGCCCATGCATATGAGTTAGACTAGAGTATTTTATCTGCACTCTTGCCTTTTACTGTAATTGATTAATTTTATGTTGTTTTTATTGATTTGATCAGTTTTCTTGTAATTTTATGCACCTGTGAAGCACTTTGAATTGCCTTGTGTATGAATTGTGCTCTACAAATAAACTTGCCTTGCCTTGATAATGAAACAAGTTTGTATATGTAAAATGTTTTTTTTATTATTATTACACAAACAAATTACATTAAAAAGAGAATAAAACATAATTCATGTCATGTTGTATAATCCTGTTCAGTTCCATATGTTTTTTGCAGGTAGTCTACGACAGCGGAGGTGCTGTACAGAGAATTGAAGACTTTTCTTTCTGGCTGAGAGGTCACTCTCTCCAGCATGTAGATCAGATGGTGGTGGAAGCAGGTGAATGGAGTTCCATGTTCAATAGAGAGATCCACCCAGTCCCATATGCACTGCAAAGGAGTGTCCTCATAACCAGCAAACATGGCAGGATTTGCAAGCAACCCACGTGCAGACATTACTCCTATGTTTTGCAAGAACAAAGCAATATGAATTAGACTTAATTATCTTGTATCATTAATATTTTATAATATTTTATTTTAAACTTGAATTTCTATTGTTACGTGCGTACCATCAACGCCAGTGAGCTGATGTGTAGCCTCCACATCCCGAAGGTACTTTATGTCCCCATTAGCAATTACAGGGACATTGACGCTGTCTTTGATTATCTTTATGGCATCGTAGTGAACAGGCTGGTGTCGTTCTTGGGCTGTACGTCCATGCACGGTTATCCAGGACACCCCAGCGGATTCTGCTTTCTGGCAGAGATCCACAGTTTTTCTGATATCGCTGTGAATTCTGCAAACAGAAAATTATACAAAATAATAAAATTTTGAAATTACACACCATGTTGTAGTACTACAAGACCAGGGCTGCTCATGAAGGAGCATGAGGAGCTGCCCTGGTTTAAAGGATGCAAGGTTTTTTATAGTAATGTTCCAATCTCACCTAATTTTAATGGATACAGTGTAGTTTGGATTGTCCACTTGATTTCTGACTTTTAAAACCATTTCCTTCACCAACTCAGGTTTGTTGATAAGACATGCACCATAACCTGAGGACATGGCCCACCTATGCCAGAGAATTCACAATTTAAACATTGTAGACACAGAATGTTACAGTGTTGTAAGGAGGTTTGTAGGGCTGCACAATATGTAGCAAAATTATTGTTGTCACAACATTAGGTGATGCAATAACCAAATACAGTCTACCAAAATTCCCAGATGACTTAGTCTGAACACTTTTGCTTTTACTAACACAGTCAAAAACAATATGCATGGCAACTTAAACTAACAAATGCTCAGAAATTCATTTGTAATCAAGATTTTGTTGTCAGTTCCAGTTTAGTCTTGGACTTTGGCTCTGATTGAAAACACATTGCTTATAGTTTTTGTTTAACTTGAATGCAATGTACTGTTGCATTAAGGATGACAGCTACTGTTGCATTAAGGTTACATAGCAAACATCTAATGTATCTCATATTGTGCAGTCATACTGATTTGCCATATTTAGACCTTTGGGGACAGCCACAGTTGAGATCAACTCCATCTGAAAATGGGGCGACAACAGAAGCAGCATCCCCAAGAGTCTGTGCATCATGTGCAGCAAATTGGACAATCAGTGGTCTGTCATCTGAACACAAAGTGGAAAGAAAAGCGCAATTGTTCACAAAATATGCATTAAAAACAAACTCCAGTAGAGATTTATGTCTATGCAATTATGAATGCTGATGATTACTCACCTTTGCTGGTCGTAAATTCACTGTCTCTAGCTTTGTCTGACCTCATAAAATCAGCAGCAACAATCATTGGAGTGAAACAAATATCACAGCCATACTTTCTAACCAACGATCTGAATGCTAACCTGGAGACACACAAGACATCATAGAAACATGTAAACGACATTAACAAGCAGCGTGGGATAAGAGACAGAGGGAAAGCGAAGTACTCACTTAGAATATCGAACCATAGGAGCGCATATTTTCAGGACGTTTCCCGTTTCGAACATTTCCATTACATTTTTATTAGTGCTGTAAGTTTTCATGTTTTACAGCAGCTAGATTGTTAGCCGCATAAGCTAGCGTGAACAGACCCAAATCAGTTGGACTCCGAGCGACAAATATCCAGCGGATTTTCTACGTTTTTGATTTGAAATAGTTGGAAGTGATTGAATACACTCCAGGCAGAAAAACAGATCCGAGGCGAGACTAAAACGCACACATGCTGCCATGCTACTCTCGCCAACAAGATAGGTGGGCGTGGCCTTGGGACGTTTGGACTTTACGTCATAATTATTATAGCTCAAGTTTACCTTTTTTTAAATATATATATCGTTCACTTAAAATGATACAACACAAAAACCAATAACACACTTAAAGTAAAAAAAAACTTTAAAAAAAACAAAAAAAAACACATGAATTTTCGTGGTACATTCACGTGCTCTCGGAAATCCTCGGGGATGTCGCAAACCAACATCTGATGTTAGGGTGCATAGAGTTGCTAAAACATATTGACTCAAAAACTGACAGATGATGCATGACTGAACCTTCTGTTTGAGCATAAATATGATCAGCCAATGTTTCAGTAGTGACAAAAAAAGAAGCAAACAAAAAAACTATGTAAGAGTAAATATAACTGAGTACATACAAACCATCTCTGGTAAACACCTTATACCCTAGTTAGTAGAATTAAATGTATTTGTCATTCCATATTGTCAAAGCAGACGTTTGTGAAATGCATACTTATGTAGCCTATCTAAGTCGGCTATTTCTCAAGTTGGGAAATGTGCTTATAAAGTTATCAATGTGAAGATGTTACAAATAGGGAATGTGTTTGGACCATAGCAGTTGATTATGTGCTTAGTGTCTTTAAAATGAAAACACCAAGATTTTTATTTTAACCTCTAGTGGGCGCCATAAGACCAACCTATGGACACACACCTAAACTCTGACACCATCTTGCAAATATAATGTGTAGCTGTCGCAGAACAAATGTATTTATTTTTGTTTTGTATTGTGGTTTGAGTTGTTCTGTCATGCCTGTGCTGCGTTGATGACCCCTTGTGGTCGATTGGGAAAATTGCGGAGCGCGGGTCACGTGTTTTGATTGGAAGGCGCGAATGGCTTCCGGTGGCTGCAAAGCAAGGACGCAGAAAGTAGCTACGGAAATATTGGAAGCATAAGGGACTGAAAATGGACTTTGACCACTCCTAGATGTTGGTGCAGAAGGCGCACACGGTGTGTATTGGTTTGTGATGTGTGTGTATGTTTTGTTTTGTTTTATTTTATTGACAAATATTTTGTTTTTGTTCATATAGTTTTTCACGGTGGTTGGTCGAAGGTCCAGCAAAAAGAAAAGGCTGTGACAAAATAAACAACGACTAAAAACATCAGTTGGAGCGTGGCTTATTCTGTACGAACAAGAAACTTTGGGAGCAGTTATATAATGTAAAAACAAAAAAAACAAAAACAAGATTTTTGTCATTATTAGTTTATTTGAAAAATTAAAATTCTGGAACATTTATAAAATATATTCATTAATACTGAAAAACAAAACTGGATAAAAACCTGATGAGAATAAATACTGGCCCTAAGTTGCATTCCATTCACACATAATGTTGCCATTATTTGACGGTGATTATCCTACATTAAGCTTACTTCACTTAAGGTGTTGACTTGGCAAACCCATAACGCTGAAAGAAAGTCAAGCATTAAACAAACAAGCCCGTGTACACACGTAAAAGTGCAGAACAGACATCACCCAGTGAATTAACACATCACCACATGCTTTTGTGTGCTTACAAATTATGTGAACTATAACCTTTAAAAAAACAAAACACCAAAGTAAAGACAATGCAATACCTCTGTCTGGATAAGTTGATTCAAATTCATCACAAAATATTAGAACCGGACCCAATTTTGCAATTACAAATGATCAGCCTCCAAGAATAACAGCTTGAATCATATGTTAAGGATTTAAGGAAAATGAAACACTTTGGAATTTCTTACACAGATTACTTAGAATATTGTTTGGGGGTGTTTAATTGGTTGGGGACAGCGCAAGGGGCACCTAAAGAAAACAAAACAAAACTTAAGCAACTATGCGAGGAGGCTGCCTAAATATAAACCAAGTACAATATGAACAGTTTCACATCGGAGTCCAATTAGGTTCATTAGGTCCAGTATCACCTCTGGGTTTACAAGGATCTGCATTAAAACAATTGAAGTGTTAAAACACAGCAGGTCAAAGGCAGTGGTCTCAGAAGACCTTGTTCTCAACCCACTTCACTGTAGGAGCTTCCTTTGGCCAGAAGCCTCAAGCTCCACACTGGAAATGAAAAGCTTGGCCAGACGGTGGCGGTCGTAGTTGAGCTCCGTGGTGTACCGCACACTGGTTTTCTTTGGGTAAATGATGGCTGTGCTCCTGAATTGGTGAGGCCGGTAGCGTGGCTCAAAGTCCAGCTGTGTCTTGTAACGTCGCCAGGTACTGTGAGGCAGAGCCATGATGGTCTGTCTGCAGTGGTCCAACTCCTGGCCCCAGGGCAGCAGATCCACCTTCTGAATGAAGTGACGGTCCGAGTCGAAACATACATGAGAGGTGTATCTGAGGACACAAGGTTAGAAGATTTGCAAACGTGGAATGTAAATTGTCTCAAAATATAGCAATATATGAACTTACCTCATCTCCTTATCAGGTAATGGACTGAGCGATATGCCTTCTCCATATGACAAGGGTTGAAGTGGTGATACTGGGTGCGCAGGTGCAGACAAGGATGGAGCCTAAAAGACAGTCACAAGTTTACTTTGCAAGTGAGGAAACACAGCTGTCAGGCACCGGTACTTTACAGCCTATTAGTTTCAATAGACCAATACAATATATTCACATATTAGGCAACAACACAACCCAGCAGTATGGGTGAGTCAGTTGTCTCTAAGCTAGAAGACTAGAATATGGGTTGCACATATTGACAAGCAGCAGTAGTAGTTTGGCACTATAGCGCATACCAGTGAGACTTTGCCCGCGTCAGTGTCAGCAGGTCCAGGCAGCAGCCAGGTGCTGGGACTGGGGCTGGGCGGTAAACCCGAGTCTGGACTGTCGAGTCCTCTGTCGGATTTGCAATTCATGTCCAGCGGTTCTTCACCTTCACAAACATTTGGCAAGTTCAACCTGCCGACCATCTCCAGAGCGACGTTGCTTAATGCCAGCGTGCAACACCCGGTTTCAAAACAGGCACTTCCCAGTTTGCCTTATTTGAGCGTCTCTAAAAAGATCTGGGGTCCATGCAAATACTCCTGCACGCTCAAATATAGTCCAGATTGATCACGAAACCCACACACTACTGCACCGACCGACGGAGAGTCAAACAAAGATCAGTGTCGCTCAGTGATACGTGGGAATGCAACTACCCGCGGCCGCTCTTCAAACTCTTTTTCCCTTCAAAGGGGCCCTCGGAACCGCAAACATGGAGAAGGACCGCCCTTAAATCAGACCCTCAATCCTGATTGGAGGGACTATGGAGTAGCAAGAGGCTGCAGAAACCACATGGGCTCCCACACTTTTAACATGCGGGCTGCTACAATATAGCCAGTAAAGCCTACCGCTGAGTTAAATGTCCTTATGATTTTCAAATCAGTTAAATGGTTCATTACATTATAAATCGATAAAAACGAGTCCTCCAAACCTAGATTTGATTATAAAACACATTTATTATTGGTGATTTTTAAAACAAGCAGAAGCAGCAAAAGCATTACCATTCAATAATTTAATACATATTAAATAGGGTGTTGCTAGATTTCCTTCACTGATGTAGCAGAGTCACTATGTATCTTTTTTGTTGTTGTAGCCTATAGACAAGAATCAAATCAATAAAAAAACAAACAAACAAAGCAACATCCCACAAGACATTAATTTGATTTCCCACAACTTCAAATACAATACAGTATTCAGTTTAATTTGATTACAGTGATTATCTTAAAAAAAACATGACAGACTTTCTCAAATGTGTTCCGGTATAAGAGCAGGCTCACTGTGTAGCAACTGTGTCGCAAAGACTGTGTTGGGATGCGATATACAGTATGTACCAACAACAGTAACCGTAAATAGGGAGTTTTTTCTCGCCAAACCTCCTTATATTAAATTAGCTATCAAACATTTCTCTTTTATATTTTACAGGGCATGAAAAGCATGGGAAATAATTGTCTCCGTGATGAAAACTTCATTCCGAGCTGCAGAGTGTGTAATGTTCACAGTCTTTTCTTGATGAGTTTCTCCAATCTGCGGATACGAGAGGACTCCTGCTCTGGGGTGGGTGCGCTGAAGGACAGTGAGGGCCCTCCGTCAGCCCCTGAAGGAGGAGTGGGGAGTCGCTGTCTAAACAGCTCCAGCATACTGCTCTGTTCACTGCGTTTCAAACCCTGCAAGTAAACAGGAAACACAGACACAAGAGCAATGAAAGACAAACCTATTGTGATGTTGTAATGGCCCCTGAGGAACAAAGTCTCTCAGGGCAAATGGACAAAACAGACCTTCATGTCCAGGATCTTCTGGAATGTTTCGGGGTTCCCATCAGCCAGGAGTTTGATGTAGTTATCCACAAACACCACAGGGGGTTCATGTGGTGCCATCACCACCTGGGAAACAGAATATAGACTTATAGCGCCCATAGGGAAATTTGACACCTTCAACCAGTGCCTCTGGACAACCTTTCAGAAAACCAATTCCAGATCTTGAACTGGATCTAGCTGGACGTTTTAGCCTGTTGCGAATGTGTTGGGTTTGACAGACATTGGAAAGCCCTCACCTCAAGTAATGTACCTGAGACCTTCTTGTTGTGATGCAACTAGCCACCTTCTTGTGTTTAGAGTTCATATCAATATGTATTACAAACTAAGGAGCACATCATCAACTACTTTTTTGATTACTGCATTGTTAATTCTGTGTTCATTTACCATCTTCAATAGCTCAAGGGGGCTTCGTGGTGGTAAAATATTTCCACAAAATTCTACTTTACAGATAAAAGCCTATGTTACTTCCTCCTGTTGCGTTTTCCACACCAATTATTCTTTGCATGAGTGGGCAAAATTATCGTAATCCTATAAGCACGGCGTGATGTGTCTGGACAAAGTGGTAAATAGTAAACTTTGTGTGAATGCTTTGAGTTTTTCCAACGGTAGACACTTGCATGGAAAACGTGGAAGAGGTGACCTCTACAAACACATGGCTGACAGACCTCCACCGCCCATTTTGTAGAGCAAGGGACCATCTCTTTAAAATGTTTTACCTCTGTTTCCATTTCAAAATCATAAGCAAACGGTTTGATCATGATGGAATATTGCCTTTACACTCCTGGCTACCGGTAGAAGTGAACAATGTTTGTTGAGAAATGTGCAGCGTAGGAAGCAGGCACGGGAGCAGTGGATTGAGTGGAATTCTTTGCTTTCTTACAGGCCTGCTGACAGAGTGATTTTCTTTGCAACTGTCCTGGACCAGAGCCAAGGAACGGCTGGTGAGGACCTTGTAAAGCGGCAAAGGGGAGAGGGATTTTGAATTAATAAAATGAGAAAGGTAAAGAGAAAGTGGCAGAGTAAGAGGGGTAGCTCAATTAAGCTGAACAGGGGTAGTTAAAAGGGTTTCCAAACTAAATAAACTACTCTGGGCCAGTAAAGCAAACTTATGAACTTATTTGTATCCATCCTGCTGTCTGTGCATCAGTTTGTAATTTAATTTTTTTATCAATGACAAAGACGTCCACTCTCCGTTAAGTCCTTTTCTAGTACACCACCTTTCTATTTGTGAGGTTGGTCAATGGTCACGCGCCAATGTTTTAGACTGTATATAGGCATGATACATTTCTTGAATGAAAGATAGTAGATGAACACTGCGTAGTCCATGAGTCTAGTCATCTGAGAAATGGGACATATTTGGTTTACAAGATTTTGTAAAACCAGCACTGTTTTATTTGGGGTGATTTTTTATTCTCTAATTTGCCATATTAACAACCATGATATCAATCCATTGATGGTTGAGAAAAATAAATATACTGCAATCATTTTGACATTGTGGGACAAGGCCTCGTGGAAGACCCAGGACACGGTGGTGGGACTATGTCTCCGAGCTGGCCTGGTGTCGCCTCGGGGTCCCCCCAGAAAAGCTGGAGGAAGTGTGTGTGGATCGGGAAGTTTGGGCATCTCTGCTGAGACTGCTGCCCCCGCGACCTGGCCCCGGATAAAGCGGAAGAAAATGGATGGATGGATGGATGGATTTTGACTTTGTCTGATTTGTAGTGACTGCAATCTTTCTTGTAACAAAAATCTCTCACAAATAGTGCCAGTCTTTGTCTTGAAGAAGTAGAAAAAAATGCTATATTTTTCCTCAAGGGATCCCCTAGAAACCCAACTTTAAACCAATCTACTGTATATCTGTATAATATGCACCCTTCTATAATGAAGCTCTGGTCCCACTCACTGTTAACAAGCTCAAGAGGAAACATTCAGGAAAGAATGAAGCACTCTGGGAAATTAAGGGACAGACAAATATGCACTGTGTCTGTTTACACATTTCTGTACTCCCAAGCGACGGTGGATTTGATTGAGATAGGCAGCTGCCACATACCACTCTTCTCTTGGGACAAAAGGTAATTCTTGACGCTTGATAATAGTTTACATAATTTACTCATGGAGACATAATGAACATCTATGCATTTTTAGGTAGAGAGGGCAGCATGAATTTGGTTTAACACCTTCACCCTCAGCTTGGCTCAGGGTCGACCCCATACTGTGTAACTAAATGCCTGTGTGTGACACATTAACTGCTGCACTAATTAAACCAGTAAAGCTGGCTCATTTGCTCCATTCACTGCCTATCTCAGGCAAGGGTTGTTTATGGAAACATCGCCATGAAGTGCAATTGTCAGAACGGCTAAAGAGACAATTAAAGAGTTATTCAGACTGAAATTATACATGAGATGATGATCTGCTTGACTGAGTCAAGACAAATATTTTAACTCTAGCTTGCTAGTCCGGCCACAAACACGATATACAGGAGTAGAGGACTCGTTCTTCTCGTTTCAGAACAGACATGAACTTCAGTGATTGGAAAAAGCAGTTAGTGCTTGTTGTACATTGGTCATGCATTAGCAAGGCAACCAAAGTGATTGTTTAAATGTCTTTGACAGAGTTTTAACATCATCTCTGTTAAGAGGCTAAGAACACACCTATTGTATCTGGGTTTCCGAGCCTTAAAAGGCACCTTAAAAGACTGTAGTAATAAAAAGCAGCAAAGGACACGATACACACAAGTTAAATGTCATCATAAAAAACCTCAAGTATTCCATAAAATTAGAGTGACCATGATGATAAATCCAGGATGAAGTAAATCTACCTTCCACTAAAAATACTTGACTTCAAGAACCAAGTTTATGTTTGAAAAGAAGCGCTTGTGCTGAAGTGCACGTTGTATTAACAGACCCACAACTGGCTCACCTTAAGGATCATCTCTGCTCGTGTCATTCCTTTCACTACTATTTTGGTGTAACTGGCTGGGGCTTTACGGAGCACCTGTGAACCAATTGAAGGCAGGTCTAGCAGCACCGTCTTCAAAGAGTGAGTGTCCAGAAGGAGCTTAAAAGCATAAAACAAAACTCTGTTAGTTAATATTTAACACCAATGCTTTTCAGATGTAAATTTAGAAGTTAATTGGGAAAGTGCTTACCTGCTCAGCCCCTACCATGCTGATAGGCTTACATCTGAAGAGGTGGTTGATGAATTTAGGAATAAAAGAGCTGATGATGAGACAGGCAAATGTATTAATAATTGTCACAAAAACACTCTAATAACAGGTTCTTTGTGTGAGACCTTACTTTGTAAATTTGATGCAGAATTGAGTGAAATATTTACGAGTTGATGCCAGGTTGTCTCTAATAATGGGCACATTTTGTTTAATGTGCATAATGATGGATGTGACGTAAGGACTTTGATCACCTACATGCTCTACGCTCTGCCATGGCATCTAGAGAAAAAGAAATTGTATTCTTAAAGTCGTAAACCTGTATTTGGATCTAGATCCAGATGACTGTTTAGTTTCCAGAAGAGCCCTTGATTCAGTAGCATTTACAGAGGGACAAAACTTCATAGTATTAGAAGGCTCAGATAGTAAGGGTTTTTGACACAGACGCAATTTTTTACTTTTCAACATGAACTTACTTTGCTCATGGCAGTGAGTGCAGGGTCACAGGCAGCATCGAGATCTTGGACCAATAATTGAATACTGTTGGAGATTACACTGAAAAAAACAAAACAATTGCGTTAAACTGTGAAATTCTGAGTAGAAGGTCACAGGCAACTTACGTGCTGAAAGTGTCCATTTCCCCAGTCAAATTAATCCTCTCAACAAGAGGCTTGTCTACCTTCTCCTTCAGTTTCTCTTCCAGCTAAAACATGTTAAACATTGTAGTTTCAGAAGGTGAATAGATTATAATTACAAGTATAGTCAAATAATATAAAACTGTTAGCATAACAATATGCTATCAATCAAAAATCTGGTATTTGCAGTAGATGCTTGACACTTACCTGTTGTGTTGTGGCCAAGCAGTACTCAGAAGTACTAAGGATGCTACAAATCAGACAAAGCTCGTCTACAGTGAATTTTGCAGTTTCTGATCCTTCCTTCTCTTTCAGCAGGCTGGTGATGGTCAGCCCTACGCTGTTGCTATTGGACCTGTTGACAATAGAAGATATTACCCGACACACTAAACAACCATATCTGTATTAAATATACAGTTAGTGTACAGTCATGTTCATTGACAGCAGGAATAACCAAAAAAACAGAACTAAAGGATACAGTGCCTTCAGCCAACCTAATAATAATGAACATACGCCAATTCAGAGACATAGCAGAATTGCTTTTCCAGGGTCTCAACGCTCTCAACACTCAAGTGCATGAGGCTTCGATTATGGCATATATACACTATTTCTCTGCAACAGCCAATGTGCAATTATGATGAAGGGCCAAACACAACAATGTGTTGATACAAGTATGTTCTGGTGCCTTATTAGGCGTTGCCACAAAATAACCTAAGCCAGCCATACAATTGACCGAGTATATAACCCAGACACACAGCATACCACACGATTCATCTAAAGATGACAGATAATAAGTAACATCTACTATTATATAAAGTACACTTATAGGCTCGGCAGTTTTAGGTTTATAGGACTATGGGAATGCTACTATCAGAAATGTTATTTTTATTCTAAAATACTGTTTATGATATATAGTTTAAAGAGTAGTGTTTCCAGAAGTACATTTTATATTGAGTTTCAATACTTACTTAGGCAAGTTGCCTGACAAAATTTTCCAAGCATATTCTCGTAGATATTTTTGAAATATAGTCGTTAAGGCAATCATTGGCTCCCCGGTGCTGAGCTGCGAGCACTGCACCATGCACTTCTTGTAATAGACAAATAGGTCAGCGCAGCTTGGCAGCACCGCTCCACCTTCCTCTGTGCCCGCTTTGGGTGGGCCCTGTGCTCGGAAGTCAGCGACAAAACGGTCAATAAGTTCACCAAGATTCCTGTGTGAACACAGACAGTTTTAGACACAAGTTACAAAGAAACATAAAAAAAATAGGATGCCAAATGGAAAAATAAGTAATATAAGTAATAAGTAATATATCAATACTAATACAACAGGAGGTGGATTCAAAGTGCTGCCGTATGTGAGGCCTAATTCTAATAAAGCTGAAACAAACAGGCCCCTGTTCTCATTGTTATGTCCCACTGAGCACGGGCTTCTGGTCTTTGGACTCAGCGCTGGTTTTCTTTGGGCAGTCAAACAATAAGAGAAGTCTTGAGGACTTGCTTGATGCAGACAAGAGGAATGGGAGCTAAGGTAAAATAAGTCAGATCAAGAGAGATCATTGAAGAAAGATCAATAGAGATGCAAAAAAAAAAATCAAAATGGAAGACCCGCATTAAAATTAAAATAGAAAGGAATCATCCAGGGAGACTTTTACATGTCACATGACTTCTGTTTTTTGGTCTATGATAGTTTCTTACTTGTCTTGAGACTCTATGTAGACATATAGGTGAGGCTCAAAGCACTTGGACACTATGCCATGAAAAGGGTTGTCTGGTGCTTTAGGTTTCTTGGGCTGGAAGTTCAATAAGATACATTGCTTTAGCACAATCAAATATTTTCAAAACAATAACGTGAAAAGGATTGTTGCTTACCTTACTAGAAAGATCATCATCCTTCTCCCCGCCTAAATCCTCACCTGACTCATCTTCAAGGAAAGGATTTGTGGGCTCGAGAGGACTTTCTGCTCTCTTCTGCTGTAAAAGATCATTCAATAAATGCTTTTAAGATGTGCAAATAGTGACTGAGATCTATTGAAACCTTTTAACAAAAGTAAACGCAGTGAGGTTGGCCTTTAGCAACCAAACAAAGCTAAATGTACTGCTTTCATGTTTCTTACCCCTGGTGTATCAGTCAGAGTGCATCCAGTGAAGCGTTTAGCCAGCAGACCCTCAAAGTTTGTGGTTCTCTGAATGGCAAAAAGCAGCAGTTTCACCTCAATCTCTTTTGCTCGTGTTCTCATAACTTTTGCCAGCTCCACTCTAGAAAAAGAAAAGAAATACTTTTTGTAATGTCTTCAAAGTCAAATTATTTTAAAATATCTTGATAGTGCAGTTTACCTTGTGATATGGCAGAATTCTACCGCGATACGTTCAGTCATGCACCACTCTTCAGGAAACATACGACCATACTTCTCTTCGTAGTCTACCAGTTGCCGCTTAATCCAAGCATAACGCCGATCAATCTTGTCAAGCCAGGCAACCTGTGCAACAGTTGGCATGGGATTTCATGTGCTCATTCAAAACAATTCCCTCAAGACACACTTTCACTTCAAGGTACAATGTAATGAAAGAATAGAATCTGTGACAAGTGTGACTTACATCTTGGTTTTCTTGAAAAAGGACCAAGTATTCAGATAGGTGCTGTCTGATGAACTTTTTGATGATTTCCTGTTTGATGCGTGGGTCCAAAACATTAGCCACAAGACAAGCATCTCGAAGAACATTACTGGGTCCCCCTGTTCTCTGTTGGGTTGTAGGATTACAAGAAAAAAGCATTAAGTAAACGTGTATTAAGTGCATGATTTGGTAAAGTTTGGCGAAATGAAACACAGCCAGGTCGCCATCACCTTGGAGCCTTGTGCAGGGAAGGCTTCTTCAAAATCTGCCAGTATCTGAGTACCCAGCTCACTTTGTGCAGCTTTTACTCTGGAAAAAGTAGAGCGTTTTCAGAAATCTTATACACATGTATGTTTCATGATGAACAATGTCTAACACCATGTGAATGTACACAAGTATTTTATCCCCAACAAACCTGGCTGGGCATAGCTTAAAATCAGATTAAACTTATTTATTCATATTTCACTTATTTAACATCTTCACTGCACTGCATGTCATCATATGGATTTTAAGTGTACAGATAGTTAACAAACTCCACATGAATGTCTTCACACAAAGTAACATCCTGAAGAAAAATTAGGACTGAATCCCGCATGTGTTTGGCTTCCTTCCTGAATGTTTTCAAAGGTACGTTTGGGTGTGTACAAACCGGATGAACTTCACAATGCTTACATGAATAATCAAACCTTTCATTCTCTGCCTTCCAGCAGATGGACTGGATATTTCAGCAACAGTGAAAGATGATTATCAAAAGCGCAATGGTGCAACAGAATTATGCCAAATGCATCACCATTTAATGGTGGCAAATATATTGCAAGTTCTGCCATTTTTTACCGTGGACAATTAAAACCTAATGCTGCAGTTAAGATCTCTAGAAACATGCGGCTGAATTACATGGCATTATTATATTAGTTTAGAAGTTAATATATCGCTCTTGTAGAAAAACATATCACAAAGATGTTTTGCTTCTGCTCATGTTTACATATTTCCCTGTGATGAGAATTCTGAAGATCTACTCGCCCGACTTGCCAGAAAAATAACAATTAGATATTTATTTTTTTCCAAATCCTGCAGCACTGCCTCTGATCTAATCCTACGATGTTGGTTACCTTTCAGACAGCTGCCTAATCTGTGGAATCCCCATGTACTTTTGGAAATGTTCAAGCACATTCACCACACCCTGCAGAAGGTTGGCCACCTCTCCATACTGCCTTTTTCTAGTCATTGCTCTAAAAAAAGAAAGAAAATGTTACACACATTAATTACAAACACACAATTTTAGATATTTATGCTCACTTCTGAGTAAAAAAAACTGTGTATCAGCATTTATTTCACTGGATATGAGTTCAAGTGTTTCTTGCTACCTAAATTTAAACTAAAATATTAATTGTGACTAAAACTAAATTATGGTTAAATCTACAGATAAATGTGTAAATAAAAAGTTGAATACAAATGAAAAAAGAGGACTAAAAATTCTCTGACGCGCAAATGTTAAGTGTGCCTGTCCTTCAAGCAAAAGCACTCACTCGAGGGAGTCCACGCCCCCAGCCAACATGTGCAGGTGATTGAGGGTCGTGATGGATGTGGTGAGGTGCCGTTTGGCGTGGTCCAGCTGCTTGATGTCCCGCGTTATCTCCTTGACCTGTGCAGGAAGGAGATTAAAACACGGGAGACAATAGAGGGAAGACACACCCAAGAATTAAAGGGATATTTCAGGATTTTTGACATAGGGCCTCATTTCCTAGTTAGCCAGTGTTGTTGACAAATGGAGATTATTATTATTTTTTTTTCATTCATGCTGTCCTTATATTTGAAGAGGTTAGTGGTGCTAGGCTATTGCTAGGCTAGCGCATGTCAATGGTAACTAGTAGCCTGCATTAAAAACAGTCTGACCCAAGCACAGTGCACCTGAGGCAAATCACTTATAACACCAGACTACCCATATAAATGTCTGTGTTGTGTCTGTGTAATTTTTGAAATATAACCATTTTGCAATTAAGAACTTATATTTGAGCAACATCAGCTTCCTGGTTGTAAGCTACACAGTGGCGGAGTGATCTGCAAGGTTACCGGATCTACCGTAGTTTGTCTACCTGCGGCCGGCATTGCTACACGTGGAATACACAGCGGAGCTTTCTACAAATCAGATATATACAACGTTTGGATGACTACCCGATGATTTTGAAGAGGTTTTTAATGCAGGCTACTAGTTACCATAGACATGTGCTAGCCAAGCACTAGCCTAGCGCCACTTAGAAGAAGAAGAAGAAGAAGAAGATCTTTATTTATATAGACTTTCTTACTTAACTCTTCAAATATAAGGACTACATGAATTCAAAATATCTCCAGAAATCAACAACACTCTGGATAACTAGGAAATGAGGACCCATGTCAAAAATCCTGAAATATCCCTTTAGAGAGTAATCACGAGCTTGCACGAGCATGAACCAAAGAGCAACTGGACACAGAGATGTGACGCGACATTAGATGCAACGTGTACGTACCATTTGTTCAGATTTCTCTGCCTTGTCTTTGATGTCTTTGATTTTGCCAAACAGTTGCTGAATGGCTATCTGTGCTTCCTCCAACGCCTGTTCCAAAAGAGAGACAAGTACAATTTACTGTAATATGCGGACAGAAAACATGACACATAAAATATTAAACACTCTCACAATTATATGTGTAAATGCAATGATGTAGGAAACTTAATGTCTTTCAGGACAATAGGAAGGGAGTGCCACCAAATGTAACCCGAGTTTACAATGTTGCAAAAGTGACTGGTGCATTCAGCCCAGCAGGTCACTGTTCCACAAGCTCATTTCCTGTATTTAGCCTTGAAGGAAAGCTCAGAAGGACCACTGCCCAGGCGCCTCCATGCCCAAGATCATATCTGTTTTCACACAAAGCTTGAGCAAACGCATACCAGTGCATTTCATGCCTCGGTTTGGCATCCTAACATGATGCATCCAACATATCGCATCCTATACCCAACATGGTTCAGGCGACAAATACACTGGAATTATGCAATGTATCTGAAAGCAAATTTAGTATCAAATGGCAAACAGTTACTTAACACTTCAAAGCACTGAGACTTCTGAGAGTCAAGAGGATCACTCTCTGCTCTAAAATGATAACAAAAGCTGTATATTTGGCATTTTACTTGTTCATAGCGCAATAAAACTTGGTCGTCTTTGTTTTCTTCATGGGATGAGAAAAACTGAACTGTTGTATTGTTCTTTAACTGTTTTCTGCAACACATCTCCATCTTTCCATCTCTGCAAGGAAGAATGTTTCCTTAGAAAAGTTGGCATAGCTAAGTGGGACTGGAAAAAAAAACCCAAAATGATTGTGTATGACTGTACAGCGCTATTAGTCTGGGGGAATTGGGAGTGTTTTTGCATGCAACCAAACAGTAGCAAACAAGGCCAGGCGCTGCGACGGGAGCACACACCGAAATGTGTCAAGTGGTCAGAACACACACACGCAATTTTCTCATCAAGCGCCGTGTTCCGTTTGAAGCACTGTTTCATGACAGGGAAGGAAAACGGGGTCGACCAACATGAAAACATTTTCCCTATCATAAAACCACGAGAAGAAAAATGGAATCCAAGAAATCATATTATTTGTGTACAGGCATCCATTTCCCAGACACGTTTTCCGTATAGAGCTGCAGTTTAAGCACGGCCTGGAACTGAGTCATCCTGTCCTTTTCCACAGAAGCCGTACGGAGAGGGGAAAAGAACATGTTTGCCTGAGTTGGGGGCAATTATTGGAAGCAGTCCCTATTATAAAACCCTGAATAATCTTTGACTAATCCAAAGGTCAGTGGTTCCATCCCATGTCCGGACAGTGCTACTGCCGCTGTTTTCTTGGGGCAAGATACTTCACGCACCTTGCCTCCAAAGTCTACACAGGTGTGAGAATGTTAGTGAGTGAATGGTTCCTTGACGCAGAGCATTTTAAGTTCCCATTGTGGATGGAAAAAGATGGATTCAAGATAGAAGAAGACCATACCATGCACAACAACAACAACAACAACAACAACAACAACAACAACAACCACAACAAGGCTTTAAATTACAGTCACCTGTCTGCCATCCTGGCCCACATTGGTCTGTCCTCTCACCACTGTCCTGATGTTGTCATCCAGGCGCCTGTAAAAAGCAAAACAGAATGACGTAAAACAATAGTGATCTCAAAGAGTAATTATTAAATATAAATTGTCTATTATTATGTGTATACACACCGGATTTTGAGGCGAATCTTATTGACAACATCATCAATGTTGGCTAGAGACTGAAAGAATCAAAAAGAAAGGCTTTACATTAATGAATACCATAAAACAAATAAAAATAATAACTTGCTTAACCTTATAAATCAACACAATAATAGTAAAATAGAGCTAATTTATTATTCTTGTACTGATCTATTTATTCATTTAATATGAGTGGAGACTTTTAGTGAAATCATTTTATTGCTTTGCAGTTAAAGTAAGAATAAAAAGTGTAGCGTTATACCGACCCCTTGTGGAGATGACAAATTCACACAAATCCACTTTCCATTTACTCAGGTACTCAAGTTCGCAAAACAAGTTTAGAATTAGTGTTGCAATGATTATTTAAATCTAATTTGATAAGAAATAATAGTGTTTGACATAGCTCTACAATGTACATCAACAGTAGATGAAAAAAGGACAGCAAATGAAAAGACAGTACCTGCTCTGTGGGGAAAAGTGTGTTAATATACTCCACTGCATTGAAGTCTGCTCTGTCCAGTGGATCTTGACTTGGAAAAACCTAAAAGACCAAAAGAGAAAACCAGCTGTAATGACATTGCTCGTTGTTCTGAGAGAGGAAAAAAATACAATAAAATAATTCACAAATAATCACACTGTAGTCAAACCGCAAATACATATGTTTGGGCAATATTCTTTGATAAAAGATAAAAAATAAAATGAAAAATAATAATAACAATAATAATAATAATATATTTTAAAAAAAAAACTCTGAAGTCTTCTCTCAAGTGAGGTGCTCCCTGAAATATTGAAAATGTGCCACTTTGTGAACATCTTCTTCACCTTACTTGTAAAACACGAGCCCTCTATCTAATCACTTCAATCAATTAAAAATAGCACATTTTCTTCCCCTCCAAAATCGAACAGCACCAGTGCACCACAATGCATTAACAATCGGAAATACATATAGGTAGATGATGATGTAGCCAACAGAAATTGATGATAGCCCCACAGCTAACAGCTGATCCAATACTAAAGCTACAACCACGTACAAACCAAAGCAGTTAAATATCAGATGACTAAAGAATACCTGCTCAATTGCAAGTTGCACTTCGGGTGTGAGATGCAAAATAGCCTCTAAATCTTCAGCTAATTCAAATTCTTCTTCCTCCATCATAATTGTCAACAAAGCCGAAAACCAAACCCGTGTCACTTCCTGGTTAGAGGGCGTCTGGGATACGTGATGACGTCGAGGGAGGATTCTTCACTGTCGTCGGAAATGTTGAAAATATATCGATTCAAACACATTGTAACATGAAAAACGGAGAAGAAGATGGCAAAACAACAACATTTATATTTTTCCAACGCAAATCACAAAGGAGACCGATAATGCTGGGCATTAATCTAAAGCCCAGTGGCACCCTCTGCTGTTACAGGATAATAACAACATGTGGACTGCGCAGCTAAGCATCTCAATCATGGCCAAGAGATCTCAAAAAAGTGTCTGTTGCAGCAAGAAGAGTCGGTGTTGCCTTTTATAAATGACTCATTTTTTATTATAGGCTATACTAATTCAGACTGACAGGCTGCATTGGCCCCTTCGAAAACCGTCAGCAACTCACTCACACACCATCAGAGACTAAGTGGGTGAAGTGTCTTGCTAAACGACGCAACAATAGTCTGCAGTCTGCACCTACAAGAGATTCGACTCGTCAACCTTCCAGCTATAAGACAAAACCTACCCCACCATCTGAGCCACTAAAAGGTAGGGTACAAAAAAAAGAAGATGTCTCAGGTTCAAGTGGTTAATTATAGAACTTGAATCAATTGGAGCCTTGGCGCAGAGAAAGTGATATGATCAGTCAAAACAAGCACTGCATGTACCTACTACCTGCAGGATGAAATTACCTTAGTGAAGTCTCAGCTGAACTCTGCAGTATTTTTAGAAACACTAGGCACCAGTGATAAGATAGAAGCAGAGGGTTTCACTGAGGACATGATGGATGAATATCACAAAATGTAATAATTGCTGGGTTGCAGGTTCTAGAATGTGATGATGTCATCGGGCCCAGCGGGGGGCAGGAGCCAGTTTTTCCTATTAACAGCATTACACTTCCACAAGTCGTAGCTCAAAAGAAAATGTATGAATTAGAAAAATTATCTTTAATATCAGTCACTGGGTCCATGATCTCTCTGTACAAGACCAAAAATTTCCTCAAAAACAAAATAATTTTTCCTCCATACAATAGTATAGGCCTTTAGAACGCTGTGATGTCACCTGCAACCCAGCAATTGTGAGACTGGACCAACGTTAAAGCAACAGCAAACAAACAAAATGCTTTCATAAAATACGTATGTAAAATAAATACTCAATCATTTTTGCCTCATTTTGACTGCTTTGAAAGATCTGTAGTGCATAGATCTTGACAGACAAAATCCATTTCCGAACTCACTCACTGAACTCATTTTTAGAAAACAGGGGACGCCTCGCTGCTCTGACAGTGTTCAAGCTGGTCCAAGAGCTGGTAAAACAACCTTGTTCTGCTCTTCCACAATCAGACCTCGGGCAACATGCAGCGAGTGACGAAAAACAGATAAACTCAACAGTTCCCCATCAGATTCTGCTTTTGCAACTCACATACTGTTCTCACTGAGCCTTCAAGTATGTCACTATGCAAAACATGCTGAAAACACTCTACAGTCAAACAGATTAAACAGCTTCTCAAGAGCTGCAAGTGCACAAATGGCACACAAGCATCACTCTGTTCAAGTTCAAGCATCTGCTCTTTCTAATTCATCTCAGTATTAAGCAGAAATTATATATTGAACACCAAAATCAATACGGCTACCTGTGTGCTTTAAGATGCTGTTACTGCTGGTTTTATTCAAGACACTATTATACGATAAAGTAATGAAATGATATTTAAAAATGATTAAAGTGTGATCAAAGATTGGGCGTTCTGTTTAGAATAAATGTGTGCAGGTGTACTGACTGACTGTCACTGCACAAAAGGTTTAAGTTGAACACCGCTAAACTCAGAGCCAACCTTCACCTGAATCTCGACTTCCCCGGTGTGTTTCTTTTGTGGTTGTGCGATGTACACATGTATGTCCATATAGTGGAAGCACTTGAGCAGAGGGGTGTCAAGCAGATGGTCCGTTTAATAACCTTGCTAGCTGCATGGTTGCCTGGGGCTGGCATGCCAAAGATGTGGAGAATGACCTTGTTTTCCACGGCCACACAGAGAGCGACCTGCTACCACCGGGACAGTGTGTGTTGTGTGTGTGTTGCATCACCTTATTAAAAGTCAAAAAGGGGCGAGGGTGGGAGGAGAGGGGGGGGCACATCTCGGCTTTCTTCTTTGTGAATGGAGGCTTCTTTGGAGTGGTCTACCATATGGCACACATAGTGATTTGTTTCTAAAATAATCAAAGTGCACTTTCCACAATCTGTTCTGTAAAGGCTGAAGGAGATATAGAAGCAAAAGTTGTACAGGCATGCTATAGTGGCCGTGGTGCAATAGGAACCTGCAGTAATTAGTATAAACAAGAGCAGGTATTCAGCGATTGTGTAAGCCACCCCTGGTATACAGTAAGCAACATGTGATGATTTAATCCCGCCCCTTGTAGAGCATGAATTTCTGAGTATATATATATAAAACGTGCAAGTCTCTATAACCCATTCCTGTGCGGAATTATGATTTTTTTTTTTTTTTTTTTTTACCAGAATGCTCACTCCAGCCACTAGGGGGCAGCTTAAATTTTAAAAAGGAAATCATTCCACATGTGTCCAGCAGTGGGCACTGACATAATAAGAGATCAAATCGAGATATAAACAGCCTATTATAGCCATGTAGTGAATGGTCAGTCACAGGGTGGCTACAATAGTAATTTACCGCCATCGAGTGTGGAGTGAATGAATAATGACTACCTGTTTGTAGCACTTTGAGAATCGTGTGACACAGGCTGATAAAGCGCCATAAATGTAAGCCGTTATTATTTATTAGGCCACAGTCCTTTACAATTAATGCGCCTGCGACCCACCGTGGGGGTTGAATTTCGGCCTACAACCCAAACAGTTACATAGTTACAATTAGGATAGCCACTGACATCTACATGGTTAGCCTGGGAAAATTGCCATTGAATGCTGTAAGTTTCCTTTAGAAAAGACAAATGTGCGGTAATTCAAATTTGTACAGTACTCATTAACAATACATTTAGAAGTATAAATCATTGTCCTGTAAGACACATTCACGATCAACCACTATTTGTAGAAACTGTAACCATATAGGACCACACCATTATGGCTATGTATACACTGTATAATATAGGACGGATATTTGTTCCAGATGATAAACTCCAGCGTGCGATGAGACACAAAACCATTTTACACTTGACTCCAGACCCCCAACATCCTTCAAACTGAATCTTTTCCTGTTTCATTATACCGTGTTCTTACAGAAACGTATTTTGCTACTCTCCCCACTGAATCAGTCTTCTAGCTAATATCTGTCTATCCTGTATCCTAATTGCATTTTCCCTGTTTGCTCCAACCCGGTGCAAAAGTGCATTTTAGCTTGCGTTCTTGCTGCAGAGTATATTAGACCACAGTAATGTTCCAATCTCAATCTGTCCCTCAATCTTATTTTGGGTGTCTATCAGTGGCACCAACAACATAATGATATTCATCATTCCAACTGTCTCTTTTGCTTTGTCATGCTGTCAGATTCTTTTCTCCATTGCAGCTAACTGATTTCCTTCTGGGCTATTTTGGAGTTTGAGACTTCAACTTTGTGCTGATGTTTCCTTTGTGGCGAATGGAGCATATGAAAAATGATATATGGTTTAGAGAGAGATATGTAGGAATGAATTATGCATGACCGGAAACTGCAACATCAGAAAAAGAAGAAATGGGAGGGAAAACTTGTTTGAAGATTACTTTCTGTCTCACCATCGATTAAGTTTGGAATCGAAGAGAAAAAGACTGTCCCTGACGACAAAGCTTACTCATCTGTGACATTTCCGTTTCAGAAATATACAGACTTGTATATGACCCATTTCTGTCAAAGGGGCTTTTTGCACAATGTTGCCATCGCAGGGATTGGTGAAAAGGGATGGACTCCCAAGTTATTCAAAGTTACTGCTCTTCTTTGCTGTTACTGTTTAACCATTTACTGTTTTATTGCTCTAAATGCCCTGTAAATTGGCTTTTTACACAGTCCACAAGACAGTCTTAAACAATAAGTCCAAATATCTGCAGTAATTGAGTACAGGGACCTCTGTTTAACTTTTCTAGTAATGCTAAAATGTCTCTGACCTGAGAAATATGTCTTTTCTCCAGAGCATTTACCAAAAGTCAATGGCAAAATAGCTTCACCCAGTTAAAAGTCTGCAGTGGATAGGATTGTGTTTATGCCTAAGGTATTTGTTCATTCAAACCATGTATGTATGTCTTTCGCTTAAACTCAAGGAGCATTAAACATTTGCATCTCTTTTCACATGAAGAATTCTGAATATACAAATGATTAAGCTCACAAAATATGGAAATTATTAGTCTCACCCAAGGGCACAAGAGTGCTGAAGTGGGAAAAGCACCGTGAACTGTGTTGTGTGGGCATCTCCCTCACTCTCTCTTTAAAAAACAAAACAAAATAGCAAAAAAACAAAGGTGGAAGAGAATGACCGAGCCGAGATCCCGTGGGACATCCAGATGCAGACGGCCAGAATAGAAATGGCGAACCAACCGGACATTGTAATGGTGGACAAAGAGCAGCGGAAAGCCGTGGTGGTTGACATAGCAATACCAGCGGCTCAGAGAAGAGCTGGAGAAGGCCTGGAGGGTGAAGGCATCAGTTGTGCCCGTGGATGTTGGGGCAAGCGGGGCAGTGACCCCCAAACTGGAGGAGTGGCTACATCCCAGAAACTACATCAGACATCTCAGTCCAGAAAAGTGCAGTTCTAACAGCAAAGACACTACGCAGAATGCTCAAGCTCCCAGCCCCAAGCTTGGATGAAATGGAGACAGAGTGAGAGTTTTACATATTTAAATATATAACATTACCTTGTCCAGTCACACTGGCTACAAGAAAATCAGCCAGCTTAAAGCTTCCTGACTCAACATGTATTGGATTTCACCTTGGGAGGTGATTTATTGGCTTCCGACTATTACTCCATCATTGTTTAAAAGCTAATTACTTTTCACTGCATGCCTTTAATCCACACACACGTCACCAATTATATCTTGATAGTAAAGACAGGCTGTGTTTTGTTGTGAGTTGTAGTTTTCCAAGGCATGTATCTCCATTCTTTTGCCGTTAATCTTGGTAACGTAGAACATGCTAAACAACGGTGTTAAACGTCCGTGGACAACAGGCGGCTGAATGTCAAACTGGTAGCGGATTATCGGGTGCCTGGAACCCTGTGATAATGATATATGGACTGGGGCACTCTGCGCAGTGTGTGTGGGTGCACGGCTTATGGCACATGCGTGTGTTGAGTGATTGCGAGTGCACGCGCAGTGATTAAGATAGGCTATTGCTATTTTCTCGGGTCCCTGAATGATTTCCTATTGTGTGAAAACCCCTTTATTTCAGGCCTTTTTATTAAATCACAGGGAGACAGGGAGCGGAATCACAGCAGAGGAACAAGCCGAGTAGAATGAAAGAAAGATAGCGTGCAAGAAAAGAAAGGCAAAAAATGAAAAAAACAAGAATGAAATGGAGACATGGGAGGCAGGGGTGTGTATAATCCCTGTAGTGTTTGTTGTCATTTATGTCTGCAGAGTGGTAGAACTTGATATATAAAAAAAAAAGCCTGTCTCACACTCAGTTAGCCCGGGTCCTGCAGCAGTGGGAACTAGCGCAGCGCTTATTGTTCACTCAAACTGGCAACAAATGTACAAAATACGCAGTGACCTTGAATGGGTAAAAGCATGTCACAACCTTTCAATATATGACTGGAAACTGTGCAAAACAAAAGACCCTCAAGTAAAATAACCAGGTTGTCATACAATAAAGGTGGAAGTAGCCTATATATGTAAAGCCAAAGTACATTTTGTGGTGACACTGCACGGTACACAAACTGCATGTGTCAAACAGGCTGCGCATAAATTCCAGAGTATGTCTAAACTAGGGGGAAGCTTAAATTTATAAAAAAGGAAAGATTTTAGCACATGTCCAGCAGAGGGGAGATCAGGATATAAACAACAGCTTACCACCACCGAGTGTGATGTGAATGAATAATGACTACTACATAGCACTTTGAGAAACTTGTGAAACAGGCTTGTAAAGTGCAATACATGTGTAAGCCGTTGTTATTTATTAGGCTACAGTCAAGTTGGGGCTTTGACCAAATCAGCACTATTTTAAAATCACAGCTCATTATTATTAGTCATTTATTGGAAAAATGTTCTCAATAGTATTTTTGTGTTTACATTATATGTGGCCCGTGACCCCCATGGGAGCTGTATTTCTGCCCACGGCCCAAATGAATTTATTTGTCATAGATGTCAATAGATTTGTCATTTTCATTTGTTCAAGGTCAGTGCCAGGTCCAACTGACTGATGGACAACTTCACCCATCGGTTGCCAGCTGAACTTTCCTCTCTTCTCCCTCCTATCGTGCCTATATATTGTTTTGTTTTTACAACAAGAGTTTGAGATTAGGGCAATTTTGATTCTGTTAACCTCTTAACTGCTAAACCTGATATTTCTGCAGCTTTTAAACAAGTAAATGCATCAAACATGAATGAAAATAGTTGCATTTCTGACGTTTCATTGAGTCAAGTATACCAAGGACAATCCCTTCAGATGTATGTAGTTGCACCATCATGCATACTAATAGTGTGCCTCTAGAAAGGGCAGGTTATTAGGCCCCAGTGTTAATTGAGTCCTTTCTCTCCATAATAAGGTCATGACAAATTCTTCTTGCATTCATTTATTTTCATACCTCGTCTTGATCTTCCTTTTATTCTAAAAGCTCGTGTTTTTCTTACATTTTTATCCTCACAATGGTATATTCATCATGCCATCAATGGTATTTTTGCTTTTGTCACATCTTTTTCAGTAGTGAATATGAGCGAACAGCTGGTATAAAATGGAAGGCAAAAGCCGTGATGGAAATAAACTGAATGATTTGGTTGACTTTGTTTTATAGATAGAATATAATGTGATATAGATAAATCCTCAAACAGGTTTAGATCTACACACTGATCTGGAAAATGAGCAAATAAATCGTACATGAAATGACCGGGGTAAAAGAAACATATAGTACGGTTCAATATGTTTAGCTTTCCACTGTTGTGGGATTTCCGTGGAGAGTATGAAAACTATATATTTTTTGAAAACTTATGGCATAAGAAATTCGCTACGGTAACTACATGAAACATATGACAAGGGTTTCATTTGCTTTTTTTGATTGGAATTTTGTAAATTTCCGGCAAACTACGATTTACTCTCCATATAAATATTTGTCCAATTTATTATCGCTATATTCACCCTTTTTTTCTTTTCTTTTTTTTTTTTTTACATATAAGAGCAAATGGAACCATTGTTTTTTCTGAAATGACATCGTGAACCTGACTAATAAGATCAATGTATTGTATAATGCTACAGAACTTTAGCTTTGGGGCAAAATTACGAGTGAAGAATACACAGGGAAAAAAAGGGGAAAATGAGTGACATCAATCTCAGACACCTGCGTTAATTAGTTGTCAGGTAAACCCAGTTAAGGGAAAAACTATAGGACGTTAAGCATTATTAAGCTGACCTCCATTTTCAAGCAATAAGGGAAAGAAAAAGGGTCTCTCTGCTGATGAAAATAGAAGGTTTATGCACAACTGAATTCCTCTGGAGGGTCCTACACTTTGATGTTCGGGAGACCAGAGGCACCAGCATACCTGGCTGCTTTGTAGCAGCTGTTCTCTTAATCTGACGTATTTGTCTGGCAGGAACCGTCCTCATTGTGCCTTTATCTGCACAAACCCGTGTGTGCTCTGAAACAGCCACAAATCTCTTAACAGTACAATGATTATGCTTAATCTTTTATGAAATATCAAAGGTTTTCATATAAGGCATTCAACTATTTCCCGCTTTTTATCAGCAGAGAGACCCTTGTTCTCATTCTGATCCTTAATCATCACAGGTGTCTGAGATTGATGTCAGTGATTCAAAGAGCCCTGAGACACAATACCATCCATGAGTTTAGTTTTAGTTTTTTTACTTTTATGGCACTGAAATACAATTTGCATAATAATTCTTTAGGTAGTGTAGAAGCACAGCAAAGCAAATGTAACTCCTAAGCTGTGATATTTGTCATCTAAAGGTCACGCACAAAGTTAATAAAGACAAACATTTACTGAACAACCTGCTTGAGAAACTTGTGGTAATCTGTCCTTCGTTACCTGACCAGTAGAACCTGTGCTGGAATGGAGAGGGTGTTTATTTTGTGTTGTGATCCGCCATCTGTCCCTGCAGCTGCTCGTCGTTCACTCATTATGAGAAGAAGAGTTTGCCAGTAGCTGCGTTCACATGCATCAACACACCACGCACCGTTGTTACAGCACAGGTAAAATCCATTTATATGCAACACTGGGTAACTGCTCAACTGTAACTGGTCGGCTGCGGGTTGCATTATTCCACGCAAAACAGGCGCTGAATACTTTGGAAGATGCAACAAAGATAGCTTTTATTTAATCGACTCCAAACTTAGAAACTGTAGCCATTCGGAAATACATTTTAGATGTTAGACTGCTCCAGAACCCAAATCCAACGTGCATTAAAATTAGGCTTTGTATCCTAAAAAATAAAACTGAGAGATGAGTTTGTGATTAATGACAGGCACTTACGACAGTTTGCAAACATTAGCTCATTTCAGAAGTGTTTATGCAAATCAACACATCAGCTCACTAGTATTTCCAAGTCAGTTCTTTCTGATGAGTTCTTTCACTGATTTACTGCAGGAATGCTGGCACTTGCTATTGTTTGGATCTTCAAAAGTGTCACATGAAAACTATCCAGGCCTGTTCTAACTTTGACAATATTAACACAGTTCATACAGTCTGTTCGCACGTTAGTCTTCGACTGTAATACAAAGGGCCATTTTCAACATTTCGCGAGAGTAAAAGCACTTCTCCAAGTGTCCTGAGGGAATTGGATAAAAAGCCTGGAAGCAGAAATGTAGTTTGCAGAATGAATGGCCTTGAAGAAGCAATGGGAAAGGGGGCAATTGAGTGTAGCTGTGTTGTTTTATACTCACTATTTACTACTTCCGAGCAAGGCAAAAAATAATTCAAGAAACTCAATAATGTCTCAGTTATGTTTGGACTTAAATCATCTGCAGCTACAGCTAGAGATGGGTTATTTGGTTCACCAATACACTTAAAGGTTCAAGACTGTATATTACGCATTATTCAGGGTATTTATTATGCCCCAAAGTGGTGAACAGGTTCAAAGTGTACTCCAAATACTGGCAGGAAAAAAAACAGTTATAAAAATGAACATTAATGAAAAATAGGACAAAAACAGAGCATTGGTATTTCACATTTATGTAAACCTGCTGATCTTAAAAAAAAAAAAAACGAGTCCAGTGAGGCTTAAAACACAGACGGGGACCACCGCATCAGCAGGCGCCTGGTGGGGTGCAATGAAAGTTTTTGAATAGACGACCGAATGTGCAGGCTTAATGAACCGTGCAGAACGATCATCTCCAGGTGTTTTCTGGGTGAAAAAACAAAGTACATTCTAGTAGTATGTTCATCCATTGCTTTTTATTCATTCTCTTCAGTCATGTGTATAAATGAAGTGGATTTGAATTGTGTAGTTCCGTATGACATTCAAGCAGTACTTTTTGCCGTAGGAAAAATTGACAGGAGTTAGTTTACTCGTCTCGGTTTGTCCCACGAGGCATCACAGCTTTTATCACATTTTCACATTCACATAATCCAGGTGGAATCATATCTCCAGGATCACAGCTTTCTTCACCAAACTGGGCGCCGGCTGCATGTTGAACTTTAAATGTCATCGCCGAATTCGTCATTGTGTGCACTCCCCATCACTCTCACTGCAGATAAGGGCTTAGCGATATCGCTGGAGTCAAAAGAAGTTGCACCAGTGTCTTCACCGATGTAGAATGTCACTGTTTTTATACTATTCCTTTTAGTTTTTATTTGGGGATTAACAACTGACAATTGATCTTCAACCTGACCAACTTTCCTCGGATATTCTGCTTTCTATATTAATTGCATTCTCAAACATCTTCACATTATAAGCTACCAAGACTGACAAAGAAGTGGCTGCAATCCTGTGTCAAGGGCGTCTGTGACCACCATAAAACAGTCATATTAGCACAATGGTGTGAGTGGTTGGCACCTCACAAGCAAGAATGATTGGATTTCTGCACCATGTGGGACCTTTTTTTGTGTGTGAAGTGTGAATGTTCTTCCAGTTATTGAGTGGATTTCTTCTGGATGCTCTGTCTTCCCCTGTCAAACAAAAGTTTTAACCTTGTCCGATAGACTAATCCTGCAGCTCGGTACAGGCTCATGAACTTGAGATGGGTTCCAGCTCGCTGCACTGCGGTTGCTCGCTCTTCCCTTACAGGTTTCCCACTGTTGAAGGATGAGTCAAATGGACAAGGACAATGTGGATTATGAAGTTGGCTTAAAAACCATAAGATCTTAAAGGTGCATTATGCAACTTTTTATGTGAATTATTATTATTATTATTATATTTATTTTTTTCAACATAAAAAGTTGCGTAATGCACCTTTTAAGCTACTAGATCTAAAACGCTATATCAGGGGTCCTAAAACTTTTTCTTTGGGGGCCACATTTTCGTTTCTGGCAGGGATGGGGGGCCAGGCTGGGTTGGCTATAACACAATATATATATTGTATGACCCAGACTAAAATGCAGCAGGCATCATTGTGAAGTAGAGATTACTAGCTTGGCACAGTCATTCCCATTACTATATCCACAAGATCAACACTTGAATCCAGGCACATATTTGTTTAGCTGTAGTGGTTTGCCAAACTAGTAAATAGTTTTCCTACAAACACTACAGGTATTCCATTTATTTTTATTTTCAAATGAAACATCATTGCATAATGTGACCAAAGTAATACACTTTGTATTGTGCTTTACAAGCCTGTGTCACAAGTTTCTCAAAGTTTACTGTAGTCATTATTCATTCACTCCACACTCTGTGGCGGTCAAGCTTCATTTACCACGTGGCTATATTGTGTTGTTTATGGCCCTGTTGGACACGAGTGGAATCGTCTTTTTTATTTATTGAAGTTGCCCCCTAGTGGCTGGAATGAGTATACTGGTTATTTAGTTAAAAAAAAAAAAAAAAAGCAAAACTCTGCACAGGAATGTACGGAAGCCCGTTTCCGCCATGTTAAAAAATAAAAGCCCAACAGGAAGTCGGAATTACGAGATTTATAGTCATTATTTTGTGTTTAAAACACAAAATTTTGGGGTTTAAATCTCGAAATTACGAGTTGAAATCTCGAAATTACGAGTTTAAATCTCAAAATTCTGAGTTTTAAAAGTCGTAATTTTGAGATTTAAATTCGAAATTACGACTTTTAAAACTCGGAATATCAAGATTTAAACTCGGAATTACGAGTTTTTAAGATCCGTAATCATAGACGTCATCCCTATTTTACTTTGAAAATCCGGATGTTGTTGCCGTTCTCTTTCCTGTCTGATGCGGTCTGAACTGTGGAGCTTAATCTGGCCAGCCTAGCCGTATCTTGGAATCGTATCATGCCTGAAAAACAACTGCTATTTTGGGGCAAACTCGTGCCTCTTTGCCTCTGCCATGTCCTATGGGTACCCCCTATGGTCTCCCCGCTTGATAAAAGGGCGATACCGGTGGACAATGGCTAGTCTAGGTTTGTCCAGTTAGGATGTGCAATTGGCGTCATTGTTGATAAAAAAATCATCCGAAGATCATCTGAAGTTCATCGAAGTTCATGATGCTACGATCGTAGCATTAGCTTTGGGAATACCTCTGCATCATAAGGGCCTAAACACATTCCTATCGTGGATACAGTCATTTTTAATACGTTTTCTTGTCACTACTTTTAATCCTGGGTGTTGAGGTAAAATAAACATTTCAGTGTGTCTTTGTAAAAGTCCCAGAGTTGCTGTAGCTCCGGTTCACAACACGATGCAGCTAATCCTCCATGATTGTTTACATTTGCACCAGTGGTTCCGCTGTCCCCACCGTACCGACGTCTATCACGAATTTGAAAAACTCGAAATTCCGAGTTTAAATCTCGAAATTCTGAGTTTTAAATGTCGTAATTACGAGATTTAAACTCGTAATTTCGAGATTTAAACTCGTAGTATGAGTTTAAAAGTCGTAATTTCGAGATTTAAACTCAAAATGTTGTGTTTTAAACACAAAATTATGACTTTAAATCTCGTAATTTCGACTTCCCGTTGGGCTTTTATTTTTTAACATGGCGGAAACAGGCTTCCATAGGAATGGGCCAGAGACTTTATTTTGACATATTCAGGGATTTGTGCTCTACAAGTCAGGGGCCGAGTCAAATAATCTCACGGTCCGGATTTGGCTCGTGGGCCGTAGTTTGAGGACCCCTTCGCAATATCATTTGTAATATATTTTTAACTTACTGATTAAACAAGTAAGTAATTGTACTTTGCTGTTAGAATTGTTTTGAAACTTTATCTCAAAAGTTCAACCCAGCACCTACAAAGCACAGATTTCATTGCACTTGTTTAACGACTCTTCAATGTCCAGTGTGTTAAGATCTCAGAGCAGCAGATGTGCAACATGACCCTTTTTAAGATAGAGCTGAAGTTTACGCATGTTGTTTGGAGTCCTTCTTTATCTCGCCTATAAATAAGTCCAGGAAAGATGTATGAAGGCATTTTAACTGCTCAGGGTCTGTGTCTGTGTGTGAGAGCAGCAACAGAGCAATAATACATCTGCAGCCGAGTGTGCTGAGAAAGGACTTTAGGTAGTGCTCTCTGGACCAGGGATGTGCTGTATGATTTTATTACTTAGTAGAAGCTGGGTGTCTTTCCTTAAGTTCATGGATGATGATGATGCACATGACACTCTCCTATATAAATCCCTAAGCTTTTACATCATTCTATTCATACAAGGGTTTTGTTTTTTGTTTTTTGTCTGCCAAAGATTATTTTATTTATGCAACATATATGTAGACACTGACTACATTTGTGACTAGAATTATTTCTGCCAACCTCCGTTTCCCGATCTTCTCACTCTGTCACAATATTCACCTCACCTCTTGTTTTGTCGGCTGATCCATTCCCCTCGAGACATTGTTGGAGTTGAAAGACACTGTTTTGGAAAACACACAATGAGGCCTTCCAATACAGCCAACGGCACGAGAAGGGTGCACAACAGAATGCTTATCCCACAATTGGTGGAGAAGAATATAAGCTACAAAGGGAGATGGAGGCAGAGATTAGAAGGTGTTAGCAGGAGGTTACATGAGGAGAACTCTGTCAAAAAACATGAAAAAAAAAAGTGAAATTTACTGTTAGATTATGGTTATGAGGTTTGATAGTCACTAAAGATTCTTGTGCGTTATTGTTGCGGAGTGTAGCATTTAGTCTTGAGCAAAAGTGCTGTTTCAATTCCTCGTCTGAGTTTACAATATAGTGTGACTTACTTTACTGCCCTATATCATGGAAAAATGACTTAACCCTAATCCCTGTTTCCCTTGTTTATATACGAGACCAGGATTCGCCCAGACATGCAATTGACTTTGACCAAGCCATCTGCAGCAGCAAGGCCACTTAGCGAGCTGCACAAGGTATTTTTTGTCACATATTGTGTCGAATGACTCTGTATATTTGGAAGCCAAATTGTTCTAATTATTGTGTGTTAATATAGTATGCACAAGACTGAACTAGTAGCTGCCCAAGAACCTCCGAAGTGGCAGGCGACCACGAGGTAGCCATTTTATTTAGCACATGTGTTACCTGTGACTGGATTATGTGTCTAAAGCTATATATGTATTTCATGTCCTGTAGTTTTCACGGCATTCAATACCCCAAGTAAAACGCTCGTCATTGAGAAGCCGTGCCTGTGTTGTCCTTTCGGAGCCACAAGCACATTTCAGCCTTGACACTTTCAGCAAACCTGCATTCATCTTGTCCGCTGTCAGACACTGTCTCTGCACTGATCAGCACTGATTGTCAGGACGTATCTTTTTAAAACTGTTGTTTTTCACGTTCAATATGTATGTTTGAAGCAACAAACAAAAGACAAAACTAACATGACTAAGCGTGAATACCCTGAATAAAGTATTATATGACCTTTAAAATGTAAAACCTGCCCAAATGTAGCACATTATGTCCAAGAGGTTCTTAACATGAATTAAAGTGCACATATTAATGATACAAACTGATTACTGTGGTCATTTATTTTTGACTCCTGGTAAAGAACAAAAAACCCAAAGCACAACATTTTATGCACATAAGAATTTTCCAAACCAGCCAATGACCACTAGAGGGCACTTGTGTCAACTGAAGCAATGAAGTGCAATAGTCCAAGGCACCATGGGGCTAACTGAATGCTGTATGTACAGAGACTTTTACTTTGAAACAACTCTTTTTGATAGGCTTCTCAAACGGAGTTTGACCTGTATGCTGTGCCTCCTCTGTCGGTTTCACACTTGTGGAGCAGGTGTGGGAAATGTCTCCAACAGTTTGAGTTTCTCATATAGAGAACATAAACACACAGCGAATGATGAGACGAAAAGAGACTGTGAGCATGAGGAGTGTGAAATGTCTGGCCTAGTAGATTTTTTCCCCATAGGTCTTCTCACTTGTAATTGACAGACTTTTGGCTGAGATAGACACAAGTTACAGCTCCTCTCCAAATGTTCTCCGAGCTCTTTAAATAAAAGACACAGAGATGTGCTCCTGCTCTTGGCACCAGACTCTGTGGAGCATGTTTTGGAGAACTGACAATGTTTTGAGCTTTGAAACTGTATGCCTTTCTATTCAGGAAGGACAGAGTGGGCTTTCACTTTGTGTGAAGACACTGTGTAACCTTCAAAGTACCGTCCCTACTTGAAGATGAGACATTGCAGATGAATAGGATTTTTTTTTAGGAATAAATCATTTAAAAGAAAAATCCTGCAGATTACTGATAAATATACAAAATGCAGATTTTCTATCATTTACATTTTTATGGTAAATGGTCTCAACTTACACAGCACTTTTCTACCTTCATTAGGCCCAAAACGCTTCACAGTAAAGACCCACCCAATCACACTCTCATTCATACACCAATGTATACAGACACTGGAGGCAAGGGGGGTGAAGTGTCTTGCCCAAGGACACAACGACTGTGGGCACCTTCAGGCGCTGGGATTGGAACCCCAGACGTTCGGATCATGAGGCGACCCGGCACCAGTTGGTAGAGCAGTTGCGCCAGTTGAGCGGGCCTTTATTCATAGAAAAAAGGCATAGAAATGTAAAAATGGTTGATGTGTTTGTTACAACGGAATCTGAATAATGGATAAATGGCTGCAAATGGTCACATTTATATGCAGGTCATGGACAAGTGGGCTACAGTCCGTACCCTGGTAACACAGAGGCATTAGGGGCCATTAAGGAGTAAACACATTTGTTGAATTTAAAGGAGGATATAATGCTTTTTGCCGTTTTTTTGTAATAGTCTCATATAAACCTTGATTACTATGTTACACTTTGTGGGTTAGAAAATGGTATATCGATCAAAAACAATTCACCTAAATTCAACGTTAGCTCCCCTCCTCCAGCTCCTCTTCTGCATACAGTTATATCAATAAAAAACAAAGAAAGAAAGAGAGCAGGCTGCAGGCCGCATGTTGCTGTCTAATGAAGTTTTGGATGTTTTTGCCTGCCGGTTATTTAAGATGGAGGAGTAAGCTTTGCTAGAGATCGTAAGGTAAAAGAGCACATTTTTTGGCTACATAGGACCAGGGAAGATCTCGGAGTAAACATGAGGACCTTAGGGTAAGCTGCCCAGTAAGCAGCACGAAGAATGGTCCCCTGGGAAGATTCAAAGATTGATCAAACATACGCGATTTGCTCAAAACACAACACTTTTGATGAGGGAACAATATTTTTATGGTAAAAAGCTCTAAAAAAGGCCATTTTGCATAATACCATTCTTAAAAAAAACAAAAAAAAAACAGGATATAATTGATCACATCCGTACCTGCATTACCTTTTGCACATTGACCTATTGAAGCACATAACCCCTCACTACAAACAGGAATCGTTTGCAGATTTGCTTTTTTCTGTTTTGTTGCTTTGATGTGTATGAGCGTAAATCTCTCTGAACTAAAGCACATATTTTTTTGTCTGTATCATAAAAATGTTCAGTTCAAAGACATAGAAACCCTAGTCAGATTTGGCACCAAAAGGATAACAAATAAACTCCCACACTTTCCCTTAATCTAGTTCGTACTATCTACAAAAGGCTGGTATTTTGAGGAGAAAAATGTGGATGAGTTTGCCATGGTTCAGTCTCACTGAGTCAGATATATCTGGCTTTCGCACAAGCCTTCATCTCCAAATCCCAACAATTAGATCAGAGGAAAGATTAGGCAACAATTTTGACAGTTTTAATGAAATCTGATAAGTGGATATGTCATGCTTATGTTCTGTACCAAAGTGTTCTTGGGGAATCGGAAAAGAATTTGAACAACAAACAAAAGTGCAAAATTACATTATCTCAACAGATTAACAGAAACTTCGTATCTATAGCTCAGCATCACATAAATGGCTGGTGTTCACAGGAAAACTTGCATTGCACAAAGTACCCCACTCTTCACACAACGATGAATGTTAAAACACACTAGTACACACTGAAATGACACTGAGGCAGGTGGTCGGAGAGTCAGTCGGTCTACTATAGGGCTGCAGAGCTTAAAACACATAAATAAATAATAATAATAAATACGTTTAATACTCAAAATTCCGACTTTAAAAAGACTACACAGGGTTTTAAAAATGTTAAAATGATGTATTTTCTACCATCTACATGTTCCAGCCATGTGTCCTAATGCGTAGAATGAGCCCAGACCTATTCACCACCACTGCCGCTAAAATCCTGCACTGTCACTCAAAAAGGTGTTAATTCGGGTCCGAAGTTCCGTCATGCACGAGCTTGATATAGAAACTGCAGGTACTTATTTTTAAATTTAAAACACAGAATTGGAATTGGAAGATTAGCCCCATGAGATGAATCAGTTCATTTTCAAGGGGTTCCTCAGGATCACATCCCAAGAAGAGAAAACAGAAAACAGCAGAGTAGATATAGCCAGACTGACTCATTTTCTCATAGGAGAGGTGTGGTTTACGATTGTCCATAGCTGTTTATTGGGGGCAACGAATGTCTATCATCTGCATCTGCACGTAGCCATAGCCAATCGCATCATCACATCAGATGACATATGACATATGACTGGCTGTAAATTTTAGAACTAAACTATTTAGAACACGGTCTAAAGCTTGATCAAAATATGGAGTCGCAGCTGTCGGATGTTGGATCTGTAAAGAAACTTAAAAAATGTTTTATCCGTAAACAAAGCCTGGGTGTTCCAAGGCTAGATTAGATACACATGATAAAACAAAAACAAAACCTTAAAAAAAAACAACAACCTTTAAATACCTTTTTTCTTTAATACTCCCATACTCTAAATTGATCAAAAGTCAGCCTCGACCGATTCACCATGGACACAGCTCTTCCACCTTCAGAGTGGCTTTGAACACTGGGAAACTCCTGAGCCAGGTCGAGGAGGGCAGCTCTAAACACAGCCACTAGAACCGCTGTAGAGGCATCGCTTCAGTTTGGTTTAAATTAAAGAATAATCTAATCTAATTTTTAAAGTACAGTTCATAACACACTTTTAGTAAAAAGTAAATGTTCCGGTAGGCCACCATTCTCTTGAACTATTTGACTGTGCATGAAGAGAAAAACACAATTTAGTTGGTGCAGCTTATATTCAGGTTACGTTACGATACATTTATGTCTGCCATCTCTTTCACACCTCTATCCCTGCGATCTACTTTCCTCCCATTCTCTTCTCTCTGTAAGACACTTAAATGTCAAATACATGATTATCTCTACTGACATCCTCCTACTATTCCGTCCTCTATCCACCTTTTCTCTATATGTTGTGGTCCGAATTCCCCAATCAAAAAAAAAATCCATAAACCATAACTAGATTGTTTAATAAATTATTTCATTGAGATTTGGAACATACTTGTGAAATGAATGACAGGTGGCTTGCAATTTTCAAATGTTTGCCTAGAAAAAGTCTTCTGGTTCAAGTTTTCATCCAGTTTTGATTTAGTTATTTATTCAATGCATGCATGCCTTTTCTCGCCCAACTTTGTATAATACTGTTTGTGTACTATTTTAATTGACCATTTAAGCAGAGGACATAAATCAGTGTTTGCCTTACAGATTAGGGCCACATTAACAATGGAATATCCCTTTTTGAATTTCATGGTAATCTCAAGTGTTTATGTCTACAGCGTTCAGCGCCGTACAAAATACAAACCCCACATTAGTGTACAGTGCCCACAATAGACTCTGTCCTGAAATCTCTCCATTTCAGCCATACCTTCGAGCCCGTGTTTCCAGTTCACTCCCGGTCTCAATAAATCACTTACAGGGCAGAAAATGTGTTCTGAAGTGGGCAGGGAGACAAGCAGGTGCTGACGCTTCATCTGTCCATCAACAAAATGTCATGGTGCGATGGAAAGTTAAATGGACTGGCCCACTTTGTGTTGACTTTTCTACCTGTCAAGTCCGAGCGAGACAAGCATGAAAGAAAATATTCTAATAATGGACAATTTCGAGATGCACATTGTGTAAACAGTGTCTGCTTAAACCAATACCACCGAAACATTTACATTTGATGATGTAAAGAGGAATAGGATAAGCAGTTGTCCTATTTTAGGATCAGCCAGCTATTTGATACAAGGGATCACATACATCCACGCTGTTGTAAATGTCTCATGTCTCTCTTTTTCGGCAAAATATCTTGATAAAACCCTCTCCCATTAGTCCTCCAAATCCATACGACACAAGTGGTCGTTTGTCTTATGGTCTTATCCCTGAATTACAACCATATAAGACGTCTACTAAAACAGCGCCCCCAAGCTCCCATTGAGGGTATGTACATTACATGTAACCCAATTCAGAAACGTCTTTATTTTACGTAGTATCTGAACAACTTTGACAACGATTCCAAAAGTCTAACGCAAAGAAATGAATCACAAACTTGCAAAATTAGCCCCTGCGCCATTGCGCATCACACCTCCCCAACCGCAGCAGCATCACAGTTCACCACTCATATTAGATGGGTAGTAGGCTAGGTTATCGCCATTTTACTCACAACAACAGCGATACCAAAGCATTACTTACCATTGTTGTCTTCGTGAGTCCTTCTTCTCCTCCATATGCGTCACTGCCTACTCCATAAGCTCTCCTGTCCACTTCCATCTCTGTCCTCAAACGTCAGAGGAAATGCTTTACAGCAGTTTCAGTTTATTTATGATATAATGATGATAAGACAAACTACTGGATATGACATTATGACGTAGCTGACCCTTCAGCCAATCAGAGGCGCAGGCTCACCTGCCCAAACGCCCTCGAGCTGATTCACGTGTTTTCATTGGGCGGAGCGAGTTTCCGTCAAATCTAGTTCAAAAACCCGCGAGCTAAACATGGCTGTAATGTTTTATATTTTTATCCTTAAATAGCACGTTCTCAAGAGGAACTCTGAAAGAGACGCAGGACTTTGTGGAGAACAGCAGCGGAGCCGAGGCCCGACTTTGCCGGGATGAGGAGAGGAGTTTACCCGCATCACATGCACTGGAACCCGATGCGGATCCGAGGCTCGCAGCGGTCACCGAACAACCGGACGTACGGGTGACACGGAGTCTGAGACACGAGGACGTTTGAGGACTGAGATGCAAGTGGAGGAGAAGAAGGACTCACAAAGACATCAATGGTAAGTAATGCTTTGGTATCGCTGAGTAAAATGGCGATAACCTAGCCTACTACCTATCTAATATAATATAAGAGCGGTGAGCTGTGACGCTGCTGCGGTTGGGGAGGTGTGATGCGCAATGGCGCAGTGTACGCTTGGAGAGCCTTTGGCACCGCTGGACGTTCAGTTCCTCCACAGGTGTGGCAGGGCTGAAGGCCTGGGACTGCTATTTGCCCTAACATATATTGCAAATGGGACTAATTTTGCAAGTTTGTGATTCATTTCTTTGCGTTTGACTTTTGGAATCGTCGTCAAAGTTGGTCAAAAACACTACGTAAAATCAAGTCGTTTCTGAATTGGGTTACATGTAATGTACATACCCTCAATGGGAGCCTGGGGGCGCTGTTTTAGTAGACGTCTTATATGGTCGTAATTCAGGGATAAGACAAACCACTTGTGTCGTTTTCTATTGGAGTACAGTCTCCCCATTCCCCACTGTGAAGTATTGTTCAGTAGCATCATAGTGTGGGGCTGTTTTGTTGCCTCAGGGCCTGGGCAACGTGACATCATCAATAGAAAAAATGATTTATCAAGTTTATCAAGATATTTTGCAGAAAAACCTGAGATATTTACAACAGCGTGGAATAAGTAAGTGACCCCCTGTATTTAGTAGTTGGCTGATCCTTCTTTTGCAGCAATAAGTGATTTTCTGTAGTTGCAGAAGCTCACAACAATCAGGATGAATCTTGGATCATTCCTCTTTACAAAACTGCTGGAGTTCAGTGAGATTCAGGGGTATACTTACTTATTTATTCCACGCTCTCCTACATTTACATGTTGTGACCAATAAAAATATGATCAAATGTTTTAATGAAGATCAGATCACATTTTTTGAGAGAGAGAAATTCCAAATGGTGTACTAACTTTTCCCTCCCACTGTATAACAACTGAACTTCTACCTCCAGAAAACTTTGCAAAGGGAGAGTTTCACCAAGGCAGGTTTTGGTGGAAGTGTCGGTGTCAGAGTGTGGGCTGGCGTTCATTGGCTTCCAAGTTAATCTCTTAACCTCCACCTGAACTGAGCACGTTTTCTACAGTTTTGCAAAATAGTAACGTGACAAAAAAGACACCAAAGAGTGTCAAAACGTGACAAAAGAGCAACAAAACATGACAAAAACATGGCAAACATGACAAAAAACAAAACAAAAACACAACAAAGAAACAGCGACTGTTAGGATCAGTTTGGTAGGCCTTAGCTTTCAAATGAGGCATTACACTGAAAATGCGCTTGGTTAAGATGGGGGGTAAGAGTGTAAAATCCTATGGTTGATTTTGAAATCACTGAATGGCCTGGCTCCAGAGTATCTTTCTGAACTGGTGTGTTGTTACACTCCTGTGAGAGCCCTGTGGTCATGTGACCAGCTGCTTTTGACCTGTCCCCATTCGAATAAAAATACCTGAGGTGACAGGGCGTTTGTGGTCGCTGGACCTAACCTTTGGAATTAGCTTCCTTTGAACATTCAATCGGTCTCCTCCTTGACAGGTTTAAGTCTCTCGCCTTAATACACTGGCTTTCAACACAAGCTGAGCACGTTGTTATTGCGCTCATTTATTTTAGCTTCTTTATGGCTGTATTTTGTATTTGTGCAGCACTTTGGGCAATGTCGACGGTATGAAATTATGCTATATAAATAAACTTTGACCTTGACCTTCAAAAGAGCCATGCTTGATATAGGCCAAGAATATAAGGCACTTATAAAGGACTAATAATTGAGCTGACTGATGTAACTAATACTCCAGTCTGTCATTTCAGCAGATGGGACATTGAAAAGGGAGAACAAATCCAACCAACATCTTGCTGAAGAGTGCCATTTTTGAGCGTAATTTAGCAACATAAGGAAATTAGTCACTTGGCTTCAGCGGGGGAATTAAAGTTGATTAGTGACTACGTCTTTTGGCTCTAAAATGGAAATACAAATAGACAGTTTGTGAAAAAAAAAAATGTCAAGAGAAGAAGACAGCACAAAAACACATCCATCTGGAGTCACTTCAGTTAATTTACGTGGCTCGAAACATATATTTGATAATAATAAACTAACAGATGTGAGACGCAATCCGATTTACAGCGAACAAAATGTAGAACAATTTTTCACATTTTGCAGGGTCATGGTCATAAATAAAAGGCCAGCTAATAAGGCTGCTGCAACAACTTCAGTTTAGTTTAAATAGAATTTGACACTTCGAATGACTTAAGGGAACGAGAAAATATACACTGAGTTTGATTTGCCACATTGCTTTTCTGAGGAGAAGGCATTTTTTCCGTTGGGTTGACACACAATTTGTCGACAAAGTGCCTGTATATTTAGTAGAAATACAGCGCCATTTCACAGGAATTATGACGTTGCGTAACTTGCAAACAGATGAGAAATGAAAGTTGTAACCAAAGGATTTATGTGCTCATCTCCAAATACACCAAGCAATGTGTGATCATAAAACTAGAGGTGCAGTGGTGACAAAAGCATAAAAAGACTGGAGCTTCAGGGCAAGTTTTGTACTTTTAGAGTTTAACACCAGGTGAGAAAATCCTTCAGTAGATGCAGTTTGCTTTATGCGGTTGTCATTTACACCCGACAAGAGGTGAACATAAAGCCAAAACTATTGCTCTAGGCAGGGCTTCAAACAACTGCCGCACACACACACTGAACTTTGAGACCAACTGTGCTGCTGAAAACACACCATTATTTTGACCGGGGATGCCAAACCCCAATGCATACTGAAACTAAAGCATATAGACTGGGCCAAGTAAGCTTAGACTTGCCATGCCAATAGCTTTGACGCACTGCACCGGAGCGCGTTTTGCAAAGATCTGGTCACATGAATTAAGTGTCAAATGTCCCGAAAAGTATCAGTGAGTGAAAGCGGTTTATTTGCTCAGAGCGTTTCAGTGTAAGTGGAGAGGCGTTTTCTGGTCGGTACTTTGGCAATGTGTAAACTGTACTGTAAGTGATAAGTAAATGTGCTGCATTTCCCACATTTCCTATTTAACCGCGATCATATGGTGCAGGTTTTCTGAGCCTGGCCGTGGGAAAAATAAGGAGTGTGATCTACAGCAAACAGTTGGTTAAATTAGCTTGCTGAATGAAATAAATGTTAATATAACATATCCTGCCTGGAAGCAGCAGAATGGCAGGTGACTGAGTGGGCCCTGGACACCACATTATATAGTATATATAGCATAGTATAGTATATAGGGCTGAAACGACTAATCGATTAATCGATGACTAATCGATTATTGAAATAGTCGACAACTATTTCAGTAATCGATTAATCGTTTTCTGGTTCACACAGACCAAAATGGAGCAAAAATGACATAAAAATGTAGTATTTTTGATGAAATCCTACTTTGTTTATATAGTTAGGGTCTGTGTACATTTTGTTCATTGTAAATTTCATGAATAGAGCCTCCAACAAACATTTCCCTTTAGTTTACTCCATCAACACATCTTCAAGCAGCGCCACTTAAGCTATTTGTGATAAAAAAAACAGAAAAAATAAAATTTTCCTACACCATTCACAGCCAAGCGATTACTCGATTAATCGTAAAAATAATCGATAGATTAATCGATTACAAAATACTCGTTAGTTGCAGCCCTAATAGTATATATTAAACAAAGACTCTCAACATCAGTTTGTGCAAATAATGAAAACGCCACTCGCCTGTTTGAAACTTCTATTCTATGTTTATGAGAGGTCGTAATAATAATGTTTGTCCACAGTGTTCAAACAGAGTGAAGCATCTCAGAAGCTCCGAATCCTTTTGCCCAGAAAGTGTCATAAGGCTTCACTCGCCCGTCACTACCTCTTGCCCTTTTAACTTTGTCCATTGTCCAAGTTTCAATACATACAAACAAATAGTAGGAATGATTCACAAAACTAGAAAGAAAAAACAACAACTTTTGTATACTTGTATAATTTCACTTTTATATGGTAAAAAAAAAAACAAGAGAAAAATAATACTTCATGAATTGTGACTTTATAGAAGAGAAAGAAATCAAAAACAACCTTTTTTCGTTTCATTGACATAGTTGTGAGTGATCTTCTTTTCTGCACTCAAACTATTTGGTTGGCGTGACACAAAATACCTCTGTGTCTATTTGCACAGAAGAGGGAAGCCAACCATCAATGCGCGTTGCTGTGGGATACCGCAGATCTATCATTTCATTGCAATGTCATCATGTCGCTGTCGCCTATCTCAACGAGCCAAAGGAGTGGCTGAGATAAAGCCAAACCGTGTAACATTTCACCCAATTAATAGAATTAAATAGGTCTACTTTTTTATCGCTAAAAATTGACCAAACAAATTTATGTTTGCCGTGAGCGGCCCCCCTCTCCCAAGACCTGACGCAAACTTTACCGGAGCAGGGATGTCTCCCAGAGCAAGAGATGTTCCCGCTCCCTGTAAAGTTGCAGTCCATAGAGATAAATATAAGATTTAAATAGGTTAGGTGCTCATCCAAATCCATTCTTTGATTATCCACTGCATTTTTTTGTGTCTAGCTGGTCATTATTATCATGCTGGCAAAAGGATAATCCAAAAATGTTATGCTGCATGCCTTTAAAGGAATAGGCCACCGTTTTTGCGTACAGAGATATGTTCTTGCCAATGGGCGAGAAACATGCTTCTGTATAGTCCTTATGGTGTTATGGTGGGGAGCTGACATTGCTGTAATACCACCCTCTGGTGGCCAGGGGCGATTCCAAGAGACACTTGGGATCATTGATTCTAATGGGATTTCAAACGTCCCAAGAACGGCTTACAAGCCTGGCTCTAAAGAGTATTTCTTTTTCTAAAAATCGCTTTGACCCATGTGTCAATGCTGGGGTAAGTGGAATATTTTTAACCACGCTGGTTTTTGTTTATCAGCCCGAAATTTGGAAGGCTGCGTAGGAGGAGATAGAGCGGCCATTAAGGTGTACACGCGACTCGAGAACCTTTTTCAATGAATGGGGCTGAATGGGAACCGCTTATCTTTATTATATTATATCTATGTTTTTTACCTTATCTTAGAGGAGTGGATGTGTACCTGTCTGGTCTTAACGCAAAAAGACCAAACACGTTGTTACCATTTAGCCTCTCCTCCTCTCCTCTATGAGGCCAAACGTGGGGTTAGAAGTGACCAAGCTCTTCCACGTTTCCCCTATTTAAATACGGTTATGTGAGTAGTTACACAATCCAAGTATAGTCACACAAAATTGAACATGTCGATTTTGTAAGCAGGTTAAAAAGGGGTACTATATTGTAAGGCGTAATAACACTTATTCGACGTCACGCAAAAGACCAAAGATGTTGTTGGCATTTAGCCTCTCCCAGCATTTATGGACCCAAACGGGGGTGAAGTTAGAAGCGATCAAGCTTTAAATATTAAATAAATTAATATTAATATATTAAATAAATTAAATAATTCTTTTGGAGTAAAGATATTACTGCGCGGACAAAGTGCTACGTGTTATTACACCGTACAATACAGTCCCAATTTTAATCCACTTAGAAAATCGACATGTTTAATTTTGTGTAACTAGACTTGGATCGTGTAACTGCTCACATAACAATCTTTAAATAGGGGAAACGTGGAAGAACTTGGTCGCTTCTAACTTCAGCCCCGTTTGGCCCCATAGAGGAGAGGCTACATGCTAGCAACATCTTTGGTCTTTTTGCGTGACTGAGCGCACACACAAAGACCAGACAGGTATGCATCAACTCGCCTAAGCTCAGGTAAGAACATATTATCGTATGGAAAAATGGTGGTCTGTTCCTTTAAGAGTAAGTGGGTAAAAACAGTAAGGACATACACAGTAGAGGGAGCTTTTATTCATTCTGACTAATGTATATCATGCGTCCAGCAAGAGCCAAAATGCTGTGTGTTCTTTGGACCAACTGGCCAAGACATACGCTTAGTTTACTGGCTTAAAAGCAATATTGTATCAACATAAGCAAACATTCTTTGAGTCATTAAACTTTTGCCAGGGCCGTCTAAATTTTGCCAAGGCCCCTTTTCTTAAATCTACTCATTGGCAACGGCCGTCAGAAAGCATCCAAAGCATTGTGTGATGTTGATCCAGCATGCGGAAACCGAAGAGGATTCTTAACACACTTTCGAAAATTCGGTTCCAAATTAATGATGAAACCCAGACACTGTATTATTTCTGAAGTGTCCAATGGAGAGTGCTCTGGATAGTGTTTGATGCTGGAGCACAGGGACATCTCTTCAGTTTGAGGCTCTCTGTCAGACGGCTAACTTAAGCCTCCTGTCAGCTTTTTGATAAGCAATAATACACTGACTTCTTATATAGTTTCTTTCCCCTCTTCTGTCCCTCTTTCCCTCCTTAGTCTGCCACACATCATTTTCCCTCCACGGCTTTGATGTGTCTCGGCTTCGCCCCACCATCCGGTCCTCTATTCTAATCCACTTAGCCGCTCCTCTCCTCTGTCTCACTCCTCTCCCTCGTTTCTGACAATCATTTCTTCCAGGAGATAATCAGGTGAAACTTTGCAAACCACAAACTGGCCTCTGTCCACCGCATCTACTTATCTCATGTTGCGAGACAAACTAGACATGAATGCTAACCCTGGTTTGCATGATTCCTCCTAAGAGTACTGAAATGTACCTATACATGAATAATAAATAAATGAAATGCATAATAATATCATTAAAATGTA